>NC_057404.1:19479276-20113141 GCF_019320065.1 Cervus canadensis | reverse complement strand
TGGAAAAGACCCTGATGCTGGGAGGGACTGGGGGCAGGAGGAGAAGGGGACGACAGAGGATGAGATGGCTGGATGGCATCACCAACTCGATGGACATGGGTTTGAGTAAAGTCCGGGAGATTGTGATGGACAGGGAGGCCTGGCGTGCTGCGATTCATGCGGTCGCAAAGAGTTGGACACGACTGAGCAACTGAACTGAACTGACTTAGTCTTGGGCTTCCCTAGTGGCTCAGACTGTAAAGAATCTGCCTGCAATGTGGGATACCTGGGTTTGATCCCTGGGTTGGGAAGATCCCCTGGAGGTGGGTATGAAAGTTTGCTCACAGTATTCTTGCCTGGAGAATCCCATGGACAGAGGAGCCTGGCAGGCCACAGTCCATAGGTTGCAGAGTCAGACGTGACTGAAGCAACTTTAGCACAACTAGTCTTGTGGGTGCCAGGAATACGTCAGAGAAGGTTTTCATCATTGTTTGGGGACTAACAGAGCATAAAGGCCACCTGGTCCTAATAATTATTGAACAGTATTAACTGCAAAGCTCTTGATGACAGAGAAGTGATTTACCACACAGTACAGTCCTGGGTAGGGCAGTGGAAAGACAGGAGGAACTGTACATGCTCAAGGTGACATTGGTTGTGCTAACAACCGTACAACACTCCAGAACATTAAATAATACCCGAAAATGCATTTCATTAATAACAAAGGCAAGTCCATTCTCACCTTGGAATAGTGCCTCTGGACAAATTTGGGAACCATGCTTAATAGTTTGCAGAAAAAGCAAGGTAAAAGACTCATCTCTGAAAGGGAGCAGGGTAAACATCATGAGTTAGAAACTGCCTGGCACAAAATAGTGCCTGAAATATTTGTTGCTGAATGAGTTAGTCTACTTCTGTCACCTTTTCCCAGGGGCTAGATCCAGATAGATGGCAGGAAGATAGGGCTTATTTAGAGTTGAAGATCTTGCCACATTTCTTCTTTGAGCAAGTCAAAAGAAGTGAAAGGTAGATGGCTTTCTACCACAGACTTTAAGATGGAGAATCACAGGATGATAGTCACATTCTTTTAACCAGGTCCATAACTTACGGGAACTTTTGAACAAGTTAACACATTTAGATGTGTATCAAGAGGCATCAGATGGATTCTGATTCACACATCTGGCCAGGCTGAGCCCATGTCCCCTGCACTTGTGGAGCCCAGATTCCTTCGTATAGTAGTCGCTCCAATAGCTATGAGACAAATCTGGACTGAGCCCACAGTCCTCATTTATTACAATGCGGCTACCAATATCAGTAGTTAACGAAGCTTAAATGGGACGAAGAATCAAGGTATTTGCCTATGTCGGAGATTTTAAAGCAGAGCTCTCCTACGTAGGCTGCAAACTGGCATCACTCGGATGTTCCATAAATCCTGGGTCCCATTCCGTACTGTGTTGTGCTGTGCTTATTCGCTCAGTTGTTTCCGACTCTTTGCGTAACCTATCAGGCTCCTCTGTACATGGGGTTTCCCAGCAAGAATACTGGAGTAGGTCGCTCTGCCTTCCTCCAGGGGATCTTCCCAACCAAGGGATCGAACCCACGTCTCCCGCATTGCAGGCGGATTCTTTACCGTCTGAGCCGCCAGGGAAGCGCTTTTAATCAGCCTGGCGTGCTGCCTGGGCACGGTGTTTAAAGCAAAAGAAACAAATAAAAAACCTCTCTATTGAGCAAGCAGGACTGAGGACCACCGGTTTGGAGACTGTCAAAGAGACTCTTGGCTAATAGAAACCTCGCCTCCGTGCTCTCGCGAGGAAGTTCGGGCACCGGAAGTGCCCGGAAAGCGCGCGGCGGCGGAGCCGCCGGCGCGGGCAGGGAAAGCGGGAGGCGGAGACCGCCCGGTACCGCGTTGGCTGCGGTCGCTGGTACCGGCGCCGTTAGGGCTCTGCCGGAAGGGCCCGGGACGGGAGCGGCGCCGGGCCCTGGCAGAGCGGCCGCGGGGGGCCCCAGCCAGCCTCCGACTAGGGAAGTCGTGACAGGGCCGTCCCCATGTTGCGTTTCCCGACCTGTTTCCCATCCTTCCGGGTGGTGGGGGAGAAGCAGCTGCCGCAGGAGATCATCTTCCTGGTCTGGTCACCCAAGCGGGATCTCATTGCTTTGGCCAACACCGCGGGCGAGGTGAGTGAGCCGGCGCGCGGCCACGAGGACACCGCGCCCGGGCCGCCCGTCTACCCTGCCCCTCTCTGCAGTCCCGCTGCATAGTCTAAGTGAATATAAGGGACCATACACATTTCGTACACCCATTTCCCGCATTCTGTGGCCAAAACAAGTTTTCACACAGCTTGACACAACCACACGGTCCTGCATCCCGGAGACTTTCATAGTTATTTGTTAAATGGGCTTTTTAAAGGCTCAGGTATCACTCATGAGTTGGCATAGTAGTGGGTCCACAGATTCCGCCCTCCCGTTACTTACAGTTCAGGCAGAAGAAAGGTGAGTTGTCAGACTCGAGCTGTAAACGTGCATGTCTGTAGCTGCCACAGAGGATGTTTAAGAATCTTTATTCTGTTGTCCAACATTCACAGTGTTGGTTGGTTAGCCACCTCCCATTAAAAATACCTTTAAAATTGAAACAAGAGAGTGATGCTTCACCTGATGGAATGTGCCTGATTCACTGATCCTGATGGAATGTGCCTGAGTGTTGTCAGTATTTCTGGTTCACATTACACTTCGTCTTTCTGCTGAAAGTTTTTAGTTACTTGGCAGACATTTTGTAAGGAAACCTTCACCTCTGCGTCTTTACTCCTTTGGCCTTTTGGCAGGTGTCCTGATAGTTACTTGGCCAGGTGGGAGTTGTCTTCAGCCAGGCTTGGAAACTAGTTGGAAAAGGGAACTTAGCAGCCAGGGAAATGCAGCAGCCTGGAAAGCTGTGTTGACTGTCCTGACTTTGTCGCCAGGGTATTGATGTCTGCTTTCTCAAAGCCCTCTATGAAATCTAGTCTCCCTCCGTATCCAGAGTGTTCTGGAATTCTGTCATGGCTCTTGAGAGGATTGAAGTTCCTTCAGCCACAACTGTAGGAGGGAAGGGAAAAAATAGGAGCATCAGTGTGACCAGATGAGTAGGTGTAATTATGGGCACTTGTTGCTTCCATTTTCTTCTTGAAGAAGAAAGGGCACTGTTTAGGAGTGAGGACGGAGAAGAAAATATTGGAATTTTGAGGAGGGAAGAGAAGTTTGAAGAAGCCGACAAGGCAAGTGGACTAGTGAATCTAATAGGATTGTTCTTCAGTATTAAAAGGCACATGAGGTTAGTGGTTCTGTAGTGAAACTAGTGAGCATGCTTGTGTGTCTCTTCTGTTCAGCTGTATGCAGGCGTGGTTGGGTTTAACCAGAGTTGTTGTGACAAAGGGTGACAAAAAGCAAGAGATGCAAGGGAGTCGAAGTTATGTACAAGAGGAGTGATTGTAATGATGGATTTTGGATTCTAACCTGATTAAGTAGGGAAGTGAGGTCATGTGTGGGGTGAGGGACAGAGAATCGGTGGTAGACTCATTGGATTGTATGTCTTGGTGAGGTTGAAGAGTTGAAGTTGGGTATTAGTAGGGATGAGCAGGAAAGATACAGACAGTGATGGAAAGTGGGAAGTTTGCAGCTGAAGGTTATGGCAGCATTTGTAGTTGTTGGTAATGACAGTATAAGACGTGATCTGAGGTGAGGTAGAAGCTGTGATCATTGAAGAAGAGGTAGTTGAGAATCAACAAGCCAGGACTTTGTTGCTCTGGAAATCACCAAAGATGACGATTGGAAGGCATGAATGAGCCAGTGCATGCCTGTGTGCTAAGTCGCTTCAGTTGTGTCAAACTCTCTGTGACCGGGTGGACTGTAGTCTGCCAGGCTCCTGTGTCTATGGGATTTTCCAGGCAAGGATGCTGGCGTGGGTTGCCTTTTCCTTCTCTAGGGGATCTTCCCGACCCAGGGATCATACCTGAATCTTCTGCTTGGTAGGTAGATTCTTGACCGTTGAGCTGCCTGGGAAGCTGTATTCCTTTCTAAAACATAAGTCTCTTGTTGACATAAAAGTTAGGAAAATGTGTAGAGTACAGGGTTAAATTAGACCTTGTTTCACCCATTTCTTTGAAAATATGTTAAGTTCATTCAGACACTCTTGTCTTTGAATTTCTTCTGATGGCTAAATATTATACTTGGTACAATTTTTAAAAAATTTTATAGTGGGGATTTAGATTTATTTTATTTTTGGAAATGGATGCTTTTATTGTCTGCCATTATATCTGTTTTGTCTTAGGTTTTACTTCATCGACTTGCAAGTTTTCATCGAGTTTGGAGTTTTCCACCAAATGAAAATACAGGAAAGGAAGTGACCTGTCTGGCTTGGAGACCAGATGGCAAACGTAATGACAGTATTGTAAAAATATGTTTTTGTTTTTCAGAGAGAGTATTCTATAAAAAGAACTTATTTACAGAAAGAATTTATTTTTCTTACAATGTACTAGAATTCTAAATACTGATTTGGAAACTTTGTTTTTTCAAATGCCTTATAGTGTTTTCATGGAACTCAGATTAATTCTGCCATCTTGTTTCATGGCAGAGATATCTCTAAAATGAAATCTGACTTCTTGGCAAAGATAAGCCTAACAGGAAGTTTTATGGGAATATATAGGGTACTTTGGTTTTGTTCTTTTGCTGTCTTGTTCTGCACTGTTTGCCCAGAGCTTCATTTGCTGCTCACTGGTCAGTTCAGAGCCATCATGGCCCTTTTCTCCCCAAAATGTGTCTTAGCGTTAAATGTGTGGTTCGTGAATATTCTCTCTGCACAAGTGTTTACCTCACCTGAAGGACTGTCAGTTTTGACCCCTTCCTTCAGTTTCCAGGTGATCTTACTTCTGTTGGTGGCCTGAATGTCGTAGCTTATTGCTGCAGCTCTGGGGACTGAACTCTCCTCTTCTACGTGTTGTTACAGTGACGCTCATTTGAGCTGCTGTCCATGTCTGGTCAGCACAGGAAAATGCTGCAAGTCACCTGTATCGTTGGTGCCTAAAAAAAAAACAAATTGTTTTTATAAAATGATACGTATTCCTCCTTGTTGCCTCCTTTTTTCCCTAGATAAATATAAGTATGTAAAAACGCCCTGAAAGACTGTCACTCTACAGATAACAGCTATTTTGGTCTATATTCATTTTGCTCAGTTCTTGTTTCTTCTCCTGAAAAAAAAAAAAATATGTGTGTAAAATTAGAGAACTTTTGTAAATAGTATTTTGAGCTCTTGCTCTCTTCATCCAAAAACATCAGGATCTCAAAAATCATGAAAGTCAGTGTGTGTGAAAATGTATTTAAGTAGGTGATATTTTTATCATTAAAAAACGTCTCCTGTTTTTGGACAGTAAAATAGGGCTTAGCTTGGTAATGATTATTTCAAGATTGCTTTAAATTGTTTCAAAGAAGAGGAGACTCGGATTGCCTCTCATCTCGCAGAGTTGTATGTATTCGTATACAGTGAAACACACAGCCTTCTGTCTAGATGTTCTTCAATTTTATATGTTAGGAAGACGTTAAAGACTTCTGTAGAGAAACAATACTAGATCATTCAGCCACAGTGAAAGGAAGAAGACCCATCAGTATTTGATATCCCTGTTCAATAAGGGCTAGAAATTAAAAAGAGGAATAAAAAACCTTCCCAAGAACCAAGCAGATGGAATATCACTTTTAAACTTTCAGGTGGGGACCAGGATGTCTTGGTGATAGAATATTATTGTTTATATGTTGATGTCTGTTCTGTGTTTTCTGCTTGGCATCAAGGTTCCAGTGTAGAGGCTCTGATATGTAAGATGTTAAGGACAGCACACAAGACAGTAGCAGATTGCTCACAAAAGTTTGAGCATTTGAAAATAAGTGTAGATAACAGCACAACTGTGTGCAAAGATGCCTTTCAGTTTTTTACTTATTTAAAGGAAGGATTTAAGGGTTAAATTATTTCTATGATTATGAATATTTAAAATAGTAAAATTGGGCAAGAAATGAAATACCCATTTTTCTCTTAATATTACACTGACTTATTCTGATTATTTCTTCTTGTTTTAGTTTTGGCCTTTGCCCTTGCTGACACCAAGAAAATAGTCTTGTGTGATGTAGAAAAACCTGAAAGCTTGCACTCTTTTTCTGTGGAGGCCCCAGTTTCTTGTATGCATTGGATGGAAGTGACTGTTGAGAGCAGGTACAGTGATAAAGAAAAACCCCGATGGTCCCAGTAGGAAGTTCATGAAATTTTCATTTTTTGAAAGTGGAAACTTAGGCGTATCTGAGTGTTGAGTATGTGTATTTGCTTTTAACCTTTTGTCTTAAGCTTATCAATATGAAATTTTTTTTAATGTTTCTTAGATTTTTTTCCTTTCTGGAAAAAAATCTGTTTTATTATTGGAGCAGTAATGCCTAAATGGCCAAGATTTTTCTTTTTGTTTATTTTTAAAAGTTTATACCAATGACTTATACTTTCAAGTAATATTAGTTAAGATTGCTGATTAGCAAATTAAGGTTCTGTTTTTCTTTTCACCATATATTTCATTCTGGAACTTTGTTTCTCTGTCTGAGTAAATACTCTTTGAATATAAAAAGTGCTGAATTGAGCATTTTGTTTTGATACTGAATGAGTTCTTTCTGTTTTTGTGGTCCCTATAGTTTCCTTATTTTGTGAAAATAATTTTGCCTTAGTTTGTGAAATCAAGTACTCTGCCACCTTTTCAGTAAAGATAGCCTAAAGGGTCACTAGGCTTAGTGAATAGTGAACATAAAAGTTTTTTTTTTTTTTGAGGAAATAATATCATTTTCTTCCTGTTAGCTTTTCTGTTCTAATTAAGTTTTAAGTTAATATCAAATGAATTTGTAAATCTGATTATTAATTCACAAATATCCTCAGGACGGGCTTGTAAGATATTAGATAATAAGCTCTAACCTGGGGTTTGAAATTCACTGTAGATAAAACAAGGATTAATCTGTCATCAGATAATAAAGGTTGCAAGTGGTCATGTGAATTTATAGAGGAGCAGAGTATACCACGTGATTTCTGTCCCGGTCCAGTTACCTGCTAAGTGTATTCCTAACACACTCTCTGTTAAGAGTTCAGAAATGTTATGTGGCGATTCCAGGGTCTTTCAGGACACCACTTTTTCACCTTATTCATTTCCAACTGTATTTGGAGGTAGGATTGAAAAAAATGGGAGAATAAATAAAACTGTTTCAAAATAACATGGTGTCATCTGATATATACCAACTGGATTGTTACATCTCCAAATGTGTATAAGTCATAGAACCCATCATTACATTGTATAATAACTGCAGTGTTCTTTAAAATTACTCTTGGTACTCCTGTGTTCAGTGTTGGTTTTTAGAGGAGAGTTAAGGAATCATAAATTCTCAGTCCATATCTGGTACTGATACTGAAGACATATGAATGCATTTCATATACTGAGAAAATTGTTTATAAATATTTGTTCCTCTTAACATAAAGTGGGTAGGCTGATTTTTTTCTTTCAGAAATAAAGTTCAAGGTAAATGAAGAATTTCCAACTTTTCCATTTCTTGTTTGTGATTGTTAAATGCCATACACAGTTTTACCACTGTAAAAGTCACTGTGTTTATTTGGTAATGTGTCATATGTAAAATTGGGCCTTTAAAAAATTAATATTTTTTAATGGAAAGAAAAGTAGAATCTTTGTTTTTATAATACTTATTTTTGTTTTGTCTAATTTTCCCCTTTATAGTGTTCTAACATCCTTTTATAATTCTGAGGATGAATCAAATCTTCTCTTACCTAAACTTCCTACATTGCCGAAAAAGTAAGTATCAGAGTTTAATCTCATTAGAATTAATCTTATAAGTTTCTTGAAATTTTAAGAAAAAGTTTCTTTCTTTTACTTTTAACACTGACAATTTTCTCATGTGTTTTAAAAAAATGCATTTCTATTGAGAGTTCTTTACCCTAATCTTTTTTTTTCCTAGTTATAGCAACACCTCAAAAATATTTAGGTAAGGTATGCCTTTTTTGTTTTCAAGTAAGATAAATCTTTTATTATTTGAAGCATATAGTTGAAAGATAACCCAACTTACTTTTATATTTTAGTGAAGAAAATTCTGATGAAATCATTAAGCTTTTGGGAGATGTCAGGTAAATCTTGCAGATATCTTAAATAGCAAGTTATATTTTCTTAAATTTGATACTTGAGGCAGTTTTTAGACCAGAGTTCCAAAGATATTTTCTTTGTCATTTTATTTCATTGCTGACAAATACCTCTGAACAGTAAACAGACAGTATCTATTATTCGCTCATTTTTATTGTATGATATTTGTGTCAAGTTTAATATTATGGTATACTTTCATTTTAAAAAAGTAAAGGAGGATAGAAGTGCTTGAGTTTCTGAAATTTAAATTGAAATCTTCAGGTTCTTTAAGCCCATTTAATATGTTTAGCATCAGGGCCATGATAAAACTGATGTAATTTATATTAACTGGAACAGAGATGATCTTGTTATTGAGGGTATATAAATACAATTGTCATTAAAATAATATATTCTTATCTTACTGTAAACTGAGGTTTTTTAGGCTGAATGAAATTTATGTGGTTCTTTTGGGGGGGAAAAAAAAGGAATAAGCCCGATGTGAATGAAACTTGGTGAATTTGTTTAGAGGTTCAGTCTCCTGCTAGGGAGCTTGAGTGTGCAGATTATATGAGGGCAGCAACAACTTGTATCTTGGTGTAAGAACTCAGTTCTCTCTGTTGTCCTCAACTTGTTGCATTATTTTTAATTAGGCTTAATATTCTTGTCCTTGGAGGAAGCTCTGGTTTTATTGAGCTTTATGCTTATGGAATGTTCAAAATTGCTCGAGTCACTGGGGTAAGTTTTTCTTTAAGATTCTCTATTTTTGCCTTAGAATGTAACAACTGACTGATTTATGGAAAAGAATAAAACATTACTTTTTTCCTCAGTTTCATTTCTTGGAATTACTTGTCCTTAAATGTTAAGAGGATAATTTTCTTACTAAGATAAAATAGTGATATGATGTCTGTGAAGATCAGAGGTTCTTACTGGAATTAGTCAAAAATTTTTTTCTTAACAAAAAGATTAGTAGGGCCCTCTTGATTATGATTTAATGTCTTTCTAGCCTTGCGTGTTAAAGCTCCCATTTGTGATTGGAATGCGATGAAAGTCATTAGGAGCGATCTTAGGCTCGGCCTTGGTCTTCTCCATACCTTTTTCTTACTCTTACAGTTCCCTAAAAGGGTGGAAAATGTTGCAGGCTCTGTGGGCTGTGTTAATTATTTCTCCAGCACTTGGGCGCTTTGTTGGGATCTGTGTCTCTGTCCTTGCAACCAAGTGGACACGTGCCTTTATCTGCCACATACGTGGCAGGAGTTACTGCATTTTAGAGCTCTGAATTTTGGCTTCCTGTGTTGTAAGCAGATCCAGTGTAGCAACAACACTGAATATAATGGGGATTTGACTGTTTTACAGATTGTTGGTACTTGTCTTGCATTATGTCTATCAAGTGATTTGAAATCATTGTCAGTGGTCACAGAAGTTTCTGCCAGTGGTGCTTCAGAAGTTTCATATTTTCAGGTGAGTATTTGAACCTAACAGAGAGTAAGTATATATTTTTAAAGGTTTGATTTTTATTATCCATATCACTGGATTCTAATGGTCATTAAAACAAAACAAAAAATTGACTTGGAGCTTCTAAATCTTAGAGTGTTACTGTTGGATACCTTATTATTCCAATTGCTCACATAATTTTCATCAAAACAGTGTTTTGATGGTCTATTAATAACCAATATTAACTTGTTGCTATAGCAGTTCATGTTTGTAACACGTGTTTTCTTGGGATTTTAACCCTAATAATAATAAAAGCCAGTAGTTATTAATTATTTAATATGTGCCCAGTACTGAGTAATTCAGTATAATTTTATGTGAATCCTCACAGTAACCTAATAGGTAGGTACTATCATTGTCCGCATTTTGTAGTTGAGTAAATGGCACGCAGAGGAACTGCAACTTGCT
Source organism: Cervus canadensis (assembly GCF_019320065.1). Classification (NCBI taxonomy): domain Eukaryota; kingdom Metazoa; phylum Chordata; class Mammalia; order Artiodactyla; family Cervidae; genus Cervus; species Cervus canadensis. The sequence continues at coordinate 20,103,107 of NC_057404.1, read as the reverse complement.
TGGTAAGGACTGGAAAGTGATGCTGGGCAGTCTGGCTCCAGAGCCGGGGCTCTTAACTAACACATTGCGTCTTGTGTGAGATGCCTGCTTAATGCCGGGGAAAACCTTATCTTTGTATGCTGTTTGTATCACAAACTGTGGAAACTGGGCTCCTACAGAGTATTTAGATTGTAGCTTTGCCGTCAAGAAAATCTTCCCTAAAATTTCATCTCAAGTAACCCAGCCACTTAGTCTAAGTATGTGTGAACTCTCGTACAAAAGTAGGACGAAAAGATGCAGGATGTGATGCAAATGAGGCCTTATAGTTTCATTGTATTCACAACAGCAGAGAGCCTTTGACTTCCTGCTATTTGCTGGAACAGTTGTTCATGTTTGCTCTTCATCTTAAGGTTCTGTGAAAATACGATTTCCTGAATTGTGTTTGGTGCTATAGTAAATAATTCACTCTTTATGTGGAATTTGTAACAGATGTTTTTAATAACAACTTTATTGTGATAATTCATGTACCTCTATAATAGATAGTTAACTTGTATTTATCAGTAGCTATAATTCCTTAAAAAATTTTTAGATATTTGTGATCATTTTAAAAGTCCCTCATAATAGTGGTATAAATTAGATTATTACATTTATTCTAACTAAGTAGAGAGGACTGCTAACCTAGAGGGGATAATCTGACATAGTTAGACACTACAGATGAAAGAATCCTAAAATTATATTGTTATTTTCTAATTTGTTATACTGTAAAGGGGTAAAATTCTGAGGTAGTCTTTCTGATACATAGTTACACCTTGACTTTTCTTTAAAAGTAGTAAATATATCTGTTTGTGACTCACTTTAGTATTTTGATTTGACAGCTTGAAACCGATCTATTGTACTCTTTCTTACCTGAAGTAACTCGAATGGCCAGAAAGTTTACTCACATTTCAGCTCTTTTACAGGTATTTATTTATAGCTTGTTTTATGTGATTGTTTACTATAAGTAATTACTAATTACTAATGTTCTGTAAATAAAAAACTTGAAAATCTTAGTTTTTAAATCCAGCTATACATGGCAGAGGTGTCTAGTCTGATAGATAAGCTTATAATGTCCACTGAAACAAGAAAAAGAAATTTAATTGAAAATCTATTCCAACCCATCTCTATATCTGCAAAAGAAGAGAAAAAAGTAGTTTAAATCTTTTTAAACATTCTCATAAATAAAATATTTTGGAATTTTAAAAGTTTCTTTGCAAATCAAGTATTATGGAAAATAGTCATTCTAACAGCTTTTGAATATAATAAATGTACCCCAAATTAGCTGGCGATAGGTGTTTTAGTTAGTTGACTGTTTGAGCCAGGCCCAGCTAGAAGGTTCTGTTGCTCTGGGCTAGGTTCAGCTATTCCGGCTGGTCTTGGTCGTATAGCAGTGGTCAGCTGGCTGGTCCAAGTATCTCTTAGCCATGCTGGCTATCTGAACTTTACACTCCCCATTTCCCAACAGGCTAGATCAGGCTTGTTGGGTAAGTGGTATGACAGCGGGAATGTCAGGAGTGCAAGTGGAAGCTTGCAAAGCCTTCTGGAGCCTTGGACTCATTGACACTTGGGCTGCTTTGTCACACTGAGACACACGGCCAGCCCAAATCGACAGACTGGAGAAACTGACTATCCATCCGGATAGAGGAGCTACAGAGAACTGTGACCTTCAGTCTGCCACAGTCACTGATGTACTTCATGTCAAAGATTTCTGGAGACCGGTATCTTTTTAAAAGGATACTGTTTGAAGATTGAATAGTTAACCAGTCAGCATTTTGACAGTTAATGTACATAGAACACATCGTATATGTAAAAAGTTGAACAATAATCTATTTTACCAGATAAAAACTTAATTTGAGAATGTTTGATCGTTAAATGATTATCAAGTGTTAGCCGTGGTCTCTTCTTTCTCAGGCTTAAATGAGTTAAAAGTGGTTTACAGTAAATCCTGGATTTCTTTGAGATAATTGGCAGTAAGAAGCATGTGTTATCTAGTTAGCATATTGACTTAAGTATTTTTTGCTACTTTAATATTTTTTCTTTTTGCTAATAGTATATAAATTTGTCACTGACATGTATGTGTGAAGCCTGGGAAGAAATACTGATGCAGATGGATTCTCGTCTTACCAAGTTTGTGCAGGTAATGTAACTGGAGTTTCCCATGGAAGGTGTTAAAGGGTGTATGATGTCCTTACTCAGTTCATGAGGGACATGAGAAAAATCGGTCTGATTTGTTCAAGGCTCAGATCATTATTTCTTTGAGATGGCTTGACCTAACCTCAAACTCTTGTCTCAGAGAGAGATATGCCAGTCCTTCCTATTGGAAAAACTTAGGTGGGGACTGGATTGTGAAGTGGAGCTGATAGGATGTGGGGATTAAGGGTAGGTGTTGGAAGAGCTGACTGACTGTTTTCTTATAACTGCTGTTCAGATAATCAGTTTAAATATGGATTTGAAAGAAGGTTAAAGGTAAGAAAGGGAGTCATGTTTCTGTAATTTTGAATAAATAATGCTTATATAAAAAACACCTATCATGAGTTTATCCATCTTTCTCTAGGAAAAGAACACAACCACATCAGTGCAAGATGAATTCATGGACTTGTTGTTGTGGGGGAAAGCAAGGTAATAAACTTACATTAGATACTCTTGCTTTACCTTCTCTTTTTAAAGTAATTTATTTCAAAAGCAATTCATATTCACTGTAAAAAAAAAAATAGAAAATTCTGATGCACAAAAAACAAAGAATAGTATGTATCTTTCTAGGCTTTTTTATTCACGTATTTATTTTCTGTGTAAATGTAATCATTTTATGTGTATGTACCATGTCTACATATATCTGTACTTTTAAAATGTATAAACAATTAAAAATTTTTATGTAGCTAAATCACTCTTTTCCTTTATTGTATTTGCCTCAGCATTATTTTTAGAAAGATCTTTCCCATATTAAGCAATCAAAGATCTTTATTTTCATCCAGAGATTTTTTTTGTGGTTTATGATTTTATTCCATTTACATGTTCCAGATATGATTTATTTGGTTGTATGCTATGAAAGACACAGCAACTTATTTTTTTCTAAGTGTTTAGATAATTGCCCAGTGTAACTTATTGAGTAGCACGTGTTCTTACCGATGTGAAATACCATTTTAGTGTATAGCACATTCTCATGTCTATTTCAGTCTGTTTGTGGACTTTAATGTTTCCTGTTTTTGTCTGTTTTTCTGAGTACAACAAAGTCTTAATTTTTGTTGGGCTATTTCTTTTTATTTGTTTAAAATCTTTGTTTAAATTTGTACTTTGAAATTAAATGTTTTAAGTGATGCATTCAGATTTTAAATAGAGAAGACTAAAAATACTTTCTTTTTCATTCTAGTGCTGAACTTCAGACCCTCTTAATGAATCAGTTAACAGTAAAGGTGTGGTTATCTTTGTACTTTAATGGCTATGAACATAGTCTTATTTTTTTTTAGAATGGCATATAGTATCTTACTTGTATGTTAAATGTTGTATTTTTTCCTCTTAATCAGGGCTTAAAGAAGCTTGGCCAGTCTATAGAGTCATCATATTCCAGTATACAAAAGTTGGTTATAAGTCACTTGCAAAGGTATAAAGATGATGTAGAATCTTTTGGTGTTGCGTCTGCACATACTTAGCATTGGTTTTCTTTCTCCAGCCTTCTTTTAATTTTCTGGCATTCTCTGTTTGAGCTTCTTCTAGCTGAAATTTTTGCCTTAGTATTTGAGGGGAATCTTGGAGTGCCCAAGATTTAAAGAATCGATGATAGTGACTCTGCTCTGTGAAATAACTTTCCAACATCTTTTCACCACCCTAGGCCCTGTCTGGGCTTTTTTCTCACCCAGACAGCCATGAGTTATGTCTTGAATAGGGCATATACCCTTTTTTGAGCGGTGAAATTAAGTATGTTTGTATATCATTTTATATGTTATGTAAAAGCATGTTGCACATTTTTGCATTTAAGTCCTTGGCAAGGTGTTGGTTGTGATTATCCTCATTTCACATAAGAAGAAACTGAAGTTCAGAAAGGGCGTATGGCTGCCCCAAAGTTATTACGTGTCAGAGCCAAGACTGTTCCAGATCCTCAAGTCTCATGCCATTTCTAAACACCGCTGCCTCCGTGAGGCAGCTTGCAGGCTGATGTGCAGTGTTTGACTTAGATTTTGATAGATTTCTTTGTGCTGAGACCCCTGGCCCTTACCTCCCTCTCTGAGCTCTATGGGGCTGTCTGGCCTGGCCTCCTCCAGTCCACACTGTGTCCCTCAGATGTGCTCTCCACAGTGGATCTGATCATGTTACTCTTATTAAAAGCTTCCAGTGCCTTCCCATTTCTTAGGAGTCATGTCTTTGGTGACCTTCTCAAACTTGACACTTTTTTCTCCTACCTGGGGCTTTTGTGTGTCTCTTCTGCTTTTTGAAACACTCCCACTCTGTTCTTCACTTGCCTTTTCCAGCTCTCAGCTCAGATGTTCAGAGAACCCTTCTCTAATTCCCAGACTAGTTCCAGTTCTTCTGTTTCTCCTGTACCTGCTGTGTTTTCCTCTAAGACCTTTATGTAGTTGAAATGGTATACTGTCTGATTATGTGGTTATGACTGTCTCCCCCATTAGACTATCAGTGTTAAAAGGACCCTTTCGTTTTGTTTACCATGAGGTCCCCATAGTGCCTGACCTGAAGTTGGAGCTTAATAAATACTTGCTCAGTGTTAAATACATAGCTGTTAGGTGAACAAGATGACCATATGACTACCTTAACAGTGCCAGGACCAACTGTGGAGCATAATTTGATCTTATAAAGTTTAATCCTGTGGCCAGTTCATCTCACTAGTCATGACAACCAAATGATTCTGCTGCGGTTTTTTGAAATAACTTTGAGAGCTGATAGTCTCTCATAGAAAGAAAATTAAAGTTACTTTCAGTTTTTATTTTTGAAAACTTAGCAATAGTCAAGCAAGATAGTAGGTGCCTGCCACCCTGATGATGGTGATGATACTGATTTATTTCTGCTCTGTTTTTGATAGTGGCTCAGAGTCTTTATTATACCATTTGAGTGAACTGAAAGGAATGGCTTCATGGAAGCAAAAATATGAACCTCTTGGACTAGATGCTGCAGGAATTGAAGGTGGTAATTTAATTTCTCAACAGAATGCTTTAAACTCACTTTACTTATTGAACAAATGATATTTACTTATTTACTTCTTTTCAGATGCTATTACTGCAGTAGGTTCTTTCATACTCAAGGCAAATGAACTTCTTCAGTAAGTATTGGGGATACTTGAATATTGAAATCATTGACTTGAGAATATTTCACTTGTTGTAATTGAGAACTTAGCAAATTGTTGTCATTTTCTTAAAATGAGATTTTAAGTTCTTATGAAAATTACATGTTTATAGGATTAAAACAAACCAATAGCACAGTGATTTCAAAAATTCACATGGTATTTTCCTATCTTACCCATCCTCACCTCAGGTCCTCTCTTCAGAGGGAATCCTTTAAACTCTTGTAACTGTTTCTGGTTTTAGTTCTGTAGGTTACTTCCATATTTCTAAATTGTATGACTGTACTGTGTTTCTTTTATTTATCAGTTTTTAGAAATTATTCCTCTCTTTGTTTCTGTTTGTTTTTCCTAGACTCTTATTTGCTTTCTTTTTTCCTTGCACTGTCTCTCTCTACCACATTTTTAGGTTTTCTCCCTGTCTCAAGGGTAGTATCACATCCCTGGATTTCCCCTCTGTCCCTGGTGCCTCCTCTGATAGCCTCCCATCTCACAACACCCCCACCACCACCACCCCGGAATCAATCTGTCCATTGGTTCCAGCTCTTGTGCCAGCTACCACCCAGGCATTTTCTTCATTGCTTTCATGGGTTAGAGCCTTACTTTCAGGATCTCCTCTGTTTCTTGGTTCATTTAATCACTTTGTGGAAAATGTCCTCCAATAACTTAGAAAACAGATGTGTAAGGGTAAGCTTTCTGTGTCCTTTTGTGTCTTTTCTCCTTCCACACTTAATTGACATTTTTGACTGGATATAGCTCATGAAGGGAGATTTATTTTCTCCGAGAGCTTTGAAAGCGCTGCTCTGTTGTGTTCTGGCCTGTTTGTTGCTGATGGAAGGTCTGGTGCTTCTGATTCTCATTCCTTTGTATGCTGTTTTTTTTTTTTCTTCTCTTGAAAACTTTATTCTTCATCCTTGATATGTTGAAATTTCACAGTAGTATTTTAAATGTGGGTCTTTCCATTCATTTTACTGATAATAAGAAAATGCTATTTTTAACCTGAATTCTGTTATATTATTATTTTGATAATTTCCTCTTCTCCCCCACTTTTTAAAACTAGATTTTTGTTCTAGAAATCTAGTTAGTCATATTAGACTTTGTGGATTGACCCTGTATGTCTTTTATTTTTACTCACATTTTTTTAATAGCTTTGTCTTTACTGTTTGTTGTGAAATTTTCTTGACTTGATTATCCAGCACTATCATTCATCATACATTTATTGTGCATTTTTAACTATGTTTTATTTATTTATTTTTTTAATTAACTATGTTTTAAACATTATTCTAGATGCTGAGAGTACAGTAGTAAACAAAACTGATAAAAATCTTACCTTCATAGATACTGTATTCTAACGTGATGAGACAGATAATAAAGAAATGAACAATTAAAATCTATAGCAGGTCAGATAGGCTTCCCTGGTGGCTCAGAGGTTAAAGCGTCTGCCTGCAATGCAGGAGACCTGGGTTCGATCCCTGGGTCGGGAAGATCCCCTGGAGAAGGAAACGGCAACCCACTCCAGTATTCTTGCCTGGAGAATTCCATGGACGGAGGAGCATGGTAGGCTACAGTCCATGGGGTCGCAAAGAGTCAGACATGACTGAGCGACTTCACTCACTCACTCATAGCAGGTCAGATAGTGGTGCATAGTGGTGGGAAAAGCCATGTGGGGAAGGAGGACTTGGGTATGCGGGGGTAGAGGTGCAGTTTTTTGGTCAGGGTCAGGGAGGAAGGAGTGAGCCTTGCCGATATTTTGGGGCAAAGGGGACAGCAAGTATAAAGGCCTTGAGTTTGGAGCATGCCTGGCATGCTTGAGGGGAACCTCCAGGAGCCACTAAGTTAGTGAACTTAACAACAGTGTGAGCGATAGAATGAGTTGAAAGAGGTCATGGAGGATGGGTCAGACTGTGTAGAGCCTGTAGGCCATTGTAAGGACTTTGGCTTTTACGCTGGACATAATAAAGAGTAACATAATAAGCTCTTAAGGAATTACAGGCTGTGGGGGAACAGGATATGACTTAGGATCTTTTTGATCCCTCTTGTTATTTACTTAGTGTTGAGAACAGATTATATGAGGGCAAGGACAGAAGCCAAGAGAGAATTGGTGGTCAGAATCTGAAATGGTCAGAACTTGAATATATTTTGAAAGTAGAAATAAGTGGGTAAGAGACAGTGAAAGATGGGAGAACTAGTAGGGTAAGTTGGTGGTACGACTGTTGGGATGCTGGCAAGTCACTGGAAAGATAGCTGGTGGTTGTTGGTGAGTAGGATGCTTGAAACTGAGATTTAGAAGGCTCAGGTTGGTAAAGGGGGTCTAGGTTCTGAACTTTGGAATAAGAACCCAGGTGGAATGGAGAATGAGGTCATTGACCTGAGCCATGCTGTTGCATGTTTTATTATGGCAGTCCTGTCTTTTAATTACTAAGTGTTTTCTTTTTTGTTTACTCATTTTTCAAAGCAGTGCTCTTGCTCTGTAGATATGACATTTCATGGCTCTCTGAGGACATTAATTAGATTTTTTAAAAGTCTTTGCTGCTTCCCGAGTTATCTCCTGTTTATATGTCACCTTGCCGTTTGTTTTGGTCTCCTGTTGCCAGCTTTCTTCAGAAACCTGATGCCCAACTGTTTCCTCATACTTACTCCTGAGGCAGTTTAAAGTTGCTTGGCATCGCTGGGTGCAGGGTGGGCCGAAGCCAGACGAGTGCCAGAGCCTGTGGGCCTGTGCTGTGCGCCTCTGTTTCCGTTTGTCCCCCCTTGTCCAGCCCCAGACGTCATCCCGATGTCTTCTGTTGAACTTGATGTTTATAAGGACTGAGTGTCCCTGGGGTTCTGCTGGGTGGATGACTCCTTGCTGCCCTCTCTCTGAAGTGCCTCGCATGTGGCCACTGCTGGTGCGCTTCACCAGTCACCAGTCTGTCTGCTTTTGACATTTCTGAAACTTAAAAAAACTTTTTTTTCTATCATCCTCTTTTTGTATGAGTTTATAACACGTCCATCCCTCCCCACTGTCGTTTTAACGGAGTTTAGTATATAGATGTGTGTGCTCAAAGAACAGAGCAGGAGGGAAATGACATTCCTTTTCCTGAATGTTGAATAATTTTGTGGTTCTGCATATTTGCAGAGTAAACATAAAATACTAAGTTTTCTGTGATCATGTTTCAATATGAATGAAAGGTTGTTGATTTAACTTCTTGCTCCTTGGAGATAAGTGGAATATAGCATTATTTTAGATTATAATGGAGAAACTGAGACAGTGAGAATTTTAACATTAGCCTATAACAGATCAGTGGTTGCCTGGGGTTGGGGTGAACTGAGAAAGACAGGAATCTTTTTTTTTTTTCCCCCATTTTTGCTGCAAGAGAGTTTTGATCGTGGTGCTTGGTAACGCAAGAGATGTCACAGTTTTTTATGTCACGTGTTATACTGTGTACAGAAAGGTTAATGATACTGACCTACTTCTCCAGTAGTTTTATGAGACTTAATGCTTAGAAGGGACTTTGAGATTTAGGGGTAAAAAGGGCACATATTATTTGCTTAGAGTAATTATCTTACAGATGTGAGCTTAAAGAGCTTTCAAAAAAGTGATATCCATTTCTATATTCAGAAACAGTTTCATCAAAGTGTAGATGACTTCCACTTATAACACTTAATCTTCAGGGTACATTTGTGTAAAGCCCAAGGAAATTCGATTTTTGAGATCTGTTACTGTAAGGATAAAAATATCAACTTCCATAAGTAATGTCTTATTGATACCAGAGGTGATCGTAGTGACATAGTATAAATTTATAATAGTGATTTTCTGTTATGGTTGATATTTTTTCTTCTTACTGATCAGTGATTTTTTTTTTAAAAAAAACTGAGAATAGTGCTGAAAACAGTTTTGGGGGTTTTTTAAAAATTTCTTTTGGTTCCAAAGTTAGGAAAGGATTTCATACTTTATTGAATGCTCGGAGAGTCTATTACAGTTTGTGGCAAGGCTGTTATAACCAGTTAGAATCTGAGTTATTTGCTTTATTTTTGAAAAGAATCAGGATTTGCTCTTTTGAAATTTTATTTTTAGCTATGTGTTTGAGTTGTTAAATCTGTTCTAAAGCTTTAAATGTCATCCAGATACGCTATACTAGAACAGTAAGGATTGTTATATTCCATAGTAATTGAACATTGATGTATGAACCTCATGTAATAATTTCGTTTCTGATTTATTTTTATCTTTTAGAGTTATAGATAGCAGTATGAAAAACTTCAAAGCATTTTTTCGGTGGCTGTATGTGGGTAAGTTAATTGAATGAAGCATTCTTATATTTTTAACACTGTTGAAGAAAAAATGTGGGAATATCAATTTGGAATATTCAGTTACACTAGTAAAATTTTAAATATGTGTCAATGTAGAGAGAATAATTTTAATGACCCCACTTCTACACTTCACTCAGTTTCAGCAGTTTTCAACACATGGCCAATCTTATTTCTTCTTTATACCCTCCCATCCCCACCCCCACAGATAAAACTTCTAACATTGATTGTCTCTATCACTTACTGATAATTGACCTTTTTTTACTCTGTAATGTCTCCTTACAGACATGGGGTCTGAACTGACTTGAACTGAACTAATGTCTCCTTAGGTTCAAATACCATTTTTAAATCTCTACTTTGTATTAGGCACTGTTAGGTGTTAGGTTTGGAGTGGAAAGGGGGAGAGAAAATAAGACAAAGCCTCTGCCTTGAGTAGTTTAACTCTTGTTTTATACTTTGAACTCCTGTCTCTAGATCTGTGCCATTCATTATGGTAGCCACTAGTCAGTTATGGCTGTTTAAATTAGTTGAAATTACGTAGAATTGCATATGCAGTTCCTTAGTCATGCTAGCCGCATTTGGAGTGCCCAGGAGCTGCTTGTAGTTAGTGGCTACCACGTTGGACAGCACAGAACTAGAACTTTGACATTATCACTTCTACTGGGCAGTGACGCCCTAGCTAAATAGATCGCAGACCGCTAGTCCTTCTCTGTGTCGCCACATCTCTTTGCAGTTGTATGTAGTTAACAGATAGTTACTGACATGACACTAAACGTTTTAATGCTCACCCTACAGGGTGTGCATACTTCATGTGTGTAGTCCATTCGTACTGCTGTTTTTGTGACCTCTCTTAATGTCTTTGAAATAATTTAGCATCCGTTTCCTTCCAACACATGGAAGATTTAGTTGTGAATAGAATTTATTCCATAGTTCTTAAAATTCTAAAGAGTAAAATAGAAAGTAAATTACCTGTAATATGCTAATATCCTTTTAAACAAACGCCCAAGTCTTCTTTTAATTTATTTTTTCCAAATCTTTAATTCTCATGTTTTTAAAACATGACTTTTCATATTTGTAAGCCTAATATAATTGCTTTTAATAAAAAAATGAATGCAATCAGTGAATGTTGACATTTAAAATTCTTAGATTTTTCTCAAAACCATACCAACACTAGCCAGAATGGGGAGCCAGAGTGTTTATCAGGCCAGCCTGTTTAATATCAGAGTTAATTAGAATAAATTGCAATGTTAAAATTAAATGAAACCTTAGAAGTGACTTTCTATTAGAGAAATAGTAGCTTGGTTTTACTTATAATTACTGGAGTAATTAGGCAGTTGATATTCTTATTGCATGTCCTAACTGTAATAAGAAGCTGCATTAGAAGGTAAATGAGTTACCACCCAGTCCTTATTATTAGAACAAAGTGCACTGAATTGACCCCTGGGTCGGGACGAGCCCCTGGAGAAGGACATGGAAACCCACTGCGCTATTCTTGCCTGGGAAATCCCCTGGGCAGAGGAGCCTGGTGGGCTACAGTCCATGGGGTTGCAAAAGAGTCAGACAGGACTTAGTACTGAACAACAAAACAAACCCTGGATTGGAGAACTGGAGACCTGACTGTAACTGGATGCTGCCACTCGTTAGCGCTCTAACCCTGGTTTGCTCTTTTGTAAAATGCAGTCTCCATGAAGGCAGGGATTTATTTATACTGCTTTGTTCCCAGTACCTGTATTACGCTCAGTAAGTAATTTTTGAATGGATAAATGAGTGAGTGGAACTAGATTATGGCTGGGTTTTTTTCTTCAGATAAATTAGAAGTCTGAATTAATTAAAAACAGTTTCTTAAAATAATCCCTATTTGCAGAATCATGTCTAACATGCTTTTTCCTGGCCAAACATAAGAACCGTATTCAAACACTATGCAAAACACATGCAATATACTTCTTCACTTAGGTGGATGTAATATGTATAGAAAACACAGTATTGATGAAGACACCCCATAAAAGGACAAAAAGTGTCAACCACAAATATTAAAGAAGGTATATAAATACATATATACACACATATAAGTGTGTGTGCTGCTAAGTTGCTTCAGTCGTGTCCAGCTCTGTGCGACCCTACAGACGGCAGCCCACCAGGCTCTGCCGTCCCCGGGATCCTCCAGGCAAGAACACTGGAGTGGGTTGCCATTTCCTTCTCCAATGCATGAAAGTGAAAAGTGAAAGGGAAGTCGCTCAGTCGTGTCCGACTCCCAGCGACCCCATGGACTGCAGCCTACCAGGCTCCTCCGTCCATGGGATTTTCCAGCCAAGAGTACTGGAGTGGGGTGCCATTGCCCTCTCCGATAAGTGTGTTTTAGTTCAGTTCAGTCACTCAGTAGTGTCCGACTCTTTGTGACCCCATGAATCGCAGCATGCCAGGCCTCCCTGTCCATCACCAGCTCCCAGAGTTTACTCAAACTCATGCCCTTCGAGTCGGTGATGCCATCCAGCCATCTCATCCTCTGTCGTCCCCTTCTCCTCCTGCCCTCAATCCCTCCCAGCATCAGGGTCTTTTCCAACAAGTCAACTCTTCGCATGAGGTGGCCAAAGTATTGGAGCTTCAGCTTCAGCATCAGTCCTTCCAATGAACACCCAGGACTGATCTCCTTTAGGATGGACTGGTTGGATCTCCTTGCAGTCCAAGGGACTCTCAGGAGTCTTCTCCAACACCATAGTTCAAAAACATCAATTTTTCAGTGCTCAGCTTTCTTCACAGTCCAACTCTCACATCCATACATGACCACTGGAAAAACCATAGCCTTGACCAGACAGATCTGAGTGCAAGCATCTTTATGTGGCAGAAAAGTCCAAGGGGAAGACGCACATCTGTCCGGCACTCTAAGGCTTTTGGAGGAAGGAAAGAATTGCCTGCGCATGTTAAGAGAAGAGACATGACTGAGTTGGGAGGGGTCCTGCACACGGAGTCTCTGCTAAAGGCAGCAGTGCGGTTTGTTTGTCTGGAGTGGCAATAGGTTGTATTGAAGGAGAAAATGAAAAATGGTTTAAAATGGCTATACCAACCGTTTTGAGCCTAAGAATATAAATCAAATTCTTCACTCTGTAGTTCTTAGAAGAAAAATAAGTTTTCCTTGGTGACAAGAGCTGTTGAAAATAGAAATTGTAGTCCAGTAAAATACATTTAGACTTGAAATGCATCTGTAATTAAAATTATGTTTGGAGTTTTCCTTTAAAGATAGTTTTAAACTTTATATTTTCAGCAATGTTGAGAATGACAGAAGACCATGTACTTCCCGAACTGAATAAGGTAGTATATAATAGTATTTTTCCTATATGTGTTAATATTACCCTGGTTGAGCTCAGCTTTGCTGGTCATCTTAGTAGTCTTATGCAGTTATTGTTAAGAGATGTTAGGCTGTAGGCACAAGAGAGATTCTAGTAAGCCCTTTTTAAAATTTCGGTGTTTGGGACTTCCCTGGTGGTCTAGCGGCTAAGACTCTGTGCTCCCAATGCAGGGGGCCAGGGTTCAATCCCTGGTCAGGGAACTTGATCCCACATGCTGCAGCTAAGGCCGGGAACAGCCAAATAAATAAATAAAATAAATAAAAAAAAATTAAAAATAAAATAAAATAAAATAAAATTTCAGTGTTTGATATTTTTTATCTCACAGAATACTTTTTTATGGCTAAGCTTATTGTTTTCATGTTTGTATAAGATTTTATAGTCTGTATAACATAAGGTATTTGGATTCCTTATTTTAACTTCCTAAAATCTTAAATGCATTTTTATTTTCCTTGGAAGTCTAGTACGTAGATATTAGTATCTATGTTCATGACTGGTGAGTACCAGTTTCTTTCTGACTGTAATAAGGATTGTGTGACAAGTAGCAATGGAATCTCCTTCTTGGAATATCCTACAGAATAGGCTAGAACTACCTTTTGGTTCCTGCAGCTCACTCATCCTCACCCCTCCCCAAACTGTGATTCAGGTAGATTAGGTGGTTTTAAGCCTGAAAAAATGGGGAGTATTAAAATTAGTCTTAGTGGACCAGATAAGTAAGGGATCACAGCGTTTATGTGAAGTAGATCTTTTGTGCTGTGGATGACTGGCCTTCCAAACCAGGGATGTTCACTTTAGCTGTTTCTCTGCCATCACTCTTAGCTTTACTTTGGGAGATTGAATATGTTAGTTGTTGGCAGAGACCTCAATGTGTAATTTTTTGAGGGCTGTAGAACTGGGATAGGGAGAAGGTAGGGTCATTAAACAAAGCAGAGACCAACGCTGAAGCAAGCAATGTTCTCAGGTTGCAGCCCTTAACTCAGATTGAGGTTATTTATCTGAACAGACCGTCCTCCACTCCCAAAGGAGGGACTCTACACTCAGTCTTAGCATTAGGCTTAGAATAATAAATAGCCTTAGACCATAAAGAGATCTGTAGCTGTTGGAGTTGCTGATTGGAAAATGGGTTTAAAATATTTAATTACATGCCTCTCCCATTTATTGTTACATAATTTTTTATTGAGAAGCTTTTCTTTATCTTGATTTGTTTTCTTTTTGTTCCTTTTGGATTTGATAGATGACTCAGAAAGATATCACATTCGTTGCTGAATTTCTTACTGAACATTTCAATGAGGTAGGAAATTGGCATTTCTATAGTGCTTTTTAAACAATAATTACAATAAATCTGGATAATGGTAAGAAGTAATCAAATTTAATCCAATTTAAGTGACCTTCTAGCAATTATGTATGCTTTTTCAACTATTGAACTAATTAATGGCAATACTTATTTATTAAGTGTAAAGCATATAAATTGAACTTTCTGTTTGTGTCTTACCATCCACAAAAGAAAAGAGTAACTGCTACTAACAGCTTTCTTAAGAAGTAGAGTTTTTGGTTTAAATCTAAGATTTTCTTTTTTCTTTAATGAGTTGACTTAAGAATTAAACTTTATTTATTCTTTCTAGGCTCCAGATCTTTATAATCGAAAAGGAAAATATTTTAACGTTGAAAAAGTTGGTCAGGTATGGGCTCTGGATTGAATCTAGTTACTAATTTTTTAATTTTTAAAAACTAATTTTAGAGCATTAGCAGTGTTAGTCTTTATTATACAAAATTTTCTGAAAGTAGCATAATGCCAAATTATATAGTAGCCCTCTCCTTTTAGTAAAATCATCAAAGAGCAGCTTTAAACTTTTGGAGGGTCTCTGAACCCTTTATATTATTGAAAACTCCCAGAGAGCTTTTATGTGGGTTGTGTCTATGAATAGCATATATTGTTAGATATTAGAAATTAAACAAAAAAGAATTATTATTCCTTAATTCACTTAAAAAGAACAAACCCTCTTTTCATGATATGTTAATATAAATATTTTTAATGGAAAATAAATATTTAACAGAACAAAATTAAGAGTGACATTGTTTTATATAGTTGCAAATCTCCTTGATGTATGGCTTAAGAGAAGGCAGCTACATTTGTTCTGTTGTGATGTGTTGTTTGATTCAGAAAGCCTGGTTTTACACAGGTGTGTAGTTGGAAAGGCAGAAATATTTTAATAGCTTTTTAGAAAATTGTGAATATTCTTTGATACTGCACCACATTCTGACAAACAGTAGTACCTTAGGTTAGTTCTAGTGTGGAGTCTAAATTGCAACAGTAGACGTTCCATATTATGATTCATTAAAATGTATTCATCTGCTTTTCATTTTGGAAGGATCTTGTTACTCTGTGCTTAATTTTGTAATATCATGTATTGATCTTTGGTAAAATACTGATTCACTGAATTACAGAGGTCTTCCATAGGCAGATACCTTTCTTCATACAGTATCCAAAAGTCAGATTTTGTTAATATCATTACCAATCTCATCAGACAATCTTTAACTACCAGGAGGCTGTCCAGCACACAGTAGCAGATACGGGTTTTCCAGAATTTTAATTTTTGCTTGAATGTTTAAATTTTGTCACTGACAACAAATACTGTCAGTTATTTTGCTTAAAGTGACAGGATCACTTTCTTTAGTTTCAAGAAAATATCTGCCAGATACCCAAGAACGGATAATCATAGTTTTACTGCCAGTCATTCTTTTGAATAAAAATGGAATTCCAGGAGCAACAAAGACGTGCCTAGCTTGACTCAGGTGCATTTTCATAAATGCTTTTCCTCATGATAACTGTCATGCTTTGGTATGCAGTGAAAGTGCTTTATTTGTACTTCCAATTCCCTCTCTCAGAATATTAAAAAGATCTTGTTGAGATTTAATAATAATTTTAATAGCCTTATCAGAGCTTAGTGAAACTGTGTGTAGCAGAAAGGAGTCCAGTGGCTGCTAGCATGGTGTGATTCTTGGGGGCAGTGCCAGCAGTTGTCCCCAGCTGTGCTTTGACCACCAGGGCCGATGTCGTTACAGTGGAAAAAGCAAATGATGGCTTTATACCATCATAGAAATAGTAATGACCTCATGGGTCTTGGAAAGCATCTAGAAGACTCTCCAAGTGGTGTGGACCACACTTTGAGGATTACTGCCGTGGAGTAGATTGACAGGTGATAAACAGTTGAAAATTAATTTATAAACTTGAATATGTAAGTTTAAAGTATGTAAGGTTAAATGTTCTATTTTCTATGAAAACAGAACATGATACTTAAACTCAATTTATGGTCTCTGTGTCTGTTGCATTCTAATCTTTTAGTAGTCTGCAGTTTGTTCAGTAGCTTGGCATTTAGTAAATTTTGGTCATCTCACAGAATAATGTGGTTTCAGAGGACTTGACAGTAAAAATAACTTGAGTAGAATAGTGTTGAATATAAGCAATTTTAGAGCCTGATGCTTTGGCTTACAAAGCTGAAACGTCTCATGCTGTATTTCTAGTACTTGAAAGATGAAGATGATGACCTTGTGTCGCCCCCTAACACAGAGGGAAACCAGTGGTATGACTTTCTTCAGAACAGCAGCCACCTTAAAGGTATTTCATGAACCAGGCAGATTTGGGCCATGTTCATGTTTACTGGAGGCCAGTACCTCAGCAAGTGTACTTGCTGAATACTTACTTAAGTTCTTTGATTTATCTTTTTGTGTCCATTTTATTTGATTAGAGAAACAGGAAAATAATAACAATGTATGATATTACTGTGCTCAAAAACACTATGTTAACTGTGATGTAGTAAGATTGCTTATTTTAAGTATTATCTGTTATAAAAAGCAGGATATTGGGAAGAAAACTATAGAGCCTATCAGAGAAGTCTGTTTAAGTCAGTTCCAATTTATTGGCTTTTAAGTGCATATGATGCTTTTAACTCCTATAATGATGCATCACTGTATTCTCCTGAGGTGACTTTTTTTTTTAACTTGTGATGCCTTTCGTTGTTGATATGGTAAAATTTTATTAAGCCAACATTATTTGGGATGCAACACAAAATAGCAACCATTATGTATCAGAACTTCTCCTTTTTAGATGAAAAGATGTTTAAAGCATCTATTTCTTTGTTTTCTCAAAGAGTAATTTGACCAAGGTTTAGCTGTTTCTTAGATCATTGGGGTAATAGCCACCACATACATGTATTATCTCCTTTAATCCTCACAAGAACCTAGAAGGTTATCTTCATTTTACTAAAGAGGAAACTGAAGGTTAGAGAAGGCCCATGATGATAAGGGTAGTAACCGATAGAGCTAGGACTCTGCTAACTTGAGAGCCTGTGTTTTTAACTGTAGTCAGTAATAATCTCTGCTTCTTTCTGTTTGCTGTTTATCTGAATGAGGAGTGAGTGGGAGAAGCAGAGAAATCTCAGGCCCAGAACTTTGCTTGTTGCTCTTTTGATTTAACCCTAGAAGTCCACATTCTTTTTCGGAGCAGAACATGTTTTATATTGCTTGAGAGTCTTCAAGATCGCCAGAGAGATGTATTGACATAAGTTAGTATTGAATGGAGGGAGAATAAAAGTACAGCTGACTCAGCGCATTCACTGTATTTAATCAGGATGCCCACGGAGTAAGGAAGGACGCCTGGGGAGGGCTGATAGCAGTGTGCCAGCAGCGATGGCGTCAGGACCCTGTCACTGTTGGGCTCATATCCACCCTGAGGACTTTGGAAAAAACTGGTCCTACCCTTTTTTCTCCCCACATCTTCTGTAGCTGAATAGAAAGGCCTAACCTTAGTTACAGGCCTCATATTTAACTTGAAATTAACTCCATCTCTTAGGATGTTAGAATGTGACTTCAGACCAGCTCATTAATCTCCCAGTTTCTTAGTAGAGTATGAAGTAGTACAGATTGTCACCACGGAGCTTTTAAGAAACTTTGACGAAACTTCTTCCTAGAACTTTGCAAAAATCAAGTGCTGAATACTTAATGTGCATACCTTCCCCGGGGGAGGTGAGAGAGTTGGAGTCACATGTGGGTGAAAGCGGGTGTGCTGGAAGCAGGGCTGCCTGGGCTGGGGGCCTGCCTTCCCACTTGCTGCTGTGTGGCTGCGGGCGCACTGCCTGACCTCTCTGTTCCCCAGTGTTCTCTTCTGCAAAGTGAGGTGATCACAGTGCCTCCCTCAAAAGTGGTTGTGAAGATCCAATAAATTAATCTAAATGGAGCACTTAGGATAGTGCCTACCACATAGCACACAAGCAGTCCGTGTGCATTTGAAGTGTTTTTACTCAAAACACTTCTGACTCAAAGTGAGAGGATTCCTTTCCTCCTGAGATCATCTCTGATACCACCTGGATGTCCCACACTTCCATTGTGATACTAACTGCAGCGTTAGCTCAGACTCTGGGGTTCAGGGCTTAGTCCCAGAAGACTGCCCCCACTTCAGAGTTCAGTCACCAGTACTGGGGCCCCAGGTTACCCACATTTCTGTCCCACTTCGCTACAAATTTGAGGGTTCCCATAATTCAAGTTTAATAATTTGCTAAAATGGCTCACAAAACTAAGAAACACTTGAATTACATTTACCAGTTTATTATAAAGGATGCAATTCTGGAATAGCCAAGTAGAGATGCACATGGGGTGAGAGATGGAGTGGGGGACGTGGAGCTTCCATCTCCTGTCTAGATGTACCCCCCACCCCCCAGCCCCTTAATGCAGGCAGCAACCCAGTGGCCCTAGCTCTGTCATCTAGGGGTTTTGTGGAGTTTTCATTATGTAGGTGTGGTTAGCTTACTGGCCACTGGTGACACTTCATATTTTCCCTCCATTGTCCTTAGGATCACACACTGTATTGAGTTGTGTTTTCTTAGTCTTCTCCAATCTATGATAGCTCCTCAAGTCTTTCCTTATCTGTTTATGACCTGATTTGATGAGTACTAGTCAGGTGTTTTTTTTGGGGGGGTGGGGTGCACAGTGCTTCCCTGGTAGCTTATATGGTAAAGAATCGCCTGCAATGCAGGAGACCTGGGTTCGATCCCAGGGTCAGGAAGATCCCCTGGGGAAGGGAATGGCAACCCACTCCAGTAACTTGCCTGGAGAATCTCATGGGCAGAGGAGCCTCTTGGGCTATAGTCCATGTGGTTGCAACTGAGCAACTAACACACACAGTCATTTGTTTTGTAGAATGTCTCTCGGTTTGGGTTGTTCATGTGTTCTCATTGTTAGAGGGACTCAACTGCCGGCTTCTCTCTTCTAGCTGGTTGGGGGATGGGGCCGAAAGTTCCAGCTTCTAATCAGGGCTGGGTCTTTATGTGACCACCCTGCATCCTGAAGCTATCTAGGGGCTCTTTAAAACAGAGGATGCTCCTATCATAGTTATCACTCAGGAAATTCCGAAGGTTTTAAAGAGTTCTGTCCCAGGAACTGGCGACAGAGACCAAGTATCTTTCTGTGATACCAAAGCATCTGTCACCTGTTGGGAGCTTAAAATGTTAACATGATTAAAAACTCCTTTATCCAGCATAACTGGGGCAGGAGGTGCTATGTGGGAGGCCAGTAGAGCACAGTGGAGGAGGGTGGGTTTGGGAGTGGGACCTGGGCTTGATTTAGAGGTTTAGCTTCTTTGTCATTCTCACACTGGGTGATTGCCTAAACCTCCTAGGCTTCATTTTTTTTTTTTTTAAATCAGTAAAATAAAGAGTATGATACTTACTTTTTACAGCTGTTGTAAACAATAGAAATAACAGACATAGAAAGAATCTAACATAGTTGGTGTCAGTAGTTGACAAATTATATATTACTTTCTTCTGATAAAAGTAGCTTTTTCAGAAATGAAGAGCTTATTTTCATAGCACCAATTTCTTATCTCCTGTTTTTGTTTTCACCATCATACTCTCCCAAAACAATACTGGGTTGCTATTGTCACACCATTGTGGCAAAGAAGAGGGAAGAGTGAACTTATTTCATTATATGTCTTCTGGGTCCCAAGTCATCCTTTTCTTCTTACAGCCAACAGAAGTATACTGTTGGATTTTGGTGGGAAAAATAAAAGAATAGTAAACTGCCAGGACTCAGCTTGTAGTAAGTGTGGTGGTTTTCAGTGGGCTGGCCGCCAAGGATGTTGCAAAGCCGGAAGCCTTGGTCGTTTTTAGTGAGTTTGTGTGAAGGTACAGTAGGGTGGCCAGGGAGAATTCCACCATCAGATACGCTGTGTGGGCTGGCTCTAACAGTAGGTTAGTTTTGCCTAGCTATCTGGTTTGTTATAGCTTTTTGTTTTTGTTTTTGTTTGAAACCAGAAAGTCCTTTGCTGTTTCCTTATTATCCTCGAAAATCGTTGCATTTTGTGAAAAGGCGGATGGAGAACGTAATTGATCAGTGCTTGCAAAAGCCAGCGGTAAGTTTGAAAGAAATGCATGTTTTTGTATAGGAGCAAGAATATCTACAATATGTGGCTCATTTATGTAAATGATCATAATTATTAAGGTGAACCATATGAAAATGTTGATACTCAACTGTTTTTGACTAACAGAAGTGGCAGTTACATATGATTCACCCTAATATTTCCTCTTACTGTTGGTTTCTTACATAAATTAAAAAATACATGGTTATTGAATATGTTGGCATCTTTAGTATTTTATTGGTCCCCAGAACAAACTTATTATAAATGATCTTAGTTACAGAGCTGATGTGTCTGTTAACTGCTGAAGGATGGATGATTGATGCTGTGAAACTTGGAAGAGATGGTTTTTCACCTGCCATCACTTATCTCCAAGGCCCTTTGGCGCTCAGAGTTTTCTCTCTTCTTTACTGTCATGACTGTCATTAAAATTTCTTGCATGAAGTTTTGGTGACGTAGATGATTTTTCACTAGACTTAAACAGTGATGATCAGTCACTTTCTGTGGAGTATTTATTTCTGTGTATGTACATGCTTTAATTATATTTTTAAATCTTATTTAGGATGTAATTGGAAAATCAATGAATCAAGCAGTATGTATTCCATTATATAAAGATAGTAGAAGGTAATTCTGCTTACTTTTTGGGTGGTATAATTCAACAGCCGATTATAATTTTTCTTACCTTTCTTTTCTTTTGTTTTAGTGAGGACTCCACACGTAGACTATTCAAATTCCCTTTTCTGTAAGTGTGTGTTTCTTCCCTGTCTTCTGTGAAAAATGCAGTTTTGTTGTATAAACTGATAGCTAAATGTCATGTTTTGACATTAACTTTTTTCCTTAGGTGGAATAATAAAACCTCCAATCTACATTATCTTCTTTTTACTATTTTAGAAGATTCACTTTATAAAATGTGCATCTTAAGGAGACATACTGATATTTCCCAGTGAGTATTAATCTGAAGTTTGAATCAAGGAGATAAGATTCTAATATTTTTAATAATAAAACATACTGTTTCCCTCCCCTCCATTTCAGCTTTTAGTTAAGCTACTTTGACTTTAGACTTGATAACTTAACTCTTCTAAGTCGTACTTTTCACATTATTAAGGTGGGGTAATGCCAAATTGACTTCCCTGGTGGCTCAGACGGTAAAGCGTCTGTCTACAATGTGGGAGACCTGGGTTCGATCCCTGGGTGGGGAAGATTCCCTGGAGAAGGAAATGGCAGCCCACTCCAGTACTCCTGCCTAGAAAATCCCATGGACGGAGGAGCCTGGTACAGGCTGGTCCAGGGGGTCGCAAAGAGTCGGACACAACTGAGCGACTTCACTTTCACTTTCACTTTCAATGCCAAATTAGGAAGTTGTGTAATCCCTTTTAATTTTAGATTATTTAATTTTGTATTGGTATATAGCTATTACATACAGGATTTTTTTAGGCTTAGGGAAAGTATAACAGCAAAACAGTTGGTATTATATCTCGTGAACTTGTAGAACTTCAGAATTGTATCTTAGCTTCCTTGTAGAAAGGATTTTTACCTCAGGTTCAGTATTCAGTTCAGTCTCTCAGTTGTGTCCGACATTTTTGACCCCATAGACTGCAGCATGCCAAGTTTAGTATGCCTTTCATTAAACAAGAGGCCTTGCCTATAGAGACTTCTTTTGAGAACGCAAATAAAAGTTTTGAAAGATAATCATATTCAGAATGTCATTAGAATCTTAAATGGTTTTAAATCTAAACCAAAGGAAACTTTTTGAAACCAAGATGTAGCCCAAGAGAAATAATTTGGGTCTGTGGCCATACCAGCCTAAACGCATCCGATCTCATCTGGTCTCGGAAGCTAAGCAGCGTTGGGCCTGGTTAGTACTTGGATGGAGAAATTATTTGGTTGTCCAAACATCCTCATTTTGTAAGGTATCTTGCTGCTTTGGTGAGATTTGGTGACTGTGAGATATTAGGTTGTCTGTCAGGGATTTGCATTAGTTATCAGTATTCTAGAGTGAGTGTAATAGTATTTTGGTCTGGGGTTTGGTGATTATGTAAATATACTGACAGTCTTTTTTTTTCAAGCATATATAGATTATTGCCTATCCAAGTTGTTCTACAAAGTCTCTCCCCACCCTTCTTCTTTCTTTAAGATCTGTAAGTAATGGACTAATTGCTGTTAAATTTGGGAGCTTCACATATGCCACAACTGAAAAAGTGAGAAGAAGGTAAATCTTGAACCTTGTCTGGATATATATATAGTAAATACAAATATATGAATATAGTTAGACTCAGTTACAGTGATGATATTCTTAGGCCTTCATCACTTGCAACATAGGGGTGCTGGGTTGGTTGTGTGTTTTATACTTAGAGGGTGATTTGACATACAGTTGAGAAGAACCTTACTGGCCTGCAGGAAGTTTTGTAGTATGGTTTCCTACAATTAATACTTCTGAAGTCTCTGTCCTCTAAGAAAGTAATGTGGTTCCAGGGGGGCAAATGGCTAAAGGTCTTCTTAGGACCAACAGAGATGTGAGGTGGTGGTATCCTTACTGCTCTGGGGTTTTCTTAGGTTAAGTGTAACAATACCGATATCATCTGGAGGCTTTGCAAGAGAAAGAACTGACACTAATCCTAAATTTACCTTTTTCTTACTGTTTTCCTTACAAAAAGGAAGTTCTTTGAAGTTGTATCTTTTCATACATAAATCTTATTTTTACTTTTCATTCTAGATAACTTTGATTACCCAATATATTTATATGGTGTCATTCATAGAATTTCCAGAGGCTTAAGTCCTGACATTGATGTCAAGAATTTTCTGGAACTGTGAACCAACCTCACAGATTTTTCTTTTTCCATGATTACCTATTTTCAGGGCCTAGTTATGTTTGTGAATAATCAGCACCATAGGTAACTGTGACTTTAGCGTAAACTAATGATATATTTTAAATGTTACTGTATAGAATGTCAACTTGACATTCCCATTGTCAGTTTTTGGTTTGGTACCAGTATAATGCTATATATATAGTATTTTCTCAGTCATGGTAACACCTTTGATATAATGGAACTTATTTAATTCTAGCACCTACAGTTGTTTGGATGCCCAGTTTTATGATGATGAAACAGTCACAGTAGTTCTTAAAGACACTGTAGGACGTGAAGGAAGAGATAGACTCTTGGTGCAGCTGCCATTGTCTTCAGTATACAACAGTGAAGATTCAGCAGAATATCAGTTCACTGGGACTTACTCTGCAAGGTAACTTACATTAGTAAGATTGTCTTTCTGATAGAACAGTTAAATGTTCCTTTTTTTAAATGTATATTGTTCTTTAGGTATGATAAAGTCAACTGAGCAGAAATACTTCTATTTTTTTTATTAAAAAAAAACTGGCTTCAACAGCTCTCTTGTCCTTTTGCTTTGTTAGTAAATCAAGATTTACTGGAAGAAGGTGGGGAATTATTTTGTGTGGAGAACAGCACTTCTGTTTTCAAGGATGACATTAGCCCTAGTTTGTAGTAGAATTATTTTAGATTTGTCTTTAGTATTTTCCTTTCAGAATTAGCACCTCAATAGCCACAGAAGGGTTTCAAGGTCACTTCCAAGAGATAGCTTTAGATTGAGATTTAAGTAAGCAGATCTCTAATTTATTAATAAAATGAGGTCATTTACTTACCTTAAAAGTGAATCAAAAAGCTTATTTTCTAAGGTTTCTGCTTTAATAAGATACTTGGTCCATCTGGAAGTGCAGTGTTTTCATAGAATATAGTATCGCAGCTTTTTTATACAGTAGCTGGGAGGATTATGTTGGAAACGGGAATATTGGTAGAAATCAAACCCTGATGCCATCCCTAGTGACCGAGGGAGAAGAGCCCCGTCTCACCCCTGGGTTGGCTTTCTCCACTCTCCAGGCTGGATGAGCAGCGTAGTGCTATTCCCACCCGCACCATGCACTTCGAGAAGCACTGGAGATTACTGGAAAGTATGAAAGCGCAGTATGTTGCTGGGAATGGTTTTCGAAAGGTGTCCTGTGTGGTAAGTGTTTATAAATTGTTACTAAGAGTAACAGAAGTAGCAGGATCTGTAAGATTCTCTCAGTGCAAACATTCTGTGATGTAAAGCTTTTATTGATGATGAGCATGTCGTGGTCTTAGCTATTTAGATCTCTTGTTCTGAGAAAGCTTACTAAGTAATTACTAACTGTTTTAGATTTTATTAATCTTGAAATTGTCACTGTATGTGGAGTACAGAATGAAAGCTAAGTTGAGTGATTCTGTTGTAAGTTGATGGGAAAATAATTTTCCTATGAAGCTACTATTCAGATTTCTGATTTTTAATATATATTAAGCCATTTAAAATTTCTTTATTTGGCCTTTCCTTTAGTTAAGCTCCAATCTCCGTCATGTGAGAGTATTTGAAATGGACATAGATGATGAATGGGAGCTCGATGAGTCTTCGGATGAAGAGGAGGAGGCTGGTAACAAGCCTGTAAAAATCAAGGAAGAGGTGTTGTCTGAGTCGGAAGCAGAGACCCAGCAAGCTGGGGCTGCCGCTTCAGCTCCAGAAATGGTCGTTAAAGTCGAAAAACTAGACCCCGAGCTAGACTCATGATCTGGCTTGCCATTGTTTTATGTGTTCTCATGTCAGGAAGGACACAGATGACGATCAAAAATGTGTTGGACACTTAATTTTCTTTACAAAATAAACAGTAAGTTTTGAGTTTTTTATTCTGTGTCTTCTCTCAGTGGTATAACCACTGTGAGAGGCTTTCTCCTTTTACCAAGACTTCTTTTTAATACTGAGTGCAGAACTAGTGTTAAAGAAAATGTAAATTGAATGTGAAGAAAAAGTTTAGTCTTTTCTGTCAAAAGGTAGTATCAGGAATCATCCCTATATCAGGAAGAAGTTACCTTTAGTCATTCATCATTGGAAGTTTTGACACATTTAGTACTTTTAAACTGCAGGCAACATTTATTTGTATTTTTCTATCTTCCCTTTCTAGTTCATTTTCGAGCTCGAGAATGCTTTCAAAATTACATTTGTTTTTTTTAATTAATTTATTTTTAATTGAAGGATAACTGCTTTACAGAACTTTGTTGTTTTCTGTCAAACCTCAACATGAGTCACCCATAGGTGTACATATATCCCCTCCCTTTTGAACCTCCCTCCCATCTCCCTCCCTATCCCACCCTCTAGGTTGATACAGAGTTTGAGTTTCCTGAGCCAGACAGCAAATTCCCATTCGCTGTCTATTTTACATATGGTAATGTAAGTTTCCATGTTACTCTTTCCATACATCTCACCCTCTCCTCCCCTCTCCCCATGTCCGTAAATCTATCCTCTATGTGTCTATTTCTCCATTGCTGCCCTGTAAATAAATTCTTCAGTACCATTTTTCTAGATTCCATATATATGCATTAGAATATGATATTTATCTTTCTCTTTCTGACTCACTTCACTCTGTATGATAGGATCTAGGTTCATCCACCTCATTAGAACTGATTCAAATGTGTTCCTTTTTATGGCTGAGTCATATTCCATTGTGTATATATACCACAAATTTTTATCCAGTCATCTGTTGATGAACATCTAGGTTGCTTCCATGTTCTAGCTCTTGTAAATAGTACTGCATGTGTCTTTTTCAATTTTGGTTTTGGATAGAGATGGTGTATTTAGAAAGGTGATTTTTAGTATAAAAGTGGTGACACAGTGTTTCAGAGGAGTGTTAATAGCAGAGGCCCTATTGGAATGTATACGAAATAGGTGTGAAGTGAGGAAGTGGAGACCACAGAAGCAGGCAAGTCTTGAAGAATTTTGCTGCAAGAGAGGAGAGAAAAGAGGCCGGAGACATGACTTCAGAGGCTTTTTTAAAAAAGATGAATGCTCTGAAGGCATACTTATATTACCAGAGGAGTGATCCACAAGAGAGACATTGACCATTCTAGAGGAAGGCAGAAATATGTGAAAGTGAAACCCTCGAGAAGGCAAAGGGCCGAGACCCAACAGCCAGAGGAATGGTCAGCCTCGGGTTGGAGCATGGTGTTCCTTCCACGCTCACGGGAGTGTGTGGGGACAGATGCTCGTGGCTGATGGAACTGTGGGTGTGACAGTTTTCCCCAAGAGATACCGTCTCAGCAGAGAGAGATGAGGAGAGGAGACGTGTGAAATCCTTGACCTCAGAGGGAAAGGGAATTCACTGGGGAAGTGTTAGCATTGAAGGTCTGCTGGAGATTTGTATCATAAATTAATAACAAACCCAATTAATGGAATCATTTTCTCCTGCTGCTCAGATGTTGGGTGAAATTAGGTGGAGCATTGGCTTTAATCTGGGTTGGGGTTTTGTCAAACTGCTGCAATAAGAAAGGGATGCTGGGCTTAGAGAAGGTAGTAACACCGTGACAAGGTCAGTGACAGGGTCAGTGGGTTAGAAGGTGGAGGATTGTGGGGTTTTAGATTCAGAGGGATGGAGAGACGGGTGTGGTTTGCAGTGAGTGGTACAGAGGACAAGGGAACTGGGCCCATGGTGACTGCTGTTAGGGAAGGAGAAAATCACGGGCTCAGTAGATTGAGAATTGAGTGCCTGGTGCTTTTGGATGACTCATCCATGTGGCTGTTCATGTACCAAAAATGACAGCAAGCAGGAGGGAGAAAGTTACCCCGAGTAGGGTGCTGGGACCACCAGTGCAGGAGGAGGAGGAGCTGACAGCTCTTCGAAAAGCTGCCTGTGCTCAGGGCTTTGAGAGGCCCAGGGGAGGATCTGTGACTTAGGTCACTTAGGAAGTTGGGAGGAAGCGGGGAATTGGTCCCAGGCAGACTGAGGCAAGGCTGGGCTCCCATGCCCCACGCTGACCTCTGGAGAAATCGAAGTAGAGCCCAGGGTTATAGAGGACCCAGTGCGAATAAAATTATGAAGCCAGCTTGTGAGCACAGCAGCGTCTTCCGGTCCTGTATCAGCTATAGGTTGGCACTGCCTCCATCTGGGAGCTATGATTGAAGGCCAGGATGTGGGGGAAGTCCTTAAAGCTGACTTGGCAGCTCTCCTCGCTGGCTCTGGGAAACAGAGCCTGGTCCTGTCTTAGCGCAGCGCTGGTCACAGAGAGAATCCTGTGGGGTGAGGAGGCGGCCCAATCCGATGGCCTGGGAGAGTGGACCGGAGTGAGCCCTGCTCAGAGGCCCAGGCGGGACCAGGGATGGGCAGGCACTGAAGCACCCTTCTTTCCCCTGGTGGGGGGTGCATTTCAGGGCCTCTCTGGTGCTGGGTGCTCTCCTGGGTCATCTGAAGCATTACCGGGAGGGGAGCTACCCTGTTTGGGGGCTCTGGCTGTTTGAAAAACCAGGCAGTTCCCAGGCCCCTGGGAGATGGCACCGGGCTGCTTAGCAGACCCAAGAGGGCCTAGCCCCAGCTGGCCCATGGACCTCTGCATCTACCAAAGTGTACACAAAAGTCCTGAGTGCTCAGGGCCAGATGTTCCGGGGCCAGGCCAGGCCAGGCCCAAGGCTGGTTGCAATCAGAGGGTCTCTACCTGCACCTGCTGCCACCCATCCCCCTCCTCCTGGTCTGTGTGCCTTTGGTTTTTCAAGGTTCTCCTGTGCAGAAGCCTGTCATGGAAGAGAAGTAGTGTGGGAGAGGCTTCATATACATTATCCCATGTGGTTCTCTGAACAGCTCTGCAGCAAAGGAATTGCTCTCCTTAGTTCACAGAAAAGAAAAATGTTCAGAGAGGTCCCATGTATCCCAATTACACAGCTAGTCAATGTAACTGCCAGGATGCAAAACCCCAGGTAGCAATAATTGCTAGAACTGAGTACTTAGTAAGAGCCAGGTGCCATTCCAAGCACATGGCACAAATAACTCATTCAAGCCTCAGCCCAGTCCTCCAAGGTAAGTGCTGTTATTAGCATCATCTCCATTGCACGGATGGAGCAACTGAGGCCCAGGAAATGTTCTCCTGTTCACAGGAATCCCAGGGGCTGCAGGGGCTGGATGGCGATGCCCGGCGCAGCACCCTCGCTGTTAACCGCGACACGTGCTGCCTTCTGGGGTCTGTGTTGTTCCACAGCCCACCCTGCCTCCCGCGTCTTGGCTGCCTTGCCCCTCACCACGCTCTGGCACACAGTCTTCTGCGGTGGCACAGCCGCCGTGATGTCTGTACGGCGCGACTGACAGTGATGCCAAGGCTTCATTCTCAGAGCTCCGTCCTTCATAATCAGCGTCCGCTCAGTGAGGAAACCGGCTGCGAGGGGAAGCGGAGTATGTGGGGGGCCCCCGAATCCTGCCCCCCAAGGTCAGCGTAGTTTCCTCCAAGACAGCGCTGCCCACGCCTGTGACCATGGCCTCTCTCTGCCTCCTCAGCAGGCTCCTGTTTGTGTGTTCAGGACTCAGAGACAGAGCCGTGCTGTCCCCAGAAAGGTGACGGTGTTTGTGCTGTGGACGTTCTCCGTCTCATTCCCAGTGCATCAAAATATTTTGCATTTTGTTGGTCTACAGACTTCCAGTGGGTAAAGGCTTCCATGGAAGATGGGAAGCAGGTAGGAAGCAGAGATGATCTTCTGAATAAATATGGGCCAGGCAGGGGGTGAATCTGCAGTTTGCAGCAGAGAATCCATTCAAAACACGGGATGCTTGGTGGTGAAAACTGAGAGGGACCGTGTGACACTATGGAATACAGACCGGAAAACACACTTGGCCCGTTAGTTGTGGGCTAGGATCGATGATAATGCAGAGTTGAGAAAACAAATTCCATCTTATGTTTTTCCACAAAATAGCTCAGAGCATGACATGTCAGTTATCCCATTTATTCATCCAACATGTAAAAGGGACTTGAGACAGTCTTGGGATGGAGCAGGAACTGTAATAATGTATTTTCCATTTGAGAAACGGAAGTTAGAGGAACAGATTTGCAAACTGGCTCAGCAACTCGGTGAAAATGTGAGCCTTAGATCTCTCAAATGTCTAACCCAGTACTTTTCACTGTCCTTAGTTCCAAAATTAATTAGTATAAGGGTCTGTTTATGTTTAAATGCAAGACTGATTTACAGCTAGTTTTGCTCTGGGCTGGCTGCACACTAGGTGTGTGACACATGCCACGTGGTCCAGCACATTTCTTTTTTTTTTCATTTTTTTAATTTTTAAATTTAAAAAAAAATTTTTTTTTTCATTTATTTTTATTAGTTGGAGGCTAATTACTTCACAACATTGCAGTGGGTTTTGTCCTACATTGACATGATTCAGCCATGGAGTTACATGTGTTCCCCATCCTGATCCCCCCTCCCACCTCCCTCTCCACCCAATTCCTCTGGGTCTTCCCAGTGCACCAGGCCCGAGCACTTGTCTCATGCATCCCACCTGGGCTGGTGATCTGTTTCCCTATAGATAATATACATGCTGTTCTCTCGAAACATCCCACCCTCACCTTCTCCCACAGAGTCCAAAAGTCTGTTCTGTACATCTGTGTCTCTTTTTCTGTTTTGCGTATAGGGTTATCATTACCATCTTTCTAAATTCCATATATATGTGTTAGTATGCTGTAATGGTCTTTATCTTTCTGGCTTACTTCACTCTGTATAATGGGCTCCAGTTTCATCCATCTCATTAGAACTGATTCAAATGAATTCTTTTTAATGGCTGAGTAATATTCCATGGTGTATATGTACCACAGCTTCCTTATCCATTCATCTGCTGATGGGCATCTAGGTTGCTTCCATGTCCTGGCTATTATAAACAGTGGTCCAGCACATTTCTGAAAGCCGGAGGGACGGATGATGGTTTGCTGCCAGAACGTGGTGAAGATGACAGTACCCAAAATCACTGGTAAAGGAAATGAAGACATGTTTTATGGGTTGAAACAGAACAGAGAGGAGTGGTGTGGCTCTAAGGGGAGAAGGGTGCAAAATGTGCCCACCTAGTTTGGAAGAATAAAGACTTGCTACCCCTCTGTCAGTCCCAGAGTCCAGTTCAAATGCTTTTCCAAAGCCTCCTTTTACTCCAGCCCTCACCATCCCAGCCCCAGGCTAGCTGTCATCTCTGCCTCGAATCCTCACCAAACCCACTGTGTTCCCTGAGCACTAAGCCCAGGAGAGGACCTGGACTAATCAATGCACTGCGGGTGTGAACTTGTCCAGTTGCCCCCACCCCAGAAAAAGGGAGCATTGTTAATTGCCCTTTGTACCAAGGAGGATGGAGAAGCCCAGAGAGGTTAGATAATTTGCCTAAGGTCACACAGCTGGTGAGGGAGGGGTCAGCCGAGTTTCCTATCACACGTGGTACATCTCGGACATCAACCGCTTCCTCCCTTTCTTGTGAACAACAAACCTTCCACTTCGGGCAGGCGAACTCCTCCCGGGCAGGGACCCCTGCTGCCTGGTGGTAAATCCTCACTAAAGATCTGTGCCCTACTGGAAGCCCCGCCCTTGAAATTGATGGAGTCCGGCGCTTTGAATCCTATATGGGAAGCCACAGCGCCCCCTAGTGCCTGAGAAGTCTTAACTATAACGCCAAGCCGGCCAGCACGGAAGGTTTCCCAGCGCCCTGGGCCAGGGCAGCAGGGCTGAGCCAGCCAAGGTAGGGAGGGGCTGCTCCGCACGGCTGCCCCACGCTGATTTCTGAGCCTGCCCTGTGGCAACGCCTCAATCCAGGACGCTCGGGGCACCACAGGGCCTTTCTGACTGATGCTGGGTCGCCAGGCAGCCCTCTGCCAGGCCCAGTGGCCTAGGAAGAGCATTTTAGAGAGGAAGATGTGTGGGAGGGTCCGCATCAGGAGACGGGGTTCCCGAGGTCGAGGTGGCCTGCAAGTTGGCGGCTGGCCGAAAGGCCCTGCAGAGGGCAGCAGTTTGCTTGTCTATGCTCTTCATGCTGGGCTGGTTTCCTGACTCATGGGTCCCACGCAGGCCTCGTGCCCTGAAGGGCCCAGGCTCAGTTTAATGCTGTGGAACTAACCACATGAGAACAAGCAAAGGCTGTTTATTCTGAGCTTTCCTGAGCATCGGAGGCAGTCTTGCCTTTGGGCAGAGACTAGAGAGCAGGCTGAAGGGCTGGGAATGCTTTAGAGTGAAGAAGAGGGAAGGCTGCAGGCTTACTCTGACTGGAGGCAGTGGGCCCCAGGAGGCCCAAGGGGGCCTAATAGAAGAGGGACATCCTAAGTGTCTGGTGAGGAGTGTGTATTTGGCCTTATCTGATTGGTTCTGAGTTGGAAGCAGGGACAGAAAGTAGGAAAGCTGTCGATCACTTCAGTTCAGTTCAGTTCAGTTGCTCAGTCATGTCTGACTCTTTGTGACCCCATGGACTGCAGCACACCAGGCCTCCCTGTCCATCACCAACTCCTGGAGTTTACTCAAACTCATATCCATTGAGTCAGTGATGCCATCCAACCATCTCATCCTCTGTGGTCCCCTTTTCCTCTTGCCTTCAATCTTTCCCAGCATCAGGATCTAGTCCAATCATTCAGTTCTTTGCATCAGGTGGCCAAAGTATTGGAGTTTCAGCTTCAGCATCAGTCCTTCCAGTGAACACCCAGGACTGATCTCCTTTAGG
Source organism: Cervus canadensis (assembly GCF_019320065.1). Lineage (NCBI taxonomy): Eukaryota > Metazoa > Chordata > Mammalia > Artiodactyla > Cervidae > Cervus > Cervus canadensis. The sequence continues at coordinate 20,071,266 of NC_057404.1, read as the reverse complement.
ATGGACTGGTTGGATCTCCTTGCAGTCTAAGGGACTCTCAAGAGTCTTCTCCAACACCACAGCTTAAAAGCATCAAGTCTTCGGCGCTCAGCTTTCTTTATAGTTCCGTTCTCGCATCCATCCATGACTACTGAAAAAACCATAGCCTTGACTAGATGGACCTTTGTTGGCAAAGTAATGTCTCTGCTTTTTAATATGCCGTCTAGGTTGGTCATAGCTTTTCTTCCAAGGAGCAAGCATCTTTTAATTTCATGGCTGCAAGTCACCATCTGCAGTGATTTTGGAGCCCCCAAAAATAAAGTCTGTCGCTGTTTCCATTGTTTCCCCATCTATTTGCCATGAAGTGATGGTTACTGATCATTGGCTATTGAGGCCGATTGCTGCAAGAAGATTCTTTGGCTTCCTGGATTGCCACTGTTGAGGTGGCCTTCTCCCTTCCTGCATGAATGGTTTATATAAAGCAGACGGTTTTCTGGGCTGGTTATCATAGATGAGTCAGTTCTCTGGGCAGGCTGCTGTAGGCTGCAGGTCAGAGTTCTATTTCATGCGTGGTCTGGCCATTGACTATATTCAGTTTCTCACTCTGCTAGTTTCTCACTCTGCTATCGCCGTCCCCGTATTTTCATTCCATACTGCGACCTGTAAATGATGTAGCTATTCCTGTGTTCTTTGGACTCATGACCAAGGAAGCTTTCATGATCTAGTTGCAGTTTTCAAACTTCTACTTAGAATTCAAGTTTGTGCTGTTCACAAGGACTGAGGGCCTCCTGGTGAAGCAGAGGTATGAACACCCTGGAGAATGTCTGCCTGTTGACGAGTCTGTTTCATGTCTGTTTCATTCTCAAGCCTGCAGATCTTCTGCTGTGTTTTTTTCCATCTTGGTGTGGCAGGGGTCTTCTGGGCAGTGAGGATAGTCAGTGAGCCTGGGCTGAAACAAACTTGTAACTTGGATCACAGCTTACTAATTTAGATCCTGTTCATTTTAAATAGAAAAGGTTTGATCAACATTTGATGAAAAGATTTGCTAAGCAAATGCACTGTGCAGAACGTTTGCAAGGAGGAGGTCAATATTTAATCTGTCTAGAGCAAAATTTTCAAGGACCTAATCAGCACTGTCTTATGCAAAACCAATGAATTACCTTGTAAGCATAAAATCTAATTTCAATGCATTCTTTGCTGTTCATATGTTGGAGGAGGTCATTGAGAGGTCGTGACCACCAGCTGACCTGTGAGAGGACCCCGGCAATCAGAGACTCCTGACCCCATCCTCTGTCCTTGGAGTCTACATTCTTCCCGCTGTTCCCACACTAGGAGCTGTCTCAGAGATGCAACCTTGAGATAATGTGCTTTTGAGACCATTTGAACCCATTTAAGGCCTCTACATAAATTTTAAGACCAACAGGCAAGTGTGGAGATCTGGGGCCACCCCAGACAAGCCTCATTTGTTAACTTCCTTTGCTTGTTAAACTTGCTGTCTACCAATCTGGAGCAGCTTTCTCTTTCTTAGCCTCTCCTTGTCCCCTCTAACCTATTAGGGACAGTTTCTGATTTCATCTGGGGGAAGATCCTGAGCTTATTATCTTGAAAGTGGCTCTGAATCCTCCTGCCTCTAGACATAGCCTCACAAAGGTATCTTGACACACTGGAAAGCAGGACAGTGAAATCCTTCTGCAGGGATTTGCTAATTTAGGCTTACTGCAAAAAAAGCACATCTTTTTCAGGTCCCTGCACCCAAGTGCTGAGGCGTTTCTATACCTCTGTTACCCTCACTGCTCCCCGTTTCAGGTTTCCCGGGGACACCAACCCCGCGTGGGTTTCCCTGCAGTGCTGAGTCCTTCCCTACCTTCCTCAGGATGAGCCTTTCTGCCATTGTCTCTCCTTCCTGCACAAAGACTGCCTTCTCCAAGTGGTCCCTTCCTTCCGCCTCTCCCCCATCTAGTCCCACCAAAAAGCTCTGGAGGTAGACAGAGCAGCTCCCAGGCCACACTCTGCCACTCAGTAATGATGAGAGCTTAATCAGGCTGCTTAACTACTTGGAGCCTCATCTTCTTTATCTGTGAAATGGAGACACTGATCCTAGCCTCCCTGGGTCCTGGTGAGGGCCAAGGGGATAACGTTCATGGAAAGGGATGAACTAGTGCTGGCCCAGCCCACACTCAGTAAACTCAGCCTGTGGTGGTGAATTCCAGATGGTAATGCCATTCACCTCATTGCTTTGGTTACATTTGTCTTTCTGGTGAAGGAAAATTTCCCCATTTATGTGTCACCTCAGACATCAGCTCTGGTTTTGATGCCCTCAAACTCAAAGGATGAAGACTCTTCTCCACTGAGGGCACTCAAGAGAAGATGCCACGGGGGCTGGTGGCAGCTGCCAAGGAGGCCTGTCTTAACCTTTTGGGAAGGCAGTACTATGGGCTGGAGCACAAGAGTGGCCTCTCAGGTGGCCATCTGCAAGGGGATGGGTTTGTTCACACAGTTTTGAAGGGTTGTTTTGGGAGGAGTCCCTTTGCTCTGCAATCGCCCATCTGAAGGAGAGGGGTGGGGAATGGCATTGATTCGTAAGCAAGAGGCGTGAGCACTGCTGCCTGCCTCTCTCCCAGGTTCCTCCTGGCTCTCCCTTCTGACCCTTTGGGTTTGAAGACTGCTGTGTTTGGCTGGTACCTGCATGGTGACTCATGGGGCAGTGCAATCATTTGCAAATACCTGGTGCTTACCTTCATTCTCGGTGACTAGAGGCACATAGTAAGTGCTCACTGAAATGACTTACCTGGCCACAGGCCCCACTGCCCTGGTTACTTGGTGACCTTCCTTCACCCACCAGGCCTTCAATACTTCGCAGTTGTCACGAAAGTCTCTGGGAGGCCTGAGGAACACCTGAATTACGGATCAGAAAAGACTGAGCTGTACTTTTTTTTTTTGCTTGAACAAAACTCAAGATCTTTGTTCCAGGGTTTTTTCAAATGCGAGTACCAGGCTTCTTATAATTAAAGAGGGAGAGGTGGGACCATAAAAAACACAAAACAAGAAGAGGTTTTTGACCGGCCCCAGCAGCCCTGCAGCTGTTGTCGCTGGCATCCCGTATTCCCTCACCACCATCCGCAGCGTCTCTTCACTTAATTCCTGGGTCTGTACCTTCCTCTTTCTCAGCCAAATCCCCATTTTGGGGGATCACATTTTCTAGAAGCTTCCTGAGAGTGGGTACACAGGGATAAACTTTCTAAAATGGCTTATCTCTGAAACTGTCTTTGCTCTGCTCCAACATCCACTGACGATTTGGTTGGGTGCACACTTCGAGGTTAGAAAGTGTTCCCCTCACAGTTTTGAAGGCGTTGCTGCCTTATCCCTTAGCTCTGCTCGTGGCCGGTGACCCCCGTCCGTCACGTGTGGTGACCTGCTTGTTGGTCTTATTTCTGTTTTCCCCCCTGGGTGCATTTGGTACCCTCCCTTTCCCCCAGTATGCTGAGGTTTCATGATGATGTGTTTAGGTGGGACGATTGTTATCCATTTATTGAGCTGTTAATGGACTTTCATCTGGAAAGTCATGCCCATCGTTTACAAATAATAATAAAATATGCAGTACTCTCTGCTGTTAGTTCAATATGACTGGTGGGTTCTCAGAAGGCTTTCATTGTTGTTGCTATTTAACTCTTTATACCTTTAGTGGCAATTCAGGTGCAATTCGAAAAAAACAGGAAAAAATGAAGCAGTACCTGTTTACTATTCGGTTCAGGAGAGGTGTTCACGTCATCGATGAACACGTGTACGTCCCATATCAATGTTAGTGGGTATTTTCTTCTGTGTTAAAGAGTGAAACGAAAGTCAGGCCACAAAGCTGTTGGACCTCACAGATACAGATACGTAGGCATTAATAACCTCAAAAGATAATAGTGACGTGTTGTAAAAGGTAGTAAAATGAGGTAAAGTAATTAGGAAGTAATAGACTTTGAGTATTCATTACATTTGCTTTTAACACAGTTTACTTAGTTATAAGTTTATATAACTGTGAATAGTGGCTTTGCTTAGCAAGCAACTTAAGAAATTCCTGAAAATTTAAAAAATGCTCTCTCAAGTCAGAACAAGACAGTTACAGTTCACCATTAGAACTTAATGTCCTTCAGTTTGGGGACTTAAAAAAAAAATTTCTTAATTTTTTTCTGCTCTCATTTTCTCTGTTCTCTTTATCTGGAATTCATGTGGACTGATTCTCTTATTTTTTTTTAATCTTTCTCTCATTATTTTTAAAAATCTTATTGACTTTTGTGTTATTTTTTGAAAGATTTCTTTCCTCGATTTTGTTTTCCAATCTTCTAATTATTTTGTATTTTTTCTAGCATATTTTAATTTCCAAGAGCTCTTTCCTATTCCTTGATTGCTATTATTATTTTTTTCCTCCACCTCCTCCTTTGTATAGAGCTGCAATATCTTGCCTAATGTCTCTGAAGATATATGTGAACGTTGGGTACGTATGTGTGTGTGTGTTTAGTTTTTATTTCCATGCATTGCCTTTAGCTTGACTTTGGACACATAGAATTCAAGATGCCCTTGATATATACAAGTGTGATTGTTAGCTCTCTGGGAATGTTCAGAAGAATGGACTAAATTGGAACATAAATTCAGACATTGGCCTGGGTGTGATGATGTCATCTAAGGACAGAGCAGAGAGCGGTCTTGGTAGTGCTCAGCTTAACACCTTGTTTGTTGCCTGGTACCCTGACCTCCCCATTCTGTGCTGTTATCCCCACCTCTAAGGCACCCATCACCTTTGCCCATGATAATATGTTGAATCCATGCCTGACTCCCCTCTCCAGTGAGAACAAGGGCTTCTGCTGTTCTGTTCTCTGATGAATATGGTAGGTGCTCAATAAATTTCTTGGCATATAGCAGGTGCTCAAAATACAGTTATTGAATAATTGAATGAATGAATGACTATTTTCCCAATTTCCCTAGGAAAGCCTGAGACTGTATCATTTTCTTCTTACTTCTGTTGCCATTTGATGCTCAGTGAATCTTAAAGCTGATTAGGACAGAAGTGGAGGCGTGTGTGGACTGTGAGTTTCCACCTGACCTTGGGTGGGGATGATGGTCAAGGCCTTTTCCCCAGGCTGAGGGGCAGAAGGAAGAAATGGCTCCTCTAAGCCTGGTTCCTCTGCCCAGCGCCTTCAGCCTTACTCTGGTTTCTGGCCCTTCTAAGGCAGGCGGGGAGGAGGAGCCCAGGGAGGGGTCCAGAATTGGTTTGCATTTCTTGGTAGGAATAGGGGCAGGAGGACCAAGACTTAGGCACCACACTGATTTTTTTTTTTAATCTGAAGAAAGATGCTTTTCTGTCTCTCCCATCTTTAGCTTCTGCTGCAGCCAGCACAGCACGTAGGGATCAAACCTGGTTGACCCACAGTTTGGGAATAGAAACTAGAGACAAAATTAAAGTTTTAAAGATGGGACCGGGGGACTCAAGACCTCTTGGATCAAGAACCCTGTTCCTCAGAGCCACATCACTTTTATTTAGTGTCTTGGCAAGCAGAAAGTATCTGTTGTGCTACCATAAAATCAGCCTCCTGTGTCCCGGGTCACGTCTCCCATTTTATTGATTACTTTGAACTATCTTTGCTAGTTTCTTGTACAAGGGTTATCACCCAGCTGGAGGTCATAGACCCGCATATGCTTTGGGAAAACATCTTAGTGTGTGCACAAGCAGTGTTCTGAACTTGCACTGACCCGGCTTTCCAAGGTCCACACAATGTTTTTCCTCAGCTTAGCAGGGCATGATGACCCCAATTTATCAACCTGATGTACTTTTGTTTAGATTATACTGTATTGCTCTATTTTTCTTTTGTTCTTTTCCCATGGTTGATTTCCTCATGGCTTGGCCAGAGCAACAGGCGACTGATTATTAACCCCTGCGAACTTCTCTGCCTCTGGCTAGGTTTTCAAACTCAACCCAGTCTAACAAGGGCTCTGTAAGAAGAGCTGAAAAGAAAATTTCTAGGGGCTTCCTAGGTAGGTGGTCCAGTGGTTAAAACTCCATGCTTCCAGTGCAAGGGGTATGGGTTCAATCCCTGGTTGGAGAACTAAGATCTCGCATGCCAATTGGCAAGGCCAAAAATATATAATATAATGTATATGAAGTGTGTGTTAGTTGCTCAGTCGTATCCGACTCTGCGACCCCATGGACTGTAGCCCGCCAGGTTCCTCTGTCCGTGGGGTTCTCCAGGCAAGAATACTAGAGTGGGCAGCCATTCCCTTTTCTAGGGGATCTTCCCTACCCAGGGATCTAACCCACGTCTCCTACATTGCAGGTGGATTCTTTACCTCTGAACCACCAGGGAAGACCATATAATCTATGTTATTATATAACAAATATAAAGAAAGCTTCCATTTTGGTGCTTTGTTGGTAAAGCTGGGCTTTCCTGTCCCCTTTTCTCCCCTGATCTGGACTCTGCATCACCTTTCCCCTGTGTGTGGCCAGCTTCTCTGCAGCTGCTGTTGGTTCCTTCGCTGAGGAGGAAGTTTGCACCCCGAGCGCTCAGCCCCCCTTGGCGACAGGTCCTTCAGGCTGAGCCATGCCAAGATGGGAACACGGGTGACCTCATTTCCTGCTGGCTTCTCCACCACCTGTCTTCACAGAGTTGTCATTTTCAGAAGCTGTAACTCTGTGACCCTCATGCTTTGAGTGGAAATCCTAAAGGCTGTGAAAACCAAAAATTATTTGCTATTTATTTTGGTAACTAGCTTGGCATCAAAATGTGACCGGAATTTGGTGGCAAAACCTCACCTGAATGGAGGCTATTAATAGCTCCACTGAGTGTGAAGATTTGTATGTTTTGGTGCAGAAATATGACTATGTCTGATTTTGTCATGCTGTGTTCATATGTTTAATTGTGTGCTGTCTTGGATCCCCTGGGTGTATCTCAGATTGTGCCATACCGAACTGCATGAACACTCTTGAATTGGAGTCTTCTGGATTTCGACCCCCAGCTGACCCGGGGTTTGGATATGGGCCATGGATCTGTGTGTGTCTTATGATAGGGAGACAGGGAAAAATGCCCCTCAGAGTCAGACAGCCTGGCTTCGCCAGCACATATTGACTGTGGGGTCTTGGCAAGCCTCGTATCCTCCTGGACCCTCTGTCTCTTCCTCTGTAATGTGGCGGCCAGGACAGTGTTCTCACAGCACTGGGGCAAGGTCTGCCCTGGCTGCCTCACCACCTGCATCTCCCATCATGTCCTTGCTGGTCCCCTTTCTTGGATTCATTCTCCCCCAGATGTCTCCGCCTGTCTCCTACCACGGGTTCTCTGAAGTCGCCTCCCCCACGGAGGCTTTCTGACCCTGCAAATGAGGCATGGTCTCTCCCTAGTTCCATCCACTGCCTCTTTCTCCTACTTTGCTTCTCCACCTAGCACATGTCTCCACCTGCAGTGATATTGTATGACTATTAGTTTACTTGTAAATTGCCTGTCTCCCCCACTGGGAGGCAGGCTCCTCCAGGCATGACTTCTTGGCCTGTTTCGTGGCCTCCTGCACGGCAGGTCCAGCAGCCCTGCTGATACCCAGTGAGGAGCAGAGAGGTGCCCAGAGAGGAAACAGAGGTGCCCAGAGAGAAGGGGAGTGGCTCCCCTGGATACATGCCCTCAGGGAGCGGGCTGATGATGGGTACAAGACCAGGAGGGGCTCACCAGCCCCCAGCACTCTGGGGTGCTGCCAGTTCGTCCCTGGCGTTGCTGAGTTCTCCTTTTATATTTAGAAAGGATTGTAGGAGGCAGCACAGGCTGCGTGCGTGTGGGAGTGGGGGGTTCTGAGACGGGGAAAGGGAAGGCAATTTTGGTTTTTTGTCAGGACGCAAGTCGAAGCCGATTAGATATTTCCTTGAAGGCCTTTTTAGTGCGGATTTCAGGAAATAACTCAGGGGGGCATTGCACTCTGCCCATGCTGTGAAATCCTTGAAACCCTGGAGCTGGTCTTTGCTTTTGGCAAAGGCAATCCCCAGAAGCCTCCTGAGGGCGTAGATAAGCCGAGGGCTCTGCAGGGAACCCAAGCCTCTGGGTGCCACGGTTGCTGGAAGAGCCATTCCCTCTGGACCTGAGTCCTCAAGTTTCCTGGTACCTGGACTGAGCAGGGCTCCCTGGGAGGGAGACTGTGTTTCCCGAGTCCTTTTGCAGGACTTGAAACCTCTCCGGTGATGAAGCAGAAGCAAGTCAAATGTGCTTGGTGGCAGCCTGCATGTCAGATGATTCTGAAAACAAACCGAAGCAAATGCTGGACTTAACAAGAGAGCATTTGCCTGAATTTCAGGGCAGTGGGGTGAGAACTTAGCTCTCACTTAGCTCTCTCAGTGGGAGGGCAGGGTCTTAGAGGAGGGTCAAAGTGTTTAGGGAACACGTGACTGAAATTGGTTAATCAGAGGTGTGATTTGAAATATTGAGCCCAAGGGTCCCAGAATGAAATATGTTAAATATTAGAGATATTCAAAATGTATGCATGATGCCAACAAGCAGAATAGCCTGGCAGCCATGCACCTGCTATCCGAGTTTATAAAATTTCACCATTTTGCCAGATTTCCAATAAAAGAACAGTGTTATAGACACAGTTGGAGTCCCCTATGTACCCATGCATTTCCTCCCTCCCTCTAAATCTGGCTACTACTCATAGGCATGTTTTTATATTATTGATACAAATACTGTCTCCTTAAATAATTCTGTTATTATATGTTTAGCTAAAGTTCTATTTATTTATAATATAAAGTTTTCATTATGTAATAATATATACTATATACATACATGCATTATAAACTATTATGCCACTGGGTACAGCTTTCTGCAACTTACCTTTTATGTTGTTCAATATTATGCTTTGGAGATTTGCCCATGTTGGTCCACAGAGCTGTATGTGGTCATTTCAACTCTGTAGAACATTCTGTCATGTTACTACATCACATGTTATTTGTCCATCTTCTGTGGATGGCCATTCTGAGGCTGTTGCAAGCTTCTGCAATTACAAACAATACTTCAATGAACATTTCATGCCACATTCTTGTGGTCTTGCTTGAGTTTCTTCAGTGTTTATCCATGAGCGGAATTGCTAACTCAAGAGGTCTGCAAATACCCGGCCTCATTTACTTTTGCCAGATGGGTCTCCAGTCGGTCAACACCAATCTAGCCCCCCCGTTAGCTGAGTGGAAGAGTTCCTGTGTTGCTCCACACCCTCAGCAGCTCTTCAGTGTTGCCCAAGTGCTTCACCCAGAGAGGTGAGGGCTCTGGACCTTGAGCCTGCCATGAGGGCGGACTGCTGAGGGCACTCTGCCAGCAACACCCCCGGCCCCTGGAAGCTGAGGAAAGCGTCCTTCTCTTCCCAGAGGGAAACAGAGGCTACCTTCTGCCTTCCCCCAGCCCTGCCAGTGGCTCACTCCACTCTTGAACGCTGTGTGAGCTGGCTGATCTGCATAGATCGAATCACCCCAGCCCCCTGGCCTCTGCCTTCCCCTTGGGTCTGACCTGAGTGAGAGGCTGGGACAGGAGATCAGGAGATGACAGTAAACAGAGGTCAAGGTGTTTATTCCTGCCACCCCCCTTCTTTGGCCTCGGTCCCTGCTGGGCCACCTCCAGCTCATCCTACTTCCAGGGGTGCTGTTCTCTCCTCTCGCCCCTCTGGGCTTTGGGTGGTACCTGTTCCCCACTGCTACTGGTCTCACTGGCTCCCTTGATCAGCCTGCTTGTTATGAACAGTAACTAAACCCTTGGAAGTGTGCCATCTCCGTCTTTCTCTGAATGGTATTCTTCTTGATTTTTTAAAATAATTCAAATACTTATGAATACCATCCTCCATCAAGTTTCTTCATAAAAGGAGAAACAATGAAATATAACCAAGTGACACAGAGAGCTGAATCCAGCCTGTGAGCGACTGAGCCCCCCCACCCCCCAACCCCGTGACCTTCCCACAAGGATTTAGACTTAAGCCCCAGCAAAGTGACCAATGATGTCACATCACAGACCCACTCTGGGGGTCTTGCAAGTAACTGAATCTGTCAGAGTTAAATCTGTGAACTCAAGTCAGGGGGTCGCAGCATGGGAGGGGGGGTGGTTAGTGCTGCTATACCTTCCTGAGAGCGTTATTGAGAGACAAGAGGAAATAGTCTAGGTCAGTGGTAGGGAGGCCCGGGGCTGATCCATCCCCTCTGGATGAACTAGGAAAAGGTTCCCGTCCCCTGGGTGCTCACAGCCCTACAGGTAGTCTGGCAGGCAAAGCCCTTCCTGCCGGGGGAGGAGGAGGCCCTTGTACAGTCTATAACCTATGCAACAGCATGCAATGGCCCTGCTGAAGTCCTCACCCAATGTCCTTACCAAGAGTGGTGAAGATACAGTGGCTCCTGGATTCAGACAGATCTAGGCTCAAGTCCTGTTCCAGTCCTAGTCTTCTCCAGAAAGTTCTGTGGCACATCCAGAATCACCTGAACTCTGTGCATATAAAGGAATACAAACACAGTCTCTACTTTGGAGAGCAGCAGTGAAGATGGAATGAAGAAAATGTCTGAAATATGTAAGGACTTCCCAGGTGACTCACTGGTAAAGAATCCACCTTCCAACACAGGAGACACAAGAGTCGCAGGTTCGATCCCTGGGTCGGGAAGATCCCCTGGAGAAAGAAATGACAACCCACTCTCGTATTCTTGCCTGGAAAATTCCATGGATGGAGGAGCCTGGCAAACTACAGTTCATGGGATTGTAAAGAGTCAGACATGACTGAGCGACTGAGCCCAGATTGCTTGATGTGATATGTATAAAAATGTCGGGCACACAGAAGGTGCTCAGTGAATGCTACTATTCTGACTTAGCCGCTGCTATCTTTATGGGCAGTCAGTGTGGTCCTTCCCCGTAGGTGGGATCTATAGTTCTCACTGGGAGGGGCTCATGTTAGGGAAGGGGTGCAGCCGTCATTTGGGGTTGGTGCTCTGAGATGATTTTCCTTCTCTGAAAGCCTCCTGCTGCGATTACCCCAAAGACAGTTTTTCACTCTGAAGACCAGCCTTAACCATCACTTTTGCTTCCTGATGTCTGGCTCCTTCCTCTAAACTGTTCTCCAACCATCCTCTCTCCCTCCTTCTCCCCTCTTTCCTCTCCCGTCCTTCCCTCTCTCCCACCCCCTCCCCTCTCTCTTTTCTCTTCTGAGCAGCCTTCAAGCTGCACAGACGCAGTGCTGGGTCCGAGGGGAGGAGCAGCTTCCCTGGCTCCCTGGTCTCACGGTAACATTTGCTCTTCTGGAAGGAAATAATCACTCGGCTCCTAAAGGGAACCCATGGCCTCCCCAGACCCATGCCCAGCCTCTGCTCTGGAGAGAAAGTTTGGAGGAGGAGGAAGGGATAGTGAGGAGGTCAGGAGTGTGTCCACTGCCCCACCCTACCCCTCAATACCCAGAATACACCTTCTCCTCCCAGAGAAGTCAGGTCAGGGTTCCCAGAGAGGGCAGTGGAAAGGCCCAGGACTCTGGGAGAACATGAAGACCAACCAGGCCTAACCAGTCAGCATCCCCTTGACTGGGCAGCTAGTTTGGCCCCAGCCTGGTGGGCTACAGTCCATGGGGTGGTGAAGAGTCAGACACAACTGAGCGACTTCACTTTCACTTTTCACTTTCATGCATTGGAGAAGGAAATGGCAACCCACTCCAGTATTCTTCTTTTTTTTTTTTTTTTTCATTTATTTTTATCAGTTGGAGGCTAATTACTTCACAACATTGCAGTGGGTTCCACTCCAGTGTTCTTGCCTGGAGAATCCCAGGGATGGGGGAGCCTGGTGGGCTGCCATCTATGGGGTCTCACAGTTGGACACGATTGAAGAGACTTAGCAGCAGCAGCAGCATCTGGCAAGGTGAGGCCCGACAGTTTGCAATTGGTTCGAATGTGTATGATCAAGTAGATGACTTTGTTTCTTGATGAAGACTGTTTTAGAAAGATCATAGTCATGTGGCTTTACTGAGAAGAAAGATCACTGTTTCCCTAAGCAGCCGTGCATGTGAGTGTGCGTGTGCGTGCATGTGCATGTGTGTGCTTGTGGGCATGTGCATGTGTGTACATGTGTATTTGTGTGTGTGTGCATGTGTGTTTGTGTGTGTGTGTGTCTGGGGGCGGGGTGGGGGAAGTGACTCCCTCTAGTGGGCAGCTATGGTAACACTGTAAACAGGAGCTGTTAGTGATCTGTGGGTTGAAAAATGGAGAAATGTGTGGAAGGAGCTGCAAATGTTGACTTATTTCTCCTCTTGGGATCCCCTCTCCACCTCCACACCAACCTCCACCCCCACCCAAAATGGCTTCCCTGACAAATAGGCTCCTCTGCCCCACAAGATACTTTATTTCTTTTCATTTTTATTTTATTTTGGAGTACAGTTGATTAACAATGTTGTGTTAGTTTTGTATACAGCAGTGATTCAGTTATACATATACATATATCCATTCTTTTTCAGATTCTTTTCCCATGTGAGTTATAACAGAACATTGAGTAGAGTTCCCTATGCTATTCAGTAGGTTCTTGCTGACCATCTATTTTATATGTAGTAGTGTGTATATGTTAACTCCAAATTCCCAGTTTGTCCATCCCCCACATCTTTCCCCTTTGATAACGACAAGCAGCTGCGCTTGTGCATGTTTTTGAAGTCTATGAGTCTGTTTCTGTTTTGTAAATAAGTTCATTTGCATCATTTTTTTTATTCCACATATAAGTGATATATTTGTCTTTGACTTCACCTAATCCATTCATATTGCTGCAAATGGCATTATCTCATTATTTTTTATGGCTGAGTCATATTTCATTGTATATATGTACACATCTTTATCCATTCATCTGTCAATGGACATTAAGGTTGCTTCCATCTCTCAACTATTGTATGAACACTGGGATGCATGTATCTTTCTGAATTATGGTTTTCTCCAGATTTATGTCCAGGAGTGGGATTGCTGGACCATATGTTAGTTCTATTTTTAGTTTTTCAAAGAAAACTCCATACTGTTCTCCCTAGCGGTTGTACCAATTTGCATTCCCACCAACTGTGTAGGAGGGTTCCCTTTTCTCCATAACCTCTCCACATTTATTGTTTGTAGATTTTTTGATGGTGGCCATTCTGAGCAATATGAGGTGATACCTCATTGTAGTTTTGATTTGCATTTCTCTAATAATTAGCAATGTTGAACATATTTTCATGTACTTATTGGTCATCAGTATGTATTCTTTGGGAAAAAAGTCTGTATCTTCTGCTTATTTTTTGATTGGGCTGTTTGTTTTATTGATATTGAGCTGCATGAGCTATCTGCATATCTCAGAGATTAATCTCTTGTCAGTTTCTTTCTTTGCTAATATTTTCTCTCATTTTGGGGGTTGTCTTTTTATTTTGTTTATGATTTCCTGTGCTATGCAAAAGCTTTTAAGTTTAATTAGACCTCATTTTTTTATTTTTGTTTTTATTTTCATTACTTTAGAAGGTGGATCCAAAAAGATATTGCTGTGATATTTATGTCAAAGAGTGTTCTGCTTATGTTTTCTTCTAAGAGTTTCATAGTATCTGATCTTCTATCTAGGCTTTTAGCCCATTTTGAATTTATTTATGTGTGTGGTGTTAAAGAATGCTTACCTGCTAATGAAGTACTTCCCCTCACTGATGGCTGAGAGCAGGTCCTAAAGTTTCAGGTGTCAGCTCTGTGGGATCAGTGTGACCTGAAGGGTAAAGGGTGAAGAAGACATAAAGAAAGTGATTTAAAATTTTCCTGGAAGGGGATTCAAGCCCCCTCATTTATTCTCACTAACCCCCAAGGCCCTGGTGGTTGCAGGAAAAAGATGGGTCCTGGTTCAGAGCTCTGTAGGATTCCCAGCTTTGTCCAAATCACACAGTTTTGTGACCTTGGGCAACTTAAACTTTCTAGGCTTTAGGTTCACTTGGGTTCCTCATTGTGAGCGGGAAAAAATAAAACATAAAACATAATCACTAGACATTGCAGCGCTGCTTACAATAGCCAACACATGAAAGCAACCTAAATGTCCATCAATGGAGGACTGGATAAAGAAGATATGGTACATATATACAATGGAATATTACTCAGTCATTAAAAAGAATGAAATAATGTGCTTTGCAGCAATACGGGTAGACTTGGAGATTATCACACTAAGCGAAGTAAGTCAGGCAGAAAAAGACAAACATTGTATGGTATCATTTATATGAGGAAGCTAAAAAAAGTGATGCAAATGAACTTATTTATGAAACAGAAACAGACTCCAGACTTAAAGAACAAACTTATGGTTACTGGGGGAGGGATATATTGGGAGTTTGGGATGGATACGTACACACTGCTATATTGAAAAAGGATAGCCAACAAGGACTTTCTGCTTGACAAGGAACTCTGCTTAATATTCTCTAACAACCTAAATGGGAAGAGAATCTGAAAAAGAATAGATACATGTCTAACTGAATCACTTTGCTATACACCTGAAACCGACACAGAATTGTTAATCAACTATACTCCAATATAAAATAAAAATTAAATGCAAATCAACAAATTATATGAGAAAAGTTACATTATCATTAGAGTTGCCGTGAGGAGTGAAGGAAATGATGCAGTGAGGCAGGAGGCTACTTGGTGGGCATCCAGAATGAATGACTTCCCCTTCCTCCTCTCTTCTCCATCCCGCTGTTCCTCCTTTCCTTCCAGAAGGAAATGTGAGGCATCGCGATCATGATGTTAAGGCACTCCACTGAGAGGCTGGCTCTTTGTCTCTGGGAAATCTTGCCGCGTGGATGTGTAGCTGGTGGGTCAATATGTAGTAAGATACTAGTGGCAGCCGCTAACGTGTAACAGCTGTATCCAGAGAAGCTCTTGTTATGCTCCAGACACTCTATAAGGTCATGATATTTGTTTCCCCTTCATAATGAGGAAACTGAAGCACACTTCCATCATGCCCATCCTTATCCAATTATTGGATACCTGCCACATGCTGGCTTTCAGTAGCTGAAGGGGGATGATGGGAGAATACATAGGAGAGGATGTGCCTGGCTAGCCCAGCTCTGAGTTCTTTGTACTTTTGCCCAAGGTGCTACCAGCTCAAGAGTTAGTGGTTCCAACATTTGCAATCAGCAGTTATTGAATTCCTACTTATTATTGTTGAGAAACATCAATAAGTTATTAATCAAAAGATGAGATAACATAAAACTTGATTTGTAAATAAAATCAGAAGGACAAGGGTATATCCTGGTTGCTTTCAACCTCTCTCTTTGTTCTTTGCCAGGTTCCTCAGGGCTTCCCAGGTAAGGAATCTGCCTGCCAATGCAGGAGATGCAAGAAACGTGGGTTTGATCCCTAGGTCAGGAAGATCCCCTGGAGTGAGAAATGGCAACCTGCTCCAGTATTCTTGCCTGGAAAATTCTAAATGGACAGAGAAGTCTGGTGGGCTGCAGTTCATGGGATCATAAAGAGTTGGAGACAACTGACATGCATGCACACAGGGTTCCTCAGGGTCACTGGTTTGGAATAAGCAGATACTTATCCCAACAGATTGCTTTGGAATAATCTTTCTGGAACCCCATGGGTGTGAAACTAGCTCCATTGACATAAGCATCTAGGTGCTTTGAGATCTCCCAAATACAGTGCAGCACAATGGTTGGTGGTAAAATCTTGAACTATTATACCAAAGGCCACTGGATGGGAGGGAATCATCCCCTCCTGCTTCCTTTCGTCAAATGATTTGGTTGCCGTGGTGGTGGGAGTTGGGAAAGAGATTGAGTACACACTGTCATATAGGAACTTTAAAACCTTTGTGGAAGTGTGACAGCTTCTCTTGTCACTGAATCCACCTTGGCCTGGGACATGCATGACCCTGGTAGATGCAGTCCCCAGTAGAAGCAGAGTGGATGCTATTTGAATGTATGATTTTTCATATGTGTGGTCTGACCAAATGGATTCTGTGTGCCTTTAAGTTGCTCCCCTGGTAACAAGCACAGGAGTGGGTCCTGGCAATTGGCTGGTCTGCACTGGTGTAAGCTTTCTCTTTTGATGTTTTAGTCTAATCTCTCTTGGTCCTTCCTTCCTCCTCCCAGGTCCTGTTTTTAAACTGTTGTTTCCCCTTTGATCTGTCTGGGAGTTGAGGCTTCCTGCCTTGTCCCAAAAGATCACTGTGAGTTTTTCCCGTCATGGCACTATGTCTATTTCCTCATGGCCACCACCCTCCTGCCTTATCCTTCTTGCTGCGACCAGGCGGTTATTTCTGCCCAGAGCTGGAGACAGAGTCTAGAGAGCTGATGGGCAGGATAGCTGGCTGCTGGTCAGTGGCCACAGCAGCAAGATGGCATCGTGGGGACTCGAGTCCATTTTCATGCCAAAGCACATCCTTCATGCTAAACTCATGTGGTTCTGCAGATGCCTGAGAAGCCAGCCCTGCCCATCCCAGTAGCTGCCTTTGACTTCATTCCTGACTCATATTTTCAATTAATCGAGAGAAGAAAGGCAGGTTAAAAACCTTTGGGGGTGGGCTGGTTTGAGACTGGGTGGTTGTGTTAGTCTGTCCTATCTTCTCTCAGAGAGGTTTCACACAGGAAGGCTGCTGGCCGATAGTCACTGCTATCATCTGCAAGGTTCCTTTACTGAGCGCCTTCTATGCATCCCACTGTCCTAGATATCATGGGGGATGCAGACCTGATCTATGCACTCAAAGAGAAAAAAAGTTGATGCGAGAATAATGGCATATATAGATCAAAGACATACACCTGAGAGCTGAAACTATAAAACTGTTAGGGGGAAACAGAGGAAGAGCTTGATGACACTGGATGTGGCAATGATTTCTCAATATGACACCAAAGGCACAGGCAACAAAAGAGAAAATAGAAATATTGAACTGCATCAAAATAAAAAATTTCTATGTGTCAAAGGACACGATTAGAGTGAATAGGCAACCTATGGAATGGGAGAAAATACTTGCAAATCACATATCGGATAGGGGGTTAATATCCAGAGTACTCAAAGAACTCCTACAAAGCAACAGCGGGAAGAAAAAAAAATCAAACAGCCTGATAGAAAAAGCAGACAAAGGAAACGTCTCTGATGGTACAGTGGTTAAGATTCTGCACTTCAACTGCAGAGGGCACAGGTTCAATCCCTGATTAGGGAACTAAGATCCCGCATGCCTCACAGCTCAGCTAAAAAAATTAAAAAGTAGGCAGAAGACTTAAATAGATAGTCTCCAAAGTAGATATAGAAATGGCCAATAACCACGTGAAAAGATGCTCAATATCACTAATCATTAGGGAAATGCAAACTAAAACCGCAATGAGATACCACTTCACACTTATTGGGATGGCTAGTATCAAAAAAACAGAAAATATTCTTGGCAAGGATGTGAAGAAACTGGAAAACTTGTGCATTGCTGCTGGAAATGTCAAATGATGCAGTTGCTATGGAAAACAATTTGATAATTCCTCCAAAAATTTAAAAATAAAATTACAATGTGATCCAACTATTCCACTTTGGGTATATAACTGAAACAAATTGACAGCAGGAATTTGAAGGGACATTTGTACACTCATGTTCATAGCAGCATATTCACAACATATTCATAGCTAAAACATGGAAGAAATCCAAGTGTTCATCCATTGGTGAGTGTTACATACACACAGTGTGGTATATATACACAGACCATGAAATATGATTCAGGAAGGAAATCCCAGCACATGCTACAACATGAATGAACTGTGAGAAGTTAAATCAGGTGCAATAAGCCAGTCATGAAAGGACAGATAATGTAAGATTCTGTTTATATGAAGTACCTGGAGTTGTCAAATTCATAGAGACAGAAAGTAGGATGGCAGTTGCCTGGGACTGGGAAAGAGAATGAGAAGTTATCGTTTAATGGGAACAGAGTTCCAATTTTACATCATGGAAAGAGTTCTAGAGATAGGTGGTGGTGACGGTTGCGCAACAATGTGAACGTACTTAATGCCATTGAAAAGTGCACTTAAAAATCGCTAAGGTGATATATTTAATTGATGTTTGTTTTGTCACAATTAAAAAAAACAAACCTCTTAATTCTATGAAGTAGGCATGATTCCCATTTTACAGATGATGAAACAGGCATAAAGAAGTTAGGAGACTTTCTTAAACTTACACAGGTAATGGCTGATAGATCTGGGAGTTGAATCCAGTCAGCCTGCTTCCTGCAAATATCCATATGGCCCATCCTCACTTGCTTCAGGGCTACTTAATGTCCCCCCACTGCCCACCTCCACTCCCCACCCTGCATAAACAGCTGTCCCTTCTCTAATGTAATCCTATCCTTGTTTTTCTGCTTTAGTTTATCTTCCTGGCGTTTACCATGATTTGAGTTATAATATACTTACATGATTAATTTTTTTTCATTGTCTCCTGGCTGCATGATGACAAGGAGTTGCCCTTTTTGTTTACTATGTTGTTGGTGTGCCAGACACATAGCCTGTACTCAATAAATATTTGTTGAATGAATGAATCAGGCATGTATTAGGTATCTTTCATGTGCCAGGCACTGGGAATGTTAATATATCAGTGAAATCTGGTCCCTAGCCCCAGGCCTCCTGGCCTGGTGGTGAGATGGGCAAACAGGTAGATGTTCACAGTAGATAGAAAGGAAATACCCAGCCCAGCCTGGGAGGAGGCCAGGAAGGCTTCCTGGAGGAGGAGCAAATCCCTGAACTTAGTTATGAAGAATAGATTGGGAGTGTTAAGGTGAAAAAGAGGAAGAACGACTTTCTAGGTAGTGGGAAGAGCATGTGTAGAGGCCCCAAGGCCTGAAAGAGTGCTGGCATTTAGGAGAACCGAGTTAGTGAGTGAGTGGAAGGGAGGAAGAGGTTTGAGTGCTGAGAGGATCTGCCCAGGCAGATCTTAGCTTTCTGGGGGCCCCTGTTAAGTCTGCAGAGCTTAAGTTTGGAGAGCTGTTCCTCTCTTTGTCTCCTTTCCTGTTTCCTGTGTTCTAAGGGATGCCTTATAGTAAACCTATTCCAGCTTGGTGGGGCCTAGATTTCCATCAGCGATGTTTAGAATCACCATAAAAGAAATTCCCTGGGAGCCTAGTGAACTAAGGTCCTGCAAGCTGTGTAAGTTCAGTTGCTCAGTTGTGTCTGACTCTTTGAGACCCCATGGACTGTAGCACACCAGGCCTCCCTTTCCATCACCAACCCCCGGACTTTACTCAAACTCATGTCCATTGGGACGGTGATGCCATCCAACCATCTCATCGTCTGTCATCCCCTTCTCCTCCCACCTTCAATCTTTCCCAGCATCAGGATCTTTTCAAATGAGTCTGCTCCTTGTGTCAGGTGGCCAAAGTATTGGAGTTTCAGCTTCAGCATCAGTCCTTCCAATGAATAGTCAGGACTGATTTCCTTTGGGATGGACTGGTTGGATCTCCTTGCAGTCCAAGGGACTCTCAAGAGTCTTCTCCAAGATTTTGAACCACAGTTCAAAAGCATCAGTTCTTCAGTGCTCAGCTTTCTTTATAGTCCATTTCTCACATCCATACATGACTACTGGAAATACCATAGCCTTGACTAGGTGGACCTTTGTTGGCAAAGTAATGTCTCTGCTTTTTAAAATGCTTTCTAGGTTGGTCATAACTTTTTTCTTCCAAGGAACAAGCATCTTTTAATTTCATGGCTGCAGTCACCATCTGCAGTGATTTTGGAGTCCCCCCAAAGTAAAATCTGTCACTGTTTCCATTGTTTGCCCATCTATTTGCCATGAAGTGATGGCACCAGATGCCATGATCTTAGTTTTCTGAATGTTGAGTTTTAAACCAATTTTTTCACTCTCCTCTTTTACTTTCATCAAGAGGCTCTTTAGTTCTTCTTCGCTTTCTGCCATAAGGGTGGTGTCATCTGCATAAAAGTTATCTTAAGTACAAACCTCACTGGGAAAGGGATGGAAACTGGCCTTGTTGGAGCAGCCCTCCTTGAGATCTGAAACTTGGCTTGCCGTAGCCATGGAATCTGCACACCCACCCTGAGTGGCAGGTAGGGGAGTGCGGCCAGGCTGCCCATCTTGGCAGCCTGGAACTACTGCTCAGTGTAAGATCACACAGGTGGCAGAATCAGGACGTGAACTCAAGGCCATGGTTCCAGAGCCTGGGTGTTCTTGCAGCATGGAGGACAATGGACCCCCCGTTCTTGCTCTTCCTGACTCCTCTGAGCCCTCTACTGGCTTATGTCACTTGATTGCTTGTAAACCAGGCTCACACTCTTCCTGGCTTCCATCATTGAGCCAGGCAGCAATAGGACACTGGGTTTAGCGGATACAATAGGACTCAGGTAGCTATCCTTCGGTGCAACCTGGGGAGGAATTGTTTCTTTTGGGATGCCTGTGTGTGTCTTCTCTGCCCGAGAAGGCTGTACCATGCTCCTGGCACTCACAGCAGAGCCAGGAGGGTGTGAGTGGCCCTGGGGTCTTGGTGGTTTCAAATAAAGGTGGTGGATGCAAATCAGCTTTGGACCCTGACAATCACTGGCTCTAGAGCAGAGACAAAAGGTTGGGGTTGGGCATTTAAAACTCAGCAATAGATGGAAAAGTAAATCCCACCTCGATGCCTGATGGGCTGATGGAAATAGCCCTTGTGTTTTCTGCATTCTCTTTTCTCGACACGTGTGCATTTCTGGGAACTTCCCACCTGCACTCATGGAGAGAGGGAGGGAGCTCAGTCCTCTGGATTTGTGTGTCTGCATGTGTTTCTTCCCAGGGAGTGTTGGTGCCCTGTGTGTGTGTGTGTGTGGCAGGGTGGATCAATATCACATCGCTGGCAGATACACTTCTGCCTTCCAGAAATTGGGTGAACCAAATGTTGGTTTCCCTGGGGAGGGAGCCATCAGAGCTTGGTGGTTTACTGGGGGATGAACTCTTAGTCACTGTTTGAGGAGGGAAAAGGTTGCTGGATGACGTAGGACGACCCTGGTCTCACTGCTATCACACACATCTGCTTTCTAGAGGCTTCCATTTTGCATAAGTGTTTACCTGCATTTGGTTTTTCCCTCCAGATCACAGCCTTTCATCTTTGTACCCCTAGAGCCAGTTCTGGCTTGGCCCAAGTAGGTAATAAATCAATGTGTGTAGAAAGGATGGATGATTAAATGGTAAATGATGGAAGCACTTCAGTAATCGGGACCCTAGTGTCTGAGACATTGTTCTCAGTATTTCCATGTGGCCCACGCAGGAGTAATGTTGATTCTGAGGAGTTTAGTTGGGAGTTTTGAACAGGCTCCCGAAATCAATGAGGATGCTATTGGAGCTTTCTTGTTTTCCTACTAGATTGCCAATTCTCTACTCTTCTCCCATCAGTCTTCATTGAGGGACAGAGTCTGGCCTCCCATAGAGTGAGAGGAGGCTGTCTGACTCCATCTGATCAAAATCCTCAACAACAGACAGCCCAAGAGCCAAGGGGAGTGTGGATGCAGGGAGTTCTGCATGGAGTCGGGCTGAGCATCGGGCTTAGTTTGCAAGTCAGTGGGACAAGGAGATATCCATGAATCCACAGATTCTCATGAGCCTGCATACGGTGAATTTGGCATTCCAGACACCCAGCACCCTGCAACCTTAAAAATTCAAGCCAACAAATCCCAGGCTTCCTCTGTGACCCTGCAGAGTCTGTGCAGGTTAATAGTTGTCACTGTGGGTTATAATTATCGTGGATGCATTTATTCTCCGTGCAGTGAGGGTGGGGGATCCTTTAAGGCAGGGTCCATGCCTGGTCTTTACCTTCTGGGCCCTCACTGAGCTGACAGTGCCCCTGCATCCCCCAGTAAAGGTTAGTTGAGTGAATGATGGAGCACTAGTTGCCTATTACCAGTGACTGAATAGATACTATGAGGGATATTAAAAATGACAGGAAATAGTTCCCTCAAAAACACTATAATCTATTGGCATAATGAATATGTTGGTTTGAATTTTAAAAAACCCATGGAAGAAAGTTTTCACAATGTGATTCAGAATCAGACCAAGCAAAGGTGAAGTCCTCTTTAGACATTAATTTATTGTTTCTTCCTTACCCAGACAATGAAAGAGAGAAGAGAGAGAGAAATTAAAGAATCTCTTAGTTTCTGCTCAGGTTTAGAGGCAGTGATGGGATATTCCACATGTGATGAAGTGGGTGAAGGGAGACCATGAGACAGAACTACCCTTTTTCTCTTTCTTATATAAGGAATAGCTTTTCATGGCTGACATTTGGAAATCAGAGATGAGCAAAAAGTAAAAAGAAGCCCCAAATCTCATCATTCAGAAATAACCACT
This sequence comes from Cervus canadensis, assembly GCF_019320065.1. NCBI lineage: Eukaryota > Metazoa > Chordata > Mammalia > Artiodactyla > Cervidae > Cervus > Cervus canadensis. The sequence goes on along the minus strand of NC_057404.1, from coordinate 20,049,008 downwards.
GTTTCTATTTTCTTTTTAAAAGAATATTTGTTTTTATTTATTTATTTGACTGAGCCAGGTTTTAGTTGCAACCACATTTTAGTTTAGTCCTGCATTTCAGTCGCTCAGTTGTGTCCAACTCTTTGCAACTCCAAGGACTGCAGCACACCAGGCTTCCCTGTCCATCACCAACTCCTGGACCTTCCTCAAACTCATGTGCGTTTAGTCGGTGATGCCATCCAACCATCTCATCCATGTTCACATGTAAATGGGTTCACATTTACTAGCTGTGTGGTATGCGGTATCTATAGTTGCAGCATATGGGATCTAGTACCCTGACCAGGGATTGAACCCAGGTCCCCTGCATTGGTAGCGTGGAGTCTTAGCTGCTGGCCTGCCAGGGAAGTCCCACCACTGTTTCTATTTTCATGTAGTTTATTCTGTTTCACTTTTTTCTCTCAGCTACTTTTGAAAAAATGTATTAATCTATATAGTTGCTTTACAAGATTGTGTTAATTTCAGATGCACAGCTTCAGATTCTTTTCCATTATAGGTTATTTCAAGATACTGAATATAGTTCCAGATGCTATACAGTAAATCCTGGTTGTTTGGTCTTTTTCACTTTTTAAAAACAAGACAGAATCCTTATTGTTTTTTGTTTTATGTATAGGGATTTTTGTTGTTGTTATTATAAAAGCAAAGAATGGTCATTGCAGAAAGAGAAGAAAATGTAAATGAGGAAAAGCAAGAGAAGAGCGATTGCCTTTGGGGGCCCTGAAGGAACTCCAGTTGTCGATATTTTGTTAAATTTCCCTTGAGTCTTCCTTGCTATTCCCCTTCCTTTTTTGGCTTCTGTCACACACACACACACACACACACACACACACTAAAACCTCGAAGGTTTCCCCCCCTGTTTTGTACCAACTTAGAGAACACAAATAAACAAATAAAGAGAAAGCAGAGATCAGTGACCAAGGATCACCAGGTGTGTTTCAGAGCCCATGTATGTGAGTCGTGATTTCCTTCCCTCCCCTACTCGGTTCCTTTTCTTTCTTCTTTTATTTTTAAGGAGAAATGGGAACAAAACACTGGTTTAGGTTGAGGCAAGTCAGAGGAAGATACAGATAACCCCCCTGCCTTGCAACTTGTTTTCTACTTGGTGTTCACGTTTACTTGCTGAGGAGAACAGTCACACTTAGGCTTGTCACTCACTTGAAGAACACTCTTCTCCACTTTTTAAAAAAATTCTGAGAGGAGGGGGTGGGTTTATCAACGAAAGGCATGCTTAACTTGCCCTGGGAAAGTAGGGAGGAGGGAACATTTTATCACTGTCTTACATGATAATATAAACAAATTCTTTCAACAACCTTCACTCATCCATCCAGGAGGGCTTGAAAGAAAGAGTTAGTCACTCAGCCATGTCTGACTCTCTGCAACCCCATGGACTGTAGCCTGCCAGGCTCTTCTGTCCATGGAATTATCCAGGCAAGAATACGAGTGGGATGCCATGTCCCCCTCCAGGGGATCTTCCCAACCCAGGAATCAAACCCAGGTCCCCTGCATTATAGGTGGATTCTTTACCAACTGAGCCACAATGAAAGCCCAAGAATCTTGGAGTGGGTAGCTTATCCCTTCTCCAGGGGATCTTCCCGACCCAGGAATTGAACTGGGGTCACCTGCATTGCAGCTGAGCTATCAGGGAAACCCCACCAGAGGGCTTGGGTAGAGGGAAAGCATGGAAGGGCTTACAAATGGGAAACGCCCAGAATGTCCATGGGGGCCCTGGGCTGATTGAACAGAAAGGTTCTCAGCCATTAATGAAGACCTACTATGTGCTCTGCAGACACTGTGCTGGGCGGTAGGACACCTGGGGAAGGTTCGCCTATCTCCATCCTCCAGAACTAAAACATTGCGTATTCATTGTCTTTATTTCACCCTACATCTCTTCTGTTTGGAGCCAGCTATTGTTTTAGTTTACGGTATGAGCCACTATCACTTCTGGAAGTTTTAAATATTTTCAGTTCACTTCAGTCGCTCAGTCATGTCCGACTCTTTGCCACCCCATGGACTGCAGCACGCCAGGCTTTCCTGTCCATCACCAACTCCTGGAGCTTCCTCAAACTCATGTCCATTTAGTCGGTGATGCCATCCAACCATCTCATCCTCTGTGGTCCCCTTCTCCTCCTGCGTTCAATCTTTCCCAGCATCAGGGTCTTTTCAAATGAGTCAGCTCATCCCATTAGATGGCCAAAGTATTGGAGTATCAGCTTCAGCATCAGTCCTTCCAATGAATATTCAGGACTGATTTCCTTTAGGATTGACTGGTTAGATCTCCTTGCAGTCCAAGGAACTCTCAAAAGTCTTCTCCAACACCACAGTTCAAAAGCATCAATTCTTCATCACTCAGCTTTCTTTATAGTCCAACTCCCACATCCATAAATGACTACTGGAAAAACCATAGCTTTGACTAGATGAACCTTTGTTGGCAAAGTAATATCTCTGCTTTTTAATATGTTGTCTAGGTTGGTCATAGCTTTTCTTCCAAGGAGCAAGCCTTGGAGTCTTGCAAGCCTTCCAAGTCTTTTAATTTCATTGCTGCAGTCACTATCTGCAGTGATTTTGGAGCCCATAAAATGAAGTCTCTCACTCTTTCCATTATTTCCCCATCTATTTGCTGTGAAGTGATGGGACTGGATGCCATGATCTTAGTTTTCTGAAACTTGAGTTTTAAGCCAACTTTTTCACCCTCCTCTTTCACTTTCATCAAGAGGCTCTTTAGTTCTTCTTCGCTTTCTGCCATAAGGGTGGTGTCATCTGCATATCTGAGGTTATTGACATTTCTCCCAGCAATCTTGATTCCAGCTTGTGCTTCATCCAGCCCAGCATTTCTCATGATGTACTCTGCATATAAGTTAAATAAGCAGGTGACAATATATAGCCTTGATGTATTCCCTTCCCAATTTAGAACAAGTCTGTTGTTCCATGTCTGGTTGTAACTGTTGCTTCTTGACATGCATATAGATTTCTCAGGAAGCAGGTAAGGTGGTCTGGTATTCCCAGCTCTTAAAGAATTTTCCACAGTTTGTTGTGATCCACACAGTCAAAGGCTTTGGCATAGTCAATAAAGCAGAAATAGATGTTTTTCTGGAACTCTCTTGCTTTTTCAATGATCCAACAGATGTTGGCAATTTGATCTCTGGTTCCTCTAAATCCAGCTTGAACATCTGCAAGTTTTTGATTTATGTACTGTTGAAGCCTGGCTTGGATAATTTTGAGCATTACTTTGCTAGCATGTTGAGATGAGTGCAATTGTGTGGTAGTTTGAGCATTCTTTGGCATTGCCTTTCCTTTGGATTGGAATGAAAACTGACCTTTTCCAGCCTTGTGGCCACTGCTGAGTTTTCCAAATTTGCTGGCATATTGAGTGCACCACTTTCACAGCATCATCTTTTAGGATTTGAAATAGCTCAACTGGAATTCCATCACCTCCACTAGCTTTGTTCATAGTGATGCTTCCTAAGGCCCACTTGACTTCACATTCCAGGATGTCTGGCTCTAGGTGAGTGATCACACCATCGTGATGATATGGGTCATGAAGATATCTTTTTTGTCTATTCTTCTGTGTATTCTTGCCACCTCTTCTTAATATTTTCTGCTTCTGTTAGGTCCATACCATTTCTGTCCTTTATTGTGCCCATCTTTGGATGAAGTGTTCCCTTGGTGTCTCTAATTTCCTTGAAGAGATCTCTAGTCTTTCCCATTCTATTGTTTTCCTCTATTTCTTTGCATTGATCTCTGAGGAAGGCTTTCTTATCTATCCTTGCTATTCTTTGGAATTATGCTTTCAAATGGGTTTATCTTTCCTTTTCTCCTTTGGTTTTCACTTCTCTTCTTTTCTTAGCTATTTGTAAGCCTCCTCAGACAACCATTTTGCTTTTTTGCATTTCTTTTTCTTGGGGGTGGTCTTGATCACTGACTCTTGTACAATGTCACGAACTTCTGTCCAGAGTTCTTTAGGCACTCTGTTTATCAGATCTAATCCTTTGAATCTATTTGTCACTTCCACTGTATAATCATAAGGGATTTGATTTAGATCATACCTGAATGATCTAGTGGTTTTCCCTTCTTTCTTCAATTTAAGTCTGAATTTGTCAATAAGGAGTTCATGATCTGAGTCACAGTCAGCTCCCAGTCTTGTTTTTGCTGATTGTATAGAGTTTCTCCATCTTTGGCTGCAAAGAACATAATCAATCTGATTTTGGTATTGACTATCTGGTGATGTCCATGTGTAGAGTTTTCTCTTGTGTTGTTGGAAGATGGTGTTTGCTATGACCAGTGCATTCTCCTGGCAAAAACTCTATTAGCCTTTGCCCTGCTTCATTTTGTACTTCAAGGCCAAATTTGCCTGTTACTCCAGGTACCTCTTGACTTCCTACTTTTGCATTCCAGTCCGCTATAATGAAAAGGACATCTTTTGGGGGGTTAGTACTAGAAGGTCTTGTAGGTCTTCATAGAACCATTCAATTTCAGTTTCTTCAGCATTACTAGTTGGGGCATAGACTTAGATTACTGTGATATTGAATGGTTTGCCTTGGAAATGAACAGAGATCATTCTGTGAGTTTTGAGATTGCACTCAAGAACTGCATTTTGGACTCTTGTTGATTGTGGTGGCTACTCCATTTCTTCTAAGGGATTCTTACCCACAGTAGTAGATTTAATGGTCATTTGAATTAAATTCACCCATTCCAGTCCATTTCATTCCACTGAGTCCTAAAGTTTCGATGTTCACTCTTGCTGTCTCCTGGGTGACCACATCCAATTGCCTTGTTTCATGGACCTAACATTCCAGATTTCTATGCAATATTCTTCTTTATAGCATCGGACTTTACTTCCATCACCAGTCTTGTCCACAACTGGGCATTGTTTTTCTTTGGCTCTATGTCTTCATCCTTTCTGGAGTTATTTCTCCACTGTTCTCCAGTAGCATATTGGGACCGTATTGACCTGGGGTGGTCATCTTTCAGTGCCCTGTCTTTTTGCCTTTTCATACTGTTCATGGGGTTCTCAAGACAGGAATACTGAAGTGGTTTGCCATTCCCTTCTCCAGTGAATGACGTTTTTTCAGAACTCTCCACCATGACCCGTCTGTCTTGGGTGGCCCTACACGGCATGGCTCATAGTTTCATTGAGTTAGACAAGGCGGTGGTCCATGTGATCAGTTTGATTAGTTTTCTGTGATTGTGGTTTTCATTCTGAGGGTGTAGAGGAGCTTGGGGTGGAAGACAAAGATGATCTCATTGTTCAATAAGTAGATTTTCACTTACTGCCTTTTTTTTCAATTGTACAAGGTTCTTCAACTCTGCCTGCTACACCCCAGGCCGGGGTACTTCTCTACTTAATTTAATTAAATAGTTTAATTAAATTTTAAAAATGTTTCTTATTGCAATATGAAGTACAAAGCTTGTAAAGCCCAAATAGAGCTGCCACATTCCCCTCCCATTATTAGCAGGAGGAATTTAATCAGGAGAATGACTGTATAAGTGATGGAAGAGCTAAGAGGTCAAACAGGATTGTGAGGCAACCCAGGGGTCAGCAATAACAAGATGCTGTTGCCACCTCCAGTCTGAAGAGACAAATGGGGCTGTGTGGTACCTGCATAAGCTGATTCAAGGTAGGGATGTGGCCACTGCCAGGGATGCTGCCTAGGAGAGAGCAGAGAGGAGAGAGGCAGAGGAGAGAAGGGGCTTCCCGCTCCAATGGCTTCTTGCCCTAGTCTCCTGTCAGTGTCTTCCACTGTCTAACCTAGTGTTTCTCAACCTTTTTGTCATTATCACCCACCACCTCCTCCCCACCACAGCAAGACTTTTCAGACATTTTTTTCCCTAATTGCCTTTACCCTGTACAGTTTTCATATCTCAAATATACATCTGTTTAGGTACTGTATGTATAAATGAGCTTTGAAAGTGAAAGTGAAACTCGCTCAGTCATGTCTAACTCTGCGACCCCATGGACTGTATAGTCCATGGAATTCTCCAGGTCAGAAAACTGAAGTGGGTAGCCTTTCTCTTCTCCAGGGGATCTTCCCAACCCAGGGATAGAACCCAGGTCTCCCATATTGCAGGCAGATTCTTTACCAGCTGAGCCATAAGGGAAGCCCCAGAATACTGGAGTGGATAGCCTATCTTTTCTCCAGGGGATCTTCCCGACCCAGGAATTGAACTGGGGTCTCCCCCATTGCAGGTAGATTCTTTACCAACTGAGCCATGAACTTTACACTAAAAGAATAAAATTTTTTTCACCTGACTACCCATGTCCTGGAAGCTGAGAGTATGGGGGAGCTTGGGGTGGAAAACAAGGATGGTCTCATCGTTCAATAAGTAGATTTTCACTCACTGTCTCTGTTTTCAATTGTACTTGGTTCTTCAACTCTGCATGCTGCACCCCAGGCCAGGGCACCTCTCTATTTAACTCAATTTCTTAATCTATCTTAATTTATGATATGTGATCAAAACAGAGTTCTCATCTGCAAGAGCTCAGAGACTAGTGTGAGGAATGGACACACAAACAGGCAACACATATTTATCAAATTTTAACTACATTTTGAGGCACTGGTTGGCACTGTATAGAGAAAAAAGGCCAGTACCTTCCCTCAAGAAGGTCACTGTTTAGTGAAAAAGGAAGACCAAGAGACAGGTGGTTACTATCTATCAGGCCCAGGGCAGGACCAAGTTAATTGCAGGGTGGGGTCCAGTGGGAGCACAGGGAATGGGCAGCCAGGCTGGGAGAGGTGGCCAAGAGGAAACGTCTGAACTTAGCCTTAATGGAGGACATTCACCAGAGGGAGGGGAGGTGGGCAGGTGGGGACATGGTGATGCTAGTAGGAGGTGGAAGGATCTTCTAGAAAAGGAAGGAGCATGTGCAGAAGCAGAGTGACCTGTTACCAGATTCACACTCTAGTCCAACACCACCCTATACCTTGAGGTTTTAGAGAAATATGTCTTGGATGGATGAATGATCAAATACAGATTTGATCTGATTTGGTTTGATTTGATTTGACTTGAAGGCTGACATCTCTTCTCCCCTACCCCCCGCTTCCTGCCGCCAGCAAGTGTTCCCTGCTCCTTGAGTTCTGCATTTGATGTTGTTGGGGTGGGCTTCATGTGAGCTCAACTGATCCAGGGAGACATAGGGGTTGCCCAAGCCCAGTCAAATCTGAGGCAGGAAGGGCTTGACCAAACTTCTTCAGCCAAACATTAATGCTAATTGATATTTGAATGTTGGAGAAAAAATTCCCACAAAACCAGTCCCAGGTGTTTCATGAATACAGAGGTTGGGGTGGATGGGTTGTTGCCTAGCTGTTACTTTTGACTGGTGTCAGGCCCAGGCGGGGGCAGGAATATAGGCCACAAGTTGTTGTTCAGTCGCTCAGTTGTGTCTGACTCTTTGAGATCCTGTGAACAGCAGCACAACAGGCTTTCCTGTCCTTCACTGTCTCCTGGAGTTTGGCTTCTTCCTATGCATCTATCCTGGCTTCTGCTCCACCTTGACTCAGGACTGGCTTGCCTGTTTCCTTAGGGACTTTCTTCTCTCTGCTTCCCTCTCTATTCCTAACTCATGGAGTCATCACAGCCGCTCCATGCAGTAAGCCCAGCAGGTGAGAAGCTTGGTCTTAAGAGAGGTGAGCTGACCACACCAGGCCACTAAGCTGGTGAAAGGGAGAACTGGTTTTCAAGTCTTGGCCTTTTGCTTTCCAGAGTCTCTTCTGTTAGTAACTACCCTGTACCTCTCTATTTCAAACACCGATTGAGTGCCTGTCATGCCCTGGGCTAGCCATAACTGTCATCTTACTAGTGATTTCATTTGTTTCTTTGTTTGCTTGCTGGGGCCTCTTTGCCGTTTTCATTGTCATGTCCCCAGGGCCTAGCTCAGTTCCTGGCACAAAAAAAACACCTCAAGTAAACCTTGGCTGAAACCCTAGCACCATGAGGCCAAGGATTTTTGCCTGTTTTGTTTTCTTGCTGTATCCTTCAGGCCTGTACCTGACCCATAATAAATATTTGTTGAGTAAACTAAGGAATTGAAGGAACAAATGCTGGAATTTGGGGGATACAAAGATACATAAGCTTAGTCTTTACCTGGGGAACCTCACCACTAAATGTGGGAGACAGGAATTAGCAGCCCACCAGTCTGAGATTCCTGACCATCAGGCTGTATGTTGTCAGCATTAAAAAGCATATTGATGCTTTTCCAGGGGCTTGGAATGTGGCAGGTGACAAGGCAGACAAAGGTTCTGCCTTCTGAGAGCTTATATTCTCCTGGAATCATGTGATTTTAACATTTTGGGTGGTGGCTTGTGATGGGACCAGCATCCCTGCCCATGACAGCACCCAGGCCACCAGCCGGTGAGTGGGCAGAGGTCTGCTGTGGGTTCCCGGGGACAGGGGCTTTGCTTCCACAGGTGGAAGGCAACAACACTGGTCCAGCTGCAAAGATGAAAGACTCACACTCTGGAAGACATGTGGGCACTCACAGTCCCCGAGAGGCAGAACAGATAAGAAGTGACCGGGGTTAGGGTGCACTGGCAAAAAGAGGGGAGCCCCTGATACAGCACGTGGGCTTGGTGGCGGGCTCTGGATTTGAGACGCTTTCACTTGGTGACCTTGGCTCCACGCCTCTGAGCCTCAGCTTCTTCATCTAAAAATGTGGGGGCCACAGTACCTGTTGGGCTATGGGACAGGTTAATTGCAGCAAGGGGTCAAGTCCTTGACACAGGGCAGCACAGGGCGTCAGTGAGTGGTTGCTTGGGTTCAGAAGTTAGGGATCAAGGCGGATCATCTTCATGGCCGCTGCAGGAAGGCGTGTTCTCTGCTAGAACAGTTCTCGGGAGCTGGTGGGTACAAGACTGGCAATCCATCTCACTACCTGCACCATTCATTCACAAATTTACTCTTTCTTACTACATAGACATTTACATGTGGCACTTTAACTACTAGGGCTTCCAGGTGGCTCAGTGGTAAAGAATCTGCCTGCAGTGCAGGAGATGTAAGAAACTTGAGTTCCATCCCTTGGTCGGGAAAATCCCCTGGAGGAGGGCATGGCAACCCACTACTCTTCTTGCCTGGAGAATCCCATGGACAGAGGAACCTGGCGGGCTGTAGTCCATAGAGTTGCTAAGAGTTGGACACGACTGAAGCAACTTAGTATGTATGCATGCACACACTTTTGCTATTAAATTCCAGATTAATCAGAAAATCACTGATTAAGTAAGCATTTAACAATCTATCCAATTTTAGCCTTGACTTTTCTAGGAAGCCTTGTCATAACACAGTGTTAGGTTGGTCAGTGCTCATGTACAAGGAGATTTTGACTTAAGCAGGGTCCCCAACCTCTAGGATTTAATGCCTGATGATCTGAGGTGGGGCTGATGTAATAATAATCGAAATGAAGTGCACAATAAATGTAATGTGCTTGAATTATCCCCAAACCATCCTCCACCCTGCCCCTGGTTCTGTGGGAAAATTGTCTTCCATGAAACTGGTCTCTGGTGCCAAAAATGTTGGGGACTGCTGGTAAATGTCATTTCAGATTCTAAGACAGTGAACGTTCCCTTAGGAAGCCCACTCACTCTAGGGTATCAACTACGTGCTGGGCACTGACCTGGGCATCTGGGTACCTGTCCCCCAGGAGCTTGTTTTCTAAAAAAAAACATCAAGTAACAGATAAACAAACAACTCTGCAGATATTGATAAGTGCTTGGAAGAAAAACTAAACAGTGCAGGAGGAGAAAAGTAGCAAAGATGTTGTGCCAGGGTGGCCAGAAAAGGCTTTTCTGAGCAGGTGGCATTTGAGCAGTGACCTGAATCCAGGGAGCGAGGAAGCCAGGCAGATGCCCAGCTCACAGGTACACAGCGGGTGTCAGGCCATGCATACTGCAGCAATTACTCAGCAAACGCTAGCGCCCCGGGACTTGATGGTGTTAGTGAAATTGAGAGCCTTTGGGGATGTGAGCAGCTCTAGATCCCTGGCATAGAGCTTCCTGTAGGAAGGAGGAAGACTGGAGGAGTAAGATGGAGCAGTCATGTGGATGGCAGGAGAAGCTGGTTCCTCACAGTGAGAACAGCAGGTGAAAGCTCATGAGATGGGAATGTGCTCAGCATGGTCAAGGGGCCAGTAGGCAAGTGGTGTGCCAGGATGGCCGGGAGGAAAGCAGGTGCAGCCAGGGCACAGTCAGAGGCCCGGATCTCATTACACCTTTTAGATCATGGGCAGGACGTGGGGTTTGTTCTAATCAGGATGGAAACCACTGGAGGGTTTTATTACTAGGTTGCAAAAGGCTCATTCTGTCTGCTGCGTGGAAAGTAGGTGGGGTGCAGGGTGGGCTGCGATGAGAGGGGAAGCAAGGAGGCTGATTAGGAGGTATTGCAGTGGTCCCCAAGGGCTCATGGTGGCAGGCACCAGGTAGCCATGACGTAGGTGAGAGGAGGGAAGTCCGCTCAAGAAAGCACTTTGAGTGGTCATAGAGTGGGGGATGGGCAGGCAGGGCTGGGCAGGGCGGGTGTCACCATGTTGGTGATGGGAGTGGGGAAGTGGCTGTCACAGGTCATTAGGGTTGTATGGATGCAAACTCCAGCCTCAGATGCTTTGTTCCTGTTGTCTGAGCCACTTGCTCTTCTGTGACTTTGTGACCCTACTTGGAGGTCAACAGTTTGTTGCATTTCCTCCAAGAGATAACTATTGGTTAGTAAAGCCTGCCGTAAGCAGGTGCCACTCACTGGGGGCTCAAGCAACAGAAATGTGTTGCCTCGCAGTTCTGGAAGCTGGAAATCTGAGATCAAGGTATCAGCAGGGTTGCCTCCTCTGAGGTCGTGACAGAAGGCTCTGTCCCAGCCTCTCACCTTGGCTTGTAGACGGCTGTCTTCTCCCTCTGTCCTCACACCGTCTCCCCCGTTTGTGTCTCTGTGTCCAGCTTGCCTCTGCTTATAAGGATCCCAGTGATACTGGGATTGCTGCTGTTGTTTAGTTGCTAAGTCACATCCGACGCTTTTGTGACCCCATGGACTGTAGACCACCAGGCTCCTCTATCCATGGGATTTCCCAGGCAAGGACGCTGGAGCAGGTTGCCATTTCTTTCTCCAGGGGATCTTCCTGACCCAGGGATCGAACCCATGTCTGCTGTGTTGGCAGGTGAGAGTTCTTTACCACTGAGTTACTAGGGAAACCCCCATATTGGATTAGAGAAAACTTAATTCATTTTAATTTAGTCACCTCTTTAAGAGTAGCGCTGACATGTATACATTTCTTTGTGTAAACAGATAGCTAGTGGGAGGCTGCTGGGTAACACAGGAAGCTCAACCTGGTGCTCTATGATGACTAGAGGGGGTGGATGGACAGGGTGGATGGGAAGGAGGGGATATATGTATACTTATGTCTGATTGACATTGTTGTATGGCAGAAACCAACATATTGTAATGCAATTATCCTCCAATTTAAAAAAAAATTTAAAAACCCTGTCTTTAAATTTGGCTGTATTTTGAGGTACCGGGGAGAAGGGAATGGTTTGCACTTCAACATACGAATTTTTGCTGGGACACAATTCAGCCCATAAAAAATGACCCGTGAGCCCATGGTGGTGTTTGGTGCTGGTTAACTGGTTCACCTGACGCTCTAGACAGCTGAGAGGATATTCCTTTCACCTGGGGCCCTTTCTACAGGCTTGCTCCACCCATAGCCTGGCCTTCCAGTTTAACTCCTTCTCCCCGCTGAGCCTGGAAACTCCTCACAGGACCAGCCTGAGTTGCTGGTTGTGGTCTGTGACCAGACTATGAAGTGACCATTGTTTGTATTTTCTGCTGTCCTTCCTTATTCATTAGCCAAGCAGCCTAGTGAGTGGCACTTTTCCTGGCGGGGATGGACCTGAAGGGTCTATGGGGCTTTGTCCACAGGCACTTTCCCAAGATGTCAAGGTAGATCCCATGGCAAAGCTGGGCTTGGGGGAGCATGAGAAGCATGCGTGCTGTGTGGTTTTTCAGTGTTTGACCATCTTGGGGCCAGTATTATCCTAATCCTTTGTTGATTTTGGCTTTAGATGATCTAAAATTCTATTGTGACAAGGCAAAGTGTATGAAATAGTTCACACAGTACCCGGTGAGTAATAGACCTGTAATACATAGTACTGCTATTGTTGCAATCCGCCTTTACCTTCTTTTCTTTGGAAAAGGACTTAGAGATGGTCACATCCTCAGAGGCTACCAATTATGCTGATGCCGCTGAGTCCCAGGATATTAGCATTTGTTGAATCATCACTGCACGGTACCCACCAGAGGATTCACTACCATACATAACTGTACGAAATGGACATTTTTATCCTCATTTGACATATGAAAAATTGGAAACTCTGAAAGCTGCATTGACTTGCTCAAATTCACACAGTTACTAAGGGGAGGAGGAAGGATTTGAACTTAGGCATTGGAGCTGGAACCCAAAATGTTTTCACTACATCCTTTTCTCTCCTTGTCTAATATAAATTGCTCATATCTTGGGTCTTAGCATTGTAGCACCAGCCCAGATTATGAGGTTGCAAAGAAGAAGAGGCCCTTTGGATGGTTGAAAGGAAAAATAATTTGGAAGACTTTCACTATGATCATTGCCTATGTAAGCCAGAGTCTTCTACTTTTTCCTCCTAGAAATTCACAAAAGTAAGATGACCAATAAAAATCCCTCTCTATCTCAAATCTCCCCCACAATTTACATTTTCAGAAAAATAAAAAGTAGAAATAATCCACAAACTCTGAAATACCTGTACGGACTGCCCCAAACATCTGAGGTGAGGAGTTGCATAGAAGGAAGTACAAGAGAAGCCCTTGACATAGTGAGATGGTTCAGTGGTGGTGCATCTCAGAAAGTGCCAGCAAAATATGCTTCCTGAAGGCAAGCAGCTCATCCTGAAACACATAAGCTGTAGCCTTTCTTTGCAACCACTTGTGAGGGAACTGGGATATGTTAGGAGCAGAAGCTCTTCTAGACACAGCTATATTCAAAGAAGCAGTGGAGGTAGTGCTGTAGAAATACACTGTGGAGCCATTTTTGCAGGAAGCAGTTTGTCTTTGTGGCAGCAGAGACCTTTTGTGCTTTGAGCTATCCTGAGCCCTTCCTGGCCCTTCCCAGTGGATTAAAAAAAAAAAAATCAGAATTTTAAAAAAAGGAACTGGCATGCCATTTATGCAAAGATCATATAAGAAAAAAGTCTGGAAAAGAGGAGCAAAATTAATATTAGGCAAAGTGCACTTATCAGAAAACTATATACCAGGAAAAGTCCCAAAGAGATCAAAGATTTTTTTGTACAAAATAAAACCACAAAAATGTAGAAGAAAATATAGAAACACTCATTTCTAATTTTTAAAAGTTGTTAATATGATTAACAAAGGCAAATAATGAGCTAGGCAGAATTTTAGCATAGATGAAGAACTAATCTCCCTAATGAATATAAATCCCCCAGAGACTGATGATGACAACAACAGCAAAACAAAGTTCATAAGAAAAAATGGAGAAAAACCTTAGTAAATAGAAGAACAGGTAGTTTAAAGCAAAGGCAGTACAGATGGTTCTTGGTTGTGTCTGACTGAGTTGTGTCTGACTCTTGTGACCCCATGGACTGTAGCCTGCCAGTCTCCTCTGTCAGTGGGATTCTTCTGGCAGGAATACTGGAGTGGGTTGCCATTTCCTTCTCCAGGGGATCTTTCTGACCCAGAGATTGAACCTGGGTCTCCTGCATTGCAGGCAAATTCTTTATCTATGGAAAGATGCTCACCCTCACTTATGATAAAGTAAAATAAGTGAAAGTCATATTGAGCTATAATTTTCATCTCTCAGATTGGCAAGGCTAACAAATTTGGTAACATACTCTGCTGGTGAGACTGGGGAAAGGCAGACACTCTCACACTTTGCTGTTGGGAAGATTCAGTCCCTGAATGGGGATATGTGAACAAATAATGCTTGTGCCGTTTGACTTAGCACTTCTAGGAATTTATGCTGGAGATACTCATTTACATATAGAATGCTCTATACACAAGGTCATTCATTGTGGCAGTGTTTAAACTTCAAGAGATTGGAAACAACAAAATTGTCTATTAGAGTCTGTTGTCTGGCTGAAAAAAATGAAGGAGAACACTACGTAATGACATGAAAAATTCTAAAATGTATTAAACAAAAAAAAAGATGCAGAAGATAATCCTTGGGAAAATGCTACCATTGGTTAAGGAAATGGGGGTAATAAGAATATATGTTCACATGTGCATATATTTTCATGTATGCAAATATGATACATATTGTATGTGTGTGTATTTGCATATATGTACATATACATACATATGGAGAGAGAGGGAGGGAGAGAGCTGGTGTCTCTTCTTAAAACAGCACTAATGCTTTAAGATCAGGGTTCTACCCTTGTGACCTCACAAAACCTTAATTACCTCCTTATCCCAAATACAGCCACACTGGGGGATAGAGCTTCAACTTAAGAATTTAGGAGGGCACAGTTCAATCCATAGCAGGTATTTTATTTTAGTTAATTTATTTTTAATTGGAGAGTAATTGCTTTACAATATTGTGCTGGTTTCTGCCATACATCAAAATAAATCAGCCACAGGTATGCATATGTCATCTCCCTTTTGAAACTTTCTCCCATCTCCCAGCCCATCCCACCCCTCTAGGTTATCACAGAGCTCTGGGTTGAGCTCCCTGCGTCATACATCAAATTCCCACTGCCTATCTATTTTACATGTGGTAGTGGATGTATCTCACTGCTACTTTCCCAGTTCCTATCCTCCTCCTCCCTACCGCTGTGTCACCAAGTCTATTCTCTATGTCTTTGTCTCTATTGCTGCCCTACAAATGGACTAATCAGTGCTGTTTTTCTAGATTCCATATATACGTGTTAATATACCATATTTGTTTTTCTCTTGCCATAGCAGGTATTTGAAATCAACCTGAGCATTTTCAACATTGATAAACTTAAGAGGCAAGTTTTAAAACTCAATTATGGATTATGAATCAGGTGGAATTTAAGATATTTTAGACACAATCATGAAAAACCCTAGTTTATCATTAAACAAACCACGTCCTGGTTTGAGTGCTAGAGATGAACATCAAGGTATTCATTCATGAATAGGAAGCACTTCTTTTTTTTTTAGTATTATTTATTTATTTATTTTTTCCATTTATTTTTATTAGTTGGAGGCTAATTACTTTACAGCATTGTAGTGGTTTTTGCCATACATTGACATGAATCAGCCATGGATTTACATGTATTCCCCATCCCGATCCCCCCTCCCGCCTCCCTCCCCATCCGATTCCTCTGGGTCTTCCCAGTGCACCAGCCCTGAGCAGTTGTCTCATGCATCCAACCTGGGCTGGTGATCTGTTTCACCCTTGATAATATACATTTTTTGATGCTGTTCTCTCTAAACATCCCACCCTCGCCTTCTCCCACAGAGTCCAAAAGTCTGTTCTGTACATCTGTGTCTCTTTTTCTATTTTGCATATAGGGTTATCGTTACCATCTTTCTAAATTCCATATATATGTGTTAGTATGCTGTAATGTTCTTTATCTTTCTGACTTACTTCACTCTGTATAATGGGCTCCAGTTTCATCCATCTCATTAGAACTGATTCAAATGAGTTCCTTTTAATAGCTGAGTAATATTCCGTGGTGTGTATGTACCACAGCTTCCTTATCCATTCATCTGCTGATGGGCATCTAGGTTGCTTCCATGTCCTGGCTATTATAAACAGGGGAGCACTTCTTCTTAAAGTCTTTGGACTCTGGACTCTCTCTTTCCCTCTGTATCTATATCTATATTATCTATATCCATCCCTTTAAGAAAGGCAGTGAAGACTTAAGGGGAGTTGGAATCTGGCAGATCTGGCTTCCGATCCCAGTTCGAGCACTTGGCAGCTGTGGGATTTGGGGGAAACTTTGAGTCTCTGTTTTCTCACTTGTTAAATGACAATGTAACAGCCCTCCTTGTGTTAGTATGGAATTAAGTGAGATGAGATCTAGGCTCTTAGTATTAGCAATAGTGAAAAAAAGCATACATGGAAAAATTTTGCCAAATGCCTAACTGAAGTCTAGAAAGAATTGTGAAGCAGGTGATTAGTGGCACGGAGAAAGGAAAGTGGGGTTTATCTGAAGGCAGAACTGTTTGATTTAGGAACAATAACTAGCTTGTTCTGATTGAGTTTGGAGGGTAAAAATTTTCCCACCTAACAATCAAAATTTATATTCCAAGAACAGCAGAATTTAGAGGAGGCGACATCCATTTAAAAACATGATAAATAATGTTTCACTATGAGGAAGAAGCAACAAAACCTTGACTTAGAATCTATGCCCCAGAGCTTACAGCTTCATTCATTTAACACTTGGCTGAACCCCACTCCTGACCTGGAAGGATTGTTCCTTAGCTCTGGGGCTCAGAAGTGCCCAGGTTAATTTTGTTCACATGCAAGTGGTCTTCCATTGTGGGGCCCCCCTATGAGAACTTTTGTGCATTTTCTCATAATAAGCATGTAGTGGGTATCACATTAATGGACTGATTAAAGAATCATCGTAGAAAAGACAAGGGGAATGAGAGAAAGAGTTGTAATGTCCATTTTCTTAGTCAACTTACACGGTTGGAGAGAATAGCCTTTAAGACATATATCTTCACTAGGAGGAAAAATACTACTGAATTTTGGCTCAGAATGTCCTTGTGTTGGGGAAAATAATAGCTTTTCCACTTAATGTCTTTTTGACCTCCTTCCCCTCTCTCCACTTTTTTTCTTAGATCCTTCACGGGCTATTAAGCAGGTGCTCAGTGAGAGGTGGCATTGTAAAGGTTGGTTGGGGCAAGTTTCTCTCTAATTTTGTACGCAATGGAAAACATGGAATTTTTCTGAACAGAGGACAACGTAACTCCAGGGGAAGGAGTCTGGGTCTCATTTGCAGTGTAATCTTTGGTCTGACACCAGACCTCTTTTTAGAAGGGGAACACTACACCTTTTTACAGGCTGTTGGGGAGCCCTGTGGGCTGTAGGACTTGGTAAACTGCAAAGCTGTTTTTTCTTTGGTGCTCTTACCCGTGAGAGTTCCCTTTGGTAAAGATTAACCAGGCCATGGGGTGTAGGCTTGCTGAAGGAAAGAAAGTGGGGCATGAGAGGATGGTCACATCCCAGGTCACATCCAAGGCCTTGGGACGCCCACCAAGTGTGAGTTCTTGGCTTCACACAGGAAAAAATTCAAGAGCAAGCCATGAGAAAGTGAAAGGAGGTTTATTCAGGAAGGAAACACATTCCATAGACGGAGTGTGGGCCATCTCAGAAGGCAAGAGAGGCACCAGGGTTTGAGGTTGTCAGTTTTTATAGGGGTGGGTAATTTCATAGGGTAATGCATGGGAGGTGTATTCCAGCTATTTGGTGGAGAGGGTGGGGGTTTCCAGGAATTGGGCCACAACCCACTTTTTGACCTTTATGGTCAGGCTCAGACCTCTCCTGGCAGCTATGTGTGTGTCACTTGGCTTGTTGATGTTACAGTGAGTGTATACTGAGGCTCAAGGTCTAGTGGAAATTGCCTTGTCTGCCATCTTGGACCTAGGTGGTTCTAATCAGTTCATGTCAGGTCCTCAGGCTATGTCATTCTTTTAAAGCTTGTGCCCTACCCTCTTCCTGTCTCAAGCTGAGTTGGAGTAGGGACCCAGGGGAGTTCAGGGTCAAATACTGAAGGTCATTTCTATGGTTATAGACAAGGACTGCTGAGGAGGCCAGGGGCACAGGTGAAAGGTGGGGTGTTTAGGAGTGATGTCCCAGTAGAGATATGGTCCATATGATTTCCCATCATATGAGATGAAGAGAAGAAAACACAACACCTGCAGGTTTGGGGCTGGGCAACAGGGGATTGTAACCCACATTGCATGGGACAAAGAGAACAAGTAAGTCTGGAGGTGAAGGTGACATGTTCCATCTGGGCTCGGTTGAGTTGAAGGTGCCTTGAGATGCCATTCAGGGAGATGGGTACAAGGGAAGTGCTTGGGGAGAAATTTGTTTGGGCAAAGATGATGGTAATGACTAGTGTCGAAAGAATTCTGTGAAAGCAGTTCACGGAATTTGTGAAAAAGAGTAGGGTCCGCCCACACTCGAGAGTCGGTCTTTGAGTGCAGTGCTTAAGCATGGGCTGTGCTCTTAGATATCTTGACCTTGTATCTATTTATGTTGGGCTGTTGCTTCATCTCTCTGGGCCTCAGTTTTCTCCTCTGTAAAAATGGGGATAAAAACAGAATCTCCTTCATTAGACTGTAAGCATGAAGCTCTTAGAATTGTGCCTGGCACACTATGAACACAGTAAATAGCCATTCTTAAAAGTCACCCATCTTAAAAGTTACTTGGTGGCTCATTATAGAAGCTTTCCTCCACTTATTTACTGGGCTTTCTAAAAAAAAAGATGCACAATGTGAGAGCTGACAGTTAAGTTTTATTTGGGGCAAAATGAGGACAGCAGCCCGGGAGACTGTAGCACCTCAGATAGCTCTAAGAGACTGCCCCAAAGAGGGAGTGGGGCAAGTTCAACATATAAGATTTTGGTGAAGGGGGAGTTCAATGCAATTAAGCACTTATTTTGCAAAAGGTTTTCTGCTAGGTATGAGAAACTGATGAAAGGAAGTAGTGATTTTCTAGATATGAAGAAATGCAAGGATTGGAATCATGGAATCAGTTCCTGAAAATCCCTATCTGAAGACCTGTTCAGTTTTCCTGGGGCGCACAATGCCTCACTCTCCACCCTGCACTCCCCTTGGGGGTGTTGAAGGTCAGCAGTTGCAGCAGCTCGGGGTTCAGACCCCACAGAGGCAGATGGCGAAGGCTCTCATTGTTATTCAGTTGCTGGCAAGTGCTCTGGGCAAGTGCCGATTTGTAGCTGACACTCCATATATAGTTTACAACCAAACTACTAAAAAACATGGGCTTCCGTAATATCAAGGAAGGCAGAATAGCATTCAAATGCATAAAGGTTCCTTTATGAAGTTAAGCTCTCTGGCATTAATTACAGGTTTCAGTACATGAAAGTGTTGTCTAAATCTAAGAATCCTTGCTTTGAAATGCAAGATCTGTGAAACTGAAGCCTGCAAATGGAAAAGCAAATGCCTCAAAGATTTGTGTTTACCTATGAGTCACGGCTTTAATCAAGATCCATTCCTTCCTTTGAGAAAACACAGAAAGCATTGGCTTTGACTGTGGTCAGACAGACCAGTCACGGTGAATGATTTTGGCCAAAGCCCTTCCTTTCTAAGGTTGCCTCTGAAAGGAGCTCTGATCTTTCTCCAGAGTAAATGGATGAATGTGCATATTAAAATACTGGCATTCATAGGACACCAGCAAAGTGACTGAGCCTCTGGTGACCTGCTGTCTTCATTTATTGCTTTAATAATTGAAGGTAACTGGAAGGTCTTTTCATATCTACTAAGTATTTATGAGGATTGGCGATAAGCTAATAAAACAGATTCTTTTTTTATTTAAATAAATAACTATTCCAGAGACAGGCATTCAAATAAATGAGACATTTGGAAGAGACACTTGGACATCCTTAGGGATGCTATGAATGTTTTAGAACATCTTTTTCAAGAAATGCCTTTCTAATTCTTGGAAACTGCCTTTAGATATCCTTATTCTTGAAGAATCTTTAAAGGGGTTGTAAGTTTTTGAAAAAACATGAAAGTGATTCAGATTTCATTGAGGTAGTACCATTTTTGTTCAAAATCAAGGTGTCACTAAAACACCAAGATTATGCCTGGGTTATAAGCTAGCTTGGAAGACTATCTTTAGAGATGGATTCTAAAGCATGCTCACTGAAGTGACCACTAATTTTTTACAGAAACAAATAGAGGGTCTTCTATGCAGGGAACCAACTTGTCCAGGCTTCCTGGGGATGTTTTCTGTTTTAGCACTGGAGTCGTGGGCAAACCAAGTCATCCTGTTATGAGGCAGGCATATTCCTGCAACTGACAAGACTTTAATCTTGTTCCTATGACTCAACAGTACAGGGGTTTCTATTTCTAGCTTCCTTCCCATGGGTATAGGCTCCTAACATTGCTGCTGGAGGTCAGCTCAGATTTCAGTGCTTCTTTGTTTTTATGTTGGTACCTTTTCACTGTTATTTGGGACCATATTTGGAATTCTCTTGTGGTTTGAAGCTTCTGCCTCTTGGCAAAGTTTTTGAGCTAGCCTACGTGGTCCAAGAACCAGGTTCAGGTTTCTAGACTGAGCTCTGCATTTACTAGCCATGAATCCCTTAGCCTATCTGACCCTCAGTTTCCTTAACTGACAAATAGGAAAATACGTGGCTTTATTGTTTTGTAGGGTTAAGATAAGGATGCAAATAGATAATATGTGGAGCTTCAAAGTTAAAATTTTTCAGGTCAGTTCAGTCTCTCAGTTGTGTCCGACTCTTTGCGACCCCATGGATTGCAACTTGCCGGGCCTCCCTGTCCATCACCAACTCCCTGAGTTTACCCAAACTCATGTGCATTGAATCGGTGATGCCATCCAACCATCTCATCCTCTGTCATCCCCTTTTCCTCCTGCCCTCAATCTTTCCCCACATCAGAGTCTTTTCAAATGAGTCACCTCCTAGCATCAGGTGGCCAGAGTATTAGAGTTTCAGCTTCAGCATCAGTCCTTCCAATGAACACTCCAACACCACAGTTCAAAAGCATCAATTCTTCATTGCTCAGCTTTCTTTATAGTCCAACTCTCACATCCATCCATACATGACTACTGGAAAAACCACAGCCTTGACTAGATGGACCTTTGTTGGCAAAGTAATGTCTCTGTTTTTTAATATGCTATCTAGGTTGGTCATAACTTTCCTTCCAAGGAGTAAGTGTCTTTTAATTTCATGGCTGCAGTCACAATCTGTAATGATTTTGGAGCCCATAAAAATAAAGTCTGTCACTGTTTCCCCATCTATTTGCCGTGAAGTGATGGGACCAGATGCCATGATCTTAGTTTTCTGAATATTGAGCTTTAAGACAACTTTTTCACTCTCCTCTTTCACTTTCATCAAGAGGCTCTTTAGTTCTTCTTCACTTTCTGCCATAAGGGTGGTGTCATCTGCATATCTGAGGTTATTGATATTTCTCCAGCAATCTTGATTCCAGCTTGTGCTTCATCCAGCCCAGCGTTTCTCATGATGTACTCTGCATATAAGATAAATAAGCAGGGTGACAATATACAGACTTGATGTACTCCTTTTTCTATTTAGAACCAGTCTGCTGTTCCATGTCCAGTTCTAACTGTTGCTTCCTGACCTGCATACAGATTTCTCAAGAGGCAGGTCAGATGGTCTGGTATTCCCATGTCTTTAAGAATTTTCCAGTTTGTGGTGATCCAAACAGTCAAAGGATTTGGCATAGTCAATAAAGAAGAAGTAGATGTTTTTCTGGAACTCTCTTGCTTTTTTGAAGATGTAACAGATGTTGGCAATTTGATCTCTGGTTTCTCTGCCTTTTCTAAAACCAGCTGGAACATCTGGAAGTTCATAGTTCACATATTCTTGAAGCCTGGCTTAGAGAATTTTGAGCATTACTTTACTAGATGTGAGATGAGTGCAATTGTACAGTAGTCTGAGCATTCTTTGGCATTGCCTTTCTTAGGGATTGGAATGAAAACTGATCTTTTCCAGTCCTATGGCCACTACTGAGTTTTCCAAATTTGTTCTTCTATGTATTCTTGCCACCTCTTCTTATATTTTCTGCTTCTGTTAGGTCCATACCATTTCTGTCCTTTATTGTGCCCATCTTTGCATGAAATATTCCCTTGGTATTTCTAATTTTCCTGAAGGGATCTCTAGTCTTTCCCATATTGTTTTCCTCTATTTCTTTGCATTGATCACTGAGGCAGGCTTTCTTATCTCTCCTTGCTATTCTTTGGAACTCTGCATTCACATGGGTATATCTTTCCTTTCCTCCTTTGCTTTTCACTTCTCTTCTTTTCACAGCTATTTGTAGGGCCTCCTCAGACAGCCATATTGCTTTTTTGCATTTCTTTTTCTTGGGGATGGTCTTGATCCCTGTCTCCTGTAAAATGTCATGAACCTCCGTCCATAATTCTTCAGGCACTCTGTCTATCAGATCTAGTCCCTTAAATCTATTTCTCACTTCCACTGTAAAATCGTAAGGGATTTGATTTAGGCCATACCTGAATGGTCTAGTGGTTTTCCCTACTTTCTTCAGTTTAAGTCTGAATTTGGTAATAAGGAATTCATGATCTGAACCACAGTCAGCTTCCAGTCTTGTTTTTGCTGACTGTATAGAGCTTCCCCATCTTTAGCTGCAAAGAATGTAATCAATCTGATTTTGGTATTGACCATCTGGTGATGTCCATGTGTAGAGTCTTCTCTTGTGTTGTTGGAAGAGGGTGTTTGCTATGACCAGTGTGTTCTCTTGGAAAAACTCTATTAGCCTTTGCCCTGCTTCATTTTGTACTCCAAGGCCAAATTTCCTGTTACTCCAGGTGTTTCTTGACTTCCTACTTTTACATTCCAGTCCCCTGTATTGAAAAGGACATCTTTTTTGGATATTAGTTCTAAAAGGTCTTGTAGGTCTTCATAGAACTGTTCAGCTTCAGCCTCTTCAGCATTACTGGTTAGGCATAGATTTAGATTACCATGATATTGAATGGTTTGCCTTGGAAACAAACAGAGATCATTTTGTCATTTTTGAGATTGCATCCAAGTACTGCATTTCAGACTCTTTTGTTGACTATGATGCATACTCCATTTCTTTTAAGGGATTCCTGCCCACAGTAGTAGATATAATGGTCATCTGAGTTAAATTTACTCATTCCAGTCCATTTTATAATTTTATTGAGATATAATTCAATGTAACATGATATTAGTTTCAGATGTACAACATGATTTGGTATGTGTTTATATGGTGAAATGATTGCCAAAGTAAGTCTAGTTAACATCCGATCACCACACATAGTTGCAAACTTTTTTCTTTGTGATGAAAAATGTTAATATCTACTCTTTTAGCAATTTTCAAGTATATCATATGGTATTATTAACTCACCATGCTGTCTATATACTCCATCTGCAGGACTTATTTTATTTTGATCACTTTCCCATTTTGCCCATCCCCACACCCCCCACCTCTGGAAACCACCAGTGTGTTCTCTGTATCAGTTAATTTGTTTCTGTTTTGTTTTGCTGTTCCACATGGAAGTGAAACCATACAGTATTTGTCTTTCTCCAACATTTCACCTAAGGTAACACCTCCAAGGTCCATTCATGATGTCACAACTGGCAGAATCTCCTTTTTTATGACTGAATAATATTTTATTTCCTTATCCATTTATCTATCAATGCACACAAGTTGCTTTTATGTCCTAGCTATTTAAGTAACGCTGTAGGTAACATAAGGGTGCAGATATCTTTTCAAATTAGTGTTTTCATTTCCTTTGGATATATACACAGAGGTGGGATTGCTGGATCACATGATGGGTCTATTAAAAAAAATTTTTTTTTTTTTTTTACTGAGCCATGCAACCTGTAGGATCTTAACTTCCCAGCCAGGGATTGAACCCAGGCCCTAAGTAGTGGAAATGTGGAGTCCTAACCACTGGACTGCCAGCAATGTCCCATATTTTACATTTTTGAGAAAACTCCATATTGTTCTCCATAGTGACTACACCAATTTATAGCCCTGCCAACAGTGTACTACTTTCCTTTTTTTCCCCACATTTTCACCAACAGTTGTTATTAATTTTGACTATTACTGAATGCCCGCTATATGCAAGATCTTCTGGAGACTCATAATCCTGGAGGGAAATAGACATACATGCAGATATGTAATTGACCACTAGGTGATGGCTGGAGGTATGTGATCGATATCTGAACAATGTCTGGGACTTCAAAGGAAAGGCTGGCTAATTCTACTTGGGGCACTGCAGATGGCTGCCCCGAGTAGGTGATGTTTGAACTGGATCCTGAAGGATGACAGAAGAAATGGCATGAGCAGGGACATGGAGGTGGGAAGCCTGGGACATATTTGGGAAACTGTGCATTAGGAGTGAGGCAGGATTTGAAGCCAGATCTTGAGGGACTTCGTGTCAAACTGAAAAATGAACTTTATCAGGGGTTTAACCTAAGCTGATCTTCTGGCTTAGTGTGGAGGATGTAATAGACTTTAAGAAGTAGTTATTGACATTTATTGTGTTTACCCAGAGAAGACTAGGGTAGAATAAATGAGGACAGTGACAAGTGGAAGGGAGAGGAATTAAAGTGTCCTCCTCATCAATAGTGTCCTGTAGTTAGAGAGGCCTCTTTTGACCACTCTGTTATAAGTTTACTTTTTATGTGTTTATTGTCTATTTCCCTCCTAGAATGGAAATTCCATGAGGGCAGGTCTTTTGTTTTATTCTTTGCCACATCCTTGGTGCTGGAATAGTGCCTGGTAGGTGGAAGGCTGTGCTCAATACATATTTACTGATTAAAAATAAGTAAGTTTGCGGTCCTTCCCTCAGATGATGTGAATCAACTGAGCAATGTGGTCAATTAGTCCCTGTTTTCACTTGTGGATTAAACTTACTTCATTCTAAAAAGCATCACAGGTGGCTCCAGATATATATATAACAGAACAATTTAAAAGTACAGAAATAAAAGATCTAAAGGAATAAAAGGGCTTCCCAGGTGGCGCTAGTGGTAAAGAACCTACCTGTCAATACAGGAGATATAAGAGAAGCAGGTTTGATCCCTGGGTCAGAAGATCCCCTGAGGAGGGCAAGGCAACCCACTTCACTATCCTTGCCTGGGAAATCCCATGGACAGAGGAGTCTGGCGGGCTACAGTCCATAGCGTTGCAAAGAGTCAGACATGTCTGAGTGACTTAGCATGCATTCATGCAAAGGAAGAAAATAATTTAATAGAATTATGAAGCACAGAGAATCGGTGTGCAGATGTGGGTGCCACAAGGGCTGCACTAAAATTTTCAAGGTGGGAAGCAAATTCATGTCTGAGTTTCCTGACAACCAAGGCAAAGAGGGAAACATGACCAGCCACGAGACCCACAGTCTTCATTAGACAAAGACATGCCATTTTCACAGAAGCAGCCCTGGATTTTTTTTTTTTTTTTTGGAAGGATAAAGATGACATAGAAACCATCTGCTTTAGGCTTTGTGCTATTTGGTAAGGTGACTACTTGGTAACCCCTTAGCTGTCTTAGAGGGAGCTTAGTCTTGTGTTCAACATCACTCAGTCAGTCCAAGAGGTGACCAGAAGTTTATCCAATCTAGAAGCAGTTGTGACAGGTTAAGTGACACTCAAGGGCAGGATTGGGTGGGAGAGGAAGGGAAATAGACGGTTCCTGCCCTTCTACCCCCTCCAGAACCCAATATCAACCTCTAGTCTTATCTCCACTGATACAGAGGAAAGTTACAGAGAAATCTGGCGAAGGTCATGAAATCTGAGTCTTCCGTTTGCCTCTCTTGATTTCTTCAATTCCTCTTAAGTACTACTTAAGTGTGAGGTTTGGTTTGGCTGATAGTGTATGTCTGAGAGTGAGACCAGGTGAGACAGGACAAGGAAGCTGATTTGCCAAATGTTTAAAAGGTGATTTTGACTCTAGTAAAGGATTTTCTTTTATAAAAGATGTTAAAAGGATCTTTTAAAAAGTAATACGTCCACAGGGTAAAATAAAATTTAAGTAGTGCAAAAAAGATCAACCAATAATATCATATTTTTGTATATCCTTGTAGAGATATTCTTATTTGTACAAACACATACAAGACTTGTGCTGAAGTCTTCCGTGGAAGAAATACCTCTCTTGCTCTCTCTTCCTGCCCTGCAGTCTCCTGCCAGCGCCTCCCGTGAGCCAAATCCAACCACAGACGCCAGTAGGCAAGAGCACTAGGTGACCAGAGTTATCGCCTTCCCTCTGAGGACAAAGATGGGCATAGAAGAGTAGTAGATGGATCTGGGGTGGGAATGGAGCAGACACACAGTCTGTCTACGGGAATTCCTAGGAGTGGAAATTCTAGCTTAGGGGCAGGTACATTTTTATTATTGTTTTGCAAGTCAATATTCATTTTCATTTACCCTTGTTTCTGGGTTTTCTCTTTCTTTCTGCATTCTGTGTTTCTACTGGGAATAATTTTCCTTTTATCAGAAGAACTCCCTTCAGTATTTCTGAGTGCAGTTTTGATGCTAAGAATTCTGTTTTGCTTGCCCTTTGACCTTTCATTTTGAAGGATAATTTCATGGAGTCGATGACCCTAGATGGGCAGTTATTTTCTTTCAGCTCCTTGTCTTCTGAGTTTTATTGTTTCTGTTGAAAATCACCTTTCAGTCTCAGTGTGGTTCCTTGGAAGTTTCTGCTTTTAAGCTTTTCTTTTTATCTCTGGTTTTCAGCAGTTTGACTATGATATACCTCAATGTGGTTTTCTTCATTTTCATCGTGATTGAATTCAGTGAATTTCTTTAACCTGAATTATAAGATATTTCATCAGCTTCAGGAAACTCTTGTCTATTCCTTTAAATAATGTCCTTTTTTCTCTTTCCATGTACTTAGTTACACATATGTTATCCCTTTTCACTGTATGCCATTTACCTCTTAGATTCTTTTCTGTACTTTCCATCCCTTTTTCTCTTCGTCTTTAGTATCAATATTTTCTGTTGTCTTAACAGGTGGCTCAGACAGTAAAGAATCTGCCTGCAATGCAGGAGACTTGGGTTTGATTGCTGGGTCAGGAAGACTCCCTGGAGGGGGTATGGCAACCCACTCCAGTATCCTTGTCTGGAGAATCCCACGGACAGAGGAGCCTGGTGGGCTACAGTCCATGGGGTCACAAAGAGATGGACATGACTGAGCTACTAACACTTTCATATTCTTTTATAGTTCACTAATCTGTCCTTTCTGGGTCTAAATCTGCTCTTAAGCCCAATCTGTTGGATTTCCCATTTTCATTTATTGTATTTTTCAGTCCTAACATTTGATTATTTTTAATAGGTTTTGATTTTCTAAGAAATTAATTTTTTAATCTGTTGATCCATTGCTTTTATTATTTAAAAAACTGTTTAACTCTAGCTGTTTAATTCCATCATCTGAGTCATCTGTAGTTCTTTTTCTACTTTCCTTTTTTCTTCTCTTGGTTTTTGGCTACTTACATCTCTTAGCATGCCTGGTAATTTTTAAATCAATGATAGACATTATATATGAAAAAGAATGATAAGACTGTAAATAATATCTTTTTTCAGATGGAGTTAGCCTTTCCTTAGCTTGTCAGGGAGAGTGGTGACTAGTCTTTTTAATACAGAGACTGAGTCAACTTTAGGCTGAGTTACAGTTTTGGCAAACCTCTTTCTAGTTCTATTTCCCTCTAACTTCTAGGGTAGATCTCTCTAGGGGCTCCAGCTATGAATCTGGTGTATTAAGCAGACATCCTTTCTTTTAGTAGGTCTCAAATTCTTATAGTTGCATCCTTGCCACTGTGAGACTGCCAAAACCCTGTTTTTAGTTTCTAGGCTTTCTATTTCTCTCTCTAGCTTCCTGCTCAGACAAATTCAGAAGTTAGTGGATGTCTTCCAGAAAAAACTAATAGTGTTGTATTCAGTATTCTTCTCCTTTCTCACTGGGGTCCTGGCCCCTAAGCTTCTAATTTTATTTCTCTAGCCCACAGATGGCTGCTTTCTTTACCTCTTAACAGAAATCCTCTGACTGGTGTGACCTGGATTCTTTGCCACCTGCCCTGTAACCATAAAGAGAACTGAGCACAGAAGAATTGATGCTTTTGAACTGTGGTGTTGGAGAAGTCTCTTGAGAGTCCCTTGGACTGCAAGGAGATCCAACCAGTTCATCCTAAAGGAAATCAGTCTTAAATATTCATTGGAAGGACTGATGCTGAAGATGAAACTACAATATTTTTGGCCACTTGATGGGAAGAGCTGACTCATTAAAAAAGACCCTGATCTGGGAAAGATTGAAGGCAGGAGGAGAAGGGGATGACAGAGGATGAGATGGTTGGATGGCATCACTGACTCAATGGACATGAGTTTGAGCAAACTCTGGGAGATAGTGAAGAACAGGGAAGCCTGTTGTGCCATGGTCCATGGGGTCACAAAGAGTTGGACACCACTTAGTGACTGGACAACAACAACTGTAACTAGAATTGGTAAATACCTTGAGGTGAAAACTGACTGTAGAATGTCAACTCATCTTTTTCCAGTTGCTTTTTCTCCCAGAAGCTTTCCCCATTAAGTCCTAATACTTCAACTTCTTTCCAAAGCATCAAGTAGATTTTTCTTTGGTATTTTATTGACTTTTCTAGTTGTTATTTGTTGGAAGGTTGATCTGCTACAATCAACTCCATTCTATTCAGAAATGTAAATCATGTCTGGTAGTCTATGTTTACTTTTCTTGATCCTCTGCTATTCTCTTAGCTCCTCCCCTCAAAAGAATTTTTAAATAAAGGATTTTCTTTGTGTTTTGAGATTAAATTTTATTGTATTTGATTCCAAGTGAATTGGGGCTAGGTTACAACTTCAGCCCAAGCTTACATGCCTTGACTCTCCCTCTAGATTAGTTGTACGTTAGCCAGACTCTCTGACCTCAGACAAAATAAGTCCTTATTTCCTGTTTGTAAAATGGGAACAATGACCTTTTCCTCACAGGGCTATTTAAAGCTTAGCAAGATGTGTATCAAGGGCTTAGCACAGGGTCTCAGACTTAGGGAAGCACTTAGTAAAAGTCACTTAGCGATAAGAAAGGAATAAGACATAAGGAGATTTGTAGGGGGACATTCATGGAAATCAGCTGTCTCTTCTCTTACCCAAACCACTTACTTTTTCACTTATTTTTTGGTCATCATTCACTTTTGCATATGAGGTACAGTCTAAAAGTTCTAGCAGTTCATGGCAAACTCTGTCAGTCCTTTTTTTTTTTTTTTTTTAAACTTGAAAATGTCCTCATATTTATCATTACTGAAAGGTAACTTTGTTGTATATACAATTCTAGATTTGCAGTTATTGTCTCTCAGAATTTTGAAAATACTGTTTAATTATTTTCTGGCTGCATAGAAGATCATCTGGGTTTTTTCTGTGTCTGCTTTTAAAACATTCTCTTGTTTTTGGTGTTCTTTAATTTTGTTACTGTGTACTTCTTTCTTTTATCTTCTTCAGAATTTTTTTCCAGAAATATCTCAGGTGTCATCTCTTCTAACATTGTATCTCCTTATTCTCTCCAATTCTATTCTTGTGGAACTCCAATTCAGTATGTTTTCAAGTTTATCAGCCAGTCCTCCAGGCTGGTATTGTCCATTTTTATGTCTGTATTCTGTCCTCAAATTTATGTTCTAACTCGTTTCCTCTTCCACTGTTTTGTTGCTCTTCTTGACACCTTGTTCCTTGGTGTATTTTGTGATTTTTTCAAATTTTATTTTGTGATTTTTGATATTTGATGGAACTTTGTTGGAACTCTGTGAAGTCTGGGTTCTTTCTGAAAAAACTGACTTTTGCTTTGCAAGGTAACTTATTTTTTTTTTTAATACTACAGAAGTAGTGTAAATTGTTCCGCAAAAAGCCTGGATAAAGCCTGATGGTGACTATTCATTCTCAGAGAACTTCTCTATCCACAAGTCAAGCTTGTGACAGATCCGTGTGCTACGTCTCTTGCCTTGCTGTTGTTCAATCACTAAGTCACAACTAAAGAGCTGTGTATAACTCTTTGCAGCCCTGTGAAATGCAACATGCCAGGCGTTCCTGTCCTTCACTATCTCCCTGAGTTTCCTCAAACTCATGTCCACTGAGTCAGCAGCCATCTCATCCTCTGTTGCCTCCTTCTCCTCTTGCCCTCAATCTTTCCCAGCATCAGGGTCTTTCCCAGTGAGTCGGCTCTTTGCATCAAGTAGCCAAAGTATTGGAGCTTCAGTTTCAGCATCAGTTCTTCTAATGAATATTCAGGGTTGATTTCCTTCGGGATTGACTGGTTTGATCTCTTTGCTGTCCAAGGGACTCTCAAGAGTCTTCTCCAGCACCACAAATTCAAAATCATCAATTCTTCGGTGCTCAGGCTTCTTTATGGTCCATCTCTCACATTTGTACATGACTACTGGAAAAACCATAGCTTTGACTAGATGGACTTTGTTGGCAAAGTGATGTCTCTGCTTTTTAATATGCTGTCTAGGTTTGTCATAGTTCTTCTTCCAAGGAGCAAGTGTCTTTTAATTTCAAGGCTGCAGTCACAATCCACAGTTTCCATTTTTTCCTCATCTATTTCTTAGCAGAAGATATACACACAGAGTGATAAATAGACTACCTTTTTACTGAGAATGTAGATGTTGGGGAACAGAACTTTGTGCAGCGGTTTCCAATCTGACCTTCACCTTGCCAAGTCCCCACATCCTGCCTCCTCTTCCTCATGACATCAGATAAAACTTTTACTCTAGGTCACAGAGGAGCAGGAGATGTCTCTGGTTCCAACTCTTGCTGACTTTTGTAATCTGGCTCCCATCTCAATCCCTGGGTCTAGAAGATCCCCTGGAGAAGGGAATGGCTACTGACTCCAGGATTCTTGCCTGGGAATTCCATGGACAGAGCAACCTGGTGAGTTACAATCAATGGGATAACAAAGAGTTGGACACGACTGAGCAACAAACACTCCCATCTCATCTTTAGCTTTTGGGTGTCTCCCTTACTTTCTTTCCACCTCAGTCATGCATTTTAAAACCTATTAAACTTTTTTTAATCTAACATTTGTGGTGTTTTTTTAAACAGCAAGAGATACTACAGGGTATTCAGACTGCAACAACACAGCTCAGTCATTACTTCTTCAAACATTTATTTATGTCTGCTAGGTGCCAGGTACCCTGTTAGGTGCTGGTAGCAAGCAGGTGGCTGGAACATAGATTAATTTTCCCTTTGATTCCATAAAGGATAGACGGCCTCCCTTTAAGAGGAATTTACATCTTAAAGCAGAAGGAACATAGGGTAACATGGAGGAAGGATGGAGAACTTTTAGTTTTCTTTTAAAATTTCATGTGCATGTAGAAACATCTGGTCTTGTGGTAAGGGGAAAACATATAAGCACAAATAGGTTAATACCCTAGCAAAATTTCAAAATTCCTATGAGTAACAGAAAATTCTTAAAACTTTAAGAGTGAAATGCAAAAAAAAAAAAAAAAAAAGAGTGAAATGCAACCTTCCTGTAAGTAAGCAGGAATCCAGTTGACATCAGTCTTCTTAATGATGACCCCAATGGCTAGAGGACAATGGTGATGTATTTTCAAAGTTCTGAGGAAAAAATATTTTGAGCCTAGAATCCAATACTCAGGTAAACCAGCTTTCAATGAGAGAGACAAGTAGATATTTTGAGACATGCGAAAGTGAAAGCCGCTCAGTTGTGTCCAACTCTTTGCAGCCCCATGGACTACAGCCTGCCAGGTTCCTCTGTCCATGGAATTCTCCAGGACAGAATACTGGAGTGGGTTGCCATTCCCTTCTCCAGGGGATCTTCCCAACTTAGGGGTTGAATCCAGGTCTCCTGCATTGCAGGTGGATTCTTTACCATCTGACTTACCAGAGAAGCCCAATGTAAGACATGTAAAGGCATGTAAAAAGCATAAAAAATTCTCTTTGAAAAGACTCTTTGAGGATATAGTCCAGTAAAGTGAAAAATAAATATAAAAATCAGGAAGATGAGGATTATGAGAAATGTGTAGAATTAGTGTTAAATCTGTGTATTTAACATTAGTGTATCCATAAAGAATTAGTGTAATCCATAATGTAAAAAACAAAAGAATTAATAATCTGGATCTAATGGGAGGTGATCGCAATGTTGGCATAGTGGGAGGATGTAAAACTGTGAATTTTACTATTCTGCTTAAAGTGATAATGGAGATGATTATTATTTTTAGAACTTTATGGAATATTGAATGTTAAAAATTTAAGGGGGTGTAGTCAGAAATAAAATATAAAAAGAGCAACAGAAATAGAAAAGAAACTTGCTGTAGAGTAGAAACTAACACAATATTAACTATACTTTAATAAAATTAATTTAAAAAAAGAGAAGAAAAAACAAAACTACAACACATAAAATAGGGTAGCAGAATGATTCCAAATATAAAATAAAGGATATAAATCTTTTCAATGAAAAGGGCTTTAAAACACTAATAGTGAATTTGAAAACTGAGAAAACATTTTGAAAAACTCGGTCCTTACAATTGAAAATAAAGATGAAACGAGTGACAATTTTATGTCAACATAGTAGATAATGTAGATAAATGAAGAAATTCCTAGAAAAACACAAGCTACTTAAACTGCCTCAAGAGTAGAAAATCTGAATAGAACTATAACAAGTAAAAAGTTTGAATTAGTAATTTAAAAACTTCCCCAAACAAAAGCCCACTAGTAACTTCACTAGTAAATTCTATCAAAGTATAAATAATAATTAATACCAATTCTTCACAAGTTCTTTCAAAAAACAGAAGAGGAGGGAATACTTCTCAACTCACTCTAAGGCCAGTATTATTACCTTGATACCAAAACCAGACAAAGGCATCACAGGAAAGGGAAACTACAGACCAATATCTTTACGAACACAGAAACAAAAGTTGTGTCCAGTTGTGAACCGCAAGTAGAGTAAACCCTGGTTGCTGCAACTAGAGAAAGCCATTCACAGCAACAAAGATCCAGTGCAGCCAAGAGAAAAAGAATTCAACTAAATTTACGATCAATACCAGATTAAAAATTTTAGCAAATCTGGAAACAAAAGAATCTACCTTAACTTGGTAAAGGATATCTTCCAGAAGCTTATACCAAATATCACATTAATGATGAAAAACTCTAAGCATTCCTGTTAAAGTCAGGAATAAGACAGGAATACCTGCTACTACTGTTTGTATTCAACATTTGAAACTCAGACCAATGAAAGATAGTTTCTTGCCCTTATAATAAAACCAGAAAAAAATATTTTAAGCAATGAGACAAAAGTGTTATTATTTGCAAATGATATGATTATTTGCTGAGAATCCCAGGTAACTTTAAAAGCCTATTAAAACTAATGAAAGTTTCATAAGATTAGATAAAATATCAGAGTTAAAAATGCTGAGGATTCTTCTATGTATAGTTAATTACAAAATACCATGAAAAAATAAATCCCATTCACGAAAGTGTCCAAACCAAACCAAAATAAAAAACCTAGGAATAAAGCTAAAGACATGCATTAACACAAGCACACAAAAGGATATTTGGAAAAATAGAGAGATATCTTATGCTCTAGGATTGGGATATTCAACAGTCTAAATCAATCAGCACTCATAAATAATATATAAACTCATTCCAGTTTTTCATGGAACTCAATAAATGGATTAAAAGATTCATCTAGAATAAAACATGCAGAAGGATTCTAGTAAATTATTGCAAAAGAAATATAATGAGAAAGTAGAAACCTTGCCCTAGATATATCAAAACCTTCTCCAAGGTTATTGTAATTACCCTGTAGTGTTGTTATAGGAGAGATCAAATCAATCAATTGAACCTGAACAGAGAATCTGGAAATACACTTAGGTATGTATGGTGATACACATAAACAAAAGTGTAATTTAAGTCAGCGGTAAATGTCTGACCTACTTGACTAGTGTGTTGGGACAACTAGCAATCTATATAGGAAAAATAAAGTCAGATCACTATTCTAAAACATTGTGTTGTTGTTCTTTAGACGCTAAGTTGTGTCCGACTCTTTTGAGACCCCTTGGACTGTAGCCTACCAGGCTCCTCTGTCCATAAGATTTCCCAGGCAACAATACTGGAGTGGGTTGTTATTTCCTTCTCCAGGGGATCTTCCCATCCCAGGGATCTAACTCACGTCTCCTGCATTGGCAGGTGGATTCTTAACCATTGAGCCATCAGGGAAGCCACAGTTTAAAACATACACCAAAGCAAATACACAGACACGTACACACACACACATGATATAAAAGAGTTTGAAAAGTATATAGGAGAATAATTTTCTAATATGAATTTTGGAAGCATGATTTAAAGTAAGACAAAACCCCAAGACCAAAAAGAAAAAGACTGACAGATTTGAGTACATTTAACACTTTTGTTTAACTTATATGCAGAGTACATCATGAGAAATGCTAGGCTGGATGAAGCACAAGCTGGAATCAAGATTGCCGGGAGAAATATCAATAACCTCAGATATGCAGATGACACCACCCTTATGGCAGCAAGTGAAGAAGAACTAAAGAGCCTCTTGATGAAAGTGAAAGAGGAGAGTGAAAAAGTTGGCTTAAGGCTCAACATTCAGCAAACTAAGATCATGGCATCTGGTCCCATCATTTCATGGCAAATAGATGGGGAAACAGTGGAAACAGTGACAGACTTTATTTTTCGGGGCTCCAAAATCATTACAGATTGTGACTGCAGCCATGAAATAAAAATACGCTTACTCCTTGGAAGGAAAGTTATGACCAACCTAGACAGCATATTAAAAAGCATTACTTTGCCAACAAAGTTCTGTCTAATCAAGGCTATGTTTTTTCCAGTAGTCATGTATGGATGTGAGAGTTGGACTACAAAGAAAGCTGAGCGATGAAGAATTGATGCTTTTGAACTATGGTGTTGGAGAAGACTCTTGAGAGTCCCTTGGACTGCAAGGAGATCCAACCAGTCCATCCTAAAGGAAATCAGTCCTGGATATTCCCTGGAAGGACTGATGATGAAGATGAAGCTCCAATACTTTGGCCACCTAATGCGAAGAACTGACTCATTAGAAAAGACCCTGATGCTGGGAACGATTGAAGTCAGGAGAAGAAGCAGATGACAGAGGATGAGATGGTTGGATGGCATCACCAACTCAATGGACATGAGCTTGAGCAAACTCTGGGAGACAGTGAAGGACAGGAATCCTAGCTATAGTCCATGGGGTTGCAAAGAATCAGACGTCACTGAATGACTAAAACAACAACAAATACATATCTAATACAGTGATTCTCCCTCGGGCCCCCACTTGGTCCTTCCATCAGTTTCATGCTCTTTGTTGGGTATGTCATAACAGAGGGACTTAAGAACGGAAGTCACACTCCAGATTATTGGGAAATGCTGCAGTCTCCATGAGCCTGGTTACATGGGTGGATTTTCCAGCTCCTTGCCCCCATTCCAAAGGATGTAACTGAGAAAGGATTCTTGAAAATGAAACAAGCAGGATTCTTTAGATATAATCATAGAAGTCTTTTTAAAAACATCTGTGGGATTTTCCTTTTGTGGAGACTTCTTAGTAGGCTGGAGTGGGAATAATCTCACCCTGTCTCTCCAGACCTGGGAGATTTTTGAAGCTGCCTTTCTTTCACGGATATTTCTGTTTTGTCCAGGACTTCCATGCTAGGTCTGCTCAACATCAGCTTGGGGTATCTGGGAATGCTTCTCCTGCAACTTACTGCTCCCCAGCCAGCCTCAGTTTCTATCACCAGATGTTCCTACCACAGCCTCTTACCACCTGGGTCCTCTCCAGCTGTAGGCTGCCATCTTGGGAGGATCCTAACCAGCTCATGGCAATGTTCTTATTGCAAGTTCCTGATGCATCCTGGAGTTAGAGGGCTGGGCACTCCCACTTTTGACCCACCACTGGAGGAGGAAAAGGCAGTGACTTCTGTGACTTCAACATAGGGCCACAGAGGCCCAGCAGTAGGTCACTAATAGTACCTAGCAGGATAAAATACCTGGCACTATAAAACATCAGTTGTTATTATTTTCCTAAAAAATAATATGTTTCGAGCAGAAATTCTATAATATTTTATAATGAGATGGTGACAGATAAAGAGAAATACTGTATAATCTCACTTATATGTAGAATCTAAGAAACAAAATCAAACCAAGCAAAAAGCCAAGCTCAAGTATACAGAGACTAGAATTATGGTTCCTGAGGTGGGGGGTGGGGAACAGGTGAAACAGATGAAGGGACTCACATGTTACAAACTTCCAGTTATAAAGTAAATAAGTCACAGAGGTGTAAGGTACAGCATGGCGACTATAGTAGCACAGTATTGCATATTTGAAGGTTGCTAAGAGAGTGCATCTTAAAATTTCTCATCATAAGATAAATTTTTTTTGATAACTATGGGGAAAGGAAAGTTATGACCAACCTAGATAGCATATTAAAAAGCAGAGACATTACTTTACCAACAAAGGTCCGTCTAGTCAAGGCTATGGTTTTTCCAGTGGCCATGTATGGATGTGAGAGTTGGACCGTGAACAAAGCTGAATGCCGAAAAATTGATGCTTTTGAACTGTGGTGTTGGAGAAGACTCTTGAGAGTCCCTTGGACTGCAAGGAGATCCAACCAGTCCATCCTAAAGGAGATCAGTCCTGTGTGTTCATTGGAAGGACTGATGCTGAAGCTGAAACTCCAATCTTTGGCCACCTCATGTGAAGAGTTGACTCATTGGAAAAGACCCTGATGCTGGGAGGGATGGGGGGCAGGAGGAGAAAGGGACAACAGAGGATGAGATGGCTGGATGGCATCATCGACTCGATGAACATGAGTTTGAGTAAACTCCAGGAGTTGGTGATGGACAGGGAGGCCTGGCGTGCTGCAACTCATGGGGTCGCAAAGAGTCAGACACGACTGAGAGACTGAACTGAACTGAACTGAACTGATGTGTGATGACAGATGTTAACTAGACTTATTGTGGTGATCATTTTGCAATATATAGAAATATCAAATCATTAAGTTATACACCTAAAACTATTATAATGTTAATGTCAGTTATACCTCAATAAAAAGTCTATCTCCAATCTCCAGTAATCCTCCATCTTAGCACTCAATTTTATGCTGTTTACAGTACTTATCAGTATCTTAATTCACCTTGTTTATTTCTTTACTTGTTTGCTCATCATTCGGTTTCTATTAGGATACAGGCTCCATCAGGGTAGTGTGTTCACCACTCGTGTTTCTGGTACCCAGAACAGTGCCTGATACACAGGAGACACTCTGGCTGGATCATGAAAACAAAACAAGGCCAAATGCCCCAGAAATTTGTTCTCTGCAATTCTCCCCTATTGGATTTAATTCCTCTCTTTGGGAACCCATGGATTAAATGTAACCCCTAAACTGCAGATCCACCCTTTAAATTATTTAAGATAATCATACCCTTTTCCACCCCCTCCATAACTCAACTCTAGGCTTCTAATACACCATCTACTGAGAAAGTCTCTTTATGAATAAGCAAGGTCCCGAAATCACCATAGGCATGACAATATTCCAGTAAAGCTGGAGAGATGGATTCCAGGGTTGGTAATTCAGGAAGAGCCATTTTGCTTCTAGTAAAGTAAATCACTTATTATATAATCACCAGTGCTATGGGAGCTACTTACTAAAATATTTACAGAGTCAAGGCATAACATTTATGGAGTACTTTTTATGTGCCAGGCCCTGTGCCAAGTGATTTGCAGCACTTAGTTCTTACAATAAACCCTGAGAGTTTATTCACTAGTATTACTCACATTTTACAGATGAGGAAACCAAGGCTCAGAGAGATTAAGAGGGTACCCATGTTCATGTAGCCAGCAAGTGGCACAGTGACATTTGGCCTCAGGTCTGGCTGACTCTAAGGTTCACATGCCCATGACCTTGTCTCCTGAGCTGGTGGTTTATATAATGGAGGGAAAAAGAAGCAGAGCTGGTTCCTCTTATTTACTGGCTTACTTCTCTTTGCCTTTAGAATTTTTCCTATTCAGGCAGCATCTCAATTCTCTGGACACACAGGGACTCCCGAAGTTTACCAAATCCTCATCAGACTCATCAGAAGAGATTACATCTTCCCTCTTCATAATGGTTGAGTTTCACAACTCTTGAGCTACATGTAGGCGTGGAGTGAGACTGGCGTAGGATTCCTTCTTGTCCTCTCCCTATTTTCCCTGACAAATGGGTCACCTCTCATTATTTCCCTGCAGAGTGGCTCCTGGGTGGGCCTTGTTGAGAAAAAGCCACCCTGGTTTTGGAGCAGCAATTTCTGCCACCAAGGTAAGTGTGCTTTCTGAAGGAGGATGTGAGCCTGGGTGGCCTGGTGTGACTTCTCAGACAGATACTCCTTCTCCAAACCTGGTCTGCCTGACCTGAGAAAACCATATTTAAAATAAATTTTATTTATTTATCTATTTTTGAGGATGCTGGGTCCTCGTTGCTGCACGGGCTTTCTCTAGTTGCGGTGAGTGGGGGCTACTCTCAAGTTGGGCACGAGCTTCTCGTTGTGATGGCTTCCCTTTTGCAGAGCATGGGCTCTAGGGTGTGTGGGCTTCGGTAGTTGTGGTTCCTGGGCTCTTCTTTAGATTGTGTGGCTGGGAAAGTCTCCTCTGAGGTGACTTGAGTGACGTTGGGGTGATACAAAGGTCATGACCAGGCGAAATCAGAAAGTGTTTGGGCCAAGGGGACATTGGATGGAAAGGACATAGGGTAGGACTGAGAGGGAAGTGTCACTGCTGAAGAAGCAGGAATGAACCAGTGTGACTGGAGTACAGTGTTTAGTTATTTGGCCTTTGTGACAGTCCTTTGAGAAACTCAGTAGAACTTTTGCTGCAAGTTGGCCTAAGCTAACTTGGCCATTCACGGATATTAGGCTCTTTTTGGTTAATCCTGGAACCCTCAGGAGTTGGTGGTAAGTGGGGGTTTGATACTAAAAGGGGGTAAGGAAGTATCAGGCCAAAATTACTTCGAGGTTAGATATTTCTTCACCTATGGGCTCAATGGAGGCCTACAGAATAGTCTGAGTCGTTCTGCAAGCTCTGGGAAGTCCCAGCCCTCAGTCCCTTCTGGTGCTCCCAAAACGCCTTCAGAAGAGCTCTCTTGAAGAGACCATAGCACTCTTGCCAGGGGTGGGCCCAGAGTCCTTGATTTAAGGGGTCAAGCTTCTGGTGCCACCCTTGAGGGTTAAGGGTAAAGGATCAAGTAAGGGCAGGAAGCATTTCAAATATTTTATATTGAATATTAATCTATATATTGAATATCACTCTATATATTATCACTTACCTTATTGATAGAACCCATTCGGTACATGGGCTCTACTTATGCTGATTATTAGCAAATCACTAAGTACCCGTAATAGAAACTCTTTTCTAACATTCATTACATTGGAATAGTAGTAGTGTCAGTTGCTCAGTCGTGGCCGACTCCTTGCGACCCCATAGACTGTAGTCCGTCAGGCTCCTCTGTCCAAGGGATTCTCCAGGCAAGAATCCTGGAGTGGGTTGCCATTTCCTTCTCCAGGAGATTTTCCCAACCTAGGAATCGAACCTGGGTCTCCTGCACTGCAGGCAGATTCTTTCCCAATGTGGTGTCATGACTGGACGGACAGAAAAGAAGAGGAAGTGCTGATGGTCCTGTCCTCTGGGCTGGCTTTTAGGGGCTTGCTAATAGCTCACCAGGCCTGGAGGGTGCATACCTAATCAAGGCGACCAGATGCCCCTCCCTCATTCTCATCACACTGGCTTTGCTGAAGTATTTCAGAATAAATTATTATTATTATCATAATATGGATACAATTAGAAGTCAATCTCAGATAATAAACTCAAGCTTGGAATAGTAATAATAATCAGAGACTAGTTACTGAATCCTTTACTCTGCACAGGGTGCTGAGCTAAGTTCTTTGCATAAGTGTTTCACTTGATTCTCATAAGAATCCTGTGAGTCAGATGCTCTGACCTTCACTGTACATAAGAGAAAATGGAGACTCAGAGAGTGACGTGCCTAAGAAACTTGGCTGGTGTTTGGCAAAAAATAACTTTGAACTTAGCTCTACATTGCGTGCTGTAACCATATGCAGCTTGGGTCCAAGACCGAAATTTGACACTTGCCCTTGGAAAAGGAAATGGCAACCCACTCCAGTATTCTTGCCTGGAAAATCCCATGGACAGAGGAGCCTGGTAGGTTACAGTCCATGGGGTCGCAAAGAGTCAGACACGACTGAGTGACTTCACTTTCACTTTCACTTGGAAAATTTGCTCGTCTTGCTATGCTTCGGTTTCCTCATCTGTAAAGTGGGGAAGGGAGTAATAGTGAACTGGCCAATGTGTGTGAAGGGGTTTCATAAGCTGCAAATGCCTTTGTGTTAAGTCTCACTGTTTGCACGACCTGAATGCTTCTTCTGGGTCCCTCACTTTAGTGTCCACAGTCTTCCTTGATGACAGGAGTGTGGCTAGGTATGTTTTGTGAATGTCCCCATAACCGTTGGCCCAATTTTCCCTTGGCTATTCTGTGGCCTGGGCTCAGGTCCCAGCATCCCAGAGACCATGGCATTTTCTTGAAAGTCATTGCGTGAACGATAGTTACTCCCTGTTTCTTAGTAACAGCCTCAGGCCAACCTCCTTGAGTGGGCAAGTTTGCATCTTGGTGATGGATATGCCAGCCACAGTCTTCCTCTGGCAGGTACTGGGCAACTATGGGGGCACGTGGCTGTGTTATGAGAGGGCTTGAAGTGTGGGGAAAGATGGCTCAGATCCCAACCCTGTCACATTGTTCATTCATTCACTCAATACATGTAAATTTAGTATCTACCACTAGGTGGGGAGAAGATGATAGTGAATAAGCTGACATAGCTCCATCATAGAGCTAATGGCCTATCAAGGGAGAAAGACAAACACTTAAGAATAAATAAATTTAATAAAGTGAGCCAAGAATGCCTACAGAGTACATCGACACCAATTTAGTATAGTCTTGGGGAAGTCAGGGAAGGCTTCCTGGAGGAAAGGATATTTAATTTGAAGGATTTTACCTGGTCAACAAAGGTCCATCTAATCAAGACTATGGTTTTTCCAGCAGTCATGTATGGATGTGAGAATTGGACTATAAAGAAAGCTGAGTGCCGAAGAATTGATGCTTTTGAACTGTGGTGTTGGAGAAGACTCTTGAGAGTCCCTTGGATTGCAGGGAGATCCAACCAGTCCATCCTAAAGGAGATCAGTCCTGGGTGTTCACTGGAAGGACTGATACTAAAGCTGAAACTCCAATACTTTGGCCACCTGATGTGAAAAGCTGACTCATTTGAAAAGCCCCTGATGCTGGGAAAGATTGAGGGCAGGAGGAGAAGGGGAGAACAGAGGATAAGATGGTTGGATGGCATCACCGACTCAATGGACATGAATTTGGGTAAACTCTGAGAGGTGGTGATAGACAGGGAGGCCTGGCGTGCTGCGGTTCATGGGGTTGCAAAGAGTCGGACATGACTGAGCGACTGAACTGAACTGAACCTGATTAGGAGAGTGAGGTAATGGGAGAGACTTCTTTGTAGGGGCTTCTGGATGTGATTTAGGTTTCATAACTTAGAAGAACTTGCATGAGAGTTAGAAGGCATCTGAATGGTGCCATGCATAGAATAGTATTGCTGGCTTTCCTGCAGTGTGTTTCAGTGTTCGGGCCGCAGTTACCTGGGAGTCCAGAGGCAGAGCATGGGCCATCTGTTTTTTACCAGGTTGGATCTTTCAGATGTTCTGTGGCTCTAAATCTAATATTTTATGCTTGAAGAGGTGTGTTCCTAGACATAGCAGCTTCAGGAGTGCCTTCTCTAGTCCTGCCTTCCTGATGGTGACAGAGGTGGCAGAGCAGGGTCATCCCAGGGCCACTGCTGAGGGTCTGGTCTAGCGCCCACTGCTCCCGCCGATCTAAAGCTTTCCATAGATTCTTTCGACTCTTCGCAAGCCCATGGACTATAGCCCACCAGGTTCCTCTGTCCATGGAATTCTCCAGGCAAGAATATTGGAGTGGGTTGCCATTTTCTTTTCCAGGGGAACTTCCTGACCCAGGGATTGAAACTGGGTCTCTTGTATTGCAGGCAGTCTCCTGCCTTGCAGGCAGATTCTTTGTTAATTGAGCTACCAGGGAAGCCCTTTAATTGAGATACAGTTGACATATAACTTTGTACTAGTTTCAGGTGTACAACATCATGATTCACTATTTGTATATATTGTGAAATAATCACCACTATAAGTGGAGTTATCATCCATTATCACACATTGCTACTAATGTTTTCTTCTTGCAGTGAGAACTTTTAAGATCCACTCTCTTAGCAACTTCAAGTGGCAACACGGTATTATTAATACTAACTATAGTCACCACACTATACATCACACTCCATGACTTATTATTCTATAACAGGCAGACTGCACCTTTGACTCTCTTCACCCATTTTGCTCAACTCCCAACCCCTGCCCCTGGTAACCATCAGTCTCTTCTCCATTTCTAGGAAAGAAAGAAAGAAAGTGAAATCTCTCAGTCCTGTCCGACTCTTTGCGACCTCATGGACTGTAGTCTACCAGGCTCCTCTGTCCATGGGATTTTCCAGGCAAGAATCCTGGAGTGGGTTGCCATTTTCTTCTCCAGGGGAACTTCCCGATCCAGGGATCGAACCCAGGTCTCCTGGGCTGTAGGTAGACACTTTACTATCTGAGCCACCAGGGAGAAAGCTCTGCTTTATTTTTTAATCTTAAAATTAAAAAAAAAATTATATTCCACAATAAGTGAAATTGTACGGTATTGTCCTTTATCTGACTTATCTAGTGTGAGGCCCTCAAGGTCCATCCATAGTGTTGCAAATGGCAAGATTTTCTTTTTTTCCTCTAATGTCTGAAGAATATCTCATTGTGTGGTGTGTTTGTGTATGTATATGTATATATATATATATATATATATTTATTTATTTTTCTTTATTCATTCATCCATCAGTGAATACTAGGTTGCTTCCATGTCACTGCAGTGAATATGAGGGTGCAGATATGTTTGTTTTTTGCAGATATCTTTTTAAGTTAATGCTTTCATTTTCTTCAGGTAAATACCCAGAAATGGAATTGCTGAATCATATGGAAGTTCTATTTTTAATTTTTTGAGGAATCTCTGTATTGCTTCCCATAGTGACTGTACCTATCTACGTTCCCATTCCCAACAACAATGTATGGGGAATTCCCTTCCCTCCACATCCTTACCAACACTTGTTGTTTCTTGTATTTTTGATAATAGACTCTCTAATGAGAGTGAGATGATATCTCATTGTGGTTCTGATTTGCATTTCCCTGATGATTGGTGATACTGAGCACTTTTCAGGTACCTGTTGGCCATTTATATGTTTTTGGTAAAATGTCTGTAAATTCTTAATTCCCCATTTAAAATCCCTTTCTGTTTACAATAGTTGGAGTTGTTTCTATTTCCTGCTACTGAACCTTTACTGATACTACTGAGGGACAGCTAGATTCATTTAGTTAATCGATATTTTCTGAACACCTACTATGTGACAGGCACTGGTTTTAGGGCCTGAGAATATAACAATGAACAAGACAAATTTCATGTCACCTTAGTCATATTTTCATGGCAATTGCATTCCAGAGCAGAGCTGTCCAATAAAAACATAATATGAGCCACATGTGTAGTTTTAAATTTTCTAGTATCACCTTATTAAAAAGTAACAAGATATAGGTGAAATTAACTTTAGTGATATATTTTACTTAACCTAATATATCAAAATATTATTTCAACATGTGACTAATAGAATCAATATTTAATGAGATATATATTTTTTCATACTAAGTCTTGGAAATTCAGTGTTTAGTTTTTACTTAAGGCACTACTTGATTCAAAAAAAGCTTTTCCACTTGATTCAATTGATCTGTAATACATTTCATGAAATTCACAGTTGAATAAATAGTTTCACGTACCTAATATGGCCGAAGCATACTTAAAAAGTTTTCCACTTAATCTAAAAATGTACCAAAAATAATTTCTAAAAAATATTTGTGTCTGTGTTGACAAAACTTATTCATCTTTTCTAGAATTTATTTGATTTTGGAGCAAAAGCATGAGTGTTAAGTTGCTTCAGTCATTTCTTGACTCTGTGTGACCCCATGGACTATAGCCCACCAGGCTCCTCTGTCCATGGGATTCTCCAGGCAAGAATACAGGAGGGATTGCCATGCTCTCCTCCCAGAGATCCTCCTCTCTTCCTGATCCAGGGATCAAACCCACGTCCCTTATGTCTACCTTCATTGGCAGGTGGGTTCTTTACCACTAGCGCCACCTGTGAAGAAAAGGCATATCAGTTTCAAAACAACATCTGTCCAAGTTAAGTAAATTCACCAACTCTTGGGTCAATTCAGAAGCATATTGCATAATTTGAAAGGCAACTTAAAGTTTATCGCTGAAGATGAAGCATCCTGGACTTGTTTTTAGACTTTATAGCCAATTTATGTAACACCCATCAATTACAATGAAATTAATTTGCGTATTGATTTATGTTAGAAAAAGGTATAAAATAATTATCATTGATTTGTATTATAAAAGTTTCAGTTTCAACATGAACCCTTATACCTGTCTAGCTAAGTAATAAGTTAAGCCTTTCTTACCTTGGAGTTTCAAATTTTGCTGATGTGTGTGCAGTTTCATTTTGATGAGAAAACGTAAGTCACATTGCCATTTTCTGTCCTTGATAATGAATATTTGACAAGCATTATCTTTGTTTAAAGAAAATTTTGATTCAAAGTTAAAGATGAAGCAAGTTTTTGTAAAACTCTTCCATGACTCAAATAAAGAGCATTGACAAAGAACACAAGGTCATTAAAATCATCATATTCTATTTCTTTCAACTGTTCCATAACTGGAGATGATTCATAGTATTTAAATATATATGGCAAACAATTTTAACAACTGTATCCATGATGGTGGGAGGATCAGTTTCTAGGCAGGTTGATA
The DNA here is from genome assembly GCF_019320065.1 of Cervus canadensis. Classification (NCBI taxonomy): domain Eukaryota; kingdom Metazoa; phylum Chordata; class Mammalia; order Artiodactyla; family Cervidae; genus Cervus; species Cervus canadensis. The sequence goes on along the minus strand of NC_057404.1, from coordinate 20,004,293 downwards.
AGAAGTCTGGGGTCTCTGAGGTGAAGCAAGGGGTCTGAGGCTCTTGGGGAGGAGATAGAGGTCTGAAATTCTCAAGGAAGAGAAAAGGACAAACCTTTTTTCCTACATTGCTTTGTCTTAGTATAACAATGTATCTTGCTCAAGGGCATGTTTCTCCTTAACAAGAACCTTCTGACTAATCTTGTTATCTTAAGATGTATGTTGTAGGAGTGGGTCTGGTCAGTCAGTTCAGTTCAGTCAGTCAGTTGTGTTCAACTCTTTGCAACCCCATGGACTGCAGCACGCCAGGCTTCCCTGTCCATTGCTAACTCCTGGAATTTACTCAAACTCATGTCCATCGAGTCAGTGATGCCATCCAACCATCTCATCCTCTGTCGTCACCTTCTCCTCCCACTTTCAATCTTTCCCAGCATCAGGGTCTTTTCCAGGGGGTCAGTTCTTTGCATCAGGTGGCCAAAGTATTGGATTTTCAGCTTTAGCATCAGTCCTTCCAATGAATATTCAGGACTGATTTCCTTCAAAACCATCAATTCTTCGGTGCTCAGCTTTCTTTATAGTCCAGCTCTCACATCTGTACGTGACTACTGAAAAAACCATAGCTTTGACTAGATGGACCTTTATTGGCAAAGTAATGTCTCTGCTTTTTAACATGCTCTCTAGGTTTATCACAGTTTTTCTTCCAAGGAGCAAGGTCTTTTAATTTAATGGCTGCAGTCACCATCTGCAGTGATTTTGGAACCCAAGTAATAAAGTCTATCACTGTTTCCATTGTTTCTTCGTCTATTTGCCATGGAGTGATGAGACTGGATGCCTTGATCTTAGTTTTTTGAATGTTAAGTTTTAAGCCACCTTTTTCACTCTCCTCTTACACATTCACCAAGAGGCTCTTTAGTTCCTCTTCACTTTCTGCCATAAGGGTGGTCTCATCTGCATATCTGAGGTTATTGATAGTTCTCCCGGCAATCTTGATTTCAGCTTGTGCTTCATCCAGCCCAGCATTTCTCATGATGTACTCTGCATATAAGTTAAATAAGCAGGGTGACAACATACAGCCTTGATGTACTCTTTTCCCAATTTGGAACCAGTCTGTTATTGCATGTCCAGTTCTAACTGTTGCTTCTTGACCTGCATACAAACTTCTCAGGAGGCAGGTACAGTGGTCTGGTATTCCCATCTCTTGAAGAATCCACACGATCAAAGGCTTTGGTGTAATCAATAAAGCAGAAGTAGATGTTTTTCTGGAATTCTCTTGCTTTTTCAGTGATTCAGTGGATGTTGGCAATTTGATCTCTGATTCCTCTGCCTTTTCTAAATCCAACTTGAACATCTGGAAGTTCTTGGTTTATGTACTATTAAAGCCTGGCTTGGAGTATTTTAAGCAATACTTTGCTAGCATGTGAGATGAGTGCAATTGTGTGGTAGTTTGAACATTCTTTGGCATTGCCCTTCTTTGGAATTGGAATGAACACTGATCTTTTCCAGTCCTGTGGTCACTGCTGAGTTTTCCAAATTTGCTGGTATATTGAGTGCAACACTCTCACAGCATCATCTTTCAGGATTTGAAATAGCTCAAATGGAATTCCATCACCTCCACTAGCTTTGTTTGTAGTGATGCTTCCTAAGGCCCCCTTGACTTCACATTCCAGGATGTCTGGCTCTAGGTGGGTGATCACACCATCATGGTTATCTGGGTCATGAAGATCTGTTTTGTACACTTCTTCTCTCTTTTCTTGCCAGCTCTTCTTAAGAATACATGTAAATCCATGGTTGATTCATGTCAATGTATGACAAAAACCACTACAATATTATAAAATAACTAGCCTCCAACTAATAAAAATAAATGAAAAAAAAATTTGCTTCTGTTAGGTCCATACAATTTCTGTCCTTTATTGAGCTCATCTTTGCATGAAATGTTCCCTTGGTATCCCTAATTTTCTTGAAGAGATCTCTAGTCTTTCCCATTCTATTGTTTTCCTCTATTTCTTTGCATTGATCACTGAGGAAGTCTTTCTCATCTCTCCTTGCTATTCTTTGGAACTCTGCATTCAAATGGGTATATCTTTCCTTTTCTCCTTTGCCTTTCGCTTCTCTTCTTCTCTCAGTTATTTGTAAAGCCTCCTCAGACAAACATTTTGCCTTTTTTGCATTTCTTTTTCTTGGAGATGGTCTTGATCCCCGTCTCCTGTACATGTCACAAACCTCTGTCCATAGGTCTTCAGGCACTCTGTCTATCAGATTTAATCCCTTGAATCTATTTCTCACTTCTACTGTATAATTGTAAGGGATTTGATTTAGGTCATACCTGAATGGTCTAGTGGTTTTCCCTTCTTTCTTCAATTTAAGTCTGAATTTGTCAATAAGGAGTTCATGATCTGAGCCAGTCAGCTCCCAGTCATATTTTTGCTGACTGTATAGAACTTTTCCATCGTTGGCTGCAAGGAATATAATCAATCTGATTTTGGTATTGACCATCTGGTGATGTCCATGTGTAGAGATTTCTCTTGTGTTTTTGGAAAAGGGTGTTTGCTATGACCAGTGCGTTCTCTTGGATAAACCCTGTTAGCCTTTGTCCTGTTTCATTTTGTACTTCAAGGCCAAATTTGCCTGTTACTCCAGGTATCTCTTGACTTTCTACTTTTGCATTCCAGTCCCCTATTATGAAAAGGACATCTTTGGGGGGGTTAGTACTAGAAGGTCTTGTAGGTCTTCATAGAACCATTCAATTTCAGTTTCTTCAGCATTGTTGGTTGGAACATAGACTTGGATTACTGTGATATTGAATGGTTTGCCTTGGAAACAAACAGAGATCATTCTGTTGTTTTTAAGATTGCATCCAGTTACTGCATTTTGGACTGTTTTGTTCTAATCCTGTTATCTTATATTGTGGGAGTGGGTCTGTTAAGACCTTTCACTGTAATAAGGTATAGAGCTCCTTCGCAAAGACTAGCAAAGAGGGCACTCTCCGTCTACCTTCTGATGTCTATGTCAGAAGCTTTCTCTGTCCCTTGTTATACTTTAATAAAACTCTGCTATACAGAAGCTTTTTTGGGGGAGGGGGAGGTATTAGTTCTAGAAGGTTTTGTAGGACTTCATGGAACCGTTCAATTTCAGCATTACTGGTTGGGCATAGACTTGGATTACTGTGATATTGAATGATTTGCCGTGGAAAAGAACAGAGATCATTCTGTCATTTTTGAGATTGCATCCAAGTCCTGCATTTCAGACTCTTTTGTTGACTCTGAGGGCTACTCCATTTCTTCTAAGGAATTCTTGCCCACAGTAGTAGATATAATGGTCACCTGAGTTAAACTCACCCATTCCAGTCCATCTTAGTTCACTGATTCTTAAAATGTCGATGTTCACTCTTGCCATCTCCTGTTTGACCACTTCCAATTTACCTTGATTCATGAACCTGACATTCCAGGTTCCTTTTCAATATTGTTCTTATTGGACTTTACTTCATTATCAGTCACATCCACAACTGGGTGTTGCTTTTGCTTTGGCTCTTTATTTTTTGGGGGGTGAGGGGGTGCCTTAAAATCACTGCAGATGGTGACTGCAGCCATGAAATTAAAAGATGCTTGCTCCTTGGAAGAAAAGCTATGACCAACTTAGACAGCATGTTAAAAAGCAGAGATATTACTTTGCCAGCAAAGGTCCATCTAGTCCAAGCTATGGTTTTTCCAGTAGTCATGTATGTATGTGAAATTTGGACTATAAAGAAAGCTGAACACCAAAGAATGGATGCTTTTGAACTGGTGTTGGAGAAGATTCTTGAGAGTCCCTTGGACTGCAAGGAGATCCAACCAGTCAATCCTAAAGGAAATCAGTCCTGAATATTCATTGAAAGGACTGATTCTGACGCTGAAAATCCAGTACTTTGAGCACCTGATGCTGGGAAAGATTGAAGGCCAAAGGAGAGGGGGATGACAGAGGATGGACATGAGTTTGAATAAACTCTGGGAATTGGGAAGCCTGGCGTCCATGGGGTCACAAGAATCAGACACTACTGAGTGAATGAACTGAACTGAACTGATACAAAAGCTCTTGAGTGATCAAGCCTGGTCCCTGGTTCCGAAGCTAAATCTTCTTTGGAGATTTTGAATCCAACTTTGTTCACCATAAGCTACCAATGCTTTTCATAGATTCTGCTGCAGAAAACTATAAGTATTTTCAACAAGTATTATAAGCAGTTAGGGAAATTAGAAAAGACACTGATGCTGGGAAAGATAGAAGGTGGGAGGAGAAGGGGATGATGGAGGACAAGATAATTGGATGGCATCACCATCAATGGACATGAGTTTGAGCAAGCTCCAGGAACTGGTGAAAGACAGGGAAGCCTGGCATGCTCCAGTCCACGGGATTGCAAAGATTTGGATATGACCGAATGACTGAACAATGAACAGGGAAATAATGGTTTCTTATTCAAAGATTCCTATCAATTCAAAGTTTTGACCCAGCATAGCAGAATTACCATTTGTAGTCTTGGAAACTGATTTTTAAAAAATCTAGCTAGAATTCTTCTTTCACAGATATTAAAGGATTTAAAAGTATCTATGCCACATGCTAGATTTTTTTTAAGCTGTGAATTGTCAACACTTCTTTGTAAACTGGAAGGTCTTTGAGACAAAATGTACCCAAAATATTAATTAGGCAAAGTATTAGTTATAGCACATGACAAATCTAAAACTAAGGAAAAGTACTTGTGATTTTTCAAGTTTATTGATTGGTCTTTGCTTCTGTTAGAAAAGTTTTGTATTCTATAGGCAATTATTTAGTGACATAATTGAAGAGCTTCCACTTTTTATAAAATATCTTTTTGATCTTTTCCTCAGTATTTTCTGTTAATATTTTAATTCAGTTCAGTTCAATTCAGTTGCTCAGTTGTGTCCAACTCTTTGCAACTCCATGGACTGCAGCACGCCAGGCCTCCCTGTCCATCACCAACTCCCTGAGTTTACTCAAACCCATGTCCATTGAGTCGGTGATGCCATCCAACCATTTCCTCCTCTGTCGTCCCCTTCTCCTCCTGCCTTCCATCTTTCCCAGCATCAGGGTCTTTTAAAATCAATTTCTTTTCTTTTACTATTTATTTATCTAGAAGTGCTTTTCTTTTATGTAAGAATCCAAGTTTTTTTTTTTTTTTTTGTAGCTGGCCAAATGTATAAGTATAGCTCTGTTTAAATTTATTTAAAATTTTAAAGAATTAAAAATTTTAATTACAAATAATTATGTACTTCTTGTTGAATATTTAATTCTGATTTTAGGCAACTGATTTATTAAATTTTTTTGACCACTGAAACGAAAATTTCTTATCAAATCAATTATGCATATTTGCAGAAAATGTCTCAATATTGTCCACTTTGTCATCTTAAAAAGTTTTTTCACACAGTGATGTGTTGTAGGAAATCATAATTGCTTTTCATCATTCTATTTTGTTGATATTCTGCTAACTGTTGCTCTAGCTACCACATTGCCACTTGATTCTGCATCATCAGTACACCCTCACTTAAAATTTTAAAATTTGCCCTTACTTTTTAGACTAGAAAATTTTAATTACATTATCATTTTTAAGATCAGTATTTTGATCTAATTCCCAATTATGATTGACACAGATATTTGGAATTATCATCTGCAGAAAATATTTGAATAAACACATTACAATCTTACAAGAAAGAAGGGAAAATGTGACCATAGAAACTACAGCCTTGGAGACGATGACTCTGGGTCACTCATTCATTGCCATTCTGGTTACTCAATCATAAGTAATGGTAATGTCTAGATGGTAAAATATGACTTCTGATTTCTTTTCTTTGCCTTACTCAATAATCTAAAATGTGCGTGTGTATTTTGGAGAATATCAGGAGTGAAACAATGAAAGTTAATGAAACAAACTAAGAATATCCTCTGTGGTTTTCAGCCTCACTCCAATGATTCCAGCCTTCAAGCCTTGACCAGAGAGGCATCACCCGGGTGTTTAAGGGGCTGTAAAAAAGGATAGCAGCCCAGGAGAAAAAAATGGAGGAGCAAGGGCTGAAAGTCATGAAAGGGGCTGGAGCGCAGAGGGTGGAGAGGCTTGAAAACATGATGGAGAGGAGGATGCTTAGGGCTGGGAAGGGAACCGGGGCAGGTGCTAGAAGTCAGCCTGTGGCGTTGGGAGCAGGTCTGACTTGGAGAGAGGAGTCAAAGGAGGTTGAAAGAAATGGGACACCAGGATCAGAATTAGTTTTCAGTAAGTTACCTGGTGGCAATACAGAGACTGTGTGGGGGTGCTGAGGGGTGGGGTGGAGTGGGAGAACCCAAAGACAGGGAGCTAGGGAGCTGGTGAACAAGTCAGGAAAATGATGGTGAGGATCAGAAGGAAAGGCTGGGTTTCTAAGGACCTCTTCAAGTCAGGGTCAACACAATCAATCACTGTGATCGTCTTGTGGGAGAGATATGCATCTTATCAATCCTTGTCTTCCTAGTTGTCTAGCACAGGGTCACGAATGTCTTCTTTCCCTCTATCATTCATTCAAGCATCCATCTAATGAATACTAATTAGGGCTCGTTGTGAACCAGGCACTTGCTGGAGTTGGATCACTCAAACAAATGCCTTGGGGATGTTAAACCAGTAAAAAACAAATCAACAAACAAACAAACCAGAAAATATAATTTCCAATTCTGTCAGTAAGTACTACAAAGAAAATTACAAGGGAATACGGCAGTAGGTTTGGGGTAAGGATAGGAGGGCCTCCCATTCCATGGGGTTGAGACTGGAAGGAGCCAGCCACGCAGCTGTCAAGACCCCTCCCACCATTGTTGATGTGTATTTTGGCCATTATTGATGTATGTTTTGAGGATACACACTCTGGGCTAGACTAAGTGCTCTTTTTCCTTTTTATTTACTTCTAAAAGTTGAAGTATGACTTGAAAATGCACAGCTGGGTTGATTTCTACACTTCAACTTTTTTTTTTAAACATTTTACTTATTATTTTCATATGTACAGGTCACCACCACCCAGATCATATATATTAAAAAAATGTTTCTAGCACCCCAAAAATTCCCTGACTTTTTCAATGAATAACCCAAAAGTAACCTCTTTTGACTATCATCATCATCATCATTGCTGGTTCCCTACTGGGTGCAAATAAAACCATTTAGTATGTATTTTTTTTTTTGCATTTTGATTTTTTTAGTATTGTACCTGTGAGATTCACCCGTATTGTGATGTGTAACTGTAGTTTGTTTTCACTGCTATTCAATATGCATTGTACAAATAGATCACCATTTAAAAACTCTATTTTATTGTTGATGGACATTTGGGTTGTTTTCATCTTTGGGCTATTACGATTATAATTGTTATGAGTATTGTGTACATCTTCTGGTGAACATAAGCACTCAATTTTATTGGGTTTATATCTGGGAGGGGAATTACTAGCTCAGAGAGTAGGCATGGATTTAACTTTAGTAGACACTGGCAAAGTTTTCCAAAGGACTTGGATCAGTTTTTACCCACCCCACAAGAATGGGAGTTCCCATTGCCCCATATCCTCAAGAACTGATGCTTAGAATTCTCTCATTTGCCCTATTTTGCAAATCAGGAAATTGAGGCTCAGAGTTGCTAAATAATCCATCCAAAATAACATAGTGAGTGAGAGGTGAATCTCCACTGAAACCCAGATTTACTGCCAATTCATGATTGCCCACCACACCATACTGCATACAAGGATACTAAGTAAATTGAATAGATCATGTGTGTCCCTGGAATTCTAAGGAAAATGAGGTTGATATTGGGTTCCTCCACAGAGATGGAACTTGAACTTGACCTTAAAGGGCAGAGGACGAATGAGGGCCCCTGGGCAGAAACTTGGCTAAGGGCAACAAGAGGGGAATACACACCACTTTATTGTGTTTAGGGTTGCCTCTTTCATCTGAGAACTATTCCTCTTGTCTCAGTGATCTCCCTGGGTCCTTTGGTTGCTGCCACCATCCTAATTCCCAGGAGTGTCCATTCCTGGTTCAATATATAACTTCCTCTGGTTGAAGAGAAAGCTAGAGCTTAGCTGAACCCATATAATCTGTCCTCCCTTTTAATTTCCCTCCTTAGTCCCTTTGGGCTCCTATAACAAAAGTACCATAGACCAGGTGGCTTAAACTACAGATATTTATTCCTCACATTTCTGAGGCTAGAAGCCCAGGATCACGGTGCCAACCTATTGGGTGGGAAGCCTCTTCCTGATTTGCAGACAGTCACCCTTTTGCTAGGTTCTCGCACAGCTAAGAGAGGAAGCACTAAACTTTTCTACTTTCTGTGTGTCTGCTCAGTCACTCAGTTGTGTCTGACTCTTTGCAACCCTATGGACTGTAGTTGGCCAGGCTCCTCTGTCCATGGGATTTTCCAGGCAAGAATACTGGAGTAGGTTGCCATTTCTTCCTCCAGGGGATCTTCCCAACCCAAAGATCAAATTCATGACCCCGCATCTCCTGCATTGGCAAGCAGATTCTTTATCATGAGCCACTTGGGAAGCTCTTTTCCGCTTTTTATAAGGGCACTAATCTCATCACGGGACTCTACCCTTATAACCTTATCTAAACCTAATTACCCCCCAAAAGCCCCACTTCCAATGCTGTGACCCTGAGGATTAGGATGTCAACACATGAATTTTGGGAAGACACACATATTCAGTCCACAGCACTTGTTCTGTGTTATGTTCAGGGGAACCGTATTCTATTTACCTTTATGCTCTTTTTATTTTGCATAAGTCTAGCCTTTCCATTAAGACTTTAATCGCCCTAAGGAGAGGAGCAGGGTTGTTTACCTCTTTTGGATATCAGACAATCCCTTGGGATTTTCTGGATATACAGATAATACACTCAAAGTTCACCTGTGTGACTCACGCACTGATGAAGTCACTCCTGTATCCACAAGGTCTAATTCCTTTCTTCACATGTCTGTGTATTGCAAGTTTGTGGTTTTTAAAGTTCCCACGTGAGAAACTTATCAGCTGTTTGGATTCCTATGATGAATTAATCTAGATATAATGAAATGTTCCTTGTCTTCATTATTATTTTTCATAGTTCAGTGTAGCTGGGAAAATTCGTAAAACTAATTCTAATTATTTGTAAGCTGAAAATTATGTCTGAGAGAAAGGGATTAAAAATTGTATGTAATTTCCTCTCCATTCCTACTTCCTAAATTCTGCTGTGTGCATTGATCACCATCTCCCTGGTTTCTGGCCCTGAACTACGCTTTAAAATTGGTCACAACTTGGTTTCCTTTCCTCCTTCTAGTAGAGTTGTGGCTTTTCTATCTTATGATTAAAGGTCTTTCCAAAACTGCTGTGCACGGCTTCTTTGAGCCCCTCTGCTCTCGTTGTTCTACATCATCTCTTGGAATCGATCCCCTCCTGCTTCTTCCTACTTGTACTATTTCACCTGATCCCTATTGGCACCTGCATTCATTTCGCCTGATTGAGTCAACGTCACTCATCCTATGTTCCTTTTCACTCTTTCTCCTTGCCAAATTTTTCAATTCCAAGCATAGTACAGCTGCCCTCTTCCTTTTCTCTGTATTTTTGCTTGGGTTCAGACTGCACCTTTCTTTAAAAAAAAACAAAACACTTCATTTAGTACAGTGTTAAGTGTACAGAATATGCACTTATATTCTGTATATGATACAGAATATATATAATACAGAATATAACACAGAATAATACAAAATTTTGAGCAGATAGTACATAGAGTTCAATATACCCACTCCACCTCCACCCTTACACTTTTCCCTATTATTAACATGTTGCTTAGTATGGTACATTTATTACAATTAATAAACAAACGTGGGCATGTTAAATCGCTTCAGTTGTGTACGACTCCTTGCGACTCTATGGACTGTAGCCTGCCAGGGTCCTCAGTCCATGGAATTTTCCAGGCAAGAATACTGGACTGGGTTGCCATGTCCTTCTGCAAGTGATCGTCCCAACCCAGGGATTGAACCCACATCTCTTATGTCTCCTGCATTGGCAGGCAGGTTCTTTACTGCTAGTGCCATCTGGGAAGCCCCGTGAACAAATGAAAGAAAAAGTGAAAGAGAAAGTCACTCAGTTGTGTCCGAGTGAACCAATACTGATACATTGTTATCAGCTACTGTCCATAGTTTACCTTAATGTTCACTCTTTGTGTTGTATATGTCTACGCGTTTTGACCAATGCTGTATGCATGTATCCATCATTCGGATCTAGTATAGAATAATTTCATTGTCGCATCAGCCCCTTCAGATGATAGCTTTTTTGAGGCTTTTTCTTCACCTGATAATGCTCTATACTTTACTTACTTTTTTGTCATCTGTCTTCCTCTCACCCCAACCTTTCTGGACTGTAAGCTCCATGAAGGTGGAGATTTCTAACTATTTTGGTGCTTGTTGTATCCCCAGCTCCTAGACCATTGCCTGCCATATTGTTGACATTCAATAAATATCTGTTGAATGAGTAAATTGATACATAATTTCATGGCCATTTAGAGCTGAGTGACTTGCTAATCTATGTACCCTCTTTGTTAGTTGTTGAAAGTATTGTCGCACAATGTATTAGAATATATTAGAACATGTATAGACTCCTGCCTATCTGAAAATGGCTAGCTGGCCCTGGTTGGGGTGGAGGGGCTCTGCTGATGTTGATTAATCATATTGATGGGTGTCCGCAGCTCTTGGGAGACCTCCAGTGGACTCAGGTGATGTTTTGCTCTAAGCCTTAACCTTTTGACCAGTGTTTCTCTATCATTTTTCATTATTGTTTTCTTAAGGAGCCTTATTAGACATTTTCCCAAATACTCATCTTTCTTATGAAATTTTAATGCCATAGATGACATACTGGATACCTGTTTACAAATCATATGCACATCTATGCTTTATACATTAAAAAAGTAAGTTTTTTTCTGCCCCTTTGGGGGTGATGTCACCCTCTTTGAGAATGCAGGCTCTCAATATTCTTATGGGTGACTTGGAGAGTAGGGCAGGGAAGACATGCTAATGAGACTCAGATGAGACAAAATTGAGAGGGATGGGGGATACAAAGAATGACAGAATCCAGATTCTAAACTGTTTTGAATCATTAGACTCTCATCATTCAGTTTTAAATACACATTCCTGCACCCAGGTTCAAAAATTCAAGTGCACAGTTGGGCAGAGGAAACCAATTTGACAAGCTGCATTGATCGAATGGGAGATTCTTTCTCTTGGGAAGTGGTGGATTCACTGTTCTGTGTAGACATGCTGCATATGAAGAAACCTATTCTGTTCTGGGAATGGTCTTGGCAAGTCCATAGAGAGAAAGCAGATGAGTAATTGCCTGGAGGTGGGGTGGGGAGCAGGGAGTGACTTCTAGTGGGTAAGAGGTTTCTTTTAGTGGAGACAAAGTTGTTCTAAAATTAAATTGTGGTGATGGTTGCTTGACCTGGTACATATAGTAAAAAAACATTTTTAAAAGGTAATAAAAGACTTCCCCTGGGGGTCTCGTGGTTAAGAATCTGCCTGCCAATGCAGGGGACATGGGTTTGACCCCTGGTCCAGGAAGATTTCACATGCCACAGGACAACTAAGCCATGACAACTGAGTCCACCCGTCATGACTAGTGAAGCCCGCACACCTAGAGCCTGTGCTTGGCAGCAGCAGAAGCCACCACAATGCAAAGCCCAAGCACTGCAACCAGAGAGTGGCTCCCCTCACTGCAACTAGAGGAAGCCTGCGTGCAGCAACAAAGATTCAGCATAGCCAAAAATAAAGCAAATAATATATTTTTTTAATGTAAAAAAAGAAATCCTACTGAAGTTAAAATGCCTAGAGGAGAGGGCAGAGACTCTCTGAGCCATCTAGAAATTATGGCTAAGATGATTCTCCCCAGATAGGAGAAGGGGTGATTCAGAGGTGCCATGGTAGCTGAGTCCAAGTGCTCCAAGTTCTGAGATCTGGAGCAGGAAATTGACTTCTTCAGCATAATTCCATAGAGCGTGAAATGGGCTGAATTGTGTCCCCTCAAAGACTTTGAGGTTTGAACTCCCATTACTGGTAAATGCGGCTTTCTTTGAAAATAGGGTCTTTGCAGATTATCAAGTTAGGATTTGATCATTAAGATGAACTCTAATTCAGTATGACTAGTGTCTTTATAAAAAGGGGAAATTTGGGCATTGAAACAGATAAACATCAGTGCCATGGCTCCTGCCCGCCTCCCGACTGAAGTCTCTGACTTACCCCAGGGGCTCTGTCTTAGGGTTTAGAATAAATAAGATTCTGACCAGATGAATGTTTGCTCACCTTTCTCAACCAGGCCAGCCAAGTTCCTGATGGCCAGCTGTCTTGCTCTTTTATGTGTTCTGCTTAGTGCCAGCAGAGACTCTGATCTGCAGTCTTGCTGGATGGTGGATGTTGAGTCTCTGCAGCACATTAATTAAAGCTGTGGCTTTTGATCCAGACTGCCTGGGTTTGTAAGCCTAGCTCTACCTCTCACAGGCTGTGTGTCCTTGGACAAGTTGCTTAACTTCTCTGCTCCTCAGTCTCATCCCCTGTGAAATAAAAACCCCGATGACTATATGGATTCAACATTCCAGCTGTTACTATTATTTTCCTCTGTGCATGTTTAGGTTGGCTTCTAATTTGAGTTCAGTTCATAGGACTATATTTCCCACGGTAACAATAAGGCAGTCAAATCGGAGCACAGAAAAAAAAAATGCAAAAAAATCCTACCAGGAGGGAAGGGCACTTTAAGAGTCGGAATCCACATAAAATAAAATAGCTCTTCTTTATGTTCTCCCTGTGGTGTGTTTTGTCTTGGGCTTTCAAGAGTAATTTGCAGTTCCAGTTGGTGGTAAATCCTTAAAGGACCATTGTCTTCTGTCTGCTGTTTCCAGAAGACACAAATAAAGAAAACATCTCCCAGGATGACAAGACCCTTTGTGCTTTTTGTTTGTGTTGCCTCTTTGGCCCAGTCTCGGGGAAGGCCTGAGTCAGTAGGCAGTATTAAATTTAATATAAGGATCCAGGAGGATCTTAACACTTTAAAGGATTATTCCAAATGATCTTAGCAGGAGGAACAAGTGATCACAGGCTTTTTTTTAAGACTCTCGGGCAAGAGCCATGGGGTTCACTGGGGCTCACTCTGGCTGGCGTGTTTTTTCTCACTTTGAATCAACATGGAGTCCACCAAGGACAAGCTACAGAATCTGAGCCCTGGTTTCATCATCTAAAAAAGAGAATTGCAAGATCCAGTGGTTTCACCAAATCAGCTTTCCCTCTCCTTTTTAAAAAATATTTATTTATTTATTTGGCTGTGTTGAGTCTTAGTTGGGTCACGTGGGATCAAGATCCAGTGATTTCACCAGATCAGCTTTCCCTCTCCTTTTTAAAAAAAAAAAAATATTTATTTGGCTGCGTTGAGTCTTAGTTGAGTCACGTGGAATCTTTTATTGCAGCATGCCGGCTCTCCAGTTGTGGTGCTCCCCCGCCGCATGTGGGATCTTAGTTCCCTGATCAGGAATTAAACCCATGTCCCCTGCATTGCAACGCAGATGTTGAACCACTGGACCACAGGGGAGGTACCTAGCTTTTCCTCTCCTTCAGGGGAGGGTGATTTGGGGAGGCGTGGGGGAGGTGAAGAGCATGCAGGGAGTTCTCTTCCTGCCCTGGTGCAGGGTCAGCTGAGTGCACAGCCTGCTCTGGAGACCAGCACAGCTCCTGAAATAAGCACTAAATGGAGAATCCAAAGATCAGGATATCCATGGTGTTATTTTGGATGATTGACATTAGTTTCACATCTTCATCTATAAAATGGGTTAGTTGGACTAGATCAATCTCCCCCAGCTCCCACAGTAGAAGTCAGTTCTTTATATAAAATCTTGCACATAAACCTTATTTGGAAAACAAATAGTAGCAGAGCTTCCTTTCTTGACTGGGGGATGGAGGTCCAGAATCCTATCCTCCAACCCTTATCTTTCCTCACTACTCCCTCCCTACTTTCCATGAACCTCTGTAGGCAGAGAACACAGGTGGAAAAAAAATACAAAACTTAACTATCTCTTGGATTCCTTTCAGTTGGAAAAATTATGAATCTTATCTTGCGAGCCTTTGGAAAGACCCCCATCCTCCTGAAATTTCACCACTGGCAGTTTACCTTTTGCTTTGTCTTTTCCTTATTTTCTTTTAAGCAAAGTTATCTGGAAAGGTGATTTTGAGTCACCAACACTTTAATCAGTACATTTTACTATCCTGTTACTGACTTGAGGGTATTCCTTCATGGGCATCAGCTCTCTGCCCAGTGTCCTGTTAGACTCTAAATACAATGACTCAAGGACCACAGAGCAGAAACTCCCAATTATGAAGCTGTGACCTAGCGGTTGGGCTTCCCAGGTAGCAGTAGTGGTAAAGAACACGTCTGCCAATGCAGGAGACATTAAGAGACTCAGAGTCAATCCCTGGGTTGGGAAGATTCCCTAGAGGAAGGCATGGCAACCCACTTCAGTATTCTTGCTTGGAGAATCCCATGGACAGAGGAACCTAGCAAGCTACAGTCCATAGGATCACAAACAGTCGGACATGACTGAAGTGACTTAGCATGCTCTCATGAGACCCAGGGTTGAAGGGCATGACTAGAAAGATGTCAGCTCAGGGGCCTTAGGAAGGGGATGGTATCTTGGGATAAGGGATGGCTTCTAGGAAGAAGGAACAATTGATCTGAGTCTAATGTATTAGTAGGAGTTAACCAGGTAAAGAAGGAAGTGTTAGTCTCTGTTATGTCTGACCCTCTGCGACCCCATGGACTACAGCCTGCCAGGCTCCTCTGTCCATGGAACTCTCCAGGCAAGACTACTGGAGTGGGTAGCCATTTCCTTCTCCAGGGGATCTTCCTGACACAGGGAGCTGACCCAGAACTCCTGCATGGCAGCCAGATTCTTTACCATCTAAGCCACCAGGGAAGTCCAAAGAAGAAGGAAGAGAAAGTAATTCCAGGTGGAAGGACTTATCATATGTAAAGACTGGCAGATCAAGGGTCCTGAAAGTCCAAAATGCCTTTCAGTTGGGTTCAGGAGGAAAATTGCAGAATTTAAAGCTTGATCTCTATTTTTGGGGATGAGGAAAGGTTGAGGATAGAGATAATAAAGGGGACTGTTTAGTTTTTTATCTTAGTGTGCCTATCACATTAACAGAAATAAGGTATATGAGTGTGTACACTTGCATGTACAAAGCCTCCTCCAAACCCTTTCAGAGTCCTGCAAAATGCCCCCATTTTATAGATCATGATCACTTAAAGACCAAAAGGTAAGCCGGTCAGGGTCTTAGGTGTGTGTCTGCAGAGGCCACGTCTTTGGTACCACATCACTCTGATTTATTTCTGTTCTCTCACAGGGAAAGAGGGAAGTAGGAATGAGCTGGAGAAGAGGAGGGACAGGATCCAAGAAGAGGAAAGGCTACGTGAGGGTTTGGGGGAAGTCTAAGAGGAGACAGGACTTTCACCCGGCCAGGGTCCTTCTGGGCTCTGCCCTGCCGTCTGCTCCAGGACTGGACACGTGTGGTCCTCCCTGCGGTCACACTGCAGGGCTCTGCCGACACCAGCAGCCCGAGGCAGGCACTGATGTGCTTTCCTAGATTTTTCTGGACCATCTTCATTCTCCCCATTGCCCCCTTTACACCTGGCACTAGACAGGGCTCTTTTACTGGTAAGATCCAACAGCTGACAAGCCAGTCAGGCACAGTGCTGGCACCAAATCGGCTCTCAATGAACGTCATCACTAGGACTAAATGATCACAGTGGAGATGGCCGCTGGTGAGGCTAGAGGTCCTAACACAGAGGGTACGATCTGAGATGCCAGAGAAACATTTTTTGGTACCAGATGCATTGAACAGCGCAGGAGGCCACATGGCAAGCTGGGGGTGGAGTTCTCTGATCTATTTCATGGTGTTCCTTTACACGATCCTTCTCTGTGCCTCAGGCTTCACACCCATAAAAGCAAGGGCTCTCTGATTCAGACGCCCCTCCCGGCTCTGCGCATCCGTGACTCCATAGATCACCCAGATGCATTTGGAGGTGGTGGGATTTCCCGTGCTGCAGACTGGTGTGTGAGGAGAGTCACATGCTCAGACAGGATGGGGTCAAGGTCTTTCATTTCCAGAGGCAACAGCTCACACATTAGCATCTCGCTCTTTGTCTTGCTGGGGAGACTGGACGCAGCTTGTCGAGTTCAGGGGTAATGGGTGATCTCTGAGTTTCCATTGCCCTGATGAAACAAGTGGCTTCACCAGGCACAGCTAAGCTGATGGCACCCCTAAAACTGCCCGTCAAGGTTCCCCTTCTGGATCATTTCCAACGAACCACCTCGACTGCCCCTTGGTTTAACTTCACACCAGACAAGTTCGTGATGCACCCGCCACACCCATAAGGGCAAGGGGAGCTGGTCACTGAGGCCAGGTGTTTGGACCTTCTTCCATCTCCTTTCACAGGAACAGATAATGGAGATGCAGAAGTGGGCAGCATGCCATGTTATCTGGGTGCTAGCTATTTAACAACTTAATAGATTATTTTGATAGTTTATTACCAGAAGGGTGTGTGATGAGCACAGCCTCCAGAGACAAGTTCCTTGGGTGGAAATCCCGACTCTGCCGTTCCCAGCTGTGTGACCTGGACCTGGGTCCTTATCCTCATTGCCCGATCTGAAACACGGGGATCATGATATCCTCTCAGGTTTTGAGGGGTTTAAATGAGTTAATCCAGGTAAGGCACTTAGAATACTGCTCCACTGGTAACCATAAAGGGAAATGGTGTGGGGGATAAATGTGGAGTTCTGGATGGACATGTACACACTACTGTATTTAAAATAGATAATCAACAAGGACCTACTGGATAGAACAGAGAACTCTGCTCAATATTATATAACAACCTAAATGGGAAAAGAATTTTAAAAAGAATAAGTAATGTATAACTGAATCATTTTACTGTGCACTTGAAACTAATACAACATTGTCAATTATACTCCAATATAAAATAAAAATTTTTAAAAAAGCACTGCTCCATTAGCAACATTAGCCATTTTTAAAAAAAATTATCTGTAACATATGGGAGTGTGTGTGCTGCTTACTAAGTTGTTTCAGTTGTGTCTGACTCTTTGTGACCCTGTAGATTGTAGCCCACCAGACTCCTCTGCCCATGGGATTCTCCAGGCAAGAATACCAGAGTGGGTTGCCATGCCCTCCTCTAGGGAATCTTTCCAACCCAGGGATCGAATCCACGTCTCTTACATCTTTTGCATTGGCAGGTGGGTTCTTCCCCACTAGTGCCACCGGGAAAGCCCAACATATTGGAGACTTGTGGCCAATTATAAAGATTAATCCAACTCAGGTCTTGTTCTCTGGAAATCACAGGAGAAATTTACTGAAACCTCTTTCTCCTTCCAAGGTTTCACATAACTCAAGAGGAACCACGGAGGCAGGACGGGAGATACTGTGGCTGTCAAACCTCTCACCTTCCTATTGCAGGGGCTCCTAGAAGGATAGCTGTTTTGGAAATGTTTTTAAATTTAGTTTTTAACTGAGGTATCACCTACATACAGTAAAATGCAAATATATTAATATATTTACACCACCATGAACAAAATATGAAACATTTACCATCACCATGTACATTTCCCACATGCCTCACCCCAGGCAGGACACCTCTCCTCCAGGTACTCTCTCCTTTCTGACTTCTAATAACCATGTATTAGTTTCTCGTATCCTTGAGTTTCATAAAAATAGAATTTTATCTGTGGTATGCCAGTGAATGTTTGACAACAGGCTCTCCAAAATAAACACATTTTTTAAAAAGCCTGATTTGTAGCCCATTTCCCTGGCAATCACCATCACTGATTTGAAGTCATCATGGTGAGGTCCTTGAACAGAGAGTTGGGAATAGATGTACAGTAGACCACAATTCTATAGTTTTTCCACCATATAGATACAACAGGTCTGAATAGATAGATAATCACATCAGTTCAGTTCAGTTCAGTTCATTCGCTCAGTCGTGTCCGACTCTTTGTGACCCCATGAATCGCAGCACGCCAGGCCTCCCTGTCCATCACCAACTCCCAGAGTTTACTCAAACCCATGCCCATTGAGTCGGTGATGCCATCCAACCATCTCATCCTCTGTCGTCCCCTTCTCCTCCTGCCCCCAATCCCTCCCAGCATCAGGGTCTTTTCCAATGAGCATAGATAATGGTAAAAGTGTAGTAAAAGAATTAGGGAGTGTTGGGAGTATCAGGAGTTAGAGTTCTGAGTTTTTATAATCTTTGTCTTAAATATAATTTACCTAGTTGTGTATTTATATAATTTATTTTTTAATAAAGGTTGCATTTAATAGTCAGCTGGCAAAATTCCTGAAAACATAACAATCAGTTCTCATGAGCTATTATGAGCTGTCTCCTGCTCACTACTGTACCATATGCTATATACTAATCTTTTGTGTCTGGCTTCTTTCATTCAACATAATATCCATGAATTTCATCCCTGTCACTCTGTGTATCAGTCTTTTATTCTTTTTTTTTGTATTGGTGTGTAGCATTTTATTCCATGGATATACCATAGTTTACTTCTTCACTTCCTGGTGGATGGTTGTTGGGTTACTTCCTGTTTTCAGCTACTAATTAGTAAACTGCTACTATCACTCATGGACGTACACTTTAATGGAAATATGCACTCATTTCTCTTGGATATATACCTTGGAGTGGATTTTCTGGGTCTCAGATAAGCATGTTTGTTTTCGGTGCATTAGGTCAAACTGGTTCAAGTGGTTGAACCAGTTCAACCTTCCATCTGCGACACTGGAGCGTTCCATTGCTCCTCTTGCTTTGCCAACACTTGGTATCATCAGCCTTGAAAATTTTAGCCATTCTGGTAGATGTGTAGGAATTAATTATATCATAAGGATTTTGTTTCCCTTATAAGTAATGGTATTGAGTTGCTATTGGATTTCTACTGTTGTTTACTCCTCAGAGAAGTGAAAGTTGCTCAGCTGTGTCCGACTCTTTGTGACCCCATGGCCTATACAATCCATGGAATTCTCCAGGACAGAATACTGGAGTGGGTAGCCTTTCCCTTCTCCCTTCCCAACCCAGGTCTCTCGCATTGCAGGCAGATTCTTTAGCAGCTGAGCCACAAGGGAAGCCCACTCCTCAGTTAAAAAGTCATAAATAAATTCAGTTTTGGAAATTGTTCCTGGGATTAATGGTGATCTTATTCAGCTTTGCCAGACACAGTGGCTGCTATTCTAGAATCTAGGTTCTTTCTTAGGAAAGTTAGCATTGGATATCTGTTAACACCCCAAAGGGGCTATTTGTGACCAGAGTGGTAGATCCTTAAGGCCAAATTACAGTGGTTCCTGATGGCCCATGAATCCCCTCAGAACATGTCTTGAAAAGAAAGGAACTTCCAGGCAGCAGAGTGCTGCCCTGGAAGGCACATGGGATTTAGAAGTAGATGACCCAATGTTCTAATTCTATTTCTGTCCTTTTTTTTAGCCACAGGACTTATAACCTTATAATCCTCAATTTGCTCTGAGTCCAATAGGGTCTGAGCTGTTGAGGGGTTCTGACGATGCATGGAGAACTTATGTAAAACAGTGGGTAGATTTTACTTCTAAGTAGTTCTTCGGGGGTCAGCAGAGGGTGTCCATGGAGAATGGGAAGAGCAGATGACCCGAGGTTTCAAACACACTGTGTCCTCCAGAAAGATGAACTCTAGTGGCTTGATTTTGGCAAGTGCTCAAAAACAATAGAAAGTTTGACTTATGTTTTAATTCTAAAAATCATAAATGCTAAGTGAAGGAAATCTGGGAAACACAAGGAAGAATAAAAAAAGAAGAAAAACATTATCCACAATCCCATTTCTGAAGTCGATTATTGTTAATATTATACATGCACACATCTGTTTCCACTTAGCCTTGTAATATGCTATTTGCAACTCCTTCATATCATGTTTTTAATGGTTGTGTTGCATTCCATTTTGGTGAATACATAAAAATTTCTTTAACCACAAGATGGTGTTTTTCACCTGCTCTCCACTTAATATCTTCTGGATACTTTAAGATTTCTCAATTTTGCACTGTTTAACGTGCCAGAACTTGCCTACTTACCACTTTTTGAACATTAAATCTCCCACCAGGAACAGGACTATCTGACTAGCAGTTATTTGTGGACAAAAAAGCAACTTTGAGAGTGAACAGGGAAAGAACACAAAAGTCTCAAAGTGAGACTTTACATTTCTAAAATATATAATAATGTTAGTTCATTATCCCTTTATCATTCATTCTATTTCCTCTCATTTTTTTTAAGGCAAGATATTTCTCTCTTCTTGACTTAGCTCTGCTGCTTATCTGCTGAGAGACCTTACGCCAGTGACCTGTGCTCCCCAGGCCTTTGTTTTCCCATCTATAAAGCGGCTAACAAGGTTATTCAAGGCTGTTGTGACAACTATACCTAATTAAGGACCTGGACACCTTTTCTCACCTGCCCTTAAGCAGCCAAGAACCAAGGCAAGCACTAATGAATTAGGTTTATAAAAGCAGTTTTGCTGATGAGTGGAGAAAGATTCAGAAAACACAGCTAGTGGAGAGTAGGGTCACTCATTAGATCAGAGCGGGGGCTAGAAGAGCAGGGATCTTGGTTCCTTCCACTGGTCTGAAGTGCCTCTTGTAGGTCGTTTCTCCTGCGGAGTTCAGAAGGCTGTGCAAATGTTTCTCACTCTATTCTGTGCCCTTGTGTGAGGAGGTCAAACATAATTTGAATGTCAGAACTGCCCTTAGCAAAATGACACTTGAGATTCTTGATTTTTTCCCCTATTGCTTTCCCAGTGTTTCTTCACTTCAAGAAGTTTTTGTTCTGTCTAGCTGTTGCTTTCCAATTCCTTCTAATGTTTTTCCCTAAGCAGGAAGGCAGTGGCCCCTCTGAGGTCCCCAACACTAATGATGTCACATCAGTGACTTCCAGGGACCATTAGGCAACCAGTCCATAACATAGACATCCTTGCTGCCAGCGGGACATGGCATATGGAGGAAGGGGGAGCCATTCTCCCCTGCTGCTCTGACGGTCGTCACTATGCTAGAGACAGAGGAGGCCTTGTTAATGGCAGCTCCTACCTGACACCTGGGCTTCCTAGGAAGATGAATGTTCTCTTTAACATGGGAAAACAGAAGCCTAGGACATGTCTTGGTACTCACTCCCCCTTGCCTCTGCTGCCCGTATTTCTGCCACTCTATTTGAAGGATTTCTCCCTTTCTACCATTAAGCACACTTAATCGCCCAGCACATTGCAGAGACCTGAATTTCCTTGGTGTGTGGATCCATTTGACAGCTCGAAGGCATTGGGAAATGATACCTTCCTCTCTGTCACCTTCTGCACGGTGAGGTCCACACTGTCTAACCTTCTTCGCTTCTTAACTCACTTCTTCATCCACGGCCAGGGATCATGGTGTCAGCCGATCCACTGGTCACTCTTCTGTCCACAGCCCAGGCACCTGCTTTCCCTCCAGCCTGGGGTGCCTTTGTCTGTCCCTCCCTCTTGAAAATTTCCACTTCTGAGTATCCCTAGTTTGCAAACACTCCTCCTTCCTCTTGTGTTTTTGGCAGATCATCTGCACTCCCCTTTGTGAATTGCTCTTTTCTATGTTCATTCTTTATATCACTGGTTTTCAAACTATTTTATTTTTTTGCAGCGGAAACTTTTTTAACAAGTGAAATTTATGTATACCTAAGCCTCATGTAAAGAGCATAAAATCACAACTGCTGTGGTTGAAACAGAGGTGGTGGTCCTGGGAGCTAGTGGTGATTTGTTCCCTGGTCTCCTTCCCTGGATGCCCTGAAGGGACCTCTCTAGACCCTGGCACTCTGGGAAGTACAGTGTGTGAACCACACCCTTGAATGCTAGGTTTTCCAGACTTGGCCTCTTCATCTCTCCCTCTACTTATTTTCACTGGATAGTCTCATCCTTCCAAGAGTAAAACATCACTTACTCTCCTTCCTCCAAATGTGGTGAGTGCAGAGGACAGTGAGGAACATCCGATAATTGAGACATGAGACACAGGAGACAGGGAAGAAAAAGTCAGCTTCATTACTATCTTTAAATCTATAGCCAAATGGGCTTGCTTTCTTCCCAGTTAACTTACTCACCAGTCCTGGTCTTCACTGGACATTTACAAGCATTTCTGCCTGGCTGGAGAGCTGTCCAGAATTCTTCCAAAGGAGAAGGTAGAAGGGGTAATGCTCTCTCAAAGGCGTCAGAAAAAAAGTCACTTCTCCCAAGGGGAAGAGGCTGGAGGGGGTGAAAACAGAGACGGGGCATGTTACCCTCCGTCGAAAAGAGTGGTGCTGTTCCGTGGTGCTTTGTAATTTATGGGGTACTAACACATATAATGGATAGGGGCCAGTGATGCTAGGCATGGCCATACATGGACCCATTCTCTGTAGTAAAGAACTTGCCTAATTCTGCATAAATCTCCAGTGTTCCACCAGACATTCTTGTAGGTGAATGATGATTCTAATTAGCCACATCTGGACCAAGACTCTGTCTTTCCAAAAGGAAGTACTTTTACAGAGTTTTGATAGACATTTTATACTAAATGGGGCTTGAGTGTTGACTATCCTTAGGTGGATTGAGAACTTAGATGAAGATTGCTAATATTTCATAAAATTATGTCACTGATGACAATGACTCATAGTATTTTCATCACTGATACAATATTTTCATTGTCACCACTGTATCAGCCAGTATCTGTGTCTGTCGAATTCTCCTTGTTTCCACATGTGAGTACAAGCAGCTGATGGCTCCGTTTTGGCTTCTGCTAATTTGCGCCCAAATATTTACATACTAAAATGTATCTTATAAATTTTATTTAGTAGCATTTATTTAAGTACTTACTTAAAAATTACCCTCTTTTTATCCCTAACATGACAGTTGACAGTGAAAAAAAGTAAAAGTACTTATTCGACTGTTTGCAACCCCATGGTCTGTAACCCAGCAGGCACTTCTGCCCATGGAATTCTCCAAGCAAGAATACTGGAGTGGGTAGCCATTCCCTTCTCCAGGGGATCTTACTGACCCAGGGATCAAACCCAGGTCTCTTATGCTGCAGATAGATTCTTCATCATCTCAGCCACCAGGGAAGCCTAACATTACAATTAGGGCAATCAATTTTTTTTCCTTAAGTAGGTTATATTATCTGTGCATTCTGTATCAAAATAGGAAAGGCAGTGTTACAAATAATTTCTTATAAAAATGAGGTACTGGGTCTGTACTGGCCTAGTGCAGGGTGCTCATGGAAACATGGAAACATGAGGTCAGAAAAATGGAGTCCTCTTCCACAGGGTGATTTGTTTAAAAATTCAGATTCCAAGGCCCCATCCAAAGAGGACTGCACCAAAGCTCTCAGGAGAAAGACCAAGCTTCTTCCCATGCTTAGAGGTCTCTCTACGATGCAGCCTCTGCCTGACTCTTCACATCCTATGCTCCAGGCTGGCTTGGATGCAGCAAGTTCTCTGAAGGTGCCAAGCTCTCTCCCTCCTCCTGGACTTGGCACTCCCTATGCCTCCCTGGTGGATCATTGGTAAAGAATCCTTCTGCCAATTCAGGAGACGTGGGTTCAGTCCTTGGGTTGGGAAGATCCTCTGGAAGAGGGCTTGGCAACCCCCTCCAGTATTCTTGCCTGGAGAATCCCATGGACAGAGGAGCCTTGCGGGCACTAGTCCATAGTGTCGTGAAGAGTCAGACACGACTGAGCAACTAAACAACAACAATGCCTCCATGACTTCTCTGAGAAGCATCTCTGACACCCCAGGGTGAAGCAAGAGTCCCTCCTCTAGGCTACATGTCTCACCTTATGTTGGCTTCTCTTTGCTGCCTCAAGCTCTTAAGTTCCACCAGGGGAAAGACCCTATCCCTTTGACTTCTGAAGTCCTAGTGCCTGGCCTAGGTTCAAGCCTAAGAGAAGCGTCCTTTTTCTTGCTGCCCAGGACAGGGATGGGGACATAGATCATCACACCGGAACAAACAGCATTTACTTGATAAGCTGTAAATCTCCAGTCCATCAGGCACTCATGGGGTCAGATGGTGGAATCCGCCCCATCAAAGCCAAGGTAAAATAAAGGTCTTGGAGAAGAAGGAAAACTTTCCTCCGAAGATCATCTTGGGAGACAGTATCTTTTATTCTTTAGTGTCTCTGCCAGAAAAATCAATTCTTAAATTATGCATTGAGTCATTTTGAAAGCAATCTTCCTACAGTGCAAAGCTTTATCAAAGTTGACATTATTCCTGCTATCAGAGCAGATTAGTTTCATAATTTAATACTTAATCTGTCCACAAAGCATAGTGATGAAGTTGTTGCTGCTTCCTGGGTACTGAGGGGAATCGAAGGCCTTTTGGATGAGTTTTACTCTCCCAATACCTTATCAAGTGAATGAAACTTGAAAGTAATAAAAAGAGACTCATGAAATGATGCTCATTGTGGTTTACGGCTCT
The DNA here is from genome assembly GCF_019320065.1 of Cervus canadensis. Taxonomy (NCBI): domain Eukaryota; kingdom Metazoa; phylum Chordata; class Mammalia; order Artiodactyla; family Cervidae; genus Cervus; species Cervus canadensis. Next base: position 19,979,791 of record NC_057404.1, on the reverse strand, counting down.
AATCCCTTAATTATCAGCAGATTAACGGCCTTCCCTGACTTCCTTTTGACTTTCTTCTTCCCACCGAGTGACAGGGTGCAATCATTTATCAGGAGACCCTGGAGAGAACCTGAGAGGTTGTTTTCGCCTGTCAGTCAGAGCAGGGGGTTAAAGGGCATGAAACTGGAGCCAGTACACTGAGTTCATTAGCTGAAGGCCTTGAGGAGGACCCTGCACCTTTCTGCACCTTGCTTTCCTGATAAGTTAGGAGTGGGAATGCCTGCTTTGCAGAGTTGTTGGGCAGATTGAACGAGAGGTAACTGAATGGCCCCTGAAAGAAAGGAGTTGTTCGATAAAGGGTAGCTCCCGCTCCACGGGGACGCACGTCTGCCGGGCTTGCTCTCCTGCTCTATAAGTGTTATCCTCAGCCTTGGGTCACAGTGGAACACCTCATTCCTTCACTTTCTTCTTCTTTTGACTCTTTCAGCTGCACTGCACAGCATGCAGGATCCCCGACCAGAGACCAGGGATCAAACATGTGCCCTCTGTAGTGGAAGTGTGGTCTCAACCACTGGACCACCAGGGAAGCCCCTTATTTCTTCTTTTAATTAGGTCCTTCAGGTAGAATTTGAGTTCTCTTCAGAAGGTCTCTAGGGTGTTAACTGCATATTTATCTCAACAGGATTAGAGAGATTATGGTGATTAATAAAAACCATGCATTGGGCTCAAAGGGCAGCAGAGCCAAGGAGAGATGTCTGTGCGGAGACCTGGAATTGTGGGAGAGATTGAGCTTCACCATTTATAAAGATTCCAGTTCTCTTTACAGTGAGAACCACCTCCATAATTTGCCAGGCCTCAATGCACTATTAGCATTTTTGTTGACTAGGATTATCTCGAGTTATCCAGTGCCACAGGCCAGGATGAGAGATCTTCCCTGTGGATTATCAGCAACATGAGGACAGAGTCTGCATCAGTCTCTGCATTTTGTGTCCCCTGACAATGCCTGATGCCAGTTCAAATACAACTGTTGAATGAACGAATGAATCTATCTATCCATTCATGGAATCGTAGTATTGAAACTGACTTGTTCTTAGGACTTCCCTTGTGGTCCTGTGGTTATGATTCCACCTTCCAATATAGGGCACACAGGTTTGATCCTTGGTTGGGGATTAAGATCCCACATGCTGTGCAGTATGGCAAAAATAAATTTTTTTTTTACTTGTTCTTTAGTCATCGTTCATCAATGATTTTGTATTCTCCAAAGCTTTTGGTAGCTTGGAGAATTTCCCATGTGTTAATCTGATGATGGCTGGTAAAACTACTTTATTTGGGGAGCCATCTAATAACCTCAGATATGCAGATGACACCACCCTTATGGCAGAAAGTGAAGAAGAACTAAAGGGTCTCTTGATGAAAGTGAAAGAGGAGAGTGAAAAAGTTGGCTTAAAACTCAACATTCAGAAAACTAAGATCATGGCATCTGGTCCCATTCTTCATGGCAAATAGATGGGGAAACAGTGGAAACAGTGGCTGATTTTTCTGGGCTCCAAAATCACTGCACATGGTGATTGCAGCCATGAAATTAAAAGATGCTTACTCCTTGGAAGGAAAGTTATGACCAACCTAGATAGCATATTAAAAAGCAGAGACATTACTTTGTCAACAAAGGTCCATCTAGTCAGGGCTATGGTTTTTCCAGTGATCATGTATGGAAGTGAGAGTTGGACTATAAAGAAAGTCGAGTTCTGAAGAATTGATGCTTTTGAACTGTGGTGTTGGAGAAGACTCTTGAGAGTCCCTTGGACTGCAAGGAGATCCAACCAGTCCATCCCAAAGGAGATCAGTCCTGGGTGTTCATTGGAAGAACTGATGCTGAAGCTGAAACTCTAGTACTTTGGCCACCTCATGCAAAGAGCTGACTCACTGGAAAAGACCCTGATGCTGGGAAAGATTGAAGGCAGGAGGAGAAGGGGACGACAGAGGATGAGATGGTTGGATGGCATCACCGACTCAATGGACATGGGCTTGGGTGGATTCCAGGAGTTGGTGATGGACAGGGAGGCCTGGCGTGCTGCAGTTTGTGGGGTCACAAAGAGTCAGACATGACTGAGCGACTGAACTGAACTGAACTACATACTGAGGGCTTCCCTGATGGCTAGGCAGGTAAAGAATCTGCCTGTTGTTTTACAAAACAGGAGACACAGGAGATACACGTTCGATCCCTAGGTTAGAAAGATCCCCTGAAGGAGGAAATGGCAATGTACTCCAGTATTCTTGCCTGAAAAATTCCATGGATAGAGGAGCCAGACCAGCGACAGTCCAGAAGGTGGCAAAGAGTCGGACATGGCTGAGCAACTAAGTATATTACATACAGAACTCAATTCATTTCTGCTTTGATGTATTTCACAGGTCAGTCTTGATAAGACAGTTAGGGGAGATGCAGGAAAATGCATGCTCGTGAGAAAGTCAATTAAAGCCTCAGTGGATATGAAGTAATTAGCCTCCAACTAAAAAAAAAAAAAAAAAAAAAGCCTCAGTGGAAAGTATTTAATGACCTGTAGTAATTCTGAAGTATGAGGGCAAAGTTTCACGTCTCTACCTTTCTGGAGCCATTGCTTGATTTTCCAACTTTCTCAGTGCTTTTGCAATAGGTTTTTGTTGCTGTCATAAATGCTGAAATTCCTTGTGAAATATTGGCCACTCAGATAACTCTTTAAAGCACTTTGGTAAATAAGAAAATCTGAGAAGTGTTCCTTTGTGTTGATTTTACCAGATATATCCCTTGGGAAGGCACTGGGTGGAATTGAAATAGCTAGGGAATCAAATATAGAGTGGCTGGAACAACGTTATTATTATTGCCAGTTCTAAAGTACTGTGGTTGTTTTCAATTGAAATACTATAGGAACATCTCAGTTAACTGGACATCAGCCTTCCTGGAACTTTTAGTAATTTGATGAAATGCAACACAACAGTAGAACTTAAGCAAGTTCCCATAAGGGTATAGAGCTCTGCTCTATGTTCTGTGCTTCATTTTGCACATTACTATCATCAATATCTACCCACAGTATTGAATAATGAGGAGTAATCTGAAGCTGAAACTCCAATACTTTGGCCACCTCATGCCAAGAGTTGACCCATTGGAAAAGACCCTGATGCTGGGAGGGATTGAGGGCAGGAGGAGAAGGGGATGACAGATGATGAGATGGCTGGATGGCATCACTGACTCGATGGACATGAGTTTGAGTAAACTCCGGGAGTTGGTGATGGACAGGGAGGCCTGGCATGCTGCGATTCATGGGGTCGCAAAGAGTCAGACATGACTGAGCGACTGAACTGAACTGAATATGAACCAGGGGGGTCTTGAGGCTCTATAACTTCCCCAGAGAACTTTCTGCTATGATGGAAATATTCTCCAATGGCACTGTCCAAGGCAGTACCTGTGCTTACTGGGCACTGGAAACATGGCTAGTGACTGAGGAACTGAAATTTTAATTAAATTAAATGTAAATTTAATATGCTTTTGTAGTTCATGAGCATGATGATTGGGTGTTCACGCTGCTGCGTGACATGTGCCTCCCTCCAAACCTTGTTACGACATCGGCACATTACCTGTCTGACGTAAAAAAATAAAAATAAAAAAATAAAAATAAAAAGATAAATGTAAATTTAATTATTGGAAAGCCCAATTGTATAAAATTTTGAGTCAGTCAATGATGCATTTTCTATTATGGGATATTTTTACAGATTCAGAAAGTTACAGAAGGTGTTATAAACCATCAACTGGAATATACACATAGTTAACCTTTTGCTGTATTTGCTTTAGAGATTTTTAAAGAAATAAAATATTAAAGATACAGTTGAAGTTTTCTTAGAATTCCTCCCCCCCATTACCAGAAGCATGTGTATCCTTCCCATCCATGTTTTTATAGTTTAACTATTTATCAACACATGTGGCCTTCTTTAAGTGTTTAAACAACTTAAACAGATGGCATTAAACTGTAAATACTGTATAAAACTTGCCTTTATCATTTATTAATATGCTTTTGAGCCCTATGCATGTTGATACATGAAAATTGGCTTCATACATAAATCAGTCTCATTCATTCTTAACTCTTCTAGAAAGTTTCAGTTTATAAATATACCACAATGTATCTATCTAGTCTCCAAAGGATGGTAACTTTGGGTTGTTTCTAACTTTTTTCTTTTGCAAGCAATACTGTGATGAACCACCTAGCATATTTTTTCTTGGGCATATGTAGGAGGGTTTCTCTACAGTCATTTGTATTTGCTATGATTACTGATAACTGTAGACTTGATTTTACTAGCTTAATTTATGTTTTTGTTTCTATTTATCATATTTTTTCTTTGCTTCTCCACCTACCTCTTTTCCTTTCACCTGTTTAGAAGTTATACATACAATTCTATTCACTTGGTGGTTAATTGTTAGCCAGCATGATTAAAGACAATATCACTCTATATCTCTAATATGTCTATTATTTTTTCCTTTTTTTTTCAGACAATACAAGGAACTCAGAGTTCTTTAACTTCTAAAACCTTCTCACAGCTTCTATGTTATTGTTGGGTAATATATTGCATGCTTAGTTGCTCAGTCACGAGCAACTCTTTGCAACCCTTTGGACTGTAGCCTGCCTGGCTCATCTGTCCATGGGACTTTTCAGGCAAGAATACTAGACTGGGTTGCCATTTCTTCTTCCAGTGGATCTTCCCCACCCAGGGATCAAACCTGCATATCATGTTTTGCCTGCATTGCAGGTGGATTCTTTACCCGCTGAGTCACTGGGGAAGCCTGGGTAATATTTTAGTTCCTTCTCGAAAAAAAAAAAAAACACCTCCCAGTTGGTCATCATTATTGTTATAATTTTACAGTCAGTATTATTTAGATGTATTAACTTTTTTTTATCAGTTCCTTGCCTTACCATTGCTTTTTTGCATCTCACCCCTTTCTTCTGGGTTGAGTTTCTTTCTTGCTAAGATGTCACCTTTGGTATTACTTTAGTAAAGGAATGTTATGGTAAATTATTTTAGACATAAAAATCTGAAATATATGTTTTATGACTAAAATACCTTTGTCTACTCTCTCATGTATAATAATTTGACCTGGACTCCTAGTGGAATCTCCTATTAGCTCTCTCCTTTCTCTGGGACTCATTAAATGTATGCTGAACCTTTTCATTCTAAACTGTGCATCTCTTTATTTCTTTCATACTCTCTACCTCTTTATTGCTGTCATTGGATGCTTTCCTCAAATCAATCATTTGATTCACTAGTTCTCTCTTCAGATGAGTGTCTATTGAATTTTTAATTTTAATGACTGTTTTTTTTTAATTTCCGTGAGTTCAGTTGAATTTCTTAAAAATGTTTCACTCTCCCTTCCTCAGTGTCATGTTCCTTCATTTTATTTTCTTTCTTACTTTCATAGTTTTATTCATTCATATTATTGCAATATACTATACTGAGTGCTATGTTTTTAAGATCTCTTTGGGATTGCTTCATATTTGTAGTTTTTGGTTCCGAATTTTTGTTGCATTTGTTGTGTTTGCTGATTTTCTCCCAACACTTATTTACTTCATGTGATTAGTAAATTTTTTGATGAACTTATCTTCAGTGGGAGTGGTTTTCCATGAAACACATGTACTTGGTCGGGATTTTATGGAGCCCAGACCATTTTTATGGTAGTTTCTCTGACTGGGTTTTTATATCTCATTGGTAGTGTGGATTCAGATCAGATGCTTGTGCGTGTGGCCAAGTGTTGCTGCTCTGCTCTTTTTAGAGTGATGCTTTTACTTATCATGGCCCTGAAAGATTGTCAGATTCCTTTTGTGCATACCTGGCCAATAAAAGGACTTCTGCTGCTGCCTGTTTCAGAGACTTCATGGTTTCTGTGTTTACTTGGGAGTGGGCTCAGTTCCAGCTCCTCATCTCTTATGGGCTGAGATCCCGGGTAGTTATTTCGTCAGCAGTCTCTGTGATATGTACCTGGTTCCAATACCCACATGGACTGTTTCCTTTTAGCAAAAGGAAGGAAAAACAAAAATGTATCTTATAAAGAGGTTCCCAACCTCATTTGTAATCAGGGATATTCAAAACACAACCAGAGGGAGATACCATTTTATTTTCCCAATAATGGCAAAAATTCCCGGGACAACCTGATAATACCAAGCATTAGCAAGGATGTGGAGAATCAATGACACCGTTCTTTGCTGATGGGAGTGTTAATTAGTGCAACTGCTTCAGGTAACAGTTTGGTATTACCTAGCAAAATAGAGAAATTCTATTATTTGCCCTTCTAGAGAAATTCTTAGACATGTACATATGTAACTTGGACGAGAATGGTTACACTAGGACGGATCAAAACACCCCCAACTGGAATCAACACAAATGTTTGAAAAAGTGGAATACATTTTATATTCTTCTTACAATGGCATTTCATGCAGCAATAAAAATGAATGTAATTGACATCTGGCATGACAACACAGAAATATCCTACAGTCAGAATATGAGTGACAGAAGCAAGTCACAAAGGACGTGTAAAAAAGGATGTGTCATTTACATAAAGTGCAAAAGCAGATAGAATAAACTGTATTCCCATCCAATCAGTCTATCTGTATTCCTCTCTCCTTCTGTCTCTCCCCACTTCCATCTTGAGAAGACCTTGGGCAAGATTTTCATTTGCCAGCACTTGAGTGGTACTTACCCTGTGTGCTTCTGGTTCCATTTGTTCATACATTAATTCAACAAACATTGAGTGCCAACTGCATGCAAAGCCCTGCTCTTGGTGCTGATGGCAAAGCAGACAAAAATCTTGCTTCCAACACGGAGCTAATGGTTTTGGGGGTGGGTGAGGGTAAGGAGGAGACAGTAAAGTAAAATAATCATGTAAATTGTATGGTATAATAGAGGGTGATAAGAGCTATTTGTTGCTGTTTAGTCGCTAAATTGTGCCCAACTCTTGGAGACACCATGGACTATATAGCACGTCAGGCTGCCCTATCCTTCACTACCTCCTGCAGTTTGCTCAAGTTCATGTCTCTTGATTCAGTGATGCCATCCAATGCCATCAACCATCTCATTCTCTGTTGTCCCCTTCTCCTCCTGCCTTCAATCTTTCCCAGCATCGGGGTCTTTTCCAATGAGCCGACTCTTTGCATCAGATGGCCAAAGTATTGGAGCTTCAGCTTCAGCATCAGTCCTTCCAATGAATATTCAGGGTTGATTTCCTCTGGATTGACTGAATTGATCTCTGTGCTGTCCAAAGGACCCTCAAGAGTCTTCTCCAGCACCACAATTTGAAAACATCAATTCTTTGGCGCTCAGCCGTCTTTATGGTCCAACTCTCATATCCATACATGACTACAGGGAAAACCATAGCTTTGACTATATGGACCTTTGTCAGCAAAGTGATGTCTCTGCTTATTAATATGCTGTCTAATAAAGTCAGGAGAAGTTATGGTCTTAAATGGGTGATCAGGGAAGAACTCTTTGTGAAGGCAATATTTAAACAAAGTCTTGAAGAAGTTAAGAAGCTAGTTATGTCAACATCTAGGAGGAAATCTTTCCAGATAGAGGGAAGGACAAGTGCAAATGTCCTGAGGAACTTCTTTATCAATCATCATTTTAGAATCTTATCAACATTAACTCTAAAAACCTTTAAATTTCCTTTCAGTGTTGGATGGTTCTTGTCACAAGTATGAGATTCATATTGTGTTTACAACCAAAAGGGAAACTTCCTGTAATTGTGAGTCTGTCATTGTGAGTGTGCATGACAGAATAATTTGGAGTAATGGAAGACTTGAAATCACATTTTGTTATTTTGTTAATCAGTTCCTTTCAGCCAGTATAAATTACCATACAGAGCAACAACGTGAGACTCTGGCTGACCCAGGTTTGAACTTGAGCTCTGCCACTCTGGGGACTGGAGCCATTTACCTGATCTCCAGGCATAAAAAGATGAAATAATACCCATCCGAAGCATCTTTGTGAAGACTGGGTGAAAATATAAATTCAAGTCTTTGTGTCCTTCAATCAAATTAAAATGTTTTCTCTACATATATTTTGTACATTTTAAAGTTATTAATATCCTAGGTATGCAATATTTTTTGTAAAAAGGAGAAATTTTAAAAGCTCCAAGTGAAAAAGGGTGAATCACTTCACAAGGAGTTTGGGGCTGAAGCTCAGCCTGGTGTAATGGCTCCACAGCTGTTACTGTTTCTGGTCCTTCATCTTTCCTCCTCGCTGCCCTGAGTGAATGCCTTTTGTTCTCATGCTTATCACCTCATGGTTGCGAGATGGCTATTTCACCTCTAGCCTCAGGTCCACACAAGGAAGAAGGAAGGTACTCATGAACACTTTTTTATTTTGAAATGTTCTTTTATAACATCACTTAAAATGCCTGCCTTTGAATCAGTTCAGTTCAATTCAGTCGCTCAGTCGTGTCTGACTCTTTGCAACCCCATGAATCGCAGCACGCCAGGCCTCCCTGTTCATCACAAACTCCCGGAGTCCACTCAAACTCGTGCCCATCGAGTCGGTAATGCCATCCAGCCATCTCATCCTCTGTCGTCCCCTTCTCCTCCTGCCCCCAATCCCTCCCAGCATCATGGTCTTTTCCAACGAGTCAACTCTTTGCATGAGGTGGCCAAAGTATTGGAGTTTCAGCCTCAGCATCAGTGCTTCCAATGAACACCCAGGACTGATCTTCAGGATGGACTGGTTGGATCTCCTTGCAGTCCAAGGGACTCTCAAGATACTTCTCCAATGCCAGAGTTCAAAAACATCAATTTTTCGGCGCTCAGCTTTCTTCACAGTCCAACTCTCACATCCACACATGACCACTGGAAAAACCATAGCCTTGACCAGACAGACCTTTGTTGGCAAAGTAATGTCTCTGCTTTTTAATATGCTATCTAGGTTGATCATAACTTTCCTTCCAAGGAGTAAGCGTCTTTTAATTTCATGACTGCAGTCACCATCTGCAGTGATTTTGGAGCCCCCAAAAATAAAGTCTGACACTGTTTCCACTGTCTCCCCATCTATTTCCCATGAGGTGATGGGACCAGATGCCATGATCTTAGTTTTCTGAATGTTGATCTTTAAGCCAACTTTTTCACTCTCCTCTTTCACTTTCATCAAGAGATTTTTAGTTCCTCTTCACTTTCTGCCATAAGGGTGGTGTCATCTGCATATTTGAGGTTATTGATATTTCTCCCGGCAATCTTGATTCCAGCTTGTGCTTCTTCCAGCCCAGCGTTTCTCATGATGTACTCTGCATATAAGTACATCATGCCTTTGAATACATGTGCCCAAATTTATTTCTCTCTCCCCTCATTTGTGTGCATGTATATTTACACATATATGTGTATATTTATTACTAATAATAGCATATATGATTAAACCATATAGGTGTATGTGTGTGTTTTCAGTTGTGTCTCACTCTTTGCGTTCCCATGGAGTGTAGCCCACTAGGCTCTTCTGTTCATGGGATTCTCCAGACAAGAATACTAGAGTGAGTTGCCATTTCCCCCTTCAGGGAATCTTATAGACCCAGAAATCGAACCCAGGTCTTCTGCGTCTCCTGCATTAGCAGGTGGATTCCTTACTGTTGAGTGACCTGGGAAGCCCTATAATTAAACTGTAATGGTATATAATACTGGGTTGGCCAGAAAGTTTGTTCGATTTTGAGTAAAAAATACAAGACACATTTTTCATTTTCAACCAGAACTTTACTGAACATTAACTGAAGGAACTTTTTGGCCAACTCAATAGTATATACACATGAACAATGCTACAGTGGACATCTTTGTAGTGAAATCTTTGCGCCCATCCCAAGTTATTTTCTTAGGACAAATTCCTAGAAGGAACTTTGAGTCAGAGTGTATGCCCATATCTAAGTCTTTTTATGTATTTTGCTGAACTACTCTTGAGAAAGGTAGAGATATTTTCTCCTTTTAGGGTTGAATGTGAGAACCCTGCCACATTCTACCCACCTCCATCACAACACCAGCCATTGTCAGCATGGTTTATTCAATTCTTTGATTCATGTATTCATCTAATAAATAAAAACTAATAATTTTTGTTCTAGTTTTTTGGTATTGGTGAGGTTGGTCACATTTAACCCCTTTTTGTTCAAGTGTTGATATTTAAAAATGTTTTATAAGATAGCTTCAAACACTTCCTTTTATCCTTCCAGCTGCAGTAAATCATAATGCGAAAAAGAATATGTGTTTATGCTGGCTTTGTTTCTTAGTGCTCTGCAAAATAACTTATCTGTATTATGGTCTTTAAAATCTCACCCTCTGTGTCTAATATTAATACTTATGTCTCTGGTTAACACCTATATCATTTTAGTATTATGTATTTAGTATTTAGTATTACGATTAGGGTAATCTCAAATATAAGCATAAAATGATAATAGTATATTAGTCATAATGTTTTATGCTTACATAGTTTGTTTCCAGGGAGATCAGAGAACTGTGATATTACTACTTTAATGAATCATCTTTGCAACCTGTCTGTTATTCTGCTGAATGGATGTCTGTACTTACACTAAAAAATTCTTCATGTATCTGAAATTCAAATTTAACTGAGCATTCTGTTATGTCTTGTTTTTCCCTAAATCTGACAGCTCTGCATGAGGAGGATCCGGAGGTTGAAGTCCTGGGTGAGGAGGTTGGCAGGAGTTGCAAGAACCGGAGTGGCATCAGGCAGAGGTGGAGCCGATGCCCAGGAGGTGAGGGTCCCAGATGCTTCTCCTCCCACATCTACCAGCTCCTATTAACAGCTGCTGGTCCAAATCCTCCCTGTGTGGGGGACTTGAGCTGGGGCTGGGCAGATCCCTGTCATCCCCTCCCCTACTCCATCCCTAGGGAAATTCCAGCTGGCATGCCAAAAAAGAATTTTGGAGGTAGGAAGTATTGGGTTCAAATCCCATCCCTTCTTTTAACTAGCTTCGTGATTGGTGGCAAATTGCTTAAACTAGTGGTCCCCAACCTTTTTGGCACTGGAAGGACTGGAAGACAATTTTTCCATGGATGGCATGGGGGTGGGGGATTCAGGTGGTAATGCAAGTGACGGGGAGCGGCAGGTGAAGCTTCACTAGCTTGCCTGCTTGCCTGCTGCTCACCTCTTGCTGTGCGTCCTGGTTCCTTAACAGGCCACGGACTGGCTCTGGTCTGTGGTCTAGAGGTTGGAGACCCTGGCTTAAACCCTTTGAACCTCTGTTTCCTTGGAGAAGGAAGGCAATGAGCAAAGATGGAAAACTAGGAAGACTGATGACAGCCGGAACCACTGAACCAGCCCTGACTTTAACTCCAGACTTCCTATTAAGTGACTTCCTATAACACAGAAAAAAATAAACCCAAACTCACAGGGTAATTGTGAGGTTTGCGTGAGATGATGTTTGAAAAGCTCTTAGCACAGTCTTTGGTATCTCATAAGCTGCCAACACATGGGTCTGAATTTCAAGACAAAGAGACTACTGAAGGCAGAGGAATCACTCAGAGGAATCACAGTCGTGCCCCTGGGAGAAGGGAAAACAATAGCTGAGCACGGGGAGACTGCAGACCAAAGAGACCAGGGATTCTAGTTTTGGGGGCACAAGGTTTGGAAGCCTTTAAAAATAAGCTATTTCTCTTTCTCAATATGTGTTTTCCTCTGGGAATGAAACTAAATCTGTGAAGGTGATTTTGAGTGCATTTGAGAGAGCAGTCTGGCAGCTACAAAGCTAGGCAGGTCCCAGGAAATCCAGCTACACACCCTGGTTTCCTGGTCAGTCCATGAGGAAATCTGAGGCAATTGGGACAGACACGTGCTTTTCTTCGGGGGAAAGCAAACATGTGACCAAGACTTCTTTCTGTAGACCTAGCAGAGCCTCAACAGCTCCCTCCTGATTCAACATCTTATCGAAAAGCTAAAGGGTTACCTGTTTGTAAATACTGCTGAGACAGCTTTGCCAGCCCAGCCAAGCCCTTCCCTCTGTCTCCAAGAGCACTTGTCAACAGCTCAAGTGCCTTCCAATTTCCTGGAGAAGGGACTTGTTATGGGTTAAATGAGGAGTGGACCTAAAGGGCCAGAGACGCCATTAAGGCTTCTGGCTGGCCGGTGTCCTGTCATTAGTGGGACAGGGGTATCTCTTCACCCACATAGTTATCATCACTTGCCTAACAGGTGTGGTCTAGGGGGAGCTCCCTCCAGTTCACCTCTAGATTAAAGTGGGGGACACCCTATACCTCTTCCTGAAGGCATGGATTTGACCCTGGAAACAGCAGGATCTGAAAAGGACAGGCTGTTTTAGGGAGGTAATAGGACTTCTTTCTTGACTGGGGAACTAGACAGAAGTGGGCATTTGGAATAAAGGAGATTAGGGAAGACAACTGCTAAAAACAGACACTGTTTTGGGTCTAGAGCAGTGTTTCCCAAAGTTTGGGCATTTATGTTCTGCCTTAGTGGTTTTTACTGCAGTCACTTTAGAGTCTATGCTATTGTTTACTCAATCTTTTTTTAAATTGACTCTATATTTTTACTTAAATACCATTCTTGCCTTTAATTTAGGCAATAATAGCAATGAACTCTTGGGCAAAGGATGTGATTTCTTTCTAATACGCGTTTAATTTTATGAATGCACACTATGAACACAAAAATGCTATCCATGTGACCTTTAGAGTCATCTCATGTGAAAATAGCTAAGATTTATTGAGTGCTATGGGCCAGGAACTGTTCCAGTCGCTTCCTTCCTGGGTGTAAATTTATTTAATCCTCACGGGAAGTAGGGGAAGGAGGAGGAGAAGGTTAATAGCAGTGCTGACTTGTGTGAGAGTTAGTTGGTTGATATATGGAAAGTGCTCAGAACTGTGTCTGCTGGGGAGAAGATAAAAACAAACGTTTGCTGTTATTATTATCATTATTTCCATTTTACAGGTGGGGAAGTGGAGGCACCCATGTGTGTCCGTGCTAAATCGCTTCAACCTTGTCCAGCTCTTTGTGACCCTATGGACTGTAGCCTGCTGGGTTCCTCAGTCTATGGGATTCTCTAGGCAAGAATACTGGAGTGAGTTGTCCTGCCCTTCTCCAGCGGATCGTCCCAACCCAGGGATCGAACCCACATCTATTAAGTCTCTGGCATTAGCAGGTGGGTTCTTTACCACTACTGCCACCACCCATAGGGACATTCAGTTGTGCATAAAGACCCCAACTGGTGGAAGACTAAGCCAAGACTCAAACCCAGACGCTGAGTCTGGAGCTCAGCCTCTGACCCCATGATACTATTCACCTTCCATGTTTTTGGAAACATTACCTAGGGGCCAATTCCCAACCTACTAGAAGAGGTATCTGCTACCTGGATGCAAAGGTTGGGGGGGGTGCGGTGTGGTATCAACTTCCCTGGCCAGGTAGGGAGAGGTGAGATGTCTACAGAGGAGCGGGGGATAAAGGGGCCAGATATGTGCTCAACAATGGCAGGACCACCCCGCTAAGCTGGCCTGCAGAACCTGGCCCGGGGGGATGCTGCGTGGAGCCGAGAGTAAGTCTGTCTGTTTGGGACATAGTCTCTAGAGCAAGGACAACCTATTTCACTTCATTGTTCCTGAAGTTCAGAACCAGTTGCTCCAGCTTTGAGCAAAGGCATCGACATAGTATCATCAACTGACGTATTCCATGCACCTAACCCAGGAGAAGATGTGGGAGGCCATTTAATCCATTCTGCTCCTTAAGTGTACGTGCCAGACTGTATTATGAAGGAGGCTGCAAATGAGCTTTTTGAACTTCTGCAGAACAATCTGGTTCTGGCCACCCCAAAGTCACTCATGAACTCACAAACACGTTGATTTGGTAAATAAGACAGTTTTATTTCTTCCTTATTGCAAGCAGATCCTTAAAGGATATTTGTTGTTAGAGTCACCCAGTTTATAGGCTTCTGTTACAGCAGCTGGAATGGACTGAGATTCAAAGTGATAAAGAGATTCACTCAAGGTTGTGCTGTGGTTTGGCTGGCTGGTGAGTTAAGAGCAGAAGCCAAATTCTCAAAATACCCTTCACAAACCTATGGTGAGAGACAGAGCTGCCTCAAGGAAAGAGCTAGAGCTTTCAAGCTGGGCACGTTTAGATCTGAGCTCAGGCTTTCAATTTGCTGAGTGGTGGCAGGCCTCAGCTCCTTATCTGTAAAATAGGTATGACAGTGCCCGCATTCCAGAATCTGTGATAGGAACTAGAATAGTTTATGTCAAGTCCCTGATGCAGTTCTCAGAAAGTTGAAATTAGAATCACTATACGATCCAGTAATTCCACTTTGGGTATATAGCCAAAAGAGTTGTATTCATAGGCTCACTTCCCTGGTGGGTCAGAGAGTAAAGAACCCACCTGCCAATGCAGGAGATACAAAGAGACATGGGTTCAATCCCCGAGTCAGGGAGATTCTGGGAGGAGGAACTGGCAACCCAGTCCAGTATTCTTGCCTGGAGAATCCCCATGGATGAGGAGCCTGGTGGGCTACAGTCCAGGGAGTCACAAAGAGTCAGGCACAGCACAGCACATTCCTAGACTCCTGTTCACAGCAATGTCATTCACAGTGACCACAAGCTGGAAGCAGGCCTAGTGTCCACGGATGGATGGATGGATAAAAATCAGGCACTGTTGCTAGTTCTCTGCTTTCCAGATGTGAAAACGGAGTCTTAACCTGTTACAATATAGCCCAAATCCAGAACATCTGACAATACCAAATGCCGGCAAGGCCGTGGAACAGCAGGAACTCTCCTTTATTGCTGGTGGAAATGCAAAATGGTACAATTCCTTTGGATGATAGTTTGGCAGTTTATTACAAAACTAAGCATACTCTTACTTTATAATCCAGTGATCGTACTCCTTGGTGTTTATTCAAATGAGTTGAAGGCTTATGTCCAAGCAAAAACTTGGCTATGGATGCTTATAGCAGCTTTATTCATAATTGCTGAAACTTGGAAGCAACCAAGATGTTCTTCAGTAAGTGAATGGATAGATAAGCTATGGTACATTCAGACAGTGGACTATTACTCACAGCAATTTTATCCAAAAGATATGAGCTATCAAGCCATGAAAAGACATGGAGAAAACTTTAGCGTTTATTGTGAAGTGAAAGAAGCCAATCTGAAAAGGTAACACACCATATGACTCCAACCATATGACATTTTGGAAGAGGTAAAACTGTGGAGACAGTAAAAAGATTAGTGGTTTCCAGGGGTGGGGCAGTGGGATGCAGTGAGAGGATTCTCAGAGCACTGAAATTATTCTGCATGGTACTGTAATGACGAATACACATCATTGTACCTTTGTCCAAACCATGGAATGTGCCACACCAACAGTGAACCCTTAGGTAACCAATGGACTGTGGGTGGTTATGATGCGTCAGTGTAGTTTCATCCTTAGCTTAAAAAAAAAACCAAAAAACACCATTTCTGGTGATTGATGCTAATAATCGGAGAGGCTAAACATGTGTAGGAAGCTTCCCAGGAGGTGCTAGTGGTAAAGACCCTGCCTGCCAATGCAGGAGAGACGTAAGAGACCTGGGTTTGATCCCTGGGTTGGGAAGATACCTTGGAGAAGGGCATGGCTACCCATTCCATTATTCTTGCCTGGAGAATCCCATGGACAGAGGAGCCTGGTGGGTTACAGTTTAAAGGGTTGCAAAGAGTCTGACTTGACTTAGCACACGTATCTGTGTAGGGGACGGAAATATGTAAAAAATTTCTGTTCTTTCCTCTCAGTTTTGTTGTAAAGCAAAAACTTGTCTAAAAAATTCTTTAAAAATTGAAACTGAGTCTTAAAAGAGTGTGTTTCTACTTGAGCCACACAGAGAGAAAGTAGTCTGGTTTCAAATTGAAGGCTGGTTGCCTGACTTTGGAATCAAGTTTTTAAATTCTTAATTGCTTTGCTTCATGCCTTTTCAAGTAAATGAAATATTTATATTCATTATCTTGATAGACAGATAGATATGTATAGATAGACAACTATATATATACATATGTATTCTTTTTCGGGGAAGAAAACAAAGGGACTGGGCAGTTGCTGAGACCTCTGTTCACTCTGGAAACAGGTCACTTTCCTCTTTGGGTCTTAGAATTTCCATCTATAAGATGCCAAGAATAGATTCAACATCCTGCCGTATTCTAGTTGCTCTCACTACCTCATCTCTTCTGAGAAGTCCCCCTTGGCACCCTTTGCAACAGCCTTCAGTAGCAACATCAAGAGACATTTATTATGAATTTAGAGGGCTATGGCAGGTCCTAGGCTGGCTGGTGATTATAGTAAATAGGGAGATGATGAACCCCAGCTTTGAAGAGGGAAGATGATGCAAGCGAGAGTCCCGGATTTGGAACTGCCATATACCTGTGTGAACTTGGGCAAGTCATTTCACCTTGATTCACCTCCGTCTCTTTAGTGTAGGAAAGGTACTCGATGCTTAGCTTGCCAGGTTGTGGGGACCCATGAGATCGTTATGTTGAAGCACTTTAAGACTATAAAATACTATATAGATATAAGCTACGCTTAATCATGTACATTTTTTCCCCATAAGGCAGAAAGATTGACTGGGTCTGCCCTGACAAAGTTTGGAAAGCCACATAGCAACTTGTAAATTTCTTATGACTCTGATTTGGTCTCAGCAAAATAATTAGTACTCATGTTACAGATTTACAGGCCTCCCAACTCTTGCTTGAACCAACCCAGGGCCTTTGCACAGCTGCTTCAACACTTTTCCCCAAATACATCTATAATACACACATGTATACATCAAATATCCTCTTGCTTCATTGAGTTTCTGCTCAAAGCTCTTGTTCAAGAAGATTTCTCTGACTACTCCATTTAAAATACACCTAACCACCTCACCCTACCACCTTCCCATCACTTTCACTCCTGTTTCATTTTACTTCATAGCATTTAGCTACACCTAACATATTATATATTGCTCATTACTCCCCTGATCCTTCCTACTAGAATTTAAGCTCCTTTAGGGCAGGGACTTTGTTTGTTCTCAGTGCCTGGAATGGAGTTATCTCTCAGTAAATGTTTATTGAATAAATGCTTGAAAAAGACACTGACTTAATCCTTCAAAGTCATCCGAACAAACAGGCAGGGTCAGTTTTTCAGATGATGGGAGTCCTAAGGGATCTTCCCTCGTTCTAGCCCCTGTGCCTAGGTTTCTGGGATGGAAAGGCAACACTGTACTGCAGCTTTTTCTCAAAGAATGTGTACCCTCCACTAGTCTTGAATGGCCCTGAGACAGCTTTCATTTCTGACCATCCAGCAGGCCATTCTAGCTAACTGCCCACTTAGAGATTAGTCATTTCCTTTCTTCCCATGACCCCTCTCATATTTACCAGTTAATACAATATTTATTAATTTCCTACTGTGAATACAGAACTATTCCAATTGCTACAGATGATTTAAAGAAGTGTGAGGTGACTCTTCTCCCAGGCACACCGCCTCTTATCTACTGAAGGGAGAAGAGTCACCTCAGTTCAGTAGATAAGAGGCAGTGTGGCTTAGTGATTATGGGTTGGGGGGATGTTGTTTACTGGTGACAGAAATTCTAGCTTTAAACCCTGGTTTTACTATTTACTGGCTGTGTGACTTGTACTAGTCACTTAGATTCCCTATACCTCAGTTTTTTTAATCTACAAAATGGAGTAATAATACCTATTCTTTAGGGCCATGAGTTTGTTAAGGATAAGCTCCCGGAATTGTGCCTGGCAGATGCTGCCACTTGATAAGTTTTAGTTGTTTTTGTTGAAATGTATTGTGAAGACTGGAAGGGCATCCATGGAAAGTGAAATAACAATAACAGTGCATGGACTGATGACTCAGTACAATGTTTATGCACACACGGACACAATGTATACCCTGGTATAATGGGTATAATGGAAAGAACACATGCTTTGGGGCCAGCCTGCCTGGCTGGGAATATCCACTTTGCTTTTGCCAGTTGTGAGGCAACCAGACCCTCCTAGGCCTCTAGTTTCTTCATTTATGAAGCAGGGATCCAAATTTTTGCTTCACAGAATATGTGTAAAGACTTACAAAGATGCTGTTAGTTCCTGGCCCTATACCTCTACTGCTGTTCAGAAAATATTTCTGCAAAGGCAAAGGAGCATACTGATTGAGGTGGGGAGTAGATATGAAGTCAATATCTCCCTTGGCAAATCAGGAAGGCTCTTTACAACAAGAAGGCTTAGACTTTTTATTTTAAAAAAAAAAAAACCTGCCAAAGAAACTTTACTTTATTGAAACAGGAAAAAGACAGAGGATATGATTTATTTAAGAAATGTATTAAGTAGATTAATCATTAAAATAAATTGATTACTCATTAAATAAATCATTAATCATTAAATACATTAATAATTTATTAAGGAATAGGCTTCCAAGGTAACACTAGTGGTAAAGAATCCGCCTGCCAATGCAGGAAATGCCAGAGACATGGGTTTGATCCCTGAATCAGGAAGATCCCCTGGAGTAGGAAATGGCAACCTGCTCCAGCATTCTTGCCCGGAAAATTCCACAGACAGAGGAGCCTGGTGGGCTACACTTCTTGGGGTCACAAAGAGTCAGACACGGCTGAGCACACACCCAAAAGGAACATACTAACTTTTGTATTATGAAGATCATTATCCTTCAAACTGATGTTGCAGAATTCCAGAAACCCAGTCACAGTGAGGGAGCAGGGGGCTCAAGGCAGAGGCTCTCTGCCATCCCCTTAAAGGGGTCATCCTACTTGCCTCCACTTGAATACTTGCAGGATGGCCAACTCACTGCCACATGTGGTTGGCAATTCTGTTTTTGATCATCTCTAAGACTTTCCTCAAACCTTCCCTTCACCTGACTTCTACTAGTCTCTAGCAAAACACAGTTTCTTATTTTCTCTCCCTATGACTAGGCAGGGATTGTATTTTAATGCTAATCTATGGAGCAGAGTACTTTACAATGTTTAATAATGGGCCAGTGTTAGGCAAATTAATACTAGTAACAGTTTAAGTTTAAAATATATTAAAAAATTACCCATTTGTGGTGGTTTAATAGAATTACTTTTGTAATTCACAGCATGATCTGCAAGGTAGAATGGTGGGACTGAGGGTTAACACTGGCATTGACAACAAGGACAGTATATTTCTTAGTTAAAATATATTTCTTCATATTGCATCTTGCGCCCAATTCATTACATCATTATAGATCATCCACCAGGCTGTGGAAGGCACTAAATCCAACATAGTCCTGCTCAGCAGTTTCCTCCTTCGGCTCCGGTTATCATTGTTTGGAGCCCTATTCCCCAGATGTGAGTCCGAAGGAGCATGAATGATGCTTTTAACAAAGTCATGGAGCAGAGGAAGGCAACCTAAACTTCTGCTGGAAACTCCTGATCTGGGGCTGGGGACTAGGGTGAGCAGAGGGAGACACATGGGACGCAGATTCCAAGGAGTGCTCACTGGCGATTCATCACCCTAGTCCCAGGCTTGTCTTCATGGCCTCTTCTAGGTTCTGCGATTCGGTGCATACAAATGAGGTATGCGGTCTAAAAGTCACTGCCTCAGGAAGTTTTGCTTTCAAACAATGCTCTTCTGATTCCCATTTTAGAAACCCTTTCTTGAGAATTATTTCAGAGCCTGCAGTACACTTTTAATTATAGTACATCCTTGGGGATGGCAAATCTTAATCTTTTGAAGGTGGATTTGATTTTTAGAAAGAGACACAAACCATTTGTGGTCAAATCTTGAGACTAATATACAGAACACAAATCTTGTAAGGCTACTTGTGGTTAAAAATGGGTTTTTAATGTGTCTTGAAAATTGGCCTTGAAGGTAGTTGTTAAAGAGGAATTGCAGAATGTATTTTGAGTTGCAACAACACTTTTCAAAATTGGAACATAGTCTCAGAGGATAATAACTCCGAAGCCAACACTCATCCTATTATGAAAGCTTTGGAGTGTTTAAAAGTCACCCTTACTTCTTTCTAGTTGAACTTTGTATTATTAAATTGCAGTAAATAGAAACCATTTACCTTATCTCCAACCTAGAGATATTACATAAGACTAATATATTACAAAATACAAGTGTATTTGCTTTATAATTCAAAGAGTTGACCCTGAAGAGAAATTGAGCGGAACCAAAAACATTTTAAGTCCTCTCTTTCAACTTCCCAAACATCTCCATTTCTCTTCAGGTTTGATTCAAATATTTAGTGTTGGGGAAAGAGTCTTTCTTGGGCAAGGAAAGCATCCTTCTTGGCAAATCATCTGAATCAAAGCATTTGCTAAGATATTCTGAAGGGTCTTGGAAACAGAAGGGAGAGAGTCCTTCCAGTATTTCTACTGCTGATCTGAAAAAAATCTTGGTCGGCAGAGAGATGAAGGAAGAACTGAAAGTCTTACCATCTGACCAGTAAGGGGTTCTAAGAACACAGACTTGTTGACTTCTCTTGTGGTCACGCAGCTTGGGCCAAAGTTTGAAAACTGGAACTCTGGAAGTCTGTTTCCTGATTCTGCATTGGGCTCTTAGTCTCTCCAGATGTCCAGGCACCCACATTCCAGTCCTTGCCCCTCCAACTCTCTAGGGAGCTTTCATCCCTGGGGAACCAGCAGCCTCACGTGTCAATCATCAGAATTGAATTTTTTGGGCCCCCATCCTATTGACCACTTCCTGGCATCTTGGCCTCCAGAGAGATGTAGCCTCTAGCTGTGTTTCCTTGCCATTCTGGTTTCCAGTAAACCATTTGGTTCAAGCCCTCAAAGAACTGAACACCCTCTTATTAGCCCGTGAATTATGTGGATTGGAGTCCTGAGCACCTGTTTACAATCCCCATAATTAATTGCTTGATAACAGTTATTGCTAATTGTTTTATGGCTTTGCAACTGTCTGGTAGCTTAGAACTGGTTTGAAGCCAAGATCAATCATCTTCCTTCCAGATATTCTGAGAAAAGAAATTATCCTTGAATAGATGGAGTGATAGAGGGGATATCCAAAGATTTATACTTCAGGACAAATACCCTTTGAGCACCCACTATGGGCCAGGTACTGTTGAGTGATTTTTCTTATTTTTTTTGATCCAATGCTGTAAGAGTTTAGGGTTATGATCTCCTTTTTAACAGATAAGAAAGCAGAGACTCAGAGAGGTTATGACATTTCTGCACCATCACAAAACTAGTGAGTAGCATTGCCATGATTTTAACCCAGAGCCCAGCTGGGGCGGGGGATTGTGGCAAGGAGGGAGAGAGGAAGAAGTGTTGGATGATGGAAGGTGACAGAAAGCAGAAATGAAGATGTTCTGTGGAAGTAAGAAGTGTCCTGGGAAAAATGATGCTTTGAGAGAGCAGGCAAGGGAAGAGACGGGAAGGGAAGGAAAAGTAAGTCCAAACAAACCCTGATTTGCTCATTGTTTTGTTCAGTAAACATTTGCAGTTTAAGCTGTTAAAGTTTGTTCAGAACCTTATCGGCACAAAGGTAGAGCTATCGATGCAGAGGCGGAAAGCTATCTAGTTTTCAGGTCTTCATTAAAACCTGCTTACAAGGTGTGTGTCTAGGACTCCCAGCTGGGCTGAGATAAGGGCTCCACCGAGGAAATGAAATAGATATAGCACCTGACTTCTAGACCTTGACCTGGGAGCAGATTAGCAGGATCCATATCTCCACTTCCCCACTTCTTACCTGGGTGACCTTGGGCAAGTTACTTTCTCTCTCTGAACCTCAGTTTCCTCACCTGTAAAGGGGGATGATGATGAAAGTACTCACCTGGACATGGCGAACACTTGTTTTCTAGGTGTGCGTTGTATTCAATGGCCTATAGGCTAGGGTGGCTCCTGGGCCATCTTCCCCTCACTAACCTACAGTAGGGATGTTAGACTTTTATAATAGAGATTCAGCTCATGTCACGCTTCACATCATGGCAGGAAGTAAAGGGGAAGTGGTTTTCCCTAGGGTAGGGCTGAACAGAGTCAAAGCTGAATTCTCTCCCACGTACATCCTGGGTACATGAAGTCCAGATCTTGTGTCTCCATTCTGGGCTGAGGAGATGTGTGGAATCAAACCCTAGACATACTGCGGTGGAAGGAAGGTCCTTGGAAAAATGTACCACCCTCCCTCTCCCAGGGGAGGGTGCCCACAGCCCCTCAAGCAAGCCGTGCCCCTGGTGTGCCCTCCAATGCCGGCAGAAGACGAGCCCAAGTCCATGGGCTGCACCCAGCTCCCTGCTGCAGGGGCTGGCCCGCCAGGGCACATGGGTGGGACTGCCTTGGTGTTTGCACTAGTTTCAGACTGAAAGATCCTCTGGGTCTAGGATGGAAATTTAGGTCAGCCCCGAGGTAGACCCAGACTGTGCCCTTCCCCTAGAGTCAAAGCTTGTATGGACGAGCAGGAACTCAGGAGTGGGACATCCTTCTCACTGGGGCATCCTTGTGTGGGAAACTTGGGTCTCAGCTTAATCTGATTGCTCAAGGGACCCTGGTGTGGCCTGGGCTTTCTTTGCAGGTGTAACTTCCTCTGCTTTGAACACCCTTCTGTCGCCACTTTGAGTAACACCAACTCCCTGTTCAAGTGTCAGCTTTGGTATCACTTTCTCTAGGAAGCCCTCCATGTTTTCTCCAAGATGGGTGTTTGTTTCACCTGCCCTGTGATTTCCTCCATCCACAATTAGAGCACATGTACATTGTAATGTACTTGCTTGTTTAATGGTTTGTTTCTCCTTCCAGACTGTAACCCTTCAGGGCAGGGATTAAGTCTGTCTTTTTCACTGCTGTAGCCCTAGTGCCTAGGGTGGTGAGCTCATAGGAGGTACCCGGTGAATGTTTGTTGAATATGTGAATCAGTGATGACCTGGGGCAGAACGAGTCTCTGAGTCTGAAGCAATAGAGATGGCCTAGAACAGTGTAGAACTTTGGGGAGAAGAAAGACAAAAGGAGAGGGCCCCTAGGCACCCTGTTTCTGCCCCCTTCACCTGGTGTTGGTTTGCAAGCAGACAGAAGTTCAAGAGCAATGGCCTATTTGGATAGTTTCTTATTTGAGGTTCCCAAGCCTTGGCCAATGTGAGTCAGCTTTATCAAGGTTTGAGTTGAGCATGTTTGGCTACAAGGAAAAAAGGATCCCCTGGAATACCCCCCCAGAAAACAAAAAGAGCTGGGCTCAGGCCTGTCTGTGTAGTGATGATGAGGACAGAATCTCCTGGAAAGATGAGAAGTGGGGCTACAATAGGATCCAGGTTCCTGAGAATGGACCTGTCAGGCACCTGTATCCAAGATGGTGCCAGGGACCTCTGGCATGTAGACATTCAAGGATCTGCACTTTGGGATTGACCCATCAATGTGGTGGGTCTCTTCTTCTGTGTCTATTCCTCTCTGTCTCCTTGTGTCTGGTGGAGAAATCCACCCCCAGGAGAGGCTGGCATTGGCCCAGATCATCATGTCATGCCAGGCACAGACATAGGCTTAGGTCAGCCAGCAGATTGACTGCTCTGGGGGTGGGATCCTTTCCCAGTCCAATGAGTTATGGTTGGTGAAGGAGAAGGCAGAAGGAAGCAGGCTCCTAGGGCACTTCCTAGAGAAGCAGGACACAAGCAGGAGCTGCAAGTGGGTGGGCCTGAGAAACACGCCTGGAACAGCCTGTTAGAACAAACTTCTGTTCATCTCCCGGCTCCACGGCTTCTCTCAGAGGTTAAAGCTGCAACACGAATTTCACTGACACGAGTCCTCAGGCCCACATCGTAAACATCAGAACATAATATTTATTGCCCTCCTACAGACTGGGTGTCAAGATGAAAAAGAAATAATAATTCTAAATCTTATGCAAGGGCTTTGGAGATCAATGAGGTAATTTATATGAAATAGTTTGGGCTCCCTGGGAAACAAAGTGTGGCATAAATTTAGATGTTTTCACTGGATGGACCCCATGCCAATAACTCACCCCAGATAATGAAAAATTCATTTGGCTTGTGTAGACTGTGCAGGTGACTATCTGAGTTTAGAATGGAATATTTTGACCAAACGCAGACTGGGACTTAACCATGATGCAGATACTATCTTGTCTCTTTCATCACAGGGTAGGGTGTAGATGGATGGCAGACACCCATGTTTGGGATGTGTAATACAATAGTTTCTGGGAATAATGCATCACTCCATCAAACTCAAGCCATATTTTGGTGGCTTCTAACTCAACTCTAGACCCCAAGTTTCTGTTTCTCTTGTGAATTTGAATAGCTAACTTGACTTACTTGAAACTTATGTGAAAATGCTCTGTGTGTGTGCCTTGTAAACTCTTCAGTTCTATATAAATAATAACTTCTGGATCATCGGTCCACTTATGGAAAAGGAATGACCATGCTGAACATTTCCTTTTTGCCAGGAACTAAAACTCTTCAAAAGAGTTGTTTATGCCCACACTCTCTTACCAGCTTTTTTGAACCCCTTCCAATTAGGCTTTTGCCCTCATCACTCTAGTGAAAAGGCTCTTGTTGAGGCCTTTGATGACTGATGTGTTCCTATAGCTGATGGCTAATTCTTCACCTGACTCAACTTGTCGGTGGCATTTGATACCATTTATCACTCTGAGCCCTGGAAATACTTTGTCCATTTGGCTTCCAGAGCTTTCTGTCTTCAGTTCACACTGTACTTCTGGGGCATCATTTGCCTTGATCAGGGTTTGGCAAACTATAGCCTTCAGGCCAAATCCAGCACTCTGCTGTGCTCCCATAAATAAAGATTTATGAGTACAAAGCCATGGCCATTCATTTACGTATCGTCTGTGGCTGCTTTCATGCTATAGTAGCAGGACTGAGTGGTGGCAACAGAGACCAGTTGGCCCACAAAGCCAAAACTACTTACGATGAGGCTCTTCATGAAGAAAACTTACTGACCACTGGCATAGACTCCTTCGGGACCCTGGTTTTCCTTCTCCCACACCAGCCACTCCTAGTCTTCTTTGCTTCTTCCCTTTATCTCCTTGACCTCTAACCCCTGGAGTCCTTGGACTCTTCTCTCCTCCATCTGTTCTTAGTCCCTGACTAAGCATATCCTAACCCATAGCATTAAAACTTGCCTTGAACGCCACACACATATATCCAACTGGTGACCCAGCATCCCCTACTTGGTTATCCAGTAGACTTCTCAAACTTCAATATGTCCCAAATGGATCTGATTTCTTCTCTGCAAACCCACCCTTCCTGGTTTTCCTCATTTCAGTAAGTTGCACCTCCTTGCTTCTAACTACTCAGCCCAAGTACCTGAAACAATCATCATCTCTTGTCTAGACTATTTCAGTTGCCTTTAACTGATCTCCTCCTTTTCACTTTTACCCCCTCCTGCCACATCTTCTTACAGCAATGTGATTCTTTCTAAATATAAGCCAGTTTCATCCTTCTGTTGGCTTCCCAGCTCACCCAGGCTAAACTCCAGATCATCTTTCCTGCCTCCTCCTACTCAGACACCTTCTGATTTTATCTCCTTCTTTACCCCACCTGGCTCCATCTCCTTTAGTTAGGTCCATCTCCTTGTTGCTTGAACACAGTAAGCAGTCTTCTGTCTCAGAAGCTCTGCTCTGCTCTTCTTTCTGCCAGGAACCCTCTTCCCCAATATTTGCATGACTCACAGCCTCATGTCTCTTTTATCGTGAGCCTTTTCTAATGGCCCTAAATCAAATAGCCTCCTTCTCACTCAACCTCATTGCCCTCTTATCACCATCTGATATACTCTGCCTTTTTTTGGATTACATGTTTCTTGTTCATCTTGCCCCTCATGGTTATAAACTTCGTGAAGGCAGACCTTTGTTTTATTCATTCTGTATCCCCATTGCCTTGAATAGAGGGCTTGGCACGTTATAGGTGCTCAGTAAATATTTGTCTTTATTCCTTCCAACTCTGTGAACTCTATTTTACAGCTCAGAACATTGAGCCTTGGAGAGATTAAGATGCTCGTACAGGTCAATGAGGGTAATAGTCAGGCAGAGCTGGAATTTGTACCTGGAGCTATCTGACTGCAAAATCAGCATGCTTTCAGCAACGGTGTGCTGTGCTGTCTCTGATAGCAGCTCTGAGGACCGTTTGTGAAAAGACAATTTTTCCTAGGACATAAAGAATTTCAGGAAATATTAATGACTCATTGTGAGTTTATGTCTTTCTTTTTTTTTTTTTTTATTTTTTGAGTTTATGTCTTTCTTATCATACTTATATTTTGTCTCTGACCACCCTAGGGGGTTTGGGGTATGTAAGCGTGTGTTCTGCAAGTGGACCCCAAAATAAAATTTCCCTTGGTTTACAGCATTATTAAACATTTTCCCCTCCCCATTAGCACGCACCATCAGTATATTGGTTTGAGATTCAGTGGTCTGGTGTGGACTACCAAATGCCTGGAATTTTAAGTGTTCCCCCTTTGTCCTTCTCCAATGTACTCCATGAGATCTAAATACATGTTTAAGTGGGGCAGAATAGTTTCTAGTCAGAGAAAACTGTGACAGATTTGAACACTTTGGGGAAGGGAGTGTAGAAAACAATATAATTTAGTGTAAACTTGAAACTTCCTCCCTTCTTTCTTTCTATCTTCTAAACTCTTCTTTCTAGAACTGTAGGACTTTATCTCGCAGCACTTTTTTTCCAGTTCCCACAGGATCATGTCAAAGTCCCCTTCTTCAGTGTGTCCTGGGAGAAGACCTCAGGGTTCCTGGGAGATGGGAGAGGGAGCCTAGCACCCAGGCTGAGGTCAGTCAGTAGAGGTTGATTTCCATCTCCGTACCTAATTCCTGTATCCTCTGCAGAAAGTTCTGCCAGGCTTCTTTTAACCCTTGCCATCTTCACCTGGGGCAACTCCTTTCCTTCCCTCCTGGGCCACTTGAGTCTTCTGTCACCATTTTGGATCAGGTTCCAACTAGTATCCTTTGCCATCACCTCTTCTAACCTCAAGAAGCCCCTTGCAGCACAAAATCATCCCCTCCCCAGGGCGGTGGGGGCACCTCCTGGGAAGGTGCGTTGCCCTCCCTACCCTGGCTCCATCCATATACCAGTGGCCTGGGACAAACAGGCTGTCATCGTCAAACTTTGCTCTGGGAGTTTGACTTTAATCCCCTGGCCTTGCCAGCTCCACCTTCTCCCTGCCTGCAAGGTTTGGTTTAGTTTTTAATCTGATTGCGAAGTGTTTGGCTTCTTGGGAGAGTCCGAGATCACAAGGATCACAAGCAGGATGTCCGGGAGAGATGACACGCCCACCCTGACCCTGACTCCAAGCTCCTGGTCCCCTCTCTCACCCCTGTTTAGCTGCTCTTCGTCTTAATTTCAAAGACACGGTGGATGATTCAGGAGTCGTTACTTATTATCCAATCCTTAGAGTTTTCTAGACTCCTCTCTTCTTTTCTCTCTCTGTCCCTGGCAGTATTTCGTCATGTGACCGATTGCCTGATGTTGGGAGGCTGTGTTGGGGACGGCTCACGGGCCCGCTCAGGCCCAGGTTCAAGCCCTTTCCTGGCTGGCCTGCTCTGTGACTTTGGAGAGATGCTCTCCAGACACCAGTGCCCTAAGAGGAGATGGAGAGTCACAGGCTTCAGAAGGCTGCTGAGGATGAAATGAGCAGTGATCACTGCTTCATCCAGGACACTGTCACTGCTACTGATGTGGTTGATATTACTGTTGGTGAAATTGACCTTTCCTCCGGGAACAACTGAACTTCCCTCTAGAAGATTAGTAGACAGAGGGAGATACAGACTCTAAGCTTCAGAGGCCTCCCACGAGAATGGGCTTGGGACAGAAGCAAAGTTGCTGCTTGTTAGGAAAACATCTAAGCCCAGCCTACAGATATTTATTTACTATGCATTATCGTAAGGGATTTAATGTATTATCACAGTTCACAGTCACACATCTTTCTTTTCCCCTTGATACCTGGGGACCAGAACCTGCAGTTGTCTTTGGGTCAGTGACTCACTCCTGACCCTCCCTAAACTGTCAGTTTGGAGCAGATCAGATACTGGGAATCATGGTCTCTGGGATACAACACTGGACACGGAGTAAATGCCGCTCAGCTGGGCTAAGCCTGGTACAAACTTAATCTCATTTGGCTTTCACTGCAAACCTGTGAGGTGTTGCTGTGACTGTCACCATTTCATAAATGGGAACTTGAGACTTAGAGAGGTTAAGGACCTTGTCTGAGCCCACACAGCTTGTAACAGGCTTGCACTGGCAGCCCAGATGGAACCAAAGTCACAGCCCAGACCCTTGCTCAATATTGCTTCCTGTCCAGTCCTCAAGACGCCCCCAGCTTCATACCTGCGTTCAGCTGGTCACGTTTTGCTCTCCTCACAGATCTAGGACTTGTACTACAACGTACCGAATGGAGAGTATCTTCGCGCTTTATCTTTTTACAAAACACCTCCCAACGAAGTCCTGCCAGTTCGTACATTCTTTACCCTTTTCGTGGAATTGCTTTCTCCTCTGGCCCATGTTCCTGATTCTGTCTGTCAGGGTCATGATACCCACCTGTGAGGAAGAGACCCACAGTCTGGCCCCCAGGAACCTTACTGCTCTCACCCAGACTTGGAGAGCCCCCTCAGGTACACATCAATCTCCATTATCAGCCCTCTGTCTTCAGCTCCCCCCCACATCCACAATCACTTCATGAAAAGGTGCGGGAGTGGTCTGGGGGGTGGGGCAGCCCTGTGTCTAGAAAGGGACCAAGAGAAAATACAAGGTCGACGCCCCCATTTTACAGATGAGGAAACACCCCCATTTTACAGGTTAGGAAAGGGTAGTTATGGTGACATGGGGTGGAGGGGGCTAAGCCTCACAAATGGGAGGAGAAGAAAGAGGGAAAATCACATGTGGGAGGAGAGGATTTGGAGGCAGGGTCCTGCCTCCAGCAGTGCCTCTCACAGAGCCTTGGGGGGCCTGAGTTCATAGCAGCAGAGTTTTATAGACAGAAGTAGGCCTGGTGCCTGGCCAGGAAAGGCCTCATGGCTCTGGGGTCAAGGTTCTAAGAGAGGTGGCTGAGCTTGGGTCTGGGGCTGGAGAAGCAAGGAGAAGGTCAGATCACCTAACCCATCTTGCCCCGATCCTGCACAGGGCTGGAACACAGGGATCTCCCCTTTGGAACATCAGAAACCCTAGAGTGCTTGTTAAATCCAGATTTCAGGCATCTTCTCTGGAGACTGAGATTCAATTCTTTGGGGCCAAGGCATCTGCATTTTAATGAAAGCCCTGGAGGTTCTGAAGCAGAGATCCCCAGAAAGCATTTGGGGTGACTGGGCATAGCTTCAGTCAGTTCAGTCGCTCAGTCGTGTCCGACTCTTTGCGACCCCATGGACTGCAGCACGCCAGGCCTCCCCGTCCATCGCCAGCTCCCAGAGTTTACTCAAACTCATGTCCATTCAGTCAGTGATGTCATCCAACCATCTTAGAAAAACTTTAAACCTGCTCCTGGCTACCGGGGCCCCTAGACATGGGGCCAGTCATCAGCTACACTGGTCACTTCTGGCCCCCCTTGTCTTGCTGCTGAGCTCATCCATGGAGCCAGCCACTTGCCTCGATGGACGGTATGTTGGACGATGACACAGCATGGAGAAGGGCCAAGCTGGGGACTGTATCTGCCTGAGATGGGGTTCCAGCACTGATTCTTCCACTTACCTCCCTAAGCCTTACTGTCCTGGTCTATAAGATGGGTCCATGGTAGTTTTAGTTTAGAGGGTCATTGAGGAGATGCCATAGAGAAGTGTATGTGGATGTATCAGGCACTGTGCCTGACAAGCCTGACGAGGTGAAATCGGGGCTCTTGGTCATATTAGATACTTCAGAGCCCTCGCCATGTGCCAGGCACCACCTCCAGTGCTTTACATGTATAAACGTGTTTAATCTTCACAGTCGCCCTGTGAGGCAGCTTCAGGGTTATGTTATGCTTGACCGTTCAGGAAACAGCACAGAGATGTGAAGCAGTTTGCCCAAGATCACACAGCCAAGACCGAGGCCATCTGTCCCTAACGTTTGTGCTCCTTAATGGTATACTGTTCTGATGCTGGGGAGAGCCCTTTGCATTTACTTTAGGCCCCTGCCCCTAAATTGTGTTTTTGAAGCATTTGTAAGCCATTAACCCTTCCTTTCAAGTGAAATCTTTACAGAAATCTAATGTAAAAACATGGCTCAGTTGGAAAAGAATCCACCTGCCGTGCAGGAAACCCAGGTTCAATATCTAGGTTGGGAAGATCCCCTGGGGAAGGAAATGGCAACCCACTCCAGTATTCTTGCCTGGAAAATCTCATGGACGGTGGAACCTGTTGGGCTATAGTTCACGGTGTTGCAAAGAGTCAGACACGACTTAGTGAATAACCACCAATGTAAAAACAGGTACATGTGGAGCAATTTTGGTTGAAGGGGCTGCTGAGGGTCACCCTCTGGTCCCCTCCTCTTCCCCTCCCCCCAGCAGTGGCAACCAATCCCAGAGGGCCTCCATAGGTTGCTGGGTAAAAATCAGAACAGAATCATCACCTGGGAGACAACTACTCTGACCTTCCACTTAAGTTCTTAGAATTTGGGAAAGAAACCCATGATTTCTTCCTGATCTCAAAACTAGGAAGTTATCTGTTCACCCTGGTGATGAATACACACACACACAAACATATACATGCTCACAGTCATACACACATACACACACACAATCATATACACACTAACACAACCATACACATATACACAATCATATACACACAATCATACACACTCACACACAATCATACACACCCTAACACAATCATGGCACATATACACAATCATATGCACACATACAATCATATACACACTAACACAATCATACACATATACACAATCATATGCACACATACAATCATATACACACTAACACAATCATACACATATACACAATCATACACACACATACAATCATACACACATTCACACCCAATCATACACACACTGCTTTCTGCCCACACACAAATGCACACTCTCGTATGCACATTGACAAGCGCACACACACTTACACAGGAGCCTCACCTCTGCTTTCCCCCTCTCATTGCCCCATTTCCTGTATTGCACAAGATTCTAACTGAGCAAGGGGAAGGAGGTGCCCCCAGCCTCCTTAATACACACCTGCCCCCAACAGCAAACTCAACTCAGAGCCAGACTCATTAGCATCCTGTCCCATCACACGCCTTTTCATCTCAGGAGCTCCGCAAACAAGCAGTCTCATTAACGCCCATTTTACAGATGGGGGAAACTTTCATCATCATAATGACATCTCAGGGAGAGTGGCCTTTCATCTGTGGATCACAAAGGACTCTTTCACATACTAATTAGGTCCCAGAGGAAGATTCACCCCTGTTCTTCCCACCCTGTAGTTCTGGAAAGAGGAGGCGGAGGAACCTCAGGATTAGGCTATAGCGATGCGGGGCCCATTTCCCAATTGAGGAAGATGACTGGCTGGGTGGGTGGAGTGTGCACATCAGTAACTGGACCATGGAACCCTCAGGGAAGGGAGGGAGGAATGGGGAAGCCTCGGAATATGACTTGTAACAGTGATAATCACCAGAGCTACTATGGTGATACTTCTTCCTATGTGAGAAGCACAGTTCCGTTATAAACCACAGGGCTGTCGTTCCAGGGGGTAAGGTAGGGACAATTTTTAAGCATTTCCAAGCACACCAGTGCTTGCAAGACACTGAAAGTTTCTCAGCAGGTGAAGCATGATGCTCCAGGGCGATGGATCTTAAAGCCATGCATGAGATGGATTGAGAAGAGAGTGCTAGAAGAGGCTCAGGGCCATTGTCCAAGGACTGGCTCAGGCCTGGGTTGACCCGGATAGGATCTATTTTAGAACTTGGCAATGGAAAGGAAGAGAGCTGTATATAAGGCAACCTGGCAACTGGATGCTGGGAACATGGACAAGAAAGCAGCTGTTTGCCTTCACGGTTTTAATCTAGGTTTCCCAGAAGTCTGGAAAACAGATGCAGCTGATGACATTTTGGGAGAGTTTTAAAAATGCTTATGTTCAGGGCTCACCCCAGATTTTGACTCAGTAGGCCTGAAGTGGGGTCAAATATGCCCCCTATGTGATCCCAGAGAACAGCCAGAGCTGAAACTCACTGTTCTAAATTTTCACTGCTCAGGGTGTGGACCACACCCTCTAGCCTGGCATCAGCTGGAAACTTTCTAGAAGTGCATGTTCTCGAGCCCTGGCCCTTCAAGACCCACTGAATCCGGGTTTGCATCCTCAATACCTTTCAGACTTTAATCTGCTTGAGTGCTACCTGGGGACCTTGGTAAAACTCAGGTTCTCATTCTCATTTGATTC
The DNA here is from genome assembly GCF_019320065.1 of Cervus canadensis. Classification (NCBI taxonomy): domain Eukaryota; kingdom Metazoa; phylum Chordata; class Mammalia; order Artiodactyla; family Cervidae; genus Cervus; species Cervus canadensis. The sequence goes on along the minus strand of NC_057404.1, from coordinate 19,947,525 downwards.
TTTTGAATGCTAACTCTGAGATCTGCTCCTGAGCCCAAAAGGTTCTCAGCATGACGACAACTGACTTTTCTAGCAACTTGGAGCTGATCAGGCACTTTCGGTGACTTTTACATTTTGCCTGACTCTTACCTTCATGCTACACTTTTGCAAAGCAGGCAGACGAGGCACCCTTAGCTCTGCTTTAGTGGTTCCATTTTACAAACTGGAGGCTGACGTTCAGAGCCATAAGATCACCTCTTGCTCAGGCCTTACATCTGGTGTGTAGCCAAGTTGGAAGTTGCAACTCCACTTCTGGCATCAGATACCAGACTCCACTGATGAGGGTAACCAGCCTCCTTGATCCTTTGCTAGTTGAATGGCAGATGACCACACTCAGTGAAGGCAGAAGATGATTAGCCTGTGACTTGTGTAAGGGGAGGGAAGGTTGTAGGTCAGTGTTTCTCAACCTTGGCTACACAATGGCATCTTCAAAGTGGGCCTTAGAAATACCCAAGCCTGTATCCCAACCTCAGTGATTCTGATTTTACTGACGTGGATGTGGTCTGTGCTTTGAGATGTTTTTAAAGCCACCCCTGTGATTCTTACATGCAGCTGAGTTTGGGAACCTCTTTCTGTTTCCCACATCACATGACCCAGTCCTGTCTTCTCAGTGGAAACAGCTTCTGACTGTTCAAACCTCTCCTCCAGGCCTCGAATCCATGTATTATCCCTGGGCAGCCTATTAGCAGAGAGGCCTGTTGGGAAAACATGCCCTTTTAGAACCCCAACCCACAACTTCATTGGAGATTGCCAGATTTAGTAAATGGAAATGCAGGATGCCTAGTAAAATGTGAATTGCAGAAAAACAGTGAGTCACTTTTTTAGCAGAAGTATGTCCAGTGCAGTATGTGGGACATACTTATACTTTAGATTTATTCATTGTTTATCTGAAATCCACGTTTAACTGAGTGTCCTGTATTTTGTCAGTCATTCCAGATTCTCGTTCCTAGCAACCAGGTCTTCTAAAAGGAAGGCATTTGAGTTGAGCCTGTCTGGGCTGGATGGGGGCATCCAGTTTTGTCAGATGAGGCAGCTGAGAAGGATTGGTTTTCAGGTGCCTTTATTGAAACTGCCCCAGATGGACAGACACAACATCCTTCTTGTCTTTTTGGCCGCGGAGTCGGCTTTCCATGAATGTGTCCTATGTGAATGAGTAAACCAGTTTCTCCTCTCCCTGGCCCCAGGCCATGTACACCAGTGACACAGCCCAGAGAGATGCTACGAGCTCAGAATTTGGACACGGAAAGATTTTTTTTCCTGGAACCAAGTAACATGATCCAAACAGCTATATATAAAATTTGGTAGAAATGTCATAGACTGCACATTCTGAGAAAGTTGGTTGTAGGGATCCTGACTTACATAGGCAGCTGGCATCATGCTGTAGGCCTACAACATGTGCTAATAAAAATAATTGTCAGGTGAGGTCAGGTGACAGGAATCTAAACTGCAATGGTATAAATCAGTATCAGTTGCCTGTTTATTCATTAATTCATTCAAAAAACATTTCTTGTCCACTTACTATGTACCAGGCACTGGGCAAAGATGCATGCTGCACTGAAATTGCTCTTATTCTGTTGGGAGAGACAGATAGGTGGAGACAATTACAATTCAACAAGAGGAACACTTTGATGAAGGTAAGTACAAGGTGCTATGAGGACCCTCGGAGGGACCTTGCCCTGAGGTGGGGGCAGGAAAGGGTCTCTAGAGGAAAACCAGAAACATATATGTGAATTAGTGGGATGAAGAAGGTGGGAAGGACAGAGTACCCCAGGCAGCATATGCCAAAGCAGAGAGAAGGAAGAGACATGGAACACTGTGGGATATAACTGGAGATGAGATTGGAGAGCCGAGCAGGGGCCACAGAGGACACCAGTATGCCTGAAGTTTGGAACAAAGGAAAATAATAGAAGGATATGAAGCTGGAGAAGGACATGAGCAAACTTGCTCTGGCCATAGTATGGAGGCTGAATGGAAAGGGACAAGCCTGGAGTCAGGGAGACTAAGTTGAAGGCTGGTACAGGCATACACAGGAGAGATGATGGTGGACCTGCTTAGGTGGAGACATAAGGGGTGGAGAGAAGTGGGTATGCCATACAAGATTTATGGAGGTCAGATCTCCAGGATGTGGAGAGTCCATAGGATATGAGGGATGATGAAAGGGCAGTGTCTAGCACAGCTCCTGGGATAGGAGATGCATCTGGATAGGAGATCAACCTGGCACTTGAGTTCAGGCTTAAAGACTGACTTCTTGACCATCCTTATAGGTGATTCTTAGGTTCTTTGAACTGCATGCGGCTATAAGGGAGGGAAAAACTATCGTCTATCTTTTCTTAGGTTCTTTGAACTGCATGCGGCTATAAGGGAGGGAAAAACTATCCTCTATCTTTTTCAGTTCAGTTCCCAGGACCCTGAAAATTAAACTGACACAAGACAGATTAATAGAAGAAAAGCCATAAAAATGTAATTTGTTGTTACTATTTTGATTTTTACTTGTACACAAGGGTCTCAAAGAAAAGGAAGGCAGTTCAGCCTGAGTTTGTATACCAATTTAACAAAAAGTAACAATATGTAGAGAAGTGATAAGACTAATGAAAAGGGTTGGGATTTCTAGGGGTGGTAACTTTCTAGGGGTGGAAACATATGGGTGAAACTAATGGGAGGTGTGTTCTTTCCAGTAAGGTTTGTGAATGCAGATTCAAGTCATACCATCTCCAGCAACGACTTATATCCTCTTCCTAGTACAGAAGAAGAAAGTAAAGACTTCACAAAGGGGAATTTATGCCTGCTGTTTTAGACAGAAAGGGGGAAGATAAAGAGCTCTTCCTGCATCTGCTGACTCTCAATTGCCTTCAATTCAAAATAATCCTGATGCTAAAGTGGTTTCTTTTGGGTGGCATATTCTCATCCCCTTCATGGCCAATATAAGAAGTCTTGGGCTCATCTTCCCCAAGCCCCTCTGAGTCTCCTTTCCTTCCTTTTTTCTCTCCCTTAATCCCAGTTCAGATCCCATCTGTTTGACCTCAGGTAAGTCACACAACCCCCCTGGGCCTTAGGTTCAGTAAAATGGAGGCACCAGTGAACTTTCTGTAACTCATCTTTGAGGCCCTGGGCCTTCAAGGAAGCAGAACATAGCATTTATAAGGGTGAGATTCCAAGTCCAACCAGTAGGGTTTTATCCAAGCTGTCCCATTGCTAGTTATTTAATTGAGGGTCAGTTGCATCAACTTTCCAAACCTCAGTTCCCCATATATATGTTCAGAGTGGGAATAATAATAAAGCTCTGCTTCATATAGTTTTTTGTAAGGAGATAATCTATTTAGCATTGTGCCTGGCATATATTAAGCTTCCAATATATGTTGATAATAAAATACAATAATCATGATACATTAATAATCACCATTATTATCATCTATGTACTAGCAAATGTGAACAGGGAAGTGAGCATTACAAATATTTATTGAGCACCTACAATAATGTCAGGAATGTTTATACATTTCACAATAATTCATTCTTGAGGTAGACACCATAATTATCATTATTTTATGTCAAGGAAGCTGAAGCACAGTGCAGTCAAGTAACTTGCCCAAGGTCACATCACTAATTAGTGGCAGAACCTACCCTTCCAAACCAGGAAATCTGGTTTTGTGGACCACACTTGTAGTCACTATGTGGTACATAGACCAACCATAATACACTTGGCATCTTACTCCCTCTCTCTCTTTTTTCTTTTGCAACACTTCCAGCATTTCCTCATCCAGGAAAAATATCTGACCTTCGTTTAGCATGTGTTATTTTCTCCACTGAGAGCTCCAGATAACCCAGATCTGTGTTACTCAAACTGTGTTCCATGGTCCATGGAGGATTTCATGGCCAAAAGAGTTTGAAAAATGCTAGACTAAGAAAAATTTGTTGTTCCTGTTGTTCAGTGGCTAAATCATGTCTGACTTTTAGCAACCCCATGGACTGCTGCATGCCAGGCTCCCCTGTCCTTTGCTATCTCCCGGAGTTTGCTCAAATTCATTTCCATTGAATCAGTGATGTTATCTAACTATCTCATCTGCTGTTGATTCTTCTCCTTTTGCCTTCAGTCTTTCCCAGCATCAGGGTCTTTTTCAATGAGTTGGCTCTTGGTGGTCAAAGTATTGGAGCTTCAGCTTCAACATCAGTCCTTCCAGTGAATGTTCAAGGTTGATTTCCTTTAGAATTGACTGGTTTGATCTCCATGCAGTCCAATGGACTCTCGGCAGTCTTCTCTAGCACCACAATGCAAAAGCATTAATTCTTCAGTGCTCAGCCTTCTTTATCGTCCAGTTCTGACATCTGTGCATAACTACAGATCTGGAAAAACCACAGTTTTGAATATAAGGACCTTTGTTGGCAAACTGATCTCTCTGCTTTTTATACTTTAATACATTGTCTAGGTTTGTGACAAGCAAAGTTTATTTGCTTAGTAAACCACGGAACTTCTGGGGACTTTAAAATACTAGTGTATGCTGGGAATCTCTGGGTGGGAAACCCAAAGAAGTGTTTCTCAGACACATTTAATTATGGACTTCCCTGGTGGCTCAGACGGTAAAGCGTCTGCCTACAATGCGGGTTCCTGGGTCAGGAAGATCTCCTGGAGAAGGAAATGGTAACCCACTCCAGTATTCTTTCCTGGAAAGTCCCATGGTCGGAGAAGCCTGGTAGGCTACAGGCCATGGGGTCGCAAAGAGTCAGACACGACTGAGTGACTTCACTTCACTTCCCTTTTCTTTTCACAGAACATCCCAAAGGACTTGTGTTCCATGGAACACACTTTGGGAAATACTGACCTAGGTGTGAATGGTGAAATAGGATACTGGAGAGCTGGAAAGACTGAAGAGAAACAAGAAATTAAAGCCTATAGTTTGCAGGGAAGGCCAGTTGGAGTACCAGTTCATAAAGAATGGGAACTCTAACTTAGAGGTCACATACAAGGGCAAACTGAAACAAGGATTGTGTTTGGCCTTCACTATTAAAAAAAAGTGGGGGAAATTTTATATAAAGATCCAGTATCAGAGCATTGGATACCATTGGGCTCACATTCCTACATGACAATAATCGTCTGCCCTGTTTTAATTAGGCAAGTATTCTCCCATTTGCCACAGTCCTCACCACTCCCTATTATTTTAATTGGCCAACTTCCATTATTTATGTTAAGTAAAAGTTTTTGAGTTTGTAACCCCTGACCCCACTGCATCTTGTAAACCTCAAGGAAGCTGAAATAAAGGTTTATGCTTGATAAATATCACTCAGGCATACATTTTTATAACTAGCTCTTTTTCTCATTATAAAGATACTCATGCCCATTGCAGAAAACTTGGAAATACAGAAAAGTATGAAAATGAAACAATGGTGTGTATAATAACCACAATTCAGAGATAGCTATGGCTAACTTTCTGTTATATTCCTTCATTTTTGTTTGTGCCTACATATCTAGTCCAACTTTTCATCATATTTTGCTTGGATCATATCATACATGTGATTTTGTACCTTCCTTTATTCAGAGAATATTCTATTATTTACTAAGCATGGTTTATTCTGCTAAATTGTCATAGTTGAGTTTCTAAGAAAACTCACTTAAAAAAAAAAAAAATCGCTTACAGTAGGACCAGAGAGGTTAGGGGCTGGAAAATGTTAGACTTGCAATAAAAAAGGTATTTTTTTTTCTGCCAGAATGCTTATCTTAGAGTTGTTTTTTATAGTCATAAAGGCACAGCTCTAAAAGTTAAACATTATTGAACAAATCCAACATTATATGGTTGAAAAGTGACTCTAATAAAAAAGAAAGTAATGCCAAAGTACATGTGAAGGGCTTGAATGTTATTTCACTAAATGTGAGAATGGATAAAGTGACTTTTCTAAATTCACATGTGATAATTTTATATAATATATCAATGCAAAGCTTTATGTGGCTGATATCATAAATTAAGCATAGGAATGCATATTTAACTATTCCTCTGCTTCCTAAAAGTTTGTATCCTCAAATTGCTCAAAATTCCTTTTTAATGGAAAAATCAGAGATACTCTTATATTGAAGGCAGAAATAATAGTTATATTTGGCACTTTATTTAGAATCCTAAGTGAGGGGGCTTAGTGATCAGCCTGTAACTGTGCCCTTGAAGTAGAAATCTGCACTACTGGAGTCAGAGGCTGTCCATTCTCAACATGAGTATCTCCTGTGATGAGAGCCCTCACCCTCAGAGATGCAATCCAGAGCTTGTTACTAGACAGTATGTCCTCACGTGGAAGCCATGCATCCTCTGACTTCCTCCCAGTCACCCAATTCTGCTCTTCAGGTTGACATCTATTTCTTTTTCCTGTGACAGCCTCAAGTATGTTAAGAAAGCTATTATTTTACCAAACAATCTTTTCTAAGCCAAAGCGCCTTTTGCACTGTAATTTTTGTTTTTTTGGAGGTGTAGTTGATTTACAATATTATGTTAGTTTCAGGCCTATAGCAAAGTGATTTGGTCATAAATATATCTGTAGTACATGGATAATAATCTGATATACATGTCTATATATAATATAAATGGGCTTCCAAGGTGGCACTAGTGGTAAAGAACTTGCCTGCCAATGCAAGAGACATAAAAGAAGCAGGTTCGATCCCTGGGTCAGGAAGATTCCCTGGAGGAGAGCATGGCAACCCACTCCAGTATTCTTGCCTGGAGAATCCCATGGACAGAGCAGCCTGGAGGGCTAAAGTCCATAGGTCTGTATGAGTCACAAAGAGTCGAACACAACTGAAGCAATTTAGTACACACACATAAAATACAGTAATATTTATTATATAAACACATATATACTTCAGATTATTTTCCATTAAAAGCTATTATTTGATATTGAATATAGTTCCCTGTGCTGTACAGTATATCCTTGTTGCTTGTCTATTTTAAGTATAGGAGTTTTATCTGCTAGTCCATAATCCTAATTTATCCCTCACCCCTGACTTTCCCCTTTGGTATCCATAGGCTTCTTTTCTATGACCGTGAATCTGTTTCTGTTTTGTATATAGAGTCATCTGTATTATCTTCTGATTCCACAATGAGTGATACCATACAATATTTATCTTTCTCTACCTGACTTACTTCACTTAGTATGATATTCTCTAGGTCTACCCACATTGCTGCAAATAGCAGTATTTCATTCTTTTTCACAGCTGAATAGTAAATGTATGTACATACTACATCTTCAACCACTCATCTGTTGATGGGCATTTGAGTTGTTTACACATCTTAGCTATTGTAAATATTGCTTCTGTGAACACTGGGATGTATGTATTTTTTCAAAGAAGGGTTTTCATCTTTTCTGGATATTTGCCCAGGAGTAAAATTGCTAGATCATATGGTTAAGGTAAGCTTTTTAATTTTTTCAAGCTTCTAATATATCATAGTTTTGAGACATTTACAGAAACCCAGAATGATTTTGGTAGTACGTAAAATTTTTAAAGGAGTTAAATGAAGGAAATTCCCTGGTGTCTCAGTGGTTAAGGCTCTTTGTTCTCACTGCCAAGAGCCTGGGTTCAACGCTTGGTCAGGGAACTAAGACCCCTTCAAGCAGCCAGTAGTGCAGCCAAAAAAAGAAAAAGGAGTTAAATTAAGATCGATTTGGCTTCCCTGGTGGCTCAGATGGTAAAGAATCTGTCTGCAATGTGGGAGACCTGGGTTTGATCCCTGGCTCGGGAAGATCCCCTGGAGAAGGGAACGGCTCCAGTATTCTGGTCTGGAGAATTCCATGGACAGAAGAGCCTGGCAGGCTACAGTCCATGGGATGGCAAAGAGTAAGACGTGACTGAGCGACTTTCACTTTCAAGAACAAGGCAGGGAAAGGAAATCTGATCCTTAGTAGGTTCATGTCGTTCCATCTTGATTAATCCTCACAGCTTCCTAATGAGACCATACTGGTCAAGGCTTACTATCCTACAAGTGACAGAAAGCCCAACTCAAACTGGCTCAAGCAAATCAAACAGATTAAACTATAAATCCCAAGAGCTGGGGTTTTGGCCTTCAGTATAACTTGATCTAAGCACTCAGAGAATGCTACTAGGAATTTTTTTTTTTTTCCCCACCTCTAAGCAATATAAGCTGCTTTACTGCCTTGATTCTTGTCAAAAACTTGGTGACTCCCTGCAATTCCTAAAAAAGGAACTGGCAACCCACTCCAGTATTCTTGCCTGGGAAGTCCTATGGACAGAGGAGCCTGGCAGGCTACCGTCCATGGGGTCCCAAAGAGCTGGACACAGCTGAGGGACTAACACTCCACTCTCACCTCACTTTTAGAGACAAGGCGACTAAAAGTCAGAGGCAGGAAGCTGTCTGTCCAGGTTCACACTCACAGGAAGTGGCAGGAAGAGGGGTTTGTGTGCGCTCCACTACAAAGGCCTGCTCTTTCCCCTTTTCCCCACAACAGGGTCCGGTTCTGCTGACTGGAGCTGAATCATAGCAAATGTGTGTCTACTTTTTATGATTCAGTAACTTTGGGTGACAGAATAATTAACTAATTGTAAGCCCTGGGGATAAAAGCTCCTGAATCCTTTCATCCAGAATTTCTGGCAAAGGTGCTAGAATTTCTTCATGATTGGTCACTGAACTCATCAGTATCTTTCCAGAACCTGGGGGACATGGCTTTGGGGACTGCACAAGCCAGTTACTCACTTTGATCCCGATTTTCATTTCCTGGTAGCAAGTCTGGTTCTGTCTGCCATAGGGTCATGGATAGCCTCTGTGGTCATGTCTTGGGGACACAGGAGTGGAACCCCATGACGATCCTGCTCCCTGGCCAGATTAGCTCAGCCAGGGCACTGCTTTAAGATGTAAATGCAAACATCTCAGTCTTCATGGACACTAGTCTGCCTATTAACCCTAGAGCGTTTCGTGTGTTTCTCTAACGCATTTGCTCTGAAGACATTTGAAATTCCACCCCAATAGACCTTAGAAAGTTAAACTACATTCCTTATCAATAGCAGAGTAAACTGTGCTGAAATCACACATGAAATACTTTCACGTATGAATTACCATCTAGCCATTAAAATAATAAAATAAGGCAATTGAGTATCAGTACTGGCAAATCTCATAAACTTAATGTTGAAAAACAAAAACAAAAAAGTTGTGGAAGGATACATGCAAAATCATGCTATATTTGGCACAGAGCTACTTAAGGAGTAAAAAGGTAAAGACATGTACAAGCGTTTCATGCTGTTAAGTCCTTGGGGTAGGAGAAGGGGCTCCAAATGATAAAGGGGAAAGAGGGTGTCATCAGTTTTATCTGTAATTTTTTTCTTAATCTGGGTAGTGGATACAGATGTTTGTCATATTTTTCCCTATACTTTTTTTTTTAAATACAGTATTTGATAATGAGACATGTCACCCATCAGTCATGGTCAATTTTCCACTTCTCAGATGCTGTATCGGGCAGAATTCAATGGCAGAGACATAATCCACTCTAGCTCCCTAGTGAGTTTAGGCTGAAGGAGATTTAATACTGTGCTGGAGAAGGAAATGGCAACCCACTCCAGTATTCTTGCCTAGAGAATCCCATGGACAGAGGAGCCTGGCAGGCTACAGCCCATGGGGTCGCAAGAGCTGGGCATGACTTAGTGACTGAACCTCCACCACCGCAGAATTACTCAAGAGGCTGGAGGGACCACGCTGAGCTTTCAGGAATAGTTCTGAGAACCGCGCTGCAGCTCGAGGGGACACGAAGGGCACTGCTGTCTTTTACAATTGGACACTACCAGCTGGATGGGGAAGAACATCATGGAAATTCCAGACTCCGAAGCAATGGTACTTGCCAGCAGAAACATTGCAAGCAGCCCAAGTGCGGTCTCCCCCTCCCTGCTTCCTTCTGGTTGCCGGAACCCCAAGTGCATCTGGGAACTACAGACCTCGACTTTCAGCCTCTGCAGTGGAGGAAGGCCCGTGAGAAGGCCGGAAGTATTGATCCACCACGTTTCTCCCAGGAGCTGCACTGTTCGCTCACACCGTCTCTTATTGCCCCTACACCACCAGGCCCAGCCCTTTACGCCCACCTTCGTCCCATTCTGAGCTCCTTCCCCAGCCTCCGTATCACATTGGGGGTTGGTGGTCAGAGGACTCGGTGAAAAACAAAGGCAATTCTGTAGGCCCTGTTATCAGCTGGCAGGTTTATGCATATAGGATCCAGGCATAGGATTGCAAAGAAGGCATTAGACCTGGAGAAATTGCAAAGAATGCCTTAGACCTGGAGAAATATCTGGGGTCACAGTGGTCTACAGTCAGCTAGGTGTCCCCCTGGGGAAGGTAGTGGTTTTTAGTGGTGAGAGAGCTTGACTCCAGACTGAGACCATCTCAGGCCATTTTTGATGGCCTCACCACTTACTCAAGGGTCACTCTGGGCAAGTTGCTTGATTTCTCTGCCCTTCAGTTTTCTTATCTACAAAATGGGAATGATAATGATACTAAGAAAACCTCCCTCATTGGGCTGCTGCGGGGGTTCAATGATGCAGGATTAACAATATAGCAAGCACAAACAGCGCTTACCAGGCACTGGGCTAAGTGTAGCATATACTTCGGCTCATTTAACTTCACACTGGTGCTGGAGATGGGTACTTTTTGTTGTTTATATCTCACATATATGGTTCTAATCCAACAGCCTGGAGTCAGACTCTGAGCTCACAATTGCTCCATGATACTCCTCTCAGGATACACAGAGGGTTCAGGGCCAACTGAGTACCTGGTCAGACTAAATAATCCTTAGATGTTATTACTCAGAAGAGCAGGGGGAGGAAGAGAGGTGAATGTGAAACCAACAATACTGAATTCCATCAAATGGCAAAGTGCCCCACCTGTGGGCCTGGGGATAGGGCCGAGGATCTGGAAACAGGTGTGCTGTCTGTCATCAAACGTCCCTATGTCTGATGTCGGGAGTGTGAGTGGGTGAAAAGAAAAAGAGGCTCTAGCAAAAGTGGTGGAATGTTTATGGTTCTTTAGGAAGAAAGTCTCCCCGTTTGAACTAGTAGCAACCCAACCTCACTGCCTCAATAAAAAGAGAATCTATTGGAGTCGGTAGGGACTCTCACAATTAGTGAGTGCCTGAAGGTGCAGGCTGGGAAAACAGGTAGGAACTGAAGGGGAGGCTGGGAGGGATGTGCTGTATCCTTTATTTCTTTTACTGAAATCGACCATCATGGCCATCCCACAAGAGAATCTCATCACCTCTTCATCTCCTGGTGGGAGCTGAGGTGTCCCTGGGCTCCTGGCTCCCAGGGGTGGGAAGTACCAAGGTGTTCAAATCTAAGCATATACCTCTATTAATACTTGAGGAAGAGTCTGAGCCTGCAGGCACTTTTCTATCCTAGACAAAGGAACATGGTGAGTGTTATAAAAGTAAAGATATGCTGGAACCCAACTGTGACCTTCTCCTATACAAAGTACATCTAATGCTAAAATGCCATTTTAAATTAAGGAACTCTTTCAAGTAAACATGTATTTTATTAAACTCATCCATGACTACATGACTTTTAAAAATAGAGGTAGATAGATATGCAGAAAGACTATAAAATGATAATGAATGCTTGATGAGTCTGTACATCAGACGACAGGGACTTGGTCTTTGTTTACCAGGGTATGAAGAGTAGGAGGATCTGAGCCCCCAGCCCCTTCTTCCCGACTTCCATACTCACCAGGCAGGACCAACTATATAATTTGCAAAGCCCAGTGCAAAAGGAAAACATAGGGATCATTGTTAAAAATGTATTAAGAATTTCAGCATGGTGACAATAGACCATCAAAGCAATTTCAGGGACCCTCTCAGTGTGGAGTGCTGGACAACTGCCCAGGTCATGTCCACAAAAAGTTGACCATGCTGCCCAGGGGTTCTCCCCAAATGGAAGCGGAGTGTGGATGCCAGACAATGGCCTCTCCTCTGGTATGTCCTTGTTTATTCTAAGCAATTAGCTGAGCAGGGTGACAAGCCATTTCTTGGGGTATCACAACACACACAGCTCAAAGTTTCCCATTGCCTCTCTTCCCTTCCTTTTCTTACACGCATCTATGGAGCATTTTCTGTGTGGGGCCCTGGGAAAAATCACAGTTCCAACTTTGGACTGCTCACAATCTAGTGAGGGAGATCGTTTTACAGGCAAAATTAAATTCCAGTGTGATCCATTACAAGGGAGGAGTGCTAGTTTCTCAGTTGTGTCAACTCTTTGCAAGCCCATGGGCTGCATAGCTCGCCAGGCTCCTCTGTCCATGGGATTCTCCAGGCAAGAATACTGAAATGGGTTGCCAAATCCTCTAGGGGATCTTCCCCATCCAGGGATCAAACCCGTGTCTCCTGCATTACAGGTGGATTCTTTACCTTGATGGTCTGAATCACCAGGAAAGCCTTTACAAGGGGGGAGGGTGAGGTGCATTTTGAAGAAGGGCCCCTAGTTGGCCTGGGGGAGGCAAGAAGGGTCATGGATGGCTTCTTCTGAGGGGCTTTGTAGATGTGGAAAGTTGGGCTCTTAGGGCATCACACTGGCACAGTGTGGAGGCTGGGTGTGTGGAAGGCCGGACTGGTACTAGGGAGCCTGGTTATGGGACTGCACGCTGCCCTGGGAGACAATACTGGGTCCTGAATGACAGCAGGGTACCTGGCTCTTCTCCTGGAGAGTTCAGAAGTGGAATCATCTAGCTTTGGTAATTGTTTGGAGGTGCGTGGGTACTAAAATTGAAAGAAAATCCTAAAATGACTAATTGGCTTCTGACTTTGGGCAGATACACAGACACAATTAAAAAAAAAAAAGCCAGTTTGGGGGGAAAGATTACACATATTATTAGTAATTTTGCAAATCAGTAAAGCTATAGGGAGAGCTCTGTATCACTAATGCTTTTCCAATTTTTACATCACACTTTTCCTTCCTCCCCATCAGGATCCCATCCCCCAAATCACCACATAAACAAAAACACAAAAGAATTGCCAACATCTTTCACAGAAATACACAGAATTGAAAAGCAAGGTTGCACAATGAAGTAAATTAGCGATTCCACTCCAGAAGCAATGAAAACAACACAATTTTAGAAAAGGAAGTTTCAGGTCTATAATTGCTTCTAGTTGTGTAATCAAGGGCAGTGATCCTAATACAAATACGTTTTTTAAAAATAGAAGTAATTTCCCTGGCTTTTATCACCAGGTTATTTAGTAACTTGTTTATTTACACCTTTAACAGACTATACTGCAGCGGTCACTGAAACTTTTTGACACACGGGACTGTTATGCCCAATGTCTGAATCCCCGAGTGGGAAGAGAGAAGGCTTCCAAGACAATGCAACTCGCAAAAAGGGAAGTTTATTGCTGACTTGAGTCAGGGCTCCTGCCCAGGAGGAGGGTCAGAGAGCCCCAAGCCCAAGCTCTTACACAAATTTATAGGGTGAGAACACGCCGTTGGTAGTTGGTTTAAGCGGATTGGTTACAAGTTTGCAAAGCAATTTCATTGGTCAAAACTTTCGCGCGCGCAGGACTTTCCCGGGGGGTTCCCCCCTCCCCCCCTACTCCCCGTTCCTAATTTCCTAATTGGCAAACAGTGTTTAAGGGAAAGCTGATTGGTTGTATCCAGGTGGCCTGATAATCTTACCACCCAGAAGTAGGAAGGCCTGCTCCTAATCTAAGCTGCCTGCCATGGCGTGACTTCTGCTTGCCTCACAGGGACCAGTTTCATGTAAGACAATTTTTCCATGGGTTCCTTGGGGAGGGGTGGTCTGGGGATGATTCAAGTACATTACACATAGTGTGCACTTTACTATTGCATCAGCTCCACCTCAGATCATCAGGCACTAGATCCCTGAGGTTGGGGACCCCTGCTGTAATAGAGGAATTCAGATCCTTAGTTAAAAGGAATAGAGATGAGGAGGGGAAAGGAGGATCATCCTCAAGTTCAGCTAAATCTTGAAATTAAAAAAAAAAAAAATACCCTAAAGGGTTAATTGCTTAATAGTCACCTTGTGTGCACAGTGTGCATCCTTGAAATGATTAACAGGAGGGAAAGACTGATGGCAGCCCATAACACTCCCTTTATTTAGAAAGCATTTGGGGCAGACTGCATATTCAGTCTTGAAAGAGTTACTAGTCAGATTCTGGTTCTGGGAGCTGTAAGGATGTGGAAGCCCAGCCCCATCACCTGAGTGGTCATTAGCATTAAGCTGCACCACGTCCCTTTCTCATTTCACAGTTTATAGACCCTTTAGTTCCAGCTCAGCAGTCTTGGAGGGAAACTATTCAGGTATTCATATATGCCAAATCACACCAGGTACTCTCAGAGGAAAAACAGTCCTTTGATAGAACTTGGCAAGTGAATTCTTGCCTGTTGAAATACACACCAGTGTTCACGCTAACCCAGATGTGGTCTTAAAGTAGGTCCTCTGCTTTCCTTCCACGTTGTGATGAGGACTCTGACCCTTGGGTGGCTACCTCGAAGCCATGCGCTTTCCTTGGGTTGGCCTTGGGAGATGGCATGGGCTCTGCAACGGTTGAGACCACTCAGCTTGGTAGCTTCTCCGCTTTCTTCATAACTTCTGTAGATGGGTGCTGCTGTTGCACTTGGAGGGAGAGATCAAGAGGGAGACTTTCCTACTGACTTGATCCATGATGTGAGAGCATACTTTTCATATCAATAATTGTTCAGTGCATTTGCTTCTCTTTTTTATTTATCATTAGAATTATTTTTTAAAATACTTATTTACTTATTCGGCTGCCCTGGGTCTTAGTTGTGGCACTTGAGTTCTTCAATTTTTATTACAGCATGTGGGATCTTTAGTTGCAGCATGCAGACTCTTAGTTTCAGCGTATGGGGTCCAGAGGCCTGACCAGGGATCGAACCTGGGCCCCCTGCATTAGAAGCGCAGAGTCCTAGCCACTGGACCACCAGGGAAGTCCCATATTTGATTATTAAATTCTTCCACCTGCACGGCTGGGCAGCTGGGGAGGATGCATTGCAAAATGAAGTCTGATGATACAGCTCCTACTCTCTGGATTCTGTCAGAGGCCAAGTCTGTCTAGCAGTACATGTGCCTTCTTTGGCTGAAGGTCCTGAGTTGGCTTAGAAGAATTCATATGTGGGAATGGCTGCTATTTCTTACAGGAACTCGTCTCTCTATGCTTCGAACCAGACAAAGCAGACTTCTCTCCAGGACAATGTTTGATTAGGAATGTTTCCATCTCATGACCGGCTGTCCTCTTGGGATTGAAAAGTCCCCAACTTGATTTGGGTTCTAAAGACTTAATCAAGCATCTTAAATGGGATTACACACATTCCTGAGGCATGTGAAGTGAAACAGGAATCTGCTCCAACATTCTCACTGGAAGCAGGTGAAAGCTTTTTGCTGCTGCTGCTGCTAAGTCACGTCAGTCGTGTCTGACTCTGTGCGACCCCATAGACGACAGCCCACCAGGCTCCCCGTCCCTGGGATTCTCCAGGCAAGAACACTGGAGTGGGTTGCCATTTCCTTCTCCAGTGCATGAAAGTGAGAAGTGAAAGTGAAGTCGCTCAGTCGTGTCCGACTCTGCGCACCCCCATGGACTGTTGGAGTGGGTTGCCATTGTCTTCTCCGGAAAGCTTTTAAACAGCCTTTAAAAGAAGATGCCAGGTGCCCAAGGGCTTCCGAGGTGGCTCAGTGGGTAAAGAACCAGCTTGCAATGCAGGAAATGCCAGAGATATGGATTCGATTCCTGGGTCAGGAAGATCCCCTGGAGGAGGGCACAGCAACCCACTCCAGTATTCCTGCCTGGAGAGTCCCATGGACAGAGGAGCCTGGTGAGCTACAGTCCATGGGGTCACAAAGAGGAGGACATGAATGAAACAGCTGAGCACATCACAACCAGGTGCCCAGATGCAGATGAAGTGACCTTCCTGGGGGGGCTGGCAGGCAGAGGGCATGAACGGAATCACAGATTATACGTCGGAGCCAGACTGAGATGGTTGCTGGCCCTGGAGGAATTGTTGAGGGATCACTTGTCAGTGTCAGGCTGTGTGTCCAAATGTCAGGCCATGAAAAGCCTTGGTCCTAGGTAATTTCTGGATGAGTGAGTGCAGAACCCATCCTTCTGCTGAGTTAGTGACAGTCACTGTTTGGTTATCAACTCCTGGGTTGAGGTGGGGAGGAGCAGAGCCTTGGTTGCTAAACAAAGGGAAATAAAACAACCCATTCCACTGAGAGCAGATGACCTGTCTCTGATGTGTACTCTGGGTCATAGTGGGACAGCCTTCAGATTAACTGCAAGATGTGTTAATTCAGGTACTGCAAAAACTTCCTTCTAGAAAGCAGGGCTTGAGTTTGCGCAAACCCCTCAAAGAATGTGGTTGTTTTGTTTTCTTCTCCCCACCTCAGGGAAGTCTGTCAGTGGCTCTGTGACATAAAGATTCTTCCAGCTGGGGAAGGGCATGTCTGGGAGCCAAGAGGGTGGGATGGGGGATGGGAATGGCTCCCAAAGTCCCTCCTCGGTGAGGCCTTTCATGGCTGCCCCACCCTAGGCACGGTCTACCCCATGATCCTGACACAGCATTCCGATCTAGTTTCATATGTATTACAGCACTTAACTTCTTATCTAAACTTACCTTCTTCACTGAAGTATTTCCTAACTTAAGGTCATTTCCCCACCCAGAATGTAAATTTCAATGGAACAAGGACCCCATCTGTCTTCTCACTCCTCTGTTCTCCCTCATTGGACAGTTCCTGATCTATGGCAGGGGCTCATAACTATTTTTTGAATGAATGTATGTATGCACTGAGTGTGAATATTCTACAGAGACTCATGCTTAAAAAAGTTTTTAGACATCTGGATTAGAAATTTGACTAAGATGAATCATTTGGTTTTGAGCTTTCCAAATATAGAAGATAACCACAAAATTCAACTTACTCTGAATGACCTGGAACATCACCATGAAGGGTGGGGGGCAGGGAAGGTGACTGGACTGCTCCCTGAAGGTGGAAAACAGGGTCATGGTAGACAGTTTCACTCCTTCCCAGGACCCGGCACTTAATAGAATTCAATTAATTACTTTGCAGATGTTAATTAAGTTCTCTTCAGAGATAGATACAGGTTTCTTGTTTTTTTTCAGAGGTTCTTCATTGGATGGATGGATGATAGATGGTGGACTATGGATAGATGGGAAGAGAGGCCCATTTCAGGTTATAGGGCAGCTCACCTAATGGCTCGAGAAAGCGCCATAGTCTCACAACAATAATTCTTTCAAAAGAGCATGTAGACCGAAGGAGTAGAGAAAATCAGAAACTGGCCCTTCATTCTGACTAATTCTTAGTGGCAGGCACTTAGGGTTTGAATATTCATCCTTTAGTAGGTTGAATCTTGACTCAAAAATGCACATGTATCGTTCCAAGGAAACGTTTTTAGTGCTTCTTCACTGCACTGGGTGCTGGATGTGCATCAGTGAACAGGACAGATGTGGTTTCCATCTTCTCTGATATTTCTGCAGTTAAATAAGATATTTTGTGAGAAGGTACTTAGTACAATGCCTGGAAGCTAGTATGTACTCAATCAGTGTTGTTATTATTGTTCACTCTCTCAGTCGTATCTTACTCTTGGAGACCCCATGGACTGCAGCACGCCAGGCTTCCCTGTCCTTCACCATCTCCCGGAGCTGGCTCACACCTGGAGCTTGTCCACTGAGTCGGTGATGCCATCCAACCATCTCACCCTCTGTCGTCCCCTTCTCCTCCTGCCTTCAGTCCTTCCTAGTATCAGGGTCTTTTCTGATGAGTCATCTCTTTGCATCACGTGGCCAAAGTATCGGAGCTTCATCCTCAGCATCAGTCCCTTCCATGAATATTCAGCATTGATTTCCTTTAATATTGACTGGTTTGATCTTCTTGCAGTCCAAATGACTCTCAAGAGTCTTCTCCAAGACTGCAGTTCAAAAGCATCAATTCTTTGGTGCTCAGCTTTATGGTCCAATTCTCACATCCATACATGACTACTGGAAAAACCATAGATTTGACTATATGGACCTTTGTCTGCAAAGTTATGTCTCTGCTTTTTAATACACTGTCTAGTGTATTAAATAGCTTTTCTTCCAAGGAGCAAGTGTCTTTTAATTTCATGGCTACAGTCACTATCTGCAGTGATTTTGGTGCCCAAGAAAATAAAGTCTCTCACTGTTTCCATTGTTTCCTCATCTATTTGCCATGAAGTGATCAGTATTGATGCAATGAAAAAGTGAGAGAATGAATGATAATAACAAAGCTATCTATTTCTATGAAATCACCTCATTCAGTGTTTACCACTCTTTTGTCATTTTCATACCATATCATGAGTTTTAGATCTTCCCAAGTGGTTTAGTCGAGGTAAGGAATCTGCCTGCCAATTCAGGAGATGCAAGAGATGAGACGCGGGTTAGATCCCTGGATCAGGAAGATCCCCTGAAAAAGGAAACGGCAACTAGCTCCAGTATTCTTGCTTGGGAAATCCAATGGATGGAGGAACCTGGGAGGCTACAGTCCATGGGATCAAAAAAAGTTGGACACGACTGAATGATTGAGCACACACATATCATGACTTTTGCCTTATATATAAGTAACATTACCATTATTTGTTGAATATTCATTCTTAAAGTATAATCACTTGATTTTTGCTGTAGGAATGTATCTGAAATGAAAACACCCTATAACTACTACAAATGGAAAGCCATTAAAACTTGCTATTAAATACATGTACCTGTGCAAATACATAGAATAGTAAAAATAAAACAGTGATGCCATTCAGTTATAGCCAGATATTCCTGCTTGGGGACAGTTCTGAGCCTGAGGTTTTTTGTATACAAGAGAGCTTAGCCAGTGTTAGACAAGTGTTAAAGACATGCTAGTACCCAACTGAGAATTTATCTAGTACAAAATATATATAATGACAAAATGCCACTTAGAATCAAGGAACTCTTTCAATGAATGTGGACTTTATTAAATGCAACTATTGCCCATAAGGCCTTGAAAAATAGCAATAGAAAAATACCCCTAAAGTATGCACATAGCCCTTTGAAAAATGAATGCTTTGTGGATATATGCATTGGAAAACAGGGACTTGGTCTCTTTTGCAACTACAGTGTTAGTCTTCTAGGGCTGCAAAAAAAAAGTACCACAGATTGGATAGCTTAAATAATAGACCTTTGTTTTCTTACAGGGCCTTCCCAGGTGGCTCAGTGGTAAAGAATCTGCCTGCCAAGGCAGGAGACACCAGAGACACAGTTCCATCCCTGGGTCAGGAAGATCCCCTAGAGAAGGAAATGGCAACCCATTCCAGTATTCTTTCCTGGAGAATTCCAGTGATTGAGCAGCCTGGAGGGCTACAGTCCATGAGGTTGCAAAGAGTTGACACAACAGCATGCATACACATACACATTTTCTCACAATTCTAGAGGCTGGAGGTCTGAGATCAAGGTGTCAGCATATTGGTCTCTTCTAAGACCTTTCTCCTTTGCTTATAGATGGCCATTTTCTACTTGTGTCTTTATATGGTTTTCCCTCTATGTCTGTGTCCAAATTTCCTCTTCATATAAGGGCACCAGTTATATTGGATTAAGATAAGCCTAATGACTTCATTTTTATTCAGTTACCTCTTAAGAAATCCCATATCCAAATATAGTCACACTGTAAGATGCTTAGGGTTAGGACTTCAGTATGTGAATCTGGGGTGGAAACAGTTCAGCCCCAAACAAGTTGTATCCTTCCTAGCATCTAGAACTGTGCTTAGCACACAGTACATGCTCAGTAGATGTTTGCTGAATGGGTGAATAGAGATTGAGTGGATGGCCCTGCAGCCCCTGGGGGTCTATGATATCAGAAGAGTCTACCAGCTTAATACTGTTTAATCTGTTTAGGAATTTTTTCCCCTAATTGCCTGTGAATAGTTAGCAGCTTCATGTCCATAAAGAAAGCTACTCCCAGTGAGTTCACAGTAATTTGAAGGACCTAGTCTTGCCCACTCATTTCTTTCATTCCCTCATTCACTCATTCATCAATAAGTGTGTATCTAGAAGGGATGACTAACAATTGGTCTTGAACTCTTTCTCGTGTTTTCATTCCCTTGGTTTCACCTCTGATTATGTCATAAGTCTTGGCCCACATCCAACTCCAGGAATCCCTGACAGATTATCTGTTTATCTGCAGACTAAGATCCAGCCAAATTAGATTCCAGGGGGCCCCACACTTGTCCATCCCAAACTATATATTAGAATCACTTGGGAAACTTAAAAGAAATTTCTTTTCCATTGCTTAGCTTCAGCTCAGACTCATTGAATTGGAATCTCTGCAGGAGGGGCCCAAGCATCAGTATTTTGTCAACCTTCCCATGTGAACCCACTATACAGCAAGCACTGAGAAGCAAAGAACTCCATGCCCCTTTGGAGAACAAGCAGATCATGTGATTGTAAATAAGAGTTCCCCATACTCTTCATTTACCTAAAGATGTTGCCTTCCTGCTTTTTTTTTTTTTTTTGCCTTCCTGCTTTGACCATCCTTTTTAACTCTCATTTTCCTGCATGAAGATACTCTTGTTCATCCATTCAACCAAGACTCCTTGAGCACTAATGTAGAAGCCATCGGGAGAGAAATATAAATATGACATGATCTGTCCTATTAAAAAAAAAAGCTTACAATCTTGTAGGAAAATCAGACATATGAGTATTTGCTGAGTATAATAATGCTGTTCACTCATGTATTCACTCATTCATCAACTATTTTTGAGTCTATTATGTACCAGGCTTGGGGATACAGAGCTGAGCAAGAGAGCCAGTGCCCATCCCCATGGGGTTGACAGTATGGCGGGAAAGAGAGAGGTTAAACAATAGTAAGGTGTGGTGTATGTTAAACAGAGAATAAGGTAACCCAGGGATACACATTAAGGGACTTACCCTAGTTTAGGGGAGAGGGAGCATTTCCTTGAAGAGCTCATATAAAAACTGATTTCAGGGAATTACCTGGGGGTCCAGCGGTTAGGATTTCAAGCTTTCACTTCTTAGGGTTTAATCCCTGGGCAGGAAAGTAAGATCCCACAGGCCATGTGGCACCACCAGGGGAAGTGGGGGGTAAGCTGAGATCTCAGTGATGGAAAGAAACCAACCAGACCAGCACAAGCCTCCTGAGGACAAAACTCATGTTTATCTTACTGACCTCCCAGTGCCTGGCTCATGCAAAGATTCAGTAAATCTGTTGAATTAATAGCAAGTGAGTGAATGGTGAAAACCCTCGGGGAAAGTTTAGCATGTCTGAAGCAGGAAGTGTTGGAGGGAAAATCTCAAAGTTTACAGTGGAGAGGTAGACAGGGGTTCGATCAGGAAGTCCCGTAGACCATAAAAAAAGGTTTGGACTTTACCTCGGGATCAAGGGGAAGCCACTAAAAATTAGGCAGAGCAACAACCGACCAGATTTGTGCTTTATTTATGCTTTGTTGTTATTTTTAAGTTCTTCTTATTTTTTATTCATGGCTGCCCTGGGTCTTTGTTACTGCAAGCGGGCTTTCTCTGGCTGTGTGAGCAGGGGCTACTCTCTAGTTGAGGTGTGCAGGCTCAATAGCTGTAGCACAGAGGCTCCCGTGCCCCTTGGCGTGTGGAATCTTCCTGGACCAGGGATCGAATCTGTGTCCCCTGCCTCGGCAGGCAAATTCTTAACCACTGGGCCACCAGGGAGGTCCCAGATTTGTGTTCTAAAAGCATCCCTTTGGCTGTGATGTAGGATGGGTCTGGAGGGGGAGGAGGTGGTTGGCGACCAACAATCGTGTGATGGGGCAGGAGTGAAGGTGGGCTGCTGTAGGGAGTGGAGAGATGAGGATTATCCAGGCAGGATGCACCGGGTTCCGAGGAGGATTTGGGATGTGGGAGGAAGAGAAGTGAGCCCTGGGCAGGTGGTTTAGGAAGCTTACAGATAGCGACACCATTCAGTGAAGCAGGAAGTTCTGCGGGCAGAGAAGGCTTGGGGTTAAAAATGCAATGTTTGTCATTGGCTGTGCTGAGTTTGAACCACCCATGGGCCACTGAGGCAGAAGTGTCTGACAAACAGCTGGGGGGAGGGGGGGTGCGGATAGAGAGTCCAGTTGAAGCCATGGGAGAGGTGAGGTCACTGGGAGGATTGTGTGAATGGAGAGAGAGACAGACTGTTATTTCAAATTTTGCACCTGCCTTGGGTGGAGACCTACACAACCCCTCCTCATGTGTGGGATGCTACCTAAATCATACACTGGCTTTGTGGGACTTGTTAAAATCCTTTGATTAACACACATAACAGCTACCACACAGCAACACAAGTAGGAGGCCCTCTGGCACTTGTTAGCTGTGTAGCTTTGGGGAAATTACTTAGCCTCTCTGATTCACAGTTTCCTAACCTTTAAAATGAGTGAAAGGGTTTACTTCATGGGGTTGTTGTGAATGAGTTACTCTATGTAGGCTCTTTGGACAGGTGATGGAACATGCTAAGCACTAGCTAAAAGTTATCAATGACTTCATTATTGTTGCTATTTTATCCTTCCAGTTTGTCTGCGCAGCGGGAATCAGTGACACCATTTTCAGGAAGAAGAAACCGGCTTAGAGAGGTTAAGCAACTTGTCTAGGAGCCACCCCAACCTGGAAGAACTCTTGGTCATAAGAAATGGCAATCCACACCATCTCACTGCAGGCTGATGGATGGTCTCATGGAACCCTAGCATATGCTGTAACTATGAATGTCAACCAGGACTTCTTACTTGTGAACAAGAGAATGCAACTCCTGTTTTAAAAGAAATAAAGTGTAAAGGAAGAGTGATGGGGGTGCACGCATGGCTGACTGCAGATGGGGTGAGGCCCCAGGTTGCCTGGAAAGACAAAAGGAGGAGGGCTGAGCTCCAAGAGCCCGGTCAGGCAGCCACTGTTCAGTCGACCGGGGTGAGCGGTCCCTGGCCAGCCACTTGCCATTGTGTTTGTTCAGCTCCGGACATAAAGCCTATACGTGGAGGTCCCTGGGGTGGGCAGAAGGATCTTGTCCCCCCACTAACACAGTGAGCCTGGAATGACTTACCCCTGCAGTGACTCACAGAGGAGACGGGTCACTCCTCCAAAGGAAACAAAGACTTAATTAGGAAGGCGATGGGCGCTGGACTGTGAAAACACGTAACCCTGCTCTTCGCCAGCTCTTAAACTACTTGCAATAGTGGTTCAATGCTTTGACGTCTCCATACCCACCTCAGGGGGAGCTGGCCTAGTCTGGGGTCACCCCCAGTATCAATGGTCTTCACAGACCCTCGCAGCTCAGCAAGACAGATAGGATAGGACACTCATCCTGTGAGACCAGAGGCAAGAGGGAACCGGCCTTGGCTGAGGCAGCCCTGGAGATATGGGGGGAGGAGGAGGCTGGGGGAGGGGTGTGCGCAGGATGTGGGGCCTGTGAGAAGATGTACAAAGTGAATGAAGGCCCAGCTCTGCCCCGGGCAGCTCTGCCCCGACACGCAGGCAGGTAGCTGCGACTCTGGTTCCTGGGGTCTGAGGCAGTGAATCCAGGGACAGGGGAGAGAGTTGGCGCCCAGAATGAGGGGTTAGAACTCAGGAGGGGCCCGAGGGACATCAGCCCAGCTCCCTCACCACGGACTCAGAGCCCCCGGGATGTGGAGCCTTCCTCCCTGGGTTGTGACAGAGCCTGGACCTGCTCATTGGTCTCTGGGTTCTTTGCCTGGGACACTCCTTACCTCATGCACCATCTCCCGTGTTTTATTTTAGATTAATGCTTTATTCTGAGCTTCTCACCCAAGTAGAGGGAAGGATGTGATCTTCCCTCAGAAGGGCTGTGGGTTTGGTGTCACCTTGGATTCTACATGTGTGCTGTGCTGGTAACTCAGTCGTCAGGCTCCTCTGTCCATGGGGATTCTCCAGGCAAGAATACTGGAGTGGGTTGCCATGCCTTTCTCCAGGGGATCTTCCCAACCCAGGGATCAAAGCCGCGTCTCTTATATCTATCTCCTGCATTGGTAGGTGGGTTCCTTACCCCTAACACCACCTGGGAAGCCCCTTGGATTCCATAGTTATTTCCAAATGTGAGTCATTGACTGTGATATTTCTTTTTCCTCTCCAATGAACGGAGAGAGTGGTCCAGGCCCATTACAACTCCTCTACATGCTTCAGGAGCTGTCCTGTGAAGCCTATTCTTGTGTCTGGATCATTTGAGGCTCTGAGGAAAGCCTTGCAGGCCCAATGTCACTCCAGGTCTATCTGAGAGAAACAGAAATTTGGACATCTGGAGAATCTAGAATGCGACCCCAAGGGTGAATTCACCCAGGAGAGACTGGCTCCCCTCCCCAGCCAGGGAGGACCATACTAGGGGATCCACTGAGGTTTTGCTGAAACTGAACATATTTAGGGGCTAATCCACTCCAGGATTCTCCTGAAGATAATTCATAAGTCTGTCTTTTCTTTTTTTCTTTTTGAACTTCAATATTAGCATTTATTTTATTTTTTTAAATTTATTTTTATTAGTTGGAGGCTCATTACTTTACAGTATTGTAGTGGTTTTTGCCATACATTGACATGAATCAGCCATGGATTTACATGTGTTCCCCATCCCGATACCCCCTCCCGCCTCCCTCCCCATCCCATCCCTCTGGGTCTTCCCAGTGCACCAGCCCTGAGCACTTGTCTCATGCATCCAACCTGGGCTGGTGGTCTGTTTCACCCTTGATAGTAGCCAGAAAGATAAAGACCAATACAGTATACTAATGCATATATATGGAATTTCAAAAGATGGTAACGATAACCCAATAGCATTTATTTTAAAATAGGTAATAATTATATTCAGATGGCTCAAAGTTCAAAAGTGCAGAGTACATAGCACAATGTTTTGGTTCCCCCCGTCCCTCCCCAGGCAGCCAGCTCCATCATGTAAGAGCAGTCAGTGGTAATGGGTAATTTGCCTTCTCAAGGGGAGAATCTGCCTGATGAGCACGGGTTACCGTTGGTGTCAGGAATTTTCTGTAAGACAGTGTTAGCTGGCATTCATTCCTCCTGAGCCCTAGCTGCTCCAGACACCTCCCAGGGCTGCCAGGAGGCAGTGGGCGGAAGATCAGCTCTGAGGGCAGGTGTGGAATCCCTAGTCTGTCTCTCGCTCCTTGTGGGATCTCAGCCAAGTCCTGATCTCGCACTGACTGGCCTGGCCTTCAAGATCTGGGAGCAGTGAGAGAACCTGCTTTACAAGCAGGTTGAGAGGGTTACACACATCCCATGCATCCTCAGTACATTCTCGGGCGTGTGTATTACACAAATAATTCTTTAATATATATATATATATAGTTGAAGTGTAATTGCCTTACAGTGATATGTTAGTTTCTGCTGTACAATGAAGCGAATCAGCCATCCATATGTATACACTTATCCCCTCCGTCTTGGACCCTCCTCCCACGCCCAGCCCCTATCCCACTCATCTAGGTCATCACAGAACACTCGCTCAGTTCCCTGCGCTACATAGCAGCTTCCCACTAGCTATTTACTTTACACGTAGAGTATATATATGTCAGTCCTAATCTTCCCATGCATTCTACCCTCTCCTTTCCCCTCTGTGTCCATGCGTCTGTTTTCTACATCTGCGTCTCTATTCCTACCCTGCAAGTAGGTTCATCTGTACCATTTTTCTAGATTCCACATATACGTGTTAATATACGATATCTGTTTTCCTCCTTTTTACTTACCTCACCCTGTACAAAACTACCATATGAACTAGAAATCCCACTCTTGGGATATACTCTGAGAAAACCATAATTCAAAAATGTACCCCGCATGTACCCCAACATTCACTGCAGCACTATTTACAATAACCAGGACATGGAAGCAACCTAAGTGTCCATCAACAGATGAAGAGATGAAGAATATGTGGCACATATATAAAATGGAAAATTATTCAGCCATAAAAGGGAACGAAATTGGGTCATTTGTAGAGCTGTATGTGGAACTAGAGTCTGTCATACACAAATAACCCTTGATATCACCTGTTAACAGTCTGACCCTCTCACTAGAACATGGACCCCTGGAGGGCAAGGTTGTGTCTGTCACCAGCAACACTGGATGCCCTGTCCCTGGCACAGAAATTGGCAGGTGGCAGACACTCAATAAATGACCATCACTGCTAATGTTTTGAAGCACTTGCTATGGGCCAGGCACTGTACCAAGCTCACTGCAGACAAACTCACAATAGCCGCTCTCTGAGGTGGTTGCTGCTTCATTCCTGCTGTGTAGATGAGGACATGCGTGCACAGAGAGGTTGTCCCAAACCACAGAGCAGCCACACCAGGATTTGACATCTGGCAGTCCAGGGGTGACCAACTCTAACTGATTTGCTTGGGACCACCCTAATTTTAAAATGGAAAGATCCACCTCCCAGAAAAGGGCAAAGGAGAAGGTCCAGATCAGGATGAAATGAGTAAGGTACTTGCCTGGGGCCCAAAATTTAAATGGATGCACAAATACTCAGTAATCAAGAGAAATTACATTTTAATGCAATATTTTAAAAATAATCAAAATTCATGTAAAAAATTCATGATGAACAACATAACAAAGTTTAAAGAGTCAATTCCTGTGTGGGTCACCACTCCTCTCCTCCTGCCATGAGAACGTGTCACAGTGAGGGAAAACCATGAAGTGTCTCAGGCTGGTCAGTAGAGACAGGGAGGCCAGCCTCTCCTCCTCCCACCAGTTGGGACCCAGGGATCTATCCTTCTGGTTTGTCTTAGCTTTAAGCAAGCGGGCGGGGAATCTCTGGGAGAAGTAGGAATAGCTGCTGCAAAGCAGAAGGAATGGCTGAGCTTAGAGGAATTCCAAGAAGTAGTGTTCTCTCCCAGAAACCTGCATGGCTAGCAAGGGGAAGACTTTGGGAGGAAGGCCGGAACAGGAGACAAGAGAGCGTTTTCTCTTAACATCAGTGGGAGAGAGGATGTCTCCGTTGAGAAATGCTTCAAAAGCTCCATTTGCTGCACAGGCTGCAGTCAGGGTGTCACTGGCAGCTGAAAGCAGAGGACAGGGAAAGCTATTGTGTAACAGAGGAAAGAGCACTGAATTGGAGCTGGCTGGAGGATTTTGGATGCAAGAGAGGAGGCAGAGAAGGATGCTACTGCAGTAACTCCATGTAACTCCTCTTTGTGACCTTCCATCTTCATCTTAAATTACATTTCCAACCATCACAAATTGCTGGGAGTGAGGCCTGTCACAAGACTGCAGAGGCCAGGGTCTGTGTGGTCCCTGGTCCGCTTCTGGATTTCATTAACATCACATCTGCAGGAAATGGATTCATCCACTCTTTCTGGGAAGGTTGGCTCCTCTGTGGCTGTTAGCAATTAAGAGGTTCCAGATTGATTTTGCTATTGACCGAATGCTTATTTTTATATCCACTTTAGTTCTCTCTACTTTTGGGACAATGGTCATACTCTCCCAGGTTATTATAGTGGCTTTGCCACTTGGTAGAGATTTATGGAGCTCATTTTGGGGTGCTCAGAAATTTGAACTCTTGGTTTTATTCCTGAACTTGCTTTTCTCTCTGTTGGCTCAGATGGTAAAGAATCCACTTGCAGAGCAGGAGCCCTGGGCTCCATCCCTAGGTCGGGAAGATCCCTTGGAGAAGGGAATGGCTGCCCACTCCAGTATTCTTGCCTGGAGAACCGCATGGCCAGAGGAGCCTGGTGGGCCACAGGCCATGGGGTCACAAAGAGTCATACACAACTGAGTGACTAACCCTTTAGTCCTCTGTCCTTGCAGGATAGCAGTAACACCCTCCCAAGTTATATCGTGGCTTTGCCACTTGGTAGAGATTTATGGAGCTCATTTTGGGGCACTCAGAAAGTCAAACTCTTAATTTGATCCTTGAACTGGTTTCTCTCTCATCCACCAGTAAATGGCACCCACCATCTACCCAGCTGTTCAAGCTAACTCCCGTCATTCTCTGTAGATTGTCTTTTCTTCCTTCCCTCCCATCCATCAGCAAGTCAGATGGCCTTGCCTCCAAGCATGGTGGCCTATGATAACCAACCACCCAGGTCAGGGGTTTTCCCATTTTAACAGGAAAGGTCCCGTGTCCCAGGAAACCCCTTAGTCCCAGGCCAACAGGGGCAGCCGGTCACCCTAACCTGCTACGGCCTCACTTCTCTGATACACACTACTGCGTATTCTCCAACTGGTCTCCCTCCTTCCCTCTGCACCCACAGCCTTGCTCCACACTGCTGCGGGGTGAGCCTTCAGACAACTGACTCGGACGGCGCCCTCTACTTGAGACCCTCTGATGCACCTAAACCCACAGACCCCTCAGCACGTCCTCTCGAGGCCTCATGTGATGGGCTGTGGCCCCACTCGGCCTCTCTGGTATAGCACTTCCTCGGTCACCACACCGGGACCACCGTCTCATTAGGACAAGTCCCCTCATCCCACACACATCTGCCCTCACTGTTCCCCTCTTCCCAGGACGCTGTCCCCGGGTCTCCACATGGGGCTTGCTTCTCGCCATTCCGGTCTTGGTACAAATGTCACCATCTCGGAAAGGGCTCTCCTACCACCCAGATGGCAAGTGCCCCCCCCCCCCAAACTGTCACACTTTATCCCATAGCTCTGTTTCATTCTCCTCATGTATGAGTCACCACTGAAACAATTGTGTGTGTGTATGTGTTTGTTGATTGCCATTCACCTCCTGTCTAACCCCCTAAGACATAAACTCCTTGAGAGTAGGAACTTTCTTTCCCTCATTCTCCCCAACACCTAGAACAGTGCCTGGCAAAGAGTTGGTGCTTAAGAAATGAGTGGAAACGAGGCTTGCCTTCACAGATTTCACATTGGCGGAAAGCATGGTTTCTGTCTTCCAGAGGCTTTGAGAACAGAGGGGCTGTGAGCTCCAGGGGCTGGAGAACACAGCAACAGAAGACGGACGTGTGATTGTTATTTGAATCGTTTAAAGGAAAAGAAGGCCCCTGAGGAGGTTAAGTCCTGAAGGAAAATGGGATTTCCAGAGGCAAAATTAAGGACACTCCAAGGGCATTCCCTGCCTTTGGAGGATGGAGGCAGGAACAGCTGCACTCAGGGATCTGTCCTTGGCGTGACTTTCAGAGTTTGCATAAAGTCACCATTGCCTGGGTGATGGGACCTCCACAGGGGTAGCCAGGAAGCGTGGAAGGCTCTAGAGCAACACACTGAGGGCTTTGGGGGGAACGTCATTCAAGGTGGTGGGGAGAACCATCAGTTGCTGCAGCACTGATGCTTCTGTGAGTACTGGGAGAAAGGAAAACAGGGGGAATACTCAGAGGGAAGAATTACTAGGGCTTGGGGGAAACTTGGATCTTTGTGGCAAAGGGAAAGGAAACAGCCAACTAGTTGTCTAATTCTATTGATCTCCAATAGAATCAATTAGAATTGATCAATAGGTTAGGCAATTGCAGAAATCAATAGAAGAGGGAAAGCCAGTAGAGAGAACAATAGAATTAGGACATTGGTTAGATTTTTTGGTAAAGAAGGGCTTTGGAAGCTGAGAGCATCTGGGTTGCAGGTTGGAGAGGCATCTCTGTGGGAGGGACTGGTTTGGGAGGGTCCTTCTCATAAAATAATGAGCTTCCCAGGTGGTGCTAGGGGTAAAGAACCTGCCTGACAATGCAGGAGACATAAGAGATGTGGGTTTGATCCCTGGGTCAGGAAGATCCCCTGGAGAAGGGAATGGCAACCCATTCTGCCAGTATTCGTGCCTGGAGAATCCCATGGACAGAGGAGTGTGGTGGGCTACGGTCCATGAGGTCACACAGCGTTGGACATGACTGAAGCGACTTAGCACACGTGCACACTCATAAAGTGGTTTTGCAGACTGTTGCATGTGGGGCACTGGTGGGAGGTCCAAGTGAAGCTCCAGGGTACCCTCAGGACCCATGGGGCTGGAGAGAGAGATGTCTAAGTCAGCCCATCCACAGAAAAAGATTTTTAAACTTTTGGGATGAAGGACACTTGTGAATGTGAAAAAAGATTGGACCCACTCTCTTGAAAAGTGCACAAATCCACTTACTCTGAAAAACTTCATTCAAGTTCAACCCAGCTGTCAACTGGATATTTTTTTGTTTGTTTATCTTTTGTGTGCCCTGGAGACTGGCATTTGGAAAGGATTCTTTTACAGAAAGGATTATTCTGAAAGGATAATCCTTTATGGAAAGGATTATTCTATAAAGATTTAAGTTCCAATTTTTAAAACCTCTACTTCTCCCTTCATCTTTTTTTCTTAGCCATGCCCTCAGCAGTGAAAGCACAGAATCCTAACCACAGGCCCATCAGGGAATTTCCCTTCTCACTTCATCTTCATTCAGTTTTAAAATATCTTTTTACTATGTATAAACTTACCAAAGTTTGAACAACTAATTTTAAAATCACTTTATTTACATTTTAAACTTCATTTGCACTTTCAATATATTTGGTCTCTTTAAGTCACTGTGATAATCGAATATAACAACTAGATACTTATCTCATTTTTATAAAACAAATTAAACCTTAAAATAATGGATTTTAAGTACTCTTAAGTGTTCTGATATGGTTTACAAACTGAATAAAATTTCAATTTAAGTTCACAAATCTACATCAATTATGCAATCACTATTTGAAATTAAAATTTCTGGGTTCAATTCAGTCACTCAGTCGTGTCTGACTCTTTGAGACCCCATGGACTGCAGCACGCCAGGCCTCCCTGTCCATCACCAACTCCTGGAGTTTACTCAAACTCATGTCCATTGAGTCACTGATGCCATCCAACCATCTCATCCTCTGTCTTCCCCTTCTCCTTCTGCCTTCGATCGTTCCCAGCTTCAGGGTTTTTTCAATTGAGTCAGTTCTTCACATTACTTGGCTAAAGGATTGGAGTTTCAGCTTCAGCATCAGTCCTTCCAATGAATATTCAGGACTGATTTCCTTTAGGATGGATTTATTGGATCTCCTTGCAGTCCAAAGGACTCTCAAGAGTTTTCTCCAACATCACAGTTCAGAAGCATCAATTCTTCAGCACTCAGCTTTCTTTATAGTCCAACTCTCACATCCATACATGACTATTGGGAAAACCATAGCCTCGACTAGATGGACCTTTGTTGGCAAAGTAATGTCTCTGCTTTTTAATATGCTGTCTAGGTTGGTCATAATAACTTTTCTTCCAAGGAGCAAGTGTCTTTTAATTTCATGGCTTCAGCCACCATCTGCAGTGATTTTGGAGCCCAAGAAAATAAAGTCTATCACTGTTTCCCCATCTCTTTTCCATGAAGTGATGGGACCAGATGCCATGATCTTAATTTTCTGGACATTGAGCTTTAAACCAACTTTTTCACTCTCCTTTTTCACTTTCATTAAGAGGCTCTTTAGTTCTTCTTCACTTTCTGCCATAAGGGTGGTGTCATCTGCATATCTGAGGTTATTGATATTTCTCCTGGCAATCTTGATTCCAGCTTGTGCATCATCCAGCCCAACATTTCCCATGATGTACTCTGCATATAAGTTAAATAAGCTGGGTGACAATATACAGCCTTGACGTACTCCTTTTCTTATCTGGAACCAGTCTGTTGTTCCATGTCAGTTCTAACTGTTGCTTCCTGACCTGCATATAGGTTTCTCAAGAGGCAGGTCAGGTGGTCTGGTATTCCCATCTCTTGAAGAATCTTCCACAGTTTGTGGTGATCCACACAGTCAAAGGCTTTGGCATAGTCAATAAAGCAGAAATAGATGTTTTTCTGGAACTCTCTTGCTTTTTTGATGATCCAGCGTATGTTGGCAGTTTGATCTCTGATTCCTCTGTCTTTTCTAAAACCAGCTTAAACATCTGGAAGTTCACAATTCACGAATTGTTGAAGCCTGGCTTAGAGAATTTTGAGCATTACTTTACTGGTGTGTGAGATGAGTGCAATTGTGTGGTAGTTTGAGCATTCTTTGGGATTGCCTTTCTTTGGGATTGGAATGAAAACTGACCTTTTCCAGTCCTGTGGCCACTGCTGAGTTTTCCAAATTTGCTGGCATATTGAGTGCAACACTTTCCCAGCATCAGTTTTCATGATTGGAAATAGCTCAACTGGAATTCCATCACTTCCACTAACTTTTTCATAGAGGTGCTTCCTAAGGCCCACCTGACTTCACATTCATTCCAGGATGTCTTACCCTAGGTAAGTGATCACACCATCATGATTATCTGGATCATGAAGATCTTTTTTATATAGTTCTTCTGTGTATTCTTGCTACCTCCTCTTAATATCTACTGCTTCTGTTAGGTCCATACCATTTCTATCCTTTATTGAGACCATCTTTGCATGAAATATTCCCTTGGTATCTCTAATTTTCTTGAAGAGATCTCTAGTCTTTCCCATTCTATTGTTTTCATCTATTTCTTTGCATTAATCACTGAGGAAGGCTTTCTTATCTCTCCTTGCTATTTTTGGGAACTCTGCATTCATATGGGTATATTTTTCCTTTTTTCCTTTTCTCCTTTGCTTTTTGCTTCTTTTCTTTTAACAGCTATTTGTAAGGCCTCCTCACACAGCCATTTTGATTTTTTGCATTTCTTTTTCTTGGGGATGGTCTTGAACCCTGTCTCCTGTACAGTGTCACAAACCTCCATCCGTAGTTCATCAGGCACTCTGTTTATCAGATCTAATCCCTTGAATCTATTTCTCACTTCCATTGTATAATTGTAAGGGACTTGATTTAGGTCATACCTGAATGGTCTAGTGGTTTTCTCTACTTTCTTCAATTTAAGTCTGAATTTTGCAATAAGGAGTTCATGATCTGAGTCACAGTCAGTTCCTGGTCTTGCTTTTGCTGACTTTATAGAACTTCTCCATCTTTGACTGCAAAGAATGTAATCAATCTGATTTCAGCATTGACCATCTGGTGATGCGCATGTGTAGAGTCTTCTCTTGTATTGTTAGAAGAGGGTGTTTGCTATGACCAGTGCATTCTCTTGGCAAAATTCTATTATCCTTTGCCCTGCTTCATTCTGTACTCCAAGGCTAAATTTACCTGTTACTTTAGGTGTTTCTTGACTTTCTATTTTTGCATTGCAGTCCCCTAAAATGAAAAGGACGTCTTTTTTGGTTGTTAATTCTAGAAGGTCTTGTAGGTCTTCATAGAACCGTTCAACTTCAGCTTCTTCAGCATTACTGGTTGGGGCATAGACCTGGATTATTGTGATATTGAATGGTTTGCCTTGGAAATGAACAGCGATCATTCTGTCATTTTTGAGATTGCATCCAAGTACTGAATTTCAGACTCTTTTGTTGACTATGAGGGCTACTCCAGTTCTTCTAAGGGATTCTTGCCCACAGTAGTAGATATAATGGTCATCTGAGTTAAATTCACCCATTCCAGTGCATTTTAGTTCACTGATTCCTAAAATGTCAATGTTCATTCTTGCCATCTCCTGTTTGACCTCTTCCAATTTGCCTTGATTCATGGACCTAACATTCCAGATTCCTATGCAATATTATTCTTTACAGCATCAGACGTGGGTTCTATCTCCAGTCACATCCACAACTGAGTGTTGTTTTTGGTTTGGCTTCATCTCTTCATTCTTTCTGGAGTTATTTCTCCACTGATCTCCAGTAGCATATTGGGCACCTACCAACCTGGGGAGTTCATCTTTCAGTGTCCTATCTTTTTGCCTATTCATACTGTTCATGGGTTTCTCAAGGCAGGAATACTTAAGTGGTTTGCCATTCCCTTCTCCAGTGTTCCACATTCTGTCAGAACTCTCCACCGTGACCCGTCCATCTTGGGTGGCCCTACATGACAAGGCTCATAGTTTCATTGAGTTAGACAAGGCTGTGGTCCATGTGATCGGATTGGTTAGTTTTCTGTGATTGTGGTTTTCAGTCTGTCTGCCCTCTGATGAAGAAAAATAAGAGGCTTCTGGAAGCTTCCTGATGGGCGAGACTGACTGAGGGGGAAACTGGGTCTTGTTCTGATGGGCAGGACCATGCTCAGTAAATCTTTAATCCAATTTTCTGTTGATGGGTGGAACTGTGTTCCCTCCCTGCTATTTATCTGGGGCCAAACTATGGTGGAAGTAATGAAGATAATGGGGACCTCCTTCAAAAGGTCCCATGTATGCGCTGCTATAAGAGTTCCCCCAGCCCTGCAGCAGGTCGCCACCGACCCATGCCTCCACTGGAGACTCCTGGACATTCCTGGGCAAGTCTGGGTCAGTCTCTTGTGGGGTCACTGCTCCTTTCTCCTGGGTCTTGGTGCACACAAGGTTCTGTTTGTGCCCTCCAAGATTCTATTTCCCAGTCCGATGTAAGTTCTGGCAGCTCTATGGTGGGGTTAATGGTGACCTCCTCCAAGAGGGCTTATGCCATACCCAGGTCTGCTGCACCCAGAGCTCTTGCCCCTGCAGCAGACCACTGCTGACCCGACAGGAGACACTGCGGGAGACACTCAGACACAGGTCTGTCTCAGTCTCCGTGGGGTCCCTGGGTCCTGGTGCACACAAGGTTTGTTTGAGCCCTCTGAGCGTCTCTGGCAGAAATGGGGTTTGATTCTAAATGCAAATTCATTCCTCCTACCGTCTTGCTGGGCCTTCTCCTTTGCCCCTGGGTGTGGGCTGTCCCCTTACAGCTGCTCCAGGGCCACACAGCAGTGGCTCCAGAGCCTACGGGTCTTGCTGTAGACCTTTTTGTTTGCTATAGTCCAATTTGTTTATTTTTACTTTATTGCCTTTGCCTAAGGAGAAAGATCCAAAAAGATACAGCTAAGACCAATGTCAAAGAGTTTACCTACTCCTTATGTTGTCTTCTAAAGGTATTATGTTTCAGGTCTTGCATTTAAGTCTTTAGTCCATTTGAATTTGTTTTTGTGTATGGCGTAAGAAGGTGGTCTAATTTCATTCTTTGTATGTGGCTGTCTCGTTTTCCCAGCATCATTTATTAAAGACGCTGTTTTTCCTCATTGTATATTCTTGTCTCCTTTGTCATAGATTGACCATGAGTGAAAGTGTTAGTTGCTACGTCTGACTCTTTGCAACCCGCACAGACTGTAGCCCAGCAGTCTCCTCTGTCCTTGGAATTCTCCAGGCAAGAATACTGGAGTGGGTTTCCATTCCCTACTTCGGGGACCTTCCTGATCCAGGGAGCAAAGCTGGGTCTCCTGCATTGCAGGCAGATTCTGGCACAAAAGTAAACCAGTAGATGAATGGAACAGAATAGAGAGCCCATATAGATTGACCATATGAGTGTAGGTTTATTTCTGGGCGCTCTATTCTGCTCCATTCTGTGTGTCTGTTTTGTGCCGGCACTATACTATTTTGATTACTATAGCTCTGTAGTATAATTTGGAATCAGGAAATGTAATGGTTCCAGCTTTATTATTCTTTTTCAAGATTGCTTTGACTATTTTGGGTCTTTTGCAGTTCTATTTTAGAATTATTTGATCTAGTTTTCTAGAAAAGGTCATGGGTATTTTTATAGGGAGTGCTTTGAATCTGTAGATAGTTTGGAGTTATTATAAGCACTTTAACATGAGTATGGAATATCTTTCCATTTACTTTTGTTGTCTTCCATTTATTTCATCATTGTCTTATAGTTTTCCATATATTTCATCATTGTCTTATATAGATCTTTTACCTCCTTGGTTAAATTTATTCCTAGGTATTTTATTCTTTTTTTTGGATGCAATTATAACTGGTGGTGTTGTTTCATTTCTCTTTCTGATGGCTTATTATCTGTGTATAGAGATGTAACGTATTTCTGTATATTGACTTTTATTTTATTCTGTATCGGTATAGAATTGATGAACAAGGTTGTGTTAGTTTTGGGTGTACAGCAAGCTGTATATATTAATTTTGTATCTTGCAATTTTACTGAATTTTACTGAGTTTTTTGGTAGAGTCTTTCGAGTTTTCTGTATATAGTATCATCTACCAGTAGTGATAGTTTTACTTCTTCCCTTCCAATTTGAATGTCTTTTACTTATTTTTCCTCCTATGATTGCTGTAGCTAGGACTTACAATGCTATGCTGCATGAAAGTGGTGAGATGGGCATCTTTGTCTTATTCCTGTTCTTAAAGGAAAAGCTCCCAACTTTTACCATTGAGTGTGATGTTAGCTGTGGGTTTGTCATAAGTGGCCTTTAGTGTGCTGAGATGTGTTTCCTCTGCACTCACTTTGTTGTGAGTTTTTATTGTCAGTGGATGTTGAACTTTGTCAAGTGTTTTTTCTGCATATATTGAGATGGTCATATGATTTTTATCTTTCATTTTGTTAATGTGATGAATCATGTTGATTTATGAATATTCAATCATCTTATACTCTTGGCATAAATTCCATGTGATCATGGTGTATACTCCTTTTAAAGTATTATTGAATTCAGTTTGGTAATATTTTACTGAGGATTTTTTGTTCCATCTATTTTTTATCTAGGATATTGGCATTCAATTTTCTTTTTTTTTTTTTTTGGTGGTGTCTTTGTCTGATTTTGCTATCAGGGTAATGCTGGCCTCATAGAACGAGTTTGTAAGCTTTCCTTCCTCTTCAATTTTTAAAAATAATTTGGTAAGGATAGGTATTATGTCTTTCTAATGTTATGCTCTAAAGTTTTTAATGTGGACAACTGAGTAACTTATTACCAAAATCAGGAAGGCTGGGGGAGTCAGGAGTGGAATTTAGGTCATGTCAAGTTTGAAAGGCTGATGGGATATGCCTATGACAGGAACTGTTGAGAAGCAGTTGGAATTTCATGTCTGAAACTCAGATAATTCCAGGCTGGAAATAAATATTTGGGAGTTGTCAGCAGAGAGAGGGCATTTAAAGGCATTTAATGACCTATGCCCCAGTGGTAATCCTGATCAGCATTAAAAAAAAAAGTGACTAAAATAGAAATTTCAGAGTGTGTTATGCATAGTACATGGTCACTGTTTTGTGAAATATTTTATTTCAGTTGTGTTTGGGTACATGCACAAACTGGGTCAGGATGTAAAATGTATTTCTTACTGTGAAAGTGAAAGTCGCTCAGTTGTGTCTCACTCTTTGCAACCTCATGGACTGTGTCCTACCAGGCTCCTCTGTCCATGGGATTCTCCAGGCAAGAATATTGGAGTGGGTAGCCATTCGCTTCTTCGGGGGATCTTACCAACACATGGATTGAACCTGGATCTCCCACGTTGCAGACAGACTCTTTACTGTCTGAGAGTCATGGTCAAAAGTTTGAAGGTCATTTACCTAAGGGTTGAGTAAAAGAGAACTGAGGACTGATCCCTGGGGCACTTTGAGGTATAAAGTTTAGCAAAGAATTCCAACAAGCAACTCATGAGAAGGAGTGATGTAGGAGGAACATTAAGAAGCTGAGCAGTGAAAGCATTTGAATCAGCAAGAGAGATGGTGTGCCTCAAAAATGCTATCACAAGATTGAGTGAGGTGACCAAGCACAGAAAATGAGATTAGCAACATGGAAAGCAATGGGCACCTTGAGAAACTGCTTTAGGTGGCATATGGGGGCCAAAACCTGGTTAGAATGGGTTCCAGAGAGACTGGGATGGAGGAAAGAAGTAAAGACAGGGTCTGGATGACTGAAGGAATTTTACTAAAAGGTGAGAAAGAGAAATGGGACAGTAGAGGGAGATGTGAGGTCAGTGAGGAGGATGACTGGGAGAGTTGTCCTGGAGCAGGACAGAGGGAGGAGGGGAGAGGATCTAGTAAAGGGTTATTTGGTGTAGGAGCCAGGAGGGCTCAGCCATGGACGAAGAGGGAATGCAGAGGACGTGGGTACGAATTCAGGAGGATGAGTCAGCTTGGTGGAGGCATGGGAAGGTCTCTTCAGCTTCCATTTTCTCAGCAAGATTAGAGATGGTATTGTTAGCTGAGGAGAAGGTAGGGGGAGTTAGAGATCCTTGCTCACTCACTCAAACAAAAATTGATAAAGCCCTCCAGTGGTCCGCAGTCTGCCGCTGGAGCGTACCTACCTGCTCTCCCTTGACTGTGGCTGAACGCTTGGACGTCCAGGTGGTGGCTTTAGCTCTGGGCTTACTTGGGGCTAAGTGTAGCCTGCTTTCCCATCAAAATCTCTCCCAAGGGCCCTGAATCTGCAGCTTATGCTCATCCATGGTAAACAGTGAGGCCACCAAAAAGGATGATTGTGATTCCAAACGGAATGGAGCCAAGTCTGTGGAATCAGCCCAGCATGGATGGAAGTCTGTGCATCTCTAACACAGGCCCAGTTCTGCCTCCCCCTTCCATATGCATGGGGAAGAGGTGTCTTCACTGGTGGCACACAGACCCAGGCAAAAATTAAAAACCAACAAAACACCTCTGGGTGTGAGAAAATAAAACAGCTAGAGTGAAATGCACCCAAACTCATTATAGTGACTATTCACTGACAGTAACTTCCCTCCTTTTTTGGAAATGTCACAATTTCTACAACAGCCATAGATTCCTTTTATAATAGAAATCTTCAATAAATGTATTTTTCTTCTTTTTTTCTGAATATGAGGACTGATTCAGTTTTGCAGGCCGCAACTCAGAAATCCCAGGGGTTTCACAGAGCTCCCTCCTAATCTGCACCCCTATCCCACCCCAGAGCTCCCACCCAGGTTATAAGGGCTGGAAGGGAGATTGGGAGGTGGAAAGAGCATGGGAGGCTGGGGGATCAGATCATTCAATTCTGCTTTTATCTGTTTTATCTGTTTGCACAGAAAAAAAAAAATCACTGGAAAGGATGATTTCTAAGGTTTGTTCCAACTTAAACATTCTGTGTTCTGTGTTACCTGTAAATTGTTGAGATGATTGCAGTACTGTAATTTTATCTGAGCAAAGGTTTCCACAGAGTTATACACAGGATGACGCCTTAGATTCCTGGCAGAGTGGAAAGTGCTTTGACAGGTTCCCTGTGTGAGGGCTCAGCATGTACCACAGTGTCTAGATCAGAAGGGTTACTTCAGAGGTTTCTGGAAAGAATTGAAATTTGGTCAAACTTACCATTCAGGGCAAGGACTATGTAACTTGTGCAGTGACCCCAAATCAGAAGAGGTTCCTTTCCTGAAACAAGATGAGACTAGGTTGTGTTTGCTCCACTGTGTCTACCCACTGCTTTTTTTCTGAGTCACATTCAAGGGTTCCCCCGCCCCACCTCCTATCCCCCACAGATCAGAAAGAATGAAATAACAGCGAACAGTAGCAGTTAAAAATGGCAAACCTCTTGCCCTTTCTCAGGAGTTACAAAGCTTCTAGCAAGGGAGGGAAAGGATTTTCATTTTGTTGAGTTTCTATAAGGACAAAGAGACTTCATTGTTCCTGGTACCTAGCAGCTGCTCGCAGGATGAAATCCTCTGGACAGTTGCCCAGTACAAACATGGACACCTCACAGGGACAAGGAGGCCCTCTTCACCTTCTTCATTCTGTGATGGGAGAGAGCCAAAGGGCAACCACATCACCGTTAGTGATGGCAAGGCACTGGCGTTTTAAAGAGTTGGGATAGGAATGCGATGCCTGCAATCAGGTGGTTTCTTAGGAGCCTTCTTTCCTGAGATGAGGCTGATTCTGATGAAGGGAAAACTGGCACAGAGGCAGGCCACGATGATGATGACATAGGCCTGTTCTCTGTGACATTCATTCACTCCACAAACGTCAGCTGAGTTCTACTCTGAGCCAGGTGCCCCTCCAAGTTTGGGGGTCAGAGCAATGAGGGAGGGAAAAACCCCTGCCTCCATGCAGTGTATATTCTATTGTCATCTAGAACTTAGTTCTAGAAAGAACTAAACACTGATGCCATTCAGAGGCAGTGAGCTAGCCAGCAGCTAGCATGCTGCATTTGGCCTGAGATATATTTTGTTGGGCTCCCCAAGATGGGTTTTTGGAGGTTTTTATGATTTAAAATTTTTCAGCCAACCTCAAAAATTCTGAAATTTTATTCTTTTCACTTATTTTTTTGATATCTTATTTATTTATTTGGCTGGGCTGGGTCTTAGTTGTGGCATGTGGGATCTAGTTCCCTGACCGGGGATGGAACCTAGGCCCCCTGCATTGGGTGCATGGAGTCTTAGCCACTGGACCCTCAGGGAAGCCCCCAAATTCTGAAAATTTCGCTAAAGGCCTTAAGTTTTTGAGCTGTGAGAGATGTAGCAACACAGGTCCTCATGCCAAATAGCAACAATCAACTGAAGCTGAGGAGTGGCCGCTGCTGCTTTTTATTTTTTTGGTTACTCAGCTGGCGGGATCTCAGATTCCTCACCAGGAGTGGGACCTGTGCCCCCTGCAGTAGAAGCACAGAGTCCTAACCACTGGACTGTCAGGGAATTCTGGGGCCTTCTGTTACACTGGGCTTTTTCACTGGAGACTCGCCTGACTGCGGCACTGGCCCCTGGCCAGAGTTCCAGCACTTCTGTGGACACTACCCTGAGCCCCGCTTTCTCATGTCTGCTTTGATTTTACTACTATTCAACAAATATTCACTGAGAACCAGATTCTGTGCTGGGCGCCAGGGACACAAAGATTAAGAAGGTACAGGGTTGGCTCTTCCTTGGGAGGGCTTCCTGGGAGAGGTGGCACAGGGGAAGAAAAGAAATGAGGTTGGATGTACAGGCAGAGCCATGGAGAGACTGCCAGAGCAGACTTTGGGTTCTGTCTTATCAGCTAGTGGTTCTTAAAATTAGGTACATACCAGAGTCACCTGTGTGACTGCTGGGCCACATCTCCAGGCTTCCTCATCAGAAAATCTGGGGTGGGAATAAGAAACTGCATTGCCAAAAAGGTCCCAGTGCTGCTGGTCTGGGAACCACATTTGAGGAACTAGTGTTTAGAGAATGAGGAGCTGTTGCGATTTCTCTGGCCCCTCCTGCCAGCTGCCTGACTCTTGCTTTGATGCCTTGGAGACTATAAAGCATCCTTGACCTTTGGAGCTGCGTCTGTTGCTGCTGTTAGACTACTACCCCGTAATTCAGATTTAAGTGAGCCCAGTGCATGAAGCAGCCTTTCTCCTTAGAAACCACTGGTCCTGAGATTTGTGCTTCTGGAAAACCAGGGATGGGGAGACCTGCTTGCTATGGT
The DNA here is from genome assembly GCF_019320065.1 of Cervus canadensis. Lineage (NCBI taxonomy): Eukaryota > Metazoa > Chordata > Mammalia > Artiodactyla > Cervidae > Cervus > Cervus canadensis. The sequence goes on along the minus strand of NC_057404.1, from coordinate 19,906,482 downwards.
TTTAGAGCAGAACAGAGGCCAACTCTGAGGTGGGTCAGACAAAAGAAAGGGGTGGGGGGATGGAGGGAAGAAAGAAGGAGGAAAGGAAGAAAGGAAAGAATGAACAAAGGAGAAGGAAAAAGGAGGGGAGGAAGAGAAAGGGAGGGAAGAAGTCGACAGCCAGAGAAAGAACATGTTAATTTCACTTTGATTCAAATCACAGAGATTTGAATCTCACCAGGTGTGAGGTGATGCAAACATTAGTAAACTTTTGGGGTCTTGGAGGGAATGGAAATGCCTGCACTTGAACCTGAGCGTGAGTCCGTCCTTGAGTTCTGTGCTTTAACTGCTGCCTCTCGTGATCCAGGCCCTGGACAGAAGTACAAGCTTTGGAGTTAGGCAGACGTGAGTGAATCTCAACAGGTGGGAAAGTATTGAACCTCTTGGTCTGGATTTCTCATCTTTAGCATGTAAATAATTAATAATCCAGTCACTCAATGGGCTTCCCTGGTGGCTCAGTGACAAAGAATCTGCCTCCAGTGTGAGAGACCTGGGTTTGATCCCTAGGTCAGGAAGATCCCCTGGAGAAGGGAATGACAACCCACTCCAGTATTCTTGCCTGGAGAATCCCATGGACAGAGGAGCCTGGTGGGCTATTGTCCAGGGGGTCGCAAAGAGTTGGACATGTTTGAGCAACTAACACACAACAACTGAGGATGAAATGAGATGATGCATGAGGAGCTAGATTTGGGGTTTGGAACATAGAGGCTCCCCACATAGAATTAAGACAAGAATCACAGCAGAGTCCTACCGTGTGCCAAGCTGTATATTTGGTATTGTACATGCCTCTGTTAAATTAGTCTTGATGGCAACCTGCTGCTGTAAGCACTATAAGTGCAGGGACCAGGCCTCCACATAGAGCCTGACACATAGTAGGTGCTCCATAAAGGCTTCCTGCCTATCTGCTGTGGAGGGGCCCCAGTCTCTCAGCTGGCCAGAGAGAAAGGACAGGGGAAACCTCAGATTCCAGAGGAAAATAAATGCAAGAATGATTTATCCCCATAGGAGAGATGGAGAAGAAACTGGTTATGATAAATTAAGTAGCAGTGAAACAAAAGAGGGTAACAGGGGACTTTAAAGAACCATTTATAATTAATAATAATAATAAGATTCAAGGTAAAAAAGAAAAAAGCTCAAGGTACTGAAGCTTTCTCATTAAATTGATAATTATACATCATACCTTCTATCTGTTCAAAATGTGTGATAAGAAGGTTTTGAGAACCAGAGAGGCCAAGGTTTGCGAGCCTAACTTTGCTTCTAGTTGTTACAGACCTTTAGCAAGAAATAAATGGAATAATAGCTTTTTCCTGAGTCCCTACTGTGTACTAAGCACTATAATAATACTTGATATTCATTAACTTACTAAACAACTTATGAAATATGAAAAGTTCTATAAACTTTATTATTAGGACCTATTAGTTATTACTCAAACAGAACATTCATATCTCTTAGAAGTACCAACAGTCATTACTGTGGTTGATCGCCTGTGTGTCAGACATCATGCAGGGCACTTTACCCATAAACATTTACATTCATCAGTTTCATAGGAGTTTGTTACACCTGTGATTATAACTCTCTAGGACTTGTTACTAGATACCAGCATAGTACCTGACTATAGCAAGCACTTAATAAATGACACCATTACTAGTCTCTGCAAGGCTTCTAGATGAATTTTACATCTTATTGAACATCATCTTATTTGAATACTCAAAACCAACTTTGGAGTGAGTTGAATAGATACTATCTTATTGAGAAACGGAGTGACACTGCTTCAAATCTGAGAACTCAGGGATGGAGGGCTCAGGTCCAGCACCAATTTCTTTAAAAAGCATTTACCTTAAGAATTTCTGGTTACGAAAGGAAAATATGGTCTTGAAAAATATTTAAATAGAAGGAAAGTCTTGAGCATCTAGTTTTTTTTTTTTAATCTAATGGACACCATAGGTTTTTAACTAGTGTTATTTCCCCCTTCCAGTTGGTGACTAGAAAACTGAGAACCAAAGTTGCCCAAGCTCCAGCAAGTATAGATCTGCAATTTATATTAAGTTGGGCCACATGAGATTGGGGAAGATTTTTGATCTACAAAAAATGGCAATTTCATTTGGTTCCACTTAATATACAGCACCTGCCTCTTTCCTACCTCAATCTTACTTCCCCATCTTTCTCTTTGCCTCTTGTTTCTCACTTAATTTTGAATCAATTTCTTTTGTGTCTTTGTAGATTTCCTAAAATCCTCTTCAGTGGTCTAGTTGCTAAGTTGTGTCTGACTCTTATGACCACATGGACTGTACCCTGCCAGGCTCCTCTGTCCATGGGATTCTCTAGGCAAGAATACTGGAGTGGATTTCCATTTCCTTCTCCAAGGGATCTTCCTGACCCAGGAATTGAACCCGAGTCTCCTGCACTGCAGGCAGATTTTTTACCGGCTGAGCTACATTTCCACTACCAGATAAAGCCACTGGGAACCTTCTGTGCATTGCTTTCCAGAATTTTTCTCTGCATATGTATACACATATTTAAGCAAAGTTGAAAACAGCCTATAGTTGTGTCAGTCTGTCTTCCATTTCTTTAACCTTTTCCCATTTAAACCTGATTCTTTGAAGCCTAGTGCTGTCTCACAACTATGCAGCATATTCTTTGACATTTCCTGAATTCTGGCTGCATTGAAGAGTGGGCCCGGCTGAACAGTCTAAAATTATCAACGCTGCCACAGGCCCTGAAGAAGCTCCTAATGTATGCAAAAGGTTCTAAGTGGTTTTGTTCAGGTGTTATTTTTGGAGCTACTTTTTCAGGCTTTTGTGGTACAAACCACTTTATGCCTTTTTATTGCAGGGGCTGTGGTCAAGACAGAACATGCTGCTTGCCCACTGCCCTCCGGGGTGGGTGCCTGAGCAGACAAGTTCTCCGGGCCAGTTCTCACGGCTGAGACCCAAACAGGCATATTTGCCATCCCCTTTTTTTCTTGTTTCAGTCACTGGCAGCTTCCCACTGCTGAGGAATTGGGGATGAACTGGGCAAGGCCAGGAGTGGGCTTTCCTATCTGTCAGAGTGCCTCGGTTTTCTCAGGCCTGGTGACCCGTAGGGCAGGGCACTGAGCTGAGGAAGAGAAATGAAAGAGTCTGGCTCCCAGTGCCCATCTCTCAGGGCACAGCCGTCTCCCAGCAAGAAAGCCATTGTCTCCTCTTGAGAGCTTCTCTCTACCACTTTAAAGAACACCAGCCCCACCGAGTGGATTAGGAGACCAGCAGGAAGAAGCACCCAGGGGCCCAGAGGACGAGCCATGTATTAATACATAGCTGGTGAAAAGGGCCAGGGTCTGAACATTTGAGGATAGATTCTGGCATCAGGATTGAACACCGAATTGGCAGTCCACAGACCTGCTTTGGGGCTTTCTCAGTGTTCCAGTGGTAAAGAATCCACCTGCAACGCAGGAGACACAGTTGACACGGTTTCGATCCCTGGGTTGGGAGATCCCCTGGAGGAGGAAATGGCTACCCAATCCAGTATTCTTGCCTGGAGAATCCCATGGACAGAGGAGCCTGGTGGGCTACGGGGGTCTCAGAGAGTCAGACACAACTGAGCACGCATACAGGCCTGTTTTGTTTGGCCTGCCAATTTTTTTTTCTAGTGGTAAATTTCACATGAAAAACTGACTTCTTCAGAAAAGTCCAAGTATCTGGCAGTATCCTGTCCCTATCTGTCCTGCAACATCTGGAGCTAAGCCCTGGCCTGGGCTTAGCTCCTTGGCAAGAAAACACTGGTGAACAGGCTGACAGTACAAAGTGAACCCTGCTCCCAGATGGTTCTCTCAGTTCCTATGGGGCAGTGCTAGGCTCTCTCTGGCCTCTCCTGTTCAGATTAGCACAGAACACACCTGTCTTCTCCTGCCTGGGGCCTGCCCTTGAGGGGGTAACTCCTGCCTCAATCTGTGCTCAGGCACTTTATCTGTGTCTTTAACAGCTAAGACTGATTAGTTTAAAAATAAGATATCTGGAAAAAAAAAAAAAAAAAGATATCTGACTCCTGCCTTCTCCAAAGTCTTCCTTCTCCAAAGGCAGGAACTTTGGGGTGGGAGGGGTTTTCTGGAAAGCAGGGACATCTGGGGAGTCTCAGCCTGCTGGATTTCCCCAGGTGGCACTAGTGGTAAAGAACCCGCCTGCCAATTCAGGAGACAAAAGAGACACGGGTTCAATCCCCGGGTTAGGAAGATCCTCTGGAGGAGGAAATGGCAGCCCATTCCAATATTCTTGCCCGTGGACAGAGAAGCCTGATGGGCTTTGGTCCATAGGATCGCAAAGAGTCAGACAGAAGCAACTTAGCAGCAGTAGTAGCAAAGCTTTCAAGAAGGAAACAGTGGGAAAGGACACTATTTATGAACAAAAAGTCTGAAAGCCTTCCCCTGTTGACTGGTAAAGCGTAAAGCAGATAACAGGGTGGGTGAAAGCAGGATGCGTTTCAGGAGGAAGAGATAGGACAGGAGTGTCCTGACACAGGCCAGGCCTCCCCTTCAGCTAATCCTGGGTTGGATTGTTACATGCATGAGAGTAGGTATCCCAAAAAGCTAGAGTTTGTGTTATAATTTATTATGCATTTCAGCAGCTTTTCAGGTAAAAGCAAGGACAAATAAGTGATATAAATATTCTAAATGGAATTCCAATCCTTGTCAATGCACAAGTACACATTTGGTAGAGGTTATTGGGGATGCAGAAGGACCACCCTGTTTCTACCTACTGAACACAACAATATTTGTGTATGTGTATATAGAGTGTTGAAACAATCCAACTGCCAGACATCTGTGTAACTCTTTAGAGTTACTCTTTCCCTGTGCTATCTTACTAAATTTCCTTCATCTGTGAGATTGCTGTTTTTCAGTCACTAAGTCATTTCTGACTGGTTGTGATCCCAGGGCCTGCAGTGCATCAGGCTTCCCTGTCTTTTACCATCTCCCAGAGTTTGATCAAAGTCATGTCCATGGAGTTAGTTGGTGATGCCATCCAACCATCTCATCCTCCCTGTGGCCCGCTTCTCCTCCTGCTCCCAATCTTTCCCAGCATCAAGGTCTTTTACAATGAGTTGGCTCTTCCTGCTTGACCACCTCCAATTTGCCTCGATTCATGGACCTAACATTCCAGGTTCCTATGCAGTATTGTTCTTTACAGGACTTTACTTTCTCTACCAGATACATCCACAACTGAGCATCATTTCTGCTCGGGCCCAGACTCTTCATTCTCTTTGGAACTATTTCTCTACTCTTCTCCAGTAGCATATTGGACACCTTCTGACCTGGGGGATTCACCTTCCAAATCTTTTTGCCTTTTCATACTGTTTATGGGGTTCTCAAGGAAAGAATACCGGAGTCGTTTGCCATTCCTTGCTCCAGGGCACCATGTTTTGCCAGAACTCTTCACTATGACCTGTCCATCTTGGGTGGTCTTGCACAGCATGGCTCATAGCTTCATTGAGTTATGCAAACCCCTTCCCCACACCAAAGCTGTGATCCATGAAGGGGATGAGTTAGGTAAAGCAGATCAAAACATTGCCTCCATATAACAAGTAAGAAAACTGAGGTTCAATTAGATGACCTGTCCATGTCAGTTAGTGACAGAATAAATCATTATTCTATTCAGATCCACTGTCTATCCTTCTTTCCAAGCTCTCTGCTCCATGAGACCTGTATGAACTCTATCAAAGGGCTCGCGTTCTGCTGGCCTCTAGGTTGGGAATTCAGGAATACTTGGTCAGTCATGTCTGACTCTTAATGACTCCATGGACCATAACCAGCATGGACTGTAGCCCAACAGGTTCCTCTGTCCATGAGATTTTCCAGGCAAGAATACTGGAATGGGTTGCCATTGCCTCCTCCAGAGGATCTTCCCAACCCAGGGATGGAAACCATGCCTCTTGCATCCCTTGCATTGGCAGGCAGAGTCTTTACCTCTGTGCCACCTGGGCTTTTAGCAATAAATGGATGGATAATGGATAAAAATTAAATTTTTATTTCTTGGGAATTTCCTGGCAGTCCAGTAGTTAGGACTTGGTGCTTTCACCACCAAGGACCTGAGTTTGATCCCCGGTCAGGGAACTAAGATCCCACAAGCTGTGTGACATGACCAATAAATAAATAAATAAATTTCTGTTTCTAATTTCAAAATAAGTATGTATAGATACATACACATATATACAAGAATAAATTGTTAAATCCTCAGATTATCCCTGTTAAGACTAGTATATACCTTCTAATGTTTTTCTCTCTGTATCTAGTCTGTGCTTTTTCAGTGATACCCCATTGGCTCAATGGTAGTCTGGATGTAAGGATTTTGTTATGTATATATGAAACAGTAAACATTGTATCTAGCCTATACTATAGCATTACCTATAATAGATGTCAATGTGGGAAAGATTGTGAGGTTTGAAGTTGTTATACACTCGTTTAAGTGATTTCCAATTGTTTGGCACCAGAAGTATTACCTTTGTTGCTGCTGCTGCTGCGGCTAAGTCGCTTCAGTCGTGTCTGACTCTGTGCAACCCCATAGACAGCAGCCCACCAGGCTCCACCGTCCCTGGGATTCTCCAGGCAAGAACACTGGAGTGGGTTGCCATTTCCTTCTCCAATGCACGAAAGTGAAAAGTGAAAGTGAAGTCGCTCAGTCATGTCCGACCCTCCACGACCCCATGGACTGCAGCCCACCAGGCTCCTCCGTCCATGGGATTCTCCAGGCAAGAGTACTGAAGTGGGTTGCCATTGCCTTCTCTAAAGTACTACCTTTAGGAACATCTAAATACATAATGCTTTGGGGGGGGGTGGGGGCGGAGAGTAGAAGCTAAAGCTGAAGCAGAATAGGTGCTAAAGCAAAGTAGAAGACTTTTTATTAGGGGGTCGGGGTGATGGGCTGTGGGATTTTAGTTTCCTGACCAGGGATTGAACCTAGGCCCTTGGCAGTGAGAGCACTGAGTCCTAATCCCTGGATTGCCAGGGAGGTCCCAAGATCATAGCTAAGCACTGCTTTCAGCTGTCAGCCTTGCTCCTGAGATAATACACACACCCTCTTTCCCCTCCACGCCCCCGGAACTCCACCCACACTGGGTTCTAAAACTTCCACTGCGGGTGGGGGGGGGGCGGGGGGGGGGGGAGGGGGGAGGTGTGATTGCACATGATAGGAATATGAGATGCCCTACAGGGCTATTAGGAGATCTTTCTGTGTGGGTGTGGTGCTTGGGAATCACTCACTTCTCTTTCTTTGGTGTCTTCAACCAGGACTGTTGGACCCAGAGATACCAGAGAGTAGAAGGGTGATGCAGGCCTCCTGGATGGCATTCAGACTGAAGTTCAGAGCTATGAGTTTCTCTTGAACTTCAAATTATTATTAAAATCTTTAGATTTTAATTAAGAATTAATTTAAAATAATGTGATAAAAAATTGTATGTTCTAAACTTTAAATCCCCTTGGTTATGAAATGCAAAGGTCATTAGAAAGCAAACTTATGGTTGCCAGGGTTAACTTTGGGATGGTCATGTACACACTGCTATATTTTAAATGGATAATCAACAAGGACCCACTTAATAGCACGGGAAACTATGCTCCATGTTATATGGCAACCTGGATGAGGGGGGTGGTGTAGGGGAGAATGGGTACATGCATATGCATGGCTCAGTCCCTTCACTGTTCGCCTGAAACTGTCATAACATTGTTAATTAGCTATAGTAGTAGTAGCTGCTCAGTTGTGTCCAATATCTTTGCGACCCCATGAATTGCAGCCTACCAGGCTCTTCTGTCCATGGGATTTTCCAAGCAAGAGTACTGGAGTGGGTTGCCATTTCCTTCTCCAGGGGATCTTCCCGACCCAGGGATCGAACCTGGGTCTCCAGCATTGCAGACGTTACCGTCTGAGCCACCAGGGAAGCCCCGGTGGGGGCTATACCCTAATACAAAATAAAAAGTTAAAAAAAAAATCTTAAGTTGAAAGTGAAATATATATGGAGCAATCAGAGCCTCAAACCCCAATCCCTCAGCCCAGGAATAAGTCATCTTTTTGGAGGTCTACTGTTGAAAAACACAAAACAAAAAAAGCCTTACAACAATCTCTGAAGGAGATAAAAATAGGATGACAATGGTGGGCCAAGAAAATGCACAGCAAAGGTCTCTGAGATCTAAATGATAAGGAGGCATGTCCTTGTGAGCGCCCAAGTGAATGTTTCCCTCAGAGAATGGCAAGAACAAAGGCCCTGGGGTGGGAATGAGTGACAGAAGGAGAAAGCAGACCAGATGGCAGGAAAGCCACCTTTTATCCACACTGGACCCCTGGCTACCACCCAGGCTGTGTATCTGAGGCTCAGATACACACATATACACATATATACACATACACACATACATACTGGTCCACATTGAAGTCAGCTTGTTAGGCTTATTCCTATTATGGTATGTCCTTTTAAAATAGGAGTTTAGTGGCAATGGCCTCAAATATTTAGAATCTAGCCCAGTAAGTAAGTAAGGAAATGTTTTCTGATTATCCTAAGTAAATGTTATTAAGTCTAGGTAGCACAAGATGCATATAAACAGATTCAGGCTGACTTACTCTTGCTTGACACACAGTTTCAATGACTGTTAATTGAACAGATAAATAAATGAAATGGGCAATTTTCTTAATCCACAACTGGTTAGAAATAGCAATATAATAATAATAATGAATGATGATGATAAAGCATACACACATGGGGGAAATTTAAAGGTGTGTTAGTAATCTGGACCTATTTAGGTTATAAAAACAGCTCTGAAGTGCTTAAGGAACTTTGGGATTGTCTTTGGATTTTGTAAAATGATCATAAGTCAATAAGCCATCAGGAGGTGGTTATATTCAGTTTACTCCCCCTAGGAAAGTCTGTGTGTTCTATTTTAAAAGTTTATCACATAATTGGTGTTGGAGGAGGTAATAGAGAGGATGTGACCACTGGCTGACCCTGGAGCTAGACCCAGGCACTTGGTTCCTCACTCCCTCCCCTGTTTCTTGGAATGCACATTCTCCCAGCGGTTTCAAGGACACAGCCTTGGGAGAGTACAGTGTTGTTGAGACCATCTGGGTGATATGTGTGACTGAGCCCAGTTAAGGCTTCCATAGAAACTTAAAATTCTGGCAGCAGGTGCACAAATCTACTTGTTTTGCAGCTGCCCAAGACAAGCCTCCCATGAGAGTTTCCCGGCTTACTAAACCTGCCACCTTCCAATCTAAAGTGGTTGCCTCTTTCTAGGATCTCTGCCTGCCTTCTGTGTGTGGAGCCAATCAATGAACCAACAATTGATTAAGCATCCTAGACAGAGCAAGAAATATAGAAGGACTAGCTCTGCTACTGATGAAACATTCATGTGACATAGCTAGTAAGTGGCTCAAACTTACTGGCTTTAAAAGAATTCCAACTCAGTGAAATAAACCCAGAACCTATCTTCTTCCCTGAATTCCTGCCTAATGCTAATGAAGTTTTTAAAAAATCTTTTAATTGTGAGACATTCCTAGAAAAAAAAATACATAGGATTAGTGTAACTCAAAGATTTATCACAAATCAAACAGTCACAACCAAGAAGACTGCCACCATCTCAGAAATCTCCTCATGTTCCCTCAGTCTTACTCCCTCCTTCCCACCAAAGTGACCTGGACCTGACTTTTCCTTCTTTTTTGGCCACACTGCATGGCTTGTGGGACCAGAAATGGAACCCAGGCCCTCTGCAGTGGAAGCACGGAGTCCTAACACTGAACCGCCAGGAAGTCAGACTTTGCTTCTTTTCTTCAGTTACCGCTTAACCACACATTCCTGACCACTAAAATCTCATTTTGGCTGGCTTGGGACTTTTCTACAAGTATTAGAATCAAACAGTATGAAAGTTTCAGTCTGGCTTCTTTAACTTAACATCATGCTTGTGAGATGAGACTTATCCATTTTGTTCCATGGGATAATAAATAAATTTTTCATTATCACTGATGCATACTATTTGACAAATTTTTACTACAAAAATGGCAATTGTATAACAGTATTTCATTGTGGGAGTGTTTCACAGTTAATATTCCATTCTATGAATGGAAATGGACATCCAGGCCATTTTGTGGGCATTTTTGTGTGTGCTTTTTGGTGAACACATGGGTGCATTTCTCTTGGGCAGTGGCGTGGGCGTGGACAGACATACACTGGGTTTAAATCTCACTGTGGTTTAAACTGCATTCCCCTCAACTGTGATAAATAAACCTTTTAATGTGCTTGTTAACTACCTCCATTTGTGAAGTCCCTATTCTAGTCTCAACCATTTTTCCTTTTTTTTAACTGTGCCCCACGACATGTGGAATCCTAGTTCTCCAACGAGGGATTGAACCGTGCCACCTGCAGTGGAAGCTTAGAGTCCTAACCATCGGCCTGAAAGGGAATTACCAAACATTTTTCAATTGGATTCTTTTTTCTTTATGTACAAACATTCTTTACAAATTCTGGAATAAACTGTTAGTCAATTATATGTGTTCCAGATCTTTCCCTTGATTCTGGTTGTCCTTTTCTCCTTGTCAAGAGCATCTTTTTCTTTATGGTTAATGTATCTTGTATCCTATTGAAGAAGTCTTTCCTACCTTTCATTCATGAATATTTGTCTATTTTGTCTTCTAGAAGTCCTATTGTTTTGCCTTTTGCCTCTAGATAAATTCTTGGGGTGGGGAAGAGGGGTGGCGAGAGAATAGGTGGAGAGTGAAGTTTCATTTGTTTCCATCTGGATACCATTTATTGCAGATTGTCTGTACCTACTGCCTGCAGTGATATTGTTGTAAAGCAAGTATCCATATGTGTTTCTGGGTTGTCCATTTTATTTCATCCTCCTCATCACACAAGTCCTCTGGGCAACAAATATCCCTATAAGGAAAAGGAGGTAAGAAAGTAGCAGAAAACTTTGCTGATTATGTGATTGAAATTGGTAACTGGGTTAAGATCTTAATTCTGCCACTTACTAGTCTTGTAACATTGGGGACATTGTTTGACTTCTCTGGGGCCCCATTTCTCCATCTTTATATTTAGCTCATTGTGTTACAAGGAGTAATGACTATATATATATATATACACATATGTAAAATGTTTACAACAGTACTTGTACACAGTAAGCACTCAATAAAGGACCTTAAAAGTCTTCATTACAAGAAAAACATTTTTGTAACTATGCATGGGGACAGGTGTTAACTAGACATACTGTAGTGATCCTTTTTACTGTATATGCAAATAGTTTCAGTGTTGTACACCTGAAACTAATATAATGTTATATGTCAATGATACCTCAGTTAAAAAAGTAGAAGTGCTACTGATACAGGCCACATTAGTTTAAGTGAATCACATCTGTCACAAGAGAGCGCATACTCTACATTTCCCTTTATATGGAGTTTGAGAACAGGAAAAGCTAAACTCTCGTGGAAAACAATTGTGTAAAAGTCATGCCTTTGAGGGAAGGTGAGTTTAGAATTATTGGGAAGAGGTATGAAGGAATTCCTTAGGGTGATAGAAATATTCTGTACATTGATAAAGAGTTTGGGTTTCACAAGCTTATGCATTTGTCAAAATGTGTCAAAAGATACATTTACAATTTGCATTCACTTTTGTAAATATTACTTAGAAAAAAAACCAGAAAGAAATATTGAACTCTGGTTACTAATATGCATGCTGAAGAATTTATAGCTGATGTGAACTGATGTAAAAATTAAGCAAAATAGTGGATTAACAGGAAAATTGATAAAAGGATAGATACATAATAAAAGCAAGTAGTATAGTAAAACGTTTATTAGGAAATATAGGTAGAATGTATACACATACACAGTGTAAAAATATTTCCACTTTTCTGCATGTTTAAAAATGTTTATAGGGTGCTTGTCTAGGCAGCACACATACTGAAACTGGAACGATACAGAGAAGATGAACATGGTCCCTCTGCAAGGATGGCATGCAAATTCATGAAGCGTTTAAACAATGTTCACAGGGAATTCTCTGGTGGTCCAGTGGTTAGGACTCCGAGCTGCAGGGGCATGGGTTTGACACCTGGTCTCCTGACCATGTGCGGGCACACACGCCTACACACAGGAAGAACTAAGATCTTGAACAGCCAAAAACGAACAAACAAAAAGTTAATAAAAATAAAAATGTTTATAGTAAAAGTATAGATAAATGGAAAACATGTATATATAATGAAGAATATCCTACACATGAAAAATATTATAAATAAATATAAAATACTTGGCCGTGGCAAAAAAAAAAAAAGCAGTTATGATCTCCAATCTGCCATTTAAAAACTCAGTCCATGCCCTAGCCTGATGTATAAAATCAAGTTTATTCCACTTAATACCAATATGTATACATTTTTACAGTAAAAATATCAATGAGTTTGATCACAGGGTACTGCCCAAGTCCCATTGGAGTATCTGCATCTTGTTTTCTAAAAATACAAATTTTTATATTCTGAACTACATCTGGCCCCAGGGACTCAATAAGGAATGTGGACATGTATTAGCACAGAGATTGTACCTTTGGACAAGATACTGTGTGGCCTCTAGGTGGGCTTATCTAAATCAGCCAGTTCTACCTTGTAGGACAGCAGTATGCAGATCAAGTTTGCTGAAGGAAAGCAGTTTAGAAGTTCATAGCTAGGGAAGCAACCATGCTGCTGCTGCTAAGTCACTTCAGTTGTGTCCAACTCTGTGCGACCCATAGATGGCAGCCCACCAGTTTCCCTCGTCCCTGGGATTCTCCAGGCAAGAACACTGGAGTGGGTTGCCATTTCCTCCTCCAGCGCATGAAAGTGAAAAGTGAAAGTGAAGTCGTTCAGTCGCTCCTCCGTCCATGGGATTTTCCAGGCAAGAGTACTGGAGTGGGGTGCCATTGCCTTCTCCAAGGGAAGTAACCATAGGCTGTGCTTTATAGTGCTGAGTGATGATAGCCTTTTGTATTAGGATTGGAATGAAGATAGGAAAGTATGTTCCCCTAAGGGGACAGATTATAGACTTTATATGCACACACCCTATCCACCCTCTTGCTAGTGGTAAAGAGCTTACCTGCAAATGCAGGAGACTTAAGAGATTCAGGTTTGATCCCTGGATCAGGAAGATCCCCTGGAGGAGGGCATGACAACCCACTCCAGGATTCTTGCCTGGAGAATCCCCAAGGACAGAGGAGCCTAGAGGGCTACCATTCATGGGGTTGCAAAGAGTTGGACACAACTGAAGTGACTTAGCACACACAAAGTAATATAAAACCCTACAATCCAAAACCAGAATCAAACAGATAGCATCTCTGACCTCTAAATGAAATCCATTTCCATTAAAAAAAAAAAAAAAAAAAAAGCACCCCCTGACTGAACCAGTATTTTGCCTTTTTCATTGGACCATAAAAAGGAGACCTGAGACCTACTCCAGGTTTTCTGAAATTTCCATTTGTCAGATCCTTGTTGGGAGTGATAGGAAGGCATTGTGAATTGAGTTAGATTCGTATCCCACACAGAGTCCACACCTACTGGGGGAGACTCAGCAGGACCAGTGTGCAATTAAGGCCCGCCCTGGGAGTCCCCGAGATGAATCTGCCGCCTGCCCAGGGCTAGAGGCAGAGCTGAGCTCCATGATCCACACCAGCAGATCCCTATCACTGGTGGACTCTGCTGTGGAAGTCGCTCCCAGGAGAGGTGCTGCCTGCTCACTGTCTCCAAGGGCTGGATTTGAAGACCAGCACCCACCGGCAAAATCGTTCTAATAAGAACAGGCCCGCTGGATTTGATTTCTAGTGCCCACTCTCAAGCAATATGTGTCAGCCCTTGGACTAAAATGACCAGCATTTGAGACTGTGGAGTAATGACCTCAGACTCCCAAGGTTCCAGGTGAGTCTAATCACATCTTCCCACTCATCTCCCAACACCAGAGGCTTCCAGTGAAGGTCTAACAGTTGACATGTACCCCTCATGTGGCAGGTACTGTTCTATGTGTTATATATATTTTAGCTCACTTTACTCTAACAGACAGAGACCATTATTCCCATTTTACACACAGCAGGCAAAGGCAGGGAAAAAGCAAGGGGCAAGACAGGACACTGGTCTCAGGCAGTTGGGCCCAGGAGTTATTGTGAGTGACCAACTAACTTTTCAGCCCCAGAGAGCCTGGCTCTGGTTTTCTGGAAACAGCACCCCTGAATTTCTCCCCCTTATGGCCAGAAAAGGACACCACCCTTGTTCCAGTGGGATACTTCCACTATTAGTTGCTGGCAGCTGAGCAACAAATAAATTTGCTAAGTCTTTTCCTCAGCTGTAAAACCAGGACTATTTGACAGAGGAAAAGAGCCTCAATAGTGGAATGAAACCCAAGCTTGATCCTAGCTCAGCAACTCTAAGGGATCCTATGTCCACTAACCTCTCCAACCTCCACTGGAAAGGGAGCTTGCTCTTTCCCCAAGGAAGTGAAAGTGTTACTCACTCAGTTGTGTCCAATTTTTTGCAGCCCCAATGGACTGTAGCCTGCCAGGCTCCTCTGGCCATGAGATTTTCCAGGGAAGAATACTGGAATGGAAAGTAATTAGCCTCCAACAAATAAAAATAAATGAAAAAAAAAAAAAGATACTGGAATGGGTTGCCATTTCCTCCTCCAGGGGATCTTCCCCACTCAGGGATCGAACCCAGGTCTCCTGCATTGTGGTCAGACCATTTGCTCTATGGTCTGAGGCACCAGGGAAGCCCTTCTGGGGGAAATGTTTGCTCCACACTTAATTGGGCTGTTACTGCGATCAGCGTCATGGTGGGGTCTCCCTGGGACAGGTCTTCTCAAAGCCAGGATGGAGAAACATGTGGCCATACCGGGAATACAGGGCAGAGCAGAAGGGTCAAGTTTTGCCCAAGCCGGGACAGGCAGGTGGGAGGATCTGGTGGTGAGCAGCCCTGAGATTTTCTCAGCCTGTCGCAGACCCAGGGCTCCACCTGGCCAAGTGTGTGACTGTCCAAGCTACCAGGACAGAAAGCATCTCCGAGCCTGATAAGACCAAACAATCCTGGCTTTGTTTTGGAAGGATTTGTCCCTGAGGTTCCAGTTGGCTTCTAAAGTCTCAACGTCACTGACCTTTTCGGGCTCAGAGCAGCTAAACTAGAGGATTCAGGTTCTTGGGGAGGAGAAAGCTGGGGAAGACAAGGAGCTCCGCTAGGTCGCCCTGGCTGGGATCTTGGGGCCGGTGACAAGGCGGGGCTCACGGCGCAAGGGCCGCCTGCCTACCGGGCGCGGGGGCATTCGCCGCGGAGCCGGCGCGGGGGGCGCCGTCTGAGATCTCGCTCCCAAGCCCGGCCGCCTCTTTCCTCGGAGTAGCCGGCTAGGTCACGATGGGCTCATTAAACCGGCAGGTAGGCAGTGCCCGGGCGGCGGCAGCAGGCGGTCCTGGAATGTGCGAGGGGCGTGATGACTGCAGCTGCCGCCGGCCTTTTTGCGCAACACCTTCCCTATATATACCAGGGCGCCGAGCTCCACCTGGGTGCCTGCTCCGGTCCATTACCTGCAGAGAGAGCGCCAGTGAGTACCGCCGCTGGGGTCTGGGCGCTTCTTCCTCCCTCCTGCCTCTTGAAAGAAACTTAATTCACTTTTAATTTACCTAATTCTTTTAGATCTGCCTCGATCCTGTTCTCAAGGAACTTGGCTGACTTTGGGCTACAGAAGAGGGGAAAAGAATTTTCTCCACATTTTCAGAATTTTCTTTTTCTTCTTTATGTCGTTACTGTTGCTGTTATTTCAACTCCAGTGACTATCCTATTAGTAACGGCATACTTGGGGATTCTAAAATTAAAGATGTGGGGGGATTCCTACCACATAGGAATCAGGACAGCTAGGCTATCTTTTTGGTCACTAAGTAGCTGTGTGATCTGAGGCAGGTCCCTGTGAGCCCCAAGGCCTCAGTTTTCCCCCCTCTTTCCCAGAAGGGAAACAGCAGGGTCTGTCCTTTCTGCTGTCTTCACTGCAAAAGTTCCAGGTTTGGGTGGCTGTCCACTGACGCAGCGCCTCCTGCAGCGTGACCCCCACATGCTGCTATTCCAGTTGCAGGGTTATTTACCCAAAGGGACTGCAAGGCACAGTCCTGGTCTGCTAGTCCCATCAGCGCAGGCGGCATCAGCAAAGGGCCCAACCTTCTGCTTGTCTTGGGAGAACGGAGTCCCCAGTTTTCCAGTGTTTTTGGAGGTAGATGCAGCAGGATGGGGGTCTAGGGAGATGTGGGCAAGGTGCCTTTGTTTTGGGGAGATCAAACATCTCCAGGTCAGGAAGAGGAAGGCATATGGAATGGAGTGATTTCAGTCTTCAGATTCTCTGGGTAGCTGGCACTGAGGTTGATTGTCTCTCCTATTCTCTTAGTGAAGAGGCAGCTTTCTCAAACTTGGTTTCATGGAGGCAGCTTGTGGATTGCATCACTTAGAATCCTCTCTTCCTCCCTATTTGGGTTCATCATGAGATCTGGGTTAACTCTGCTTGCTGCAGCCCTGTTGGACTTTTTCTTCTCCACACCACTTTCCTCCTAGGCTGGAACCCTCTAATCTGTTCTGCATTGGGTATTCTTAAAAAAAAGCTGTGCCTCATGGCAGTGACCATTGTTTCAGACTGTAGAGCATGTTTGAATCTCTAGCCCCTGCCAGCCAGTTAACTGATGATGATTTCTAGTTTTGTAACTTTGGGAACTGGTAGCTAGAAGGGAATGCTTTGTAAAGGCTCGGTGTTAAACTGCCCCCACCAAGATCCACCCTAAGTCAACTCAACTATTTCATTGAAACAAGTTCCCGGTTTTGGGAGGATAGACGTCTGGTTTATTGCTGTTAGACACTAAGTGGGCAAAAGTACTGCTTGAATTCACTTTAATGAAGATAATAGCTTCTCAGGATCACTGATTTGGAATAAACTTAATTCTTAGCTCTACACAGTAGCAAAAACAAGAGTAGGATCTGACTGTCGCTCAGATCATGAACTCATTATTGCAAAATTCAGACTTAAATTGAAGAAAGTAGGGAAAACCACTAGACCATTCAGGTATGACCTAAATCAAATCCCTTACGATTATGCAGTGTAAGTGAGAAATAGATTTACGGGACTAGATCTGATAGACAGAGTGCCTGATGAACTATAGACAGAGGTTCGTGACATTGTACGGGAGACAGGTATCAAGACCATCCCCAAGAAAAAGAAATGCAAAAAAGCAAAATGGCTGTCTGAGGAGGCCTTACAAATAGCTGTGAAAAGAAGAGAAGTGAAAAGCAAAGGAGAAAAGGGAAGATATAAGTGTCTGAATGCAGAGTTCCAAAGAATAGCAAGGAAAGGTAAGAAAGCCTTCCTCAGCGATCAATGTGAAGAAATAGATGAAAACAACAGAATGGGAAAGACTAGAGATTTCTTCAAGAAAATTAGAGATACCAAGGGAACATTTCATGCAAAGATGGGGGCTCGATAAAGGACAGAAATGGTATGGACCTAATAGAACCAGAAGATATTAAGAAGAGGTGGCAAGAATACACAGAAGAACTGTACAAAAAAGATCTTCATGACCCAGATAATCACGATGTTGTGATCACTCACCTAGAGTCAGACATCCTGGAATGTGAAGTCAAGTGGGCCTTAGGAAGCATCACTATGAACAAAGCTAGTGGAGGTGATGGAATTCCAGTTGAGCTATTTAAAATCCTGAAAGATGATGCTGTGAAAGTGCTGCACTCAATATGCCAGCAAATTTGGAAAACTCAGCAATGGCCACAGGACTGGAAAAGGTCAGTTTTCATTCCAAATCCCAAAGAAAGGCAATCCCAAAGAATGCTCAAACTACCGCACAATTGCACTCATCTCACATGCTAGTCAAGTAATGCTCAAGATTCTCCAAGCCAGGCTTCCGCAACAAGTGAACCGTGAACTTCCAGATGTTTAAGCTGGTTTTAGAAAAGGCAGAGGAACCAGAGATCAAATTGCCAACATCCACTGGATCATCAAAAAAGCAAGAGAGTTCCAGAAAAACTTCTATTTCTGCTTTATTGACTATGCCAAAGCCTTTGACTATGTGGATCCCAATAAACTGTGGAAAATTCTGAAAGAGATGGGCATACCAGACCACCTGACCTGCCTCTTGAGAAATCTATGTGCAGGTCAGGAAACAACAGTTTGAACTGCACATGGAACAACAGACTGGTTCCAAATAGGAAAAGGAGTACGTCAAGGCTGTATATTGTCACCCAGCTTATTTAACTTATATGCAGAGTACATCATGAGAAACACTGGGCTGGAGGAAGCACAAGCTGGAATCAAGATTGCCAGGAGAAATATCAATAACCTCAGATATGCAGATGACACCATCCTTATGGCAGAAAGTAAAGAGGAGCTAAAAAGCCTCTTGATGAAAGTGAAAGAGGAGAGTGAAAAAGTTGGCTTAAAGCTCAACATTCAGAAAACTAAGATCATGGCATCTGGTCCCATCACTTCATGGGAAATAGATGGGGAAACAGTGTCAGACCTTATTTTTTTGGGCTCCAAAATCACTGCAGATGGTGATTGCAGCCATAAAATTAGAAGGCACTTACTCTTTGGAAGGAAAGTTATGACCAACCTAGATAGCATATTAAAAAGTCCGTCTATTCAAGGCTTTGGTTTTTCCAGTGGTCATGTATGGATCTGAGAGTTGAACTGTGAAGAAAGCTGAGTGCCAAAGAGTTGATGCTTTTGAACGGCAGTGTTGGAGAAGACTCTTGAGAGTCCCTTGGACTGCAAGGAGAGCCAACCAGTCCGTCCTAAAGGAGAACAGTCCTGGGTGTTCATTGGAAGGACTGATGCTGAAGCTGAAACTCCAGTAGTTTGGCCACCTGATCCGAAGAGTTGACTCATTTGAAAAGACCCTGATGCTGGGAGGGATTGAGGGCAGGAGGAGAAGGGGACGGCAGAGGATTAGATGGCTGAATGGCATCACCGACTTGATGGACATGAGTTTGAGTAAACTCCGGGAGTTGGTGATAGACAGGGCGGCCTGGTGTGCTGCGATTCATGGGTTGCAAAGAGACAGGACTGAGAGACTGAACTGACTGAACTGAATTGAGCTAATTCTTAGCCACCTTCCACCCGGCCTTTGTCCTGCCCTCCCACCAGCTCCACCCTGGGAACAGAAAGGCAGTATCAGCAGGGAGTAATCAGGACATCCCAGCAGAATTAATTCTAGTGAATTTTTTTTTTATTATTATTATTATTTTTTTTTTCCAGTGGGTTTTGTCATACATTGATATGAATCAGCCATGGATTTACATGTAAATTCTAGTGAATTTAAAGATGCAAAAGTATGCAGAAAGAAGGCGGCAAAAAGATGACAATGCATTTTAAGATGTTTCTCTTTTATAAATTAGCTCTTTTAACCCCCCCCATACAATGCAAAAATTATACTTAATTATAGGATTTATTTTAAAGTAAATGAAAATTGAAGTGCAGATGAGGGCAGGTGTGGTTTGGTTAAAAGGGTCATAGTTTAAAGTGATAGTGAATGTCTTTTTAAAATCCTATTAGTTCATACCTTCAAAAGCCTAAAAGCCATTCATCAGGTAAAAGTGAGCTGCTTTTGTCTCTCACACCTTCACCATTCTGTCCTCCAGGGCTTATTTTTGCGATGTTTAGAGGAAGTTGAAGGAAAGTAACCGCCATTCTCTTGGGAATTTTTGAATTCTTGGTCATTCTTTCAAAGTAGAAGAAAATGTATCTCAAGTATATTGAGACCACTGAAGTTAAAATACTCAAGTTTGAATTGTCTCTACAGGCTTGGTGTGACTTGAAGTGATTTATTTCTTTGTGCCTCAGTTCCCTTTCCTGTAGAATGGGGGATCGCATTGATACTAAGGTAACAAGTGTTAGTCGCTCAGTTGTGTCCGACTCTTTGCGACCCCATGGATTATAGCCCACCAGGCTCCCCTGTCCATGAAATTCTCCAGGCAAGACTACTGGAGTGGGTTGCCATTTCCTTTCCAGGGGATCTTCCCGACCCAGGGATCGAGCCCGGGTCTGCTACATTGCAGGCAGATTCTTTACTGTCTGAGCCACCTCAAGCAAATTGACAGGAATACATCAAGTGCTTGTAAGACTAAACAGATTAATCTGTTAACAGGACTTACTGCAGTGCCTGGCACAAAACCCCCTGGAAGAATTTGGCTGGCAGACACTGTCCGGCATGCTGGGGAATGGGGTCATCCCCCCTACGCTTGTGGAGGTCACAGCCCAGTGGGAAAACGCCTGTGTGCCTCGGTCTCTCAGCAGGACGATGCCCCTTGCCTCCTTCCTCCTCTCCCCACTTCTTCAGATGGCCTTGAGCTACTGCTGTTCTGAGCGGAGGTGGCCCAGAACAGGCCCTGGTTGGAGAGGCTCAGACAATGCAAAGCGTAGGGGTTGGGTGACTGCCAGCTGCCTTACCTTTCCCCACTGCCCAGGTCTTAGAAGGGCTGAGCAGGTTTGTTTTGGTTTCCCCCTTGGCCCTCAAGAGTTCCTCTTGGCATCCTATGCACATGTGGATGCAGGAAGTTGAGCCAAAAGAGTTATCAATACAGCCAGCTCAATTGCAGGGAGGAGCCTGGGGTGGGGGCAAGGGAGCAGAAGTGTGGTCAGAGTCACTAATCTTGTGCCTGAGCAATAAAAAACATTTTCCTGGGTATTTCCTGGGCACCAAATCGCCCAAAGGGATGACTTAATCCTTCTCTGCTTCTGGCAGGTATAGGAGAGCACAGCCCTGGGGGAAGGCGGGGAGAGGGAACAGCTGAATCAGAGGGAGGGGGATGGGAGAAAGCCTTTGGAGGGGACCACAAGCTCTAGGGACCCCTCTGAGTGTCAAAGCGCCTCCCAAGGGAATCGGGCACTGGTGTCCCGGGCACACCCCTGGGAGCAGTGGCCTCAGGTTCAGTCTACATCTTCTGTCAGGCTCATTCATTGCCTACTCTCCTGCTCAGCTGAGCCTCCTGAAATTTGGACATACGCCGAATCCAGGCCCTTAGTATGCCTGAGCCTTTGTGCGGAGTCAGCAGCCTACCTTTAGAGTATCTTGACTGGCATTTCCAGCTATGTGAATGGCTAGGTAAGACCGACCCTGCAGAGGTGTCAGTCAGCTAGCTATCCCAGACACCTCCAGAGCCCCACTGAGCCTGGACCCGAGGTAGGTGCCTCACTGCTCTGATGGGGCCTGGACGATATCTCACTCCTTCCTCCTCTCGACACTTGGTGGGGTTCTGTGGAAAGGCCATCTAGCTTTGGAACCAGCAGTCCTGGCTTCAAATTTGACTCTATCCTTGGGCTTCCCAGGTGGCGCTAGTGGTAAAGTACCTGCCTACCAATGCAGGAGACATAATGCAGGTTTGATCCTTGGGTCAGGAAGATCCCCTGGAGGAGGTCACGGCAACCCGCTCCAATATTCGTGTCTGGAGACTCACAAGGACAGAAGAGCCTGGCGTGTTACAGTCCACGGGGTCACAGAGAGCTGGACACAACTGAAGCAACTTAGCATGATCCTCGGGTAGCTGTGAGACTTTCTTAACTTCTCTGGGCCTGAGTTTCTTTGTAAACTGGATAGAAGACCTCTTTATCCTAAGATTTAATGAAGTCACAAATCATATAGAACACATTTACCGGGATTCACTCAGCTGTGCACCTAGATGAAGAACTTATGGGCTGGGGCAAAGTGGAGTTGAGTCTATTTGTTGTTTGTGATGCAGTTCATTTCACAAAGTGCTGAGTGTTTACTCGGGGCCTCAACTACACTCATTAATCAGTTAGCCTAATAACAGCTCTTTAGGGAGGGAGACACATTGTCCATCATTTTGGAAAAGGTGAAACTGAGGCTCAGAGTCTCACACAGTAAGTGGCAGGGCTCTGCAGAGGCAGCCCTCCCCTGCCGATGGTTCTCTTTCCAGGCGGTTTGCCAGGCACTATGATGGCAGCAGACTGAACAGCTCCCTAGTCTCAGGGCTAATCGTGCTGCGTTTGCTCCAAGTCCCCCTTTACTCGGAATGTGCAGGGTCAGCCTGCTCAGAGCGCTGAGGCTTTGGTGACTGGGAAGGCAGTGGGAGTAGGGACACTGTAGCCACCCTGCCAAGGGCAATGGTTGGGTACCTGGTGGCCTGCATTTCCCCACTTTCCAGGTGCTGAGAAGAACATCTTGAGCTGTGGGGTGGGGAGGACAGGGAGGGGCTGTCCGTCACTTCAGAATGCTCTGGGCTGGGTCAGATGTGCTGGCTGCCTGCCCCTCCGGGGGCAGTGGACCTTCGGTACGTGGACCTGCACATTCTCTCCTTTACTGCAAGTGACTAGCGCCGTGACCACCCCGTGAGTGATGGTGGAGTAGACGAGTGTACCAGACAGCGAAGTCAGTGGTCCCCAGGTGTCTGCCGGGTTTGGTTCCAGGACTTAGCACAGAACCTGAGATCTGCAGGGTCTCATGTTTAAAATAGTGTAATTGCATATAGCCAATGTGATCCTCCCATATACGTTAAATCATCTCTAGATAGAGGGTTTATAATATCTAACAGTGTAAATGCTATGTAAATAGTTGTAAAGACAAAGTAAATGCTAGGGAAATAGTTGCCTGTGTGCTTCAAATTCAGCTTTTGCTTTTTGGAACTTCCTGGAATAATTTTTTCCCCTGAATGTTTTCCATCCGTGGTTGGTTGAAACTGCAGATGCAGAAGCCAAGGACAAGGAGGACCACTGAACTGGTTGTAGGAAAATGCTTCATCAGGAATGTGTCTGGAAAGGGGGATTTGGGCGAGGGACAGATGGCTGAGTAGGGGAAGCAAGATTTCTAGGAAGGAAGAGTAGGGACTTCCATTAGAAAGTTGCCTTTGCTTCTTGGTGATGCTGATTAATAGGAAATGAGGATGCAGAGAGGAATGAAGCCAGCACAGGCCTCACACAGAGGAAGGATTCAAGGCACCCTAGTTTGTTGAATCCCTTGGGGTCATATGCTACTCTCCCTTCTGTCCAGTTCAGTGGAAATGTGTGTCTGCCTATTCCATTGCTTGTATTATTGTGAATTACTTGTGTTTCGGACCATGGAAGTGTCTGGTTCTGAATTCGCTAGATACTTTGTACACCCCTTAAAAGAATATGATTCTGATCAGTCAGAAATCCAGTCACTGGGAATAGTTTAAATAATAACACCTTACTGCTGATGAGAATTTCCCAAGCCAGGGTGCTATGACTTCCAGATTGTAGCTTCTTGAGACAGCTCCTCCATCCAACAGATCTTGGCCCTACGGGCTGCATATAGTGATGAGGAGCAAGCACTCATCATAAGATTCAGGGATGACTCGTTTCCTAGTCATGATCAGTGTGGATCTAGGGTGTTCCTACAGTAAACACCTGGATGTTGACTTCTCCATTCACAGATGTCCAGCACCTACTATGTGACTGGGAGAAAATGTGTAACAGGGTTCCAGCTCTCCAAAGCTTAAATTTTAGTTGAGAAGTCAGTGTAAATGTGCATAAGAGTAGGACAGCTCTAGGGTGAATTCAGATTATAAGAGAAAGAGGTGATAGAATTACCAAATTTTCCCTTCAAAATGCCCCCCAAATCAGAGAGCCAGGTGTTTGAATCCTTGGACATTGGTGAGAAAGCCCAGAACAGCTGGTTGCAGCTCAAACCAGATTTTTGTGTCCTTCTTTTTAAACTAAGACAATTTATATATATTTTGCATTCTATACTATAATATGTCCATGCTTGTTTTAGTATGATCATTGATAACCACACAAGTTTACAATATGTGGCACCATTTTGAGGGCTTTTTAACCATCAAACACTTGATCATCACAATAATCCTTCATAGGGTTAATCAAGTGTACATCATTTAACAGTAATAATGTTAAGTCATTTAACATTTCCTTACCCCTTTATGTGTATAAAAGTAGTGCTCCATGAAATTATGTCTGTGTCCCAGCCAAGGATATGTTTGATCAGGGCCACAACCTCCCTGACAAGTAGAGCTGTGTTTAAAAACTGGCTCCGTCACTCACCTACTGGGTGACTTTGAACAAGTTGCTTGGATGTCTTGCATTCACAGGGTTTTCCCATTTGCAAATGACAATGTTCCTGATGAAATGTGTACCTTGGCTCAGTGGTAAAGAATCCGCCTGCAAAGCAGGTGACCCAGTTGATCCCTGGATCAGGAAGATCCCCTGGAGGAGGGCATGGCAACCCACTCTGGTATTCTTGCCTGGAGAATCCCATGGACAGGAGACTGGGGGCTACAGTCCGTAGGATCGCAGATCGGACACGCCTGAAGCCCCTGAGCATAGCACAGCGCTGTGTTCATGATTTTCTGCCTAAAGATTTGAGTGGTGTGTGTGTCAAGCAGTGGCAGAGCTCCTGGCACCTGTCACTCTTTAAAATGGAGTTGTTATTATCAGAAATCAAGTACAGATACTACGGTGGTGTGTGATGGAGTTTCAGATGAGTCACATGGGTAGGACACATGCTTAGAGAAGGGCACGACTAGAGGCCTGGGGAACCCAGGCAGAGGAGGGAGAGAGGGCTGGGGTTGCGCCTAAAGAGGTAGAGAGAAAGGTGGGGGGAGGGTCTTCTATTTGGGGGGAATGCCTGGGCAGAAGCAGGGGAGAGGGTTCAGGGTCCCAGTTTTAGGCTCGTGTGACCAAGGCTGGTTTTAGAAAAGGCAGAGAAACCAGAGATAAAATTGCCCACATCCGCTGGATCATCAAAAAAGCAGGAGAGTTCCAGAAGAACTTCTATTTCTGCTTTATTGACTATGCCAAAGCCTGGACTGTGTGGATCACAGTAAACTATGGAAAATGCTGAAAGAGATGGGAATACCAGACCACCTGACCTGCCTCTTGAGAAACCTGTATGCAGGTCAGGAAGCAACAGTTAGAACTGGACATGGAACAACAGACTGGTTCCAAATAGGAAAAGGAGTACGTCAAGGCTGTATATTGTCACCCTGCTTATTTAACTTATATGCAGAGTACATCACGAGAAACACTGGGCTGGAAGAAGCACAAGCTGGAATCAAGATTGCCGGGAGAAATATCAATAACCTCAGATATGCAGATGACACCATCCTTATGGCAGAAAGTGAAGAGGAACTAAAAAGCCTCTTGATGAAAGTGAGAGAGTGAAAAAGTTAGCTTAAAGCTCAACATTCAGAAAACTAAGATCATGGCATCTGGTCCCATCACTTCATGGGAAATAGATGGGGAAACAGTGGAAACAGTGTCAGACCTTATTTTTTTGGGCTCCAAAATCACTACAGATGGTGATTGCAACCATGAAATTAGAAGGCGCTTACTCCTTGGAAGGAAAGTTATGACCAACCTAGACAGCATATTAAAAGCAGAGACATTACTTTGCCAACAAAGGTCCATCTAGTCAAGGCTGTGGTTTTTCCATTGGTCATGTATGGATGTGAGAGTTGGACTGTGAAAAAAGCTGAGCACCGAAAAATTTATGCTTTTAAACTGTGGTGTTGGAGAAGACTCTTGAGAGTCCCTTGGACTGCAAGGAGATCCAATCAGTCGATCCTAAAGGAGATCAGTCCTGTGTGTTCATTGGAAGGACTGATGCTGAAGCTGAAACTCCAGTACTTTGGCCACCTCATGGGAAGAGTTGACTCATTTGAAAGACCCTGGTGCTGGGAGGGATTGGGGGCAGGAGAGGAAGGGGACGACAGAGGATGAGATGGCTGGATGGCATTACCGACTCAACGGACATGAGTTTGAGTAAATTCCGGGGTTGGTGATGGACAGGGCGGCCTGGCATCTGCGATTCATGGGGTCGCAAAGAGTCAGACACGACTGAGCGACTGAACTGACCAAGGCCAGGGATCATTTGGGGAGCAGTAAGCCATAAAGAGATGAGTACACACGATCACAGCTGTGTCTTGGGCAAGTTAAGCTGTAGAGAGAGGCTGGGCCCAAACCAGTTCAACAGGCTGCTGTGTCCCTCTAGGCAGGAGGTACAGAGGCTCAGCATGGGGAGGTGGCCCCAAGGAACCAGACGCCAGGAACCAAGTTGCTCCCAGGTAAAATGCACAGTCCTGGTGCTGGCTGGGTTTGGGAGCTGTCAGAGAACACTTGGAGACTCTCGGCTGATGATGACAGGAGTCACATAAACAGCAAAGTTCCACCAAGGGGAACTTTGGGAATGATGGGGAAATGAGTTGGATTTAAGTTAAGGTGACGTCTAAGTGCTGACAGATGTAAATGGTCCGTGAACAGTGTAGATAGGTAGTTTGGATGCAGGCTAAGTGCTTTTGTACAAATATCTGGGGTGGGAGATGCTTGGAGACTGTGGGAGACTCCCTGGAATCTTTTTTTTTTTTAATTTATTTATTTTTGGCCGTGTTGGGTCTCTGTTGCTGCGTGGGCTTTTCTCTGGCTGTGGCGAGCTGGCGTTACTCTCTAGGTGCGGTGTGCAGGCTTCATTGCAGTGGCTTGTCTTGTTGCAGAGCATGGGTTCTAGGTGCCCAGACTGCAGTAGTCGTGGCTCCCAGGCTCTAGAGCACAGGCTCAGTAGTTGTGGCTCCCAGGCTTCGTAGCTCTAAGGCACGTGGGATCTTCCTGGACCAGGGATTGAACTCACAGTCTCTCACTCTGGCAGGTGGAGAAGGCACCCTGCCTGGATTCTGTGTGCAGAAAGTGGGATGCTGACTTCCACTAGAGTGTGGAAGCATCTTTTCCATTTGTCTAGATTTGGGCCTTTAATCAGATAGATATGACTTTTGATGTTATTAATGCATGACTCACTCCTTCTAGGAGAGTTCCAGGCCATCTAGTCATTGAGAGGCAAGCATGTGGACTCTGGAGTCAAAGAAACTCTCAAATCATGTCTGTGACCTTGGGCCAAGTGACTTCATCTGTCTGGGTGCTCTGATTTTCTCATCTATAAAATGGGAACCACACTAACCCCTTGCAGAGTTGATGAGAGGAGTTAAGAGGATCAATTTATTGAACAGATTACTGTACAGAAATTAAGTCATTGAAGCTGCCTAGTAACCCAGTGGTTTATAAACATAAACTACATTCCTATGTATGGGAAATGGAGGCACAGAGCAGTGACTTGCCCAAAGTCACAGTGTATCTGGGGCAGAGCTGGGGTTTGGTTCAAAACCTCTGTGCTATATAATACCTAGCCTAGAGCCAACCCTGTGTTTTCTTTTTAACCTCAGAGCCATTTCAAACCCACATTTCAGATGTGGCAGCCTTGAGCTGAGGTTGAAATTCTCCTAGGTCAACCTTGGTCTCTCCTCCCCAGCCACCCAGCTTCACCCCACTACCCCTGCCCAGGCCCAGCCTTGTAGCTGCGTCTCAGCACACCTCGGATGGCGCCCCACAGCAGGCCTGGAGAGCAGTGGGCTTTGCCCCACCCAGGGTGGTCAGCTGTACTGCAGGGTCCTGGGTGGAATCTCACCTGGGTCCAAGGCTCTGCCATGGGGGGCCGTAGGCAAGTCACAGGTCTCCCTGTAGCTGAGTTTTTCTTTTTCTTTTTTTAATTGGGTATAATTGCTTTGGGGGTTTCCCTGATGGCTTAGTAGTAAAGAATCTGCCTGCCAATGCAGGAGATTCAGGAGATGTGAGTTCGATCCCTGGGTTGAGAAGATCCCCTAGAGGAGGAAGTGGCAACTGACTCCGGTGTTCTTGCCTGGAAAACTCCATCGACAGAGGAGCCTGGCAAGCTACAATCCATGGGGTCACAAAGAGTCGGACACGACTCTTTGCACAAATGCACATGCACATGTTTTCCCATGTTGTGTTCACCTCAGCTGCACAACAAGTGAATCTGCTATTTGTACACACACGTCCCCTCTGTCTTGGACCTCCTTCCCCACCTCATCCCCCCCAGGTCACCACAGAGACTGTGCTGAGCTCCCTGTGCTATAAAACAGGTTCTTCATCTTGGATGCCATATAATGGCAGAATAACAACACTTCTCCGAATGGGCGGTGGTGAGGTTGAGCACAGCTATTGGCTCTTGCTGGCTAGGCAGGTCCCAGCATCCTGTTCGGAAAGCACACGAAGCCTAGGTGCCAGGCCCGGCGCTGGGTGCTCGTGAAGCTGAAGTGAAAGAGCTGGTCTGTGCCTTCCTGGAAGCCGGTGACGGCAGGATGTTGGCTTTGATCACAGAAGTATGTGCCATGCTCTGTAGTCACACAGGGAAAGTTCCTTGGGCCAAACAAATGCATGAAATCCTCTCATGATGGGAACTCACAGAATCAGCTTCTTTCACCTCCTGGCTTTAGCAGTATGAGTGACAGGAACCATACAAGTGCTCCTGAATCACCTAACTTCTGTGAGTTTGGGGATGGGGCTGCATCTCTGAAGAAAATAAAAATCGCAAACAATCCTGCCACCCCTTGTGTCCCTCATGGAACATTTCTGGATCCTTTCGTGATCATGCTGTGAATGGGACAAAAATATGCCTTCTATTCACAATTTATCTAGAGCATTTTCCTGAGGTTCTATTTAGTTTGTTTTGCTGGTTCTTTATAATGGCATGCTCTTTGCTGCGTGGATGAACCATAGTTAATACATTAGTTTCCCGGGTTTTATTTTTCAGCCTGTAAGTAAGAGTGCATTTTGGTTTGCATCACATTCCTCCGTCAATGTTTACTGGGCCTCATCAATGTCCCAGGTAGAGATGTAGACATGAGGATGCAGTTACGAGCAAGACAAAGGCCGCTTTTTTGGTAGAGGTTACATTCTGACAGGCAGAAATGATTTCCGTTGAAGAAAAATGGGAAAGGAAACAGACCCAGGTTCTGGGAAACCCTCTCCAAAGAGGTGATCAGAGCAAGGCAGTACTTTTGATTTTCTGAGAAAAAAAAACTGTCCCGAGATTTTTAATTCCTATAGGTAAAATTACTGGGTCAGAGATATATGAAATATGTGTGGAGTTTAGACATTTGCCAACGTCTTTCCAGAATTTTGGCAGTGCTCATTTATCGTCTCCAGAATGGTACATTATACTTAAATTTTTATTTTTTGCTAATGTGATAGTTGAAACTTACCTCACTGTTTTGCATATCTCGGGTCATTAATGAGGTCAAACTCTTACTTTGTAATAAGTGTTTGAGCCACTTGTACTTCCTCTTCTGTGAATTGTTCATTCCAGTCCTTTGGGTTGCGTTGTCTGACGTGTGCGTTAGGACAAGAAGTGCAAGTAGTGCATGTCCCGGATGTAGGGAGCCAGGTTTCCTCTCCACGGAGCTGGGAAAGGCCTTTTTGAGAAAATGGGTTGTGAGGAAGTCTCTACCAGAGGCTGGGAAGAATGTGGTTCTGACAAAGGGTTGTTAATCCAGGCAGCATACCCTAGTAATCATTGCTACTATTTACCAGGCACTTTCTGGACATACCATTAATCTCATAATCCTACAAAGAAGGAAGCATTGTCCCCATTTAATAGGTGGCTCAGAGGCCTAAAGGGACTCCCCTAAACACACACCCACGGATAAAGGGCACCTGTGGGCCTTGAACCAGGTCTACTATATCGTGCTTCTCATAGAGGACCCAGCGGCAGGTAAAGCAGGTAGAATGTATACGAGCATGAACACAGACCATAAGTCCAGTAGGTGAGGTCTGTAGCAGATCTGCAGGTGAGCTGGTCCTTTCATGAGAAGCAGATGGGGTGCACATTGGATGATCGTGAGGGCTTAGCGGGACCACGAGTTGATGAAGATGAATGGCTTCGTATTCCCTTTCTGACTAAAGGAGAGAGTCACGACAGACCAAGACAGACAGAGCAACCAGAGGAGGCTCAGCTGGTGTACGGATTTGAGGCTAGGATGGGAACATAGGAAACAGTGATTTGGTTTAGTGACAGCCTGGGTGAGTGAGTGAGGGAGGCCCCCAGAGGCATGAAATACGGTGCTTGAGGGTCCACACATAGGACATACAAGCATGAATCTTTGCAACCACTGTCTCTTCTTGTGGAAACTGAATGGGCTTCCTTTCAGCGGCTGCTTCTTTAAGCTGTTTTCCTATCACAGACCATGGCTCCTTGGCCTGAGTTGGAAAATGCCCAGCCTTCCTCGGAGAAATACACTGTAAAGGCCGATGGTGAGCAGTCTGCGAAGCCTGAGAAAGGCAAGGAGACTGAAAAAGGTAAGTGCCCCCCCTCCAGCCCTGGGCTGGCCCCCTTGGGAAGGCCCCAGGAGACCCAGGCCTGTTTCCTCATTCCTCATGGCCTTCTCTGCTTGTCCGGGCAGATGACACCGGTGCCCCTATCACCAAGATAGAACTTGCGCCGTCTCATTCCACTGCGGCACTGATCGAGGAGCCCACCGAGGTGGAAGACCCCTGGGACCTGCCCGAGCTTAAGGACACGGGGATCAAGTGGTCAGGTAAATGAGGGCAGCTGAGGCAGGCGGGAGGGGACTGTCCGTTGGCAAGAGACTGAGATCACGACTTTACGGTGTCACCTTGGGTCATCTTCCCTTCGATTGTTCAAGCAACAGTCCTGGCTTTAAGAGTCAAGCCTCCTGTGATGACTGGGGGATCTTTTATCCTTTCATTCATTCATTCAACAAATGAACCAGGTTATAACCAGACCAGATCCTGTGCAGCAGGAAATGGACGAGGCCCCATCTCTGAGACACCTGGGGGTTGGGGAAGAGGGGTCCCCAGACCTCAACGTGGGCATCAGAAAGAGATTATAGAAGGCAGTCTACAAGACAAAACAGCAGAGATGCAAGCAGATGCCGCACTTCTGTTCCAGGCAGTAAGATCAGTCTGCAGGTCAGGTAGAAGAGGGACGTGAGAACCACTTTAAAAGTGAGTGGAGAAAACGACAGCCGAGGATGTAGCCTTCCAGGACCTACGAGGGTCCAGACCCTCCCCAGATGGAGGCTGTGATTGCTACCTTGCAGCCACTTTGTTGAAAATATTCTGCCTGGTTCTGAAGGTGCTTAGAAAAGCCTTTATCTCTGACCTTGCATTTAGCAGGGTCAAGTGCTCTTAAGTGGCTCATCAGTGACACTGCTCTTGCCCCTGTGAGCCTCAGACCTCACCAACCCCCTCCTCCCAAGAGCCCAATCCTTTTCACCACATTTCACCACAGGTTTCAACTGAATGGACTCCAGTGGTAATTACTTTGAAAACTACAGCCAGCCATGAAGGCCTCCCATTGCTCGGTCTTGCTAGATTTAAGACTATAGCTGCCTGGCTAGGAGGGGAGTTGGGGGAGTTTTGACAACTGAGAAGTTGTCAAACTTCTCAGTGTTTCAGCCATGCCTTTTCCCCTCCTCCAGAGAGAGACACCAAAGGGAAGATTCTCTGCGTCTTCCAAGGGATTGGGAAATTTATTTTACTTCTGGTGTTTCTCTACTTCTTCGTGTGCTCCTTGGATGTCCTGAGCAGCGCCTTCCAGCTGGTTGGAGGTATGGATGGAAGACGTCAAAGGTCCAGGGTAGGGGTTTTGGTTTCTGTGAATTTATTTCAGAAAGTCACAACTCAGCAAGCCCCATGTAGTTGCAGTCTACCCGAGTGTTCTAGAATGGAAGTCACCTGAGATCATTTGAGGTCATGCCCCATTTCACAGAAGAGAAAACCGATGCCCATGAGAGGGTTATGATAGGCTGGCTGAAGTGGCTTAGGCCAGGCCAGAGCCAATGCCAAGGGCAAGCAGTCAGCTCCTTGTGTTTGTCTGCGATCCCCGGACAGGAAGCTGTTTGACCTAAAGGCTTATGTGAGGGTTTCTGGCTGTCTTGGGGCCTCCCCACCTGAGGGGACCATTGACTAAGGGTGTTCTTAGTCTAAAGCAACTACTCAAAATCAAAGTTGGTCCTTTGCTGGAGAAGGACAGGGGTCCCTTGTTGGGGGATCTGCTTTCACTGCAGTTGCCTAAACACCTCCCAGGACTGAGCATGGAAATGAGGGGTGAGGGGACCCAGAAGTGAAATGACTGTATGCTTGGTCACCTGCCTATCCCCGATGGGCAACAGTAGTAAGAGCCAGCCCTTGAAGTGCCTACTGACGTAGGGGCATTGTCTTAAACATTCCTTCCCAAAGTCCTTCCCACTTACAGAGGAGTGGGCCAAGGCTCTAGAAGGTTGTACCCAGCACTGAGTTTCACAGCCCGTAATTGGCCTAGTGGGATTCAAACTGAGATCTGGTGACATGGAAGACCGTAGGTTTCTGCATCCCTTGGTTCTGTTCTTGAGAACTCATCTCTGTGGTCTTGGAGAGCTGGGGGAGTGTGAGGGACAGACTGACTTGCTGAATGCCACTTTGGTCTGCCCCTATCCCACACAGCATCAGCAAGGGGCCTTGCTGTCTCTCAGACAAGGCATTCCACTCCCCAGTCTCAGTCTTCTTTTAAACATTAACTGGGGGGATGGATTGATGGTCTCAGAGCACACTCTCAAGTGATGTTCCTAGTGTTCAGTTATGGACTGGGGCTAGGGGCTTGAATCGAAGGGGTTGGATAGAGAAGAACGAGAAGATCTACATGGATAAATCTCGTGAGTTGGGAATACATCCCTGACCAGAATGAGGCCATCAGGAGATGCACTGGCATTCATCAAACGAAGTACAGAGCTGAGGCCAGATTCGTGATCAAAGATGACTAGAGGAGGGCTTGCTGATGAACGTGGTTGAAGTAGATAGGAAGGTGCAGGGTGAAGGGACAAGAGGAACAGGGGTGGGTGGGATTCGAGCAGCACTGGGGAGAAGCCTGAAGAAGCAAGACGCCTGAGATACCACCAGCAAGTCTGCAGGCTGGTACCTACAGCCACCGGCCAGTAACTTGAGGCTGGTCGCTCAGCGCCTACCTAACACCCATCACATGGCTATGGGTTTGTTTTTCAGGAAAGGTAGCCGGGAAATTCTTCAACAACAACTCCATCATGTCCAACCCCTTGGCAGGGGTGGTGATTGGGGTGCTGGTGACGGTCCTGGTGCAGAGTTCCAGCACCTCCACGTCCATCGTCGTCAGCATGGTGGCCTCCTCATGTGAGTCCAGGAACCTGAGAGCCCAGACGCATTTCCCTGTTCAGTGTTAGAGGCTGGGATTTACTCTGAACATGTCCGGGCTTGTTGCCATTACTTTCCTAACTTGTCCAATTATGAGGTGCTCTGCTTAGACTGTGGGCAGCCTCCTGTTTCCCTTCCCAGGGCTAAGCCTTAAATTGGCCCCAACACTTGAAGACTCAGTTCCGAATTCTCTAGAACTGTGTTGTCTAGTCTAGTAGCCACTAGCTACATGTGGCTCTTTTATTTAACCTTAAATTCAGCTGATAAGCTGCAAAAGCTGTATTTCAAGGGATCACATGTGGCTAATGGCTGCCATATTGAACCACATAAATTTAGAACATGTCCATCATTGCTCTCAGGGCTAAGAATAAAACCTCATGTAATCACATCACATGTTGGCCTTGAGGCATCTGTGCTTGGGGATCTGACATTACAAACTTGAATCTACTCAATGTTTGCCCTGGCTATGTTGAGATAGACCCTCTGAGGGGAGCCAGTTTGAACTGGTTAATTTTCAGCCCAAGTCAGTATTAACTGAAACTTTTAAACAGGAGGATTTTGTGGAGTCTCTGAATTCCCTGCAATTAAGTGCTGAAATTTTTTATTTTAATCTTTGACATACGTGCCTATTTTTATAGTGAGATGCCCAAGTTTTTTTCAGATTCACAGTGAGGTGCAGACCCTAAAGAGATTAAGAGCTGGTGCTTTAGGGGATTACCTGCCTGAATGAGGTCAGTTTGCCTTGGGCCACATCAGGAACACAGCTAAGATGCCTTCCTCAACTTTGCTAACTTACTCTTTTCCACCCTCCAGTGGTGCCTGTGCATGCTGCCATCCCCATTATCATGGGGGCCAACATCGGGACTTCAATTACCAACACCATCGTGGCGCTCATGCAGGCAGGAGATCGGAAAGGGTTCAGAAGGTAGGAGGCTTGGAGTCAGCCTTGGCCACCACCAGGCCCATATAGGGGGTTGGTCGAGTTTTCCTAACTGTCGTTGACAAGAGAGCATGTTTGTTATCCCTGGACCTCTTAGAAGTAGCTACAGTTGAGCAGGGCTGGAGGCTGGGATCACATATTTATCAGTTGGTAACTCAGCTCCCTGATCTGCAGAGCCTGGATAACAGTATCTATCAACCTCCATGTTGCCTAAAGAAATTAACACAATCATATAGATAAATACTTAGCAAGGTGTCTGGCACCTATCGGGGCTACCTGAATTCAAGTTTTAGCTAGAAGCTTGACCTGTGGCAAAGTTAAAACAAGGCCAGTTAGAATAGCATTTACTATCTCACTTGGAAATAATGATAACTTCTTAAAGCGTCCATTAAACACAATGCCCAGCCTCTCTTCTGACTGGTTATGGGTTTTTGTTGTTAAAATAGTGAAACAGTCCCATCCAACAAAGCCAAAAACACCAATGCAAAGGTACAACGCACCGCCAATGATCATAGCAGCATTATTTAGAGTTGCCAGGATATGGAAGCAACCTAATTGTCCATCAACCGATAAACGAAAGACATGATCCATCTACACACACACACACACACACACACACACAAACAAAATGGAATACTACTCAGCCACCAAAAAGAACAGATTTTTGTCATTTGAAGCAATATGGATGAACTTGGAGGGCATTATGCTCAGTGAAATAAGTCATACAGGGAAAGACAAAAATTGTATGCTATTGCTGATATCTAGAATCTAAAAAATACAACAAACTAATAAATAAAACAAGAAAGAAGCAGACTTGCAGATTGGGGAACAAACTAGTGGTTACCATCCAGGAAACAAAAGGGGGATGAGCAAGATAGGAGTAGAGAAATAAGAGGTACAAACTATTAGGTATAAAATACACTACAGGACATAGAGCCAATATTTTCTAATAAATGGAATAAAACCTTTTAAAATTGTGAGTCACTGTATTGAACACCTGTAGCTTATATAATATTGTACACCAACTATACTGCAACTGTCACATCAGACAGATGACATTAAACAGGCTGCTGGGGGTGGTCAGCAAACACCATGCCTCGTCCATGGGTGAACTGGCAGGAACCAGATGTCCTCAGAGTCGTTCATTTTCTATCAACAATAGCTGAACTCCTGGTCCGTGATAAGATGTTCTGAGGTCTATATTATAATACCTATCACCCAGGGTGTTTGCTAATTTGATCTTAAGAAACTGAGTAGACCTTTCTATGCACCATTTTATTAATATAGAAGCACAAAGAGGTTAAGTAACTTTGCTGAGGAGTATAGCTGGGACTCAATCCAGGTTTTCTTATTGGGAATTCTGGGTTCTTTTCACTGGTACACTGATTTTTACCTCTGGATGTATAAAGTGCTTACACATAGAATATAATTGATCTAGCTCACCCCCTTTTGAGATATTTAAATAGCAATAACATCTTTGTTATTTCAAAATTTCAATAACACCTTTGGAGATGTGTATTATTCTTTTCTGGTAATTTTTTCTTGAATGATTCCTGAACAACAACAACTATATCAAACACCTTTGGGCTTTGGGGGGGAGGGGTAGTATTAATACTACTCACTTTGGGGATTGCTGTAAGAAGAAAAGTGAGATTGTATACCTATATGCATATAGGTAGGTGACACCTGCCAGAGAATACAAGTGACGACCTGCCTAGGTGGTACCCAGCCACTCGATGACCGATCTGTCTCGGGGTGGGGTTCTCCTGCAGGGCCTTTGCGGGGGCCACCGTCCACGACTTCTTCAACTGGCTCTCCGTGCTGGTGCTCTTGCCTCTGGAGGCCGCCACCGGCTACCTGGAGCGCCTGACCAACTTAATACTGGAGAGCTTCCACTTCAAGAATGGAGAGGAAGCCCCAGAACTTCTGAAAGTTATCACAGATCCCTTCACAAAGCTCATTATCCAGGTAACCTGGCTTCCTGCATAGAGGGAAAGGGGATGGAAGAGATGGATGAGGGTCTGTAATCACTGCCCTTTAGCTGTCACTGAAAAAAACCAAGGGAGGCAGAACTTCAGGAACACCAGATGGGATGGAGTTCTTGTTGTTCAGTTGCTCAATCATGTCAGACTTTTTGTGACCCCATGGACTGCAGCACACCAGGCTTCCCTGTCCTTCACTATCTCCTGGAGTTTGCTCAAATAAATGTTTGTTGAGTTGGTGATGCTATCTAACCATCTCATCCTCTGCTATCCCCTTCTCCTGGAGTAAGTGGCATTTATTATCCGTGACCTCAGCACACATGTATCATATTTATTAGCGTGGGAGTGGTGGGTGGTAATGAGTGCTTCTCGAGACTCAAGGATTCTCCATTGCACAATTCGTTCCCACCTCTGACCTCGGCACCCCTGGGCTCACTGATTAAAGTCACATCCTACTCACAGCCAGAGAGAAGAGTTTACTGCCTTTCCTCACATCTTATCCCTCTGCTCACCAAGGTCTGTCAATATTGTTGAAATAAATGGAAGAAGGCTTTGTAGATGTTGCCTTGGGGAGAAGGAGCCAGCTTGGACCTTGCTCGTTCACTCTTACCTTCATTTTTTTTCTCTTATTTGATTATCCAATGAATATTCTACTGCATGCTTCCTAGATACACGTCCATTGTTCATACCAGTCCTTCATTTATTAGCACCCACTGACATCGAGGTGCTATGCTCCACCCTGAGAGTGCAGATAGGGTGAGTCCCAGCTCGCCGCTGCAATCTGGTTCACATCCTCAGAGCCCTCTTAACAGCTTAACATCTGTCCCACAGTGGTTTTCACAATGGGCTGACTCTCTTCTGTCCATTGTTTTCTACAGCTGGATAAAGATATTCTCAACCAAATTGCAGTGAATGATGAGTCGGTCCAAAACAAAAGTTTGATCAAGATTTGGTGCAAAACTTTTACCAACGTGGTAAGTTTCTCAGAATATTGCTGGCTGAGTTAGCCCTTTTGTCTGTACTGGATAAAGTAAGATTTTGCCTTCAGATTGGGCATATAAAAGGTCGGGAGAAAGAAAAATCAAGGATTCCTAAAAAGTCAAATCTAGACAGTGAGAATCCTTAAGTCCTTAAATTCTAGATGGACAAACATGCTGTAGGACAGACAGGACCAGCCCACATCATGGACACGTTATTGCTGGCTAATTATGTTCATGTCTCCTGGCCTATCTCTGGCTGCCACCTTGCTTCCATTTATAGAGGGATTTGTGAAAGCAGTGTACCACACTTATGGAGGTTCCCTGATGCCCCAAATTTCCCTCCATTCCCCAACCAGAGGGTTGTAGACGATGCATAGTATTTCTCATGTTTGCCACTCAGACTGAGAGAAATGTCACCGTCCCCTCGCCTGAGAACTGCACCTCCCCTTCCCTCTGTTGGACGGATGGTTTGTACACCTGGACCATCAAGAACGTGACCTACAAGGAGAACATTGCCAAGTGTGAGTGGAACTCACAGAGCATCAGCCATTGGGACAGGCTGTCTGGGGTGATGGTGATTTCCTATCTGTGTGGAGCCCCAGTG
Organism: Cervus canadensis; assembly: GCF_019320065.1. Taxonomy (NCBI): domain Eukaryota; kingdom Metazoa; phylum Chordata; class Mammalia; order Artiodactyla; family Cervidae; genus Cervus; species Cervus canadensis. Next base: position 19,868,956 of record NC_057404.1, on the reverse strand, counting down.
AGTGAGGCAAAGAAGGGCAGTGAGAGTCACTGAACACCAATCCTACATGGGACAGTGAGCTGTGAGCTTTCACGGCAGAAGAAACTAAGGTGTGGGGACCAGGGGGCAGGCTAAAGGTCCCCCTGTAAGGGGAAGAGCTAGGACCTGGAACTCAGTTCTTCTGGCCATTCCAGACCAATTCAGAACTCATCAACAGATTCCAAAGCACTCCCTCCATGGGCTTTGGTATCTCTTTGGCAGTAACTGCAGGGAGATGACAGCCTGATTTGAAGGTGGTGTGGGGCATACACACAGCAGATACCATCACCCTTGAGTCAGGAGTCCCTGTTGTACAGTAGGCCCCGTTTGAGGCACTGGGGCTGTAGCACTGAAGAAAGCGGTGAGCTGACGGCTCCAATTGGAACAGTGATGCTCCATTTCTTTAAGAAACTATACTGTTGCCTCTGGACTCTCTTATGGCCCTGATGCTATTTCTTCTAATTATTTATTCCTTATGTGCCCATTTGCATATCTCTGCCTCTCCTCCTCTCCATCCATCCCCACATTAATTCTGAGCCATATACCTTACTACTCCAGTTGTGGTTTACCTCACAGAATCATGTGAATGTATCACCTCTTCTATTGTAGCTGCTGTACATCCAATAAAATAACTATGTTTTTTCTGGAATCAACATGGGGACACACAGGGGTTTAAAAAAAGAAAAAAACACAAGCAGTTTTATAATTAACAATTGCTACCACTCTGATTTTCCCTTCCTGCCCCAACTTGCTCCTTGAATACTTGTAGGTATCCTCATTATCATGAGTAAAACACAGAATGGGATTTAGAGGCAGAAGAATGGAGCTGGAAGCCTGAGTCTGCCCCTGAATTTTACTACATCTTCACCCTCATGAGATCCCATTGGCCTAAACATAACCTCAGGGTTATACTTAGCTGCAAGGGAAGCTTGAAAGAGTGGTCTTAATTCTGGGCTGCCCTGTGTCAAGCTGACAACCAAGATTCTGTTCCTTTGAGAGAGAAGGATGTTGGGGAATCAATAACAATCTGTGGCCGCCAGAGGCTCCATGCCCTCCTAACAAGGGCTGTCTATGGTCTCTCCAGGCCGGCACATCTTCGTGAATTTGAACCTCTCAGATGCTATTGTCGGCACCATCCTGCTGGTAACCTCCCTGCTGATCCTCTGTACCTGCCTGATCCTAATCGTCAAGCTCTTGGGCTCTGTGCTCAGGGGCCAGGTGGCTGCTGTCATCAAGAAGACAATCAACACTGGTAAGCTTGCCGCCTCTCATTCTGGAGCTTCTAGGGGTGGTGTCACTGTGCCCCTCCCCTAGAGGGGAGCTCCTGTTGATTCTCTTCTAGCAACAGCCTCCACATGGCGTTTCTGTCTTGGCTCTGAGAAGCTGTGAAAGTTACGATGCCACTTGCCCTTGAAATCCTCCTTAGTGTTTTGAGTGGAGCTTGCGAAGCCTTTGTTTGCAAGGCCTTGAGAAAGAGCCAGCTTAAGTTCAAATTGCTGTGTGTTAAGCCGTCCTTCCTGCCAGGTTCCCTGTTTGCCCAGCACTTACTGAGTCCATGAGGATCCCTTAGGTAATAAAGGGTAGCAGAAGTCTACTGTGACCCTTACTTCCCTTCAGCTCTTGGGAAGAACATGTGGTTCTGGATAAATACATCAGCATTTTGAAATAGCCAGTGAGACTCTATTGCTGAGAATGGCATCCTGGCCAATGAAAACATACCCCATGAACTCTGCCTGTGAAATGGGGCTGAGGATGTCTACCTCCCAAGGTTGTCGTGAGGGTGAGCTGAGTGACTCTTCTCTGGGTGCTTTTTGCTATGCGGGGCATGGTCCTGGACTGGTGGTGCCAAGAACAGGGTTCCTGGGGCTTCCAAGCTGCTTCACATCCTCAGTGCCCCTTTAAGTGGAAACAAAAGTGGAGGGTATGCAGGACTGGGAGACCAAGAGAGGAGGAAAGCTAGAGTCTCAATGCTCAGAGTGCTTTGCTGTTATTTGGGTGACATCTTGGTCCAACCACTGTAACAAATTCTCATAGACTGGATGGTTTAAACAACAGAAATTTGTTTCACACAGTCTTGGAGACTGGGAGGTCTAAGGTCAGGGTGCCAGCACAGTTGGGTTCTGGTGAGAACCCACTTTCTGGTTTACAGATGGCTGTCTTTTCACCATGTCCTCAGGTGGACAAGCTCTCCCTTCTAAAAGGGCACTAATCCACTCCTGAGGACTCCAACCTCATGACCTAGCCATCTCTCAAAGGCCTCACTTCCCAATACAATCACATTAGGGATTAGGGTTTTAACACATGGATTCGGGGTGGGGGAAATGACACAGGCATTCCATGCATAACAGATGGGTTCAGCATTCGGAACTCCAGTGAATATGTGATTTTGTCTTGGCAACACATCATTGCTTCCACCACTCGAATATGCAAGGTGAAAGAATGCTAAAAAATCCAATTTGCAGCTTCTGACTTCTGTGTAGGTATGGAGAGGAGTTTACACAACCTAAACCTCTGGCCCAGTTGTGTTGCCTGGGCCCTAGGGAGATGCCAGCTGGGCCTCCCAACCCATGCCTCCTCCAGAAGGATTGTGATGCATCTCTTATCCTCTGTCTTCCAGATTTCCCTTACCCCTTTGGCTGGGTGACTGGCTACCTGGCCATCCTTGTGGGGGCAGGTATGACCTTCATCGTTCAGAGCAGCTCTGTGTTCACGTCAGCTATGACCCCACTGATCGGTGAGTTTCTCCCCCGGGTCTCCTTCTGTCTGCCATTACCATCTCCTGCCATCCTCTGGGGCTGATGCCACGGGCTTTGTATTTTCATCCCCCCAGGCATTGGTGTGATATCCATTGAAAGAGCATATCCACTAACGCTAGGTTCCAACATCGGCACCACCACCACCGCCATCTTGGCCGCCTTAGCCAGCCCAGGCAATACTTTGAAGAGCTCACTCCAGGTAAGGAAATGCTTCACGGGACAGGGGCTCTGGGAGGGATCCAAACCCATCCATGGTCTTGTAAGCACATGGTTTCTAAACAAGAAACCAAGTCAAGCTTTTCTCTGTTGTGTCCAAAACTGTGAGGTGGAGATGCCTCAGGGAGACAGATTTGAGAACAACCAAAGGCACCAGCTCCCTAAAGTGGTAGTCAGGCTCCTGTCACCAGAGGTTGTTTAAACAAAGGTGAGGTGGCTGTTTTGCTGGAGGAGGAAATGGTATTCCAGAAACATAGATACTACTTCCTGTCTCCTTGCCCTCCTCTTGGCAAAGTCTGCCTGGACAATGGGTGGTCACTTGTGTTCTAAGCCTTGCATTGAGAAGAATCAGGGGGATCTGCCTTGCCTGGATCAGCTAGATGACCTTGGGCAAGATGACCTTTGATGTCTGAATCACTGTCCCCCATTTACACACCCAGTGCCCTTAGACAGGTGACCTAACCTTTGAGCATCAATTCCCTCATCTGAAAAACAGGAACCATAATCTCTAGCTCACTAGGATTATTTTAAAGATCTGATGAGGCTCTGTCTAAAGCCATGCTGTCAATAGAAGTATAGAATGAGTATAGAATATGTGAATCACTCATGAAATCTGAAACTTTTAGTACTGCAGTTTTAGGAGTCAAAAAGGAACAGGGAGATTAATTTTAATAATGTGTATGATTGAACCATCATCATTGCAACATATAACTGATATTAAAAATGATATTTTATATTCCTTTATTAAAAATGAATTTACTAATCCATTTATTAATTTGCTTTTGGCTGCACTGGGTCTTTGTTGCTGCACATGGGCTTTATCTAGTTGCAGTGAGTGGGAGCTATCTTTGTTGCCTTGAATGGGCTTCCCGTTGTGGTAGCTTCCCTTGTGGAGCATGGGCTCTAGAGCACAGCCTCAGTAATTGTTGTGCACAGGCTTGCTTAGTTGCTCCATAGCATGTGGAATCTTCCTGGACCAGGGATCGAACTCATGTCTGCTGCATTGGCCGGTGGATTCTTAACCACTGGACTACCAGGAAAGTCATTTACAACTTTTTTGGACTGTCTTGGAAATCCAGCAGGTATTTTACACTTATGCCACATCTCAGTGGATAGTGACTAATGTATCAGATAGGGCTGGTCCAAAGCCCCTAACATCATGCTCCGTGCCTGGTGGGAACATATAGGAAAGTACAAAGTGTGTGGCCCCTGGAGCCAGGCTATCTGGGTTTGAATCCCATCTCCCGTCTGTGTGACTTGAGGAAAATCGCTTAACCTCATAGTGCTTCAATTTCTCAAAGTTCATTGTTAGATGTGGCCTAATGGACTCCAGGCCCTATAAACTAAACTGTGTTTCAGGTGGTCACTTCCCTTGCCTTCCCCTCTCCCCAACTCGCCTGCCCCCGCCCCCTCCCCCGGCCCCCGCCCCTACACAGACACACACACACATATTAGGCCCCCAGCTAATGTAATCCCTCCGACTCTGGGCTGAGTACAAAGGTGAGGAAGACCCATGACTCCACTTCTAGATGACGCTCTCTTCTCTCCGATGCCGCCGTGCGGCAGACCCGTTCACCTCTCCAACCCCTTGCTTTTCAGATTGCCCTGTGCCACTTTTTCTTCAACATCTCAGGCATCATTCTGTGGTACCCAATCCCGTTCACTCGCCTGCCCATCCGCCTGGCCAAAGGGCTGGGCAACATCTCAGCTAAGTACCGCTGGTTCGCCATCGTCTACTTGATCATCTTCTTCTTGGTGATCCCTCTGGCGGTGTTTGGCCTCTCCCTGATTGGCTGGCCGGTGCTGGTGGGCGTGGCTTCGCCCATCGTCCTTGTGATCTTACTGGTGCTGGTCCTCAAGATCCTGCAGTCCTTCTGCCCTGGCGCCTTGCCCCAGAAGCTCCGAAGCTGGGCCTTCCTGCCCGTGTGGATGCGCTCCCTGGAGCCCTGGGACAAGCTCATCACCTCCCTCACCAGCTGCTTCCAGAGGCGCTGCTGCTGCTGCTGCCGGGTGTGCTGCCGCATCTGCTGTGAGCTGTGTGGCTGCTGCCAGTGCTGCCGCTGCAGCAAGTGCTGCGAAGACCTGGAGGAGGTGAAGGACGAGCCCGTCAAGGCCCCTGAGGCATTCGATAACTTGGCCATGGACAAAGAGGCCTGGGATGGGGTCACCAAGTCTGAGGTGGATGCCTCAGGCACCAAAACCATTTCCAGCGTCACAGCCTTGTAGGTAGGGGCTGCTCGGAGGCGGGAGGAGGGCCCCATAGTCCACACGCTCTCCCTCCCTCCTGGCTCTTCCTCCATTTCAGGGGAATTCCTTCCCCACTGAGAAATGACATCCATCCCAGCTCTCATTCCCTTGGCCCAGTGTATCAAGCCCACACAGTAGTTCCATCCCAGCCCCATGCTCCCTGGGCCTTCGAGGCTCGGGAAGGGGCAAAACAACACTGAAAGAGCATTAGTGAAACCCGGCCAGAGAGATGATCACAGTTGCCCCAGCACACAGCTGGGTTGGTCAATAGGCCTTTTTTCCCCCCTGACCATCCTCTTCCAAAGGAAAAGCCCCAAGGGAGGAATTTAAAGCAGGTTCTCAGAGGTGCATATTCAGTACACCTTTCTTTATTATGATCCAGCTCAGGCTTCTCTCTTTTACCAAAGACTGGCTTCAACCAAGAGCAGCTGCTCCCTTACAGTCCAAGGGCAGCCCAATCCAGGAGAAATGGTGTAATTGCCTGGGATTTGGAGAATACGTCGGTGTGGCCTTTTCCCCTTCTCAGGGCTCCTCACATCCCCTGGCAGGGTTTTCATAAGAGCAGTCCTGGCCCTGAGCTCTCAGGTGGAGGATGAGTGCTGGGAATTGGGGAACATTTGAGGGAGATGGTTCATCTCTGCCACAAAAGCCTTGGGTGCTTCTTAACCCAGCTAATTTAAAAACCAAATCAGCATATGTCCTGGCTAAAGCCTAGTGCTGATATGTCCTGGCTAAAGCCTAGTGCTGATAAAAATCACCCCTGCTGAGTCTTCTGGAGTAAGATATGCCGGTTCCGAGTCCCCTCCACTCTGCCCCCTGAAGCATAAAGCACCTGAGCGTAGGACAGCTCTACACCTCTCTCTGTACAAAATGACTGTCTGGGTCAGCTTTCAGTGGTCAGCTTCCGTCCATACTTCCACCCACCCGTCCATCCCTCAAAGCCAGAACCTCTTTCCAGACATTCTCCCATAGTCCCATCCATAAATGAACTTTGGTTCATCTGCCCTCTCTCCACGTCTGCAAAGCTCCAAATTTTTCATTGAGGGTAGAAACCAGGGCATGGCTGGACTGCCCACAGTACCATGATCATCAAGTGGCAGTGGGGTGCATGCATGTCTGTGGATCCAAGAAGTGTGCTCCTTCTTGGCCCAGATGCCTTCTCTGTGCCTTCGAGAGCCCCCGTTGTATTATTACTTACACCTCCTCTTGCCATTGCTTCTTACCCTCAACACACGTAGTTCTCCCTGGAGAGTGAGCTTCAACCAAGCCTGGGAAATGGGATCAATGCAGCCGTGCTCCCAGACCCTGTCCGTCCCTATCCTAGCTTCTCAATCACTTTAGCAGGTTGGGATACCGAACTGAGCCTTCCCTGTCCTTCCCTGTGTAGATACAGATTCCAAAACAGAGCATTTATACTCTATATTTATACTCTTGCAACTGTACAGCATTTTTCGTAAGTTATATAGTAAGTAGCACTGTGATTTGTGTGATGTAGCGCTCTCATTTGGAAGCCAGGCCAGGTTCTACTAAGAAAGACCACCTTTGTATATTTTGTAATACTGCCTTTTAAACGTGCTTCCGCAGCCTCACCGACACCACACACCCCTAGATATATGTAAATATGTAAGTTAAACCTGGGCAGGGCTGTGGTCCTCTTTGTACTCTGATTTTTAAAAATTGGATCCTTGTACCTGCATTGACTGTATCTTTCTTTTTTTTAACTGGTTGTGGGAAGTGAGAGAAATAAAAAGGATAATCAAAATCCCAAAGGAGTGCGTTATTTTCAATCATAGGGAAATAAGGACCTCCTATATCTATTTCCTAAAAATTTGAGGTCATTCCCTCATTTAATGTCACTACTCACCAACAGCACGAGCTACGCAATCTGTGGAGTCCCTCATTCGAAAAGCAGGAAAAAATGCCATGAGAGGTAGTAAAAATATCAAGTTTTCCTTTCTACCATGGTCCCTCTTTTTGATTTTTTAAAAAATTACTATTTAATGCTAAGTTGAAATTTTAAAATTATTAGCGTGACTTTTATGGTTCCTCTTTATATTGTGATGCCAGCTTTAGACGCAAGCAGGGCTTCCCTGGTGGCTCAGATGGTAAAGAATCCGTCTGCAGTGCAGGAGATCCAGGTTCGATTCTTGGGTTGAAAAGATCCCCTGGAGAAGGGAATGGCAACCCACTCCAGGATTCTTGCCTGGAGAATTCCATGAACAGACCATGGAGTCGCAAAGAGTCAGACACGACTGAGCGCCTTTCACTTCACTTCACTTCAAATACAAGCAAGAACTTTTTAACTCACATGAGGTTTTCCTAGAAGTACACAATTCGTGTCTGTTAGCTCGGACACCTAGTTTGTGTCCACCAGAACAGCAGGGACACCGCACAGAATTCACTCAATTGTTTTAATTTCTTTTCTTGTTTGTGCACATTCTGCTGACGTTCCCTACCTTACTGATGAGTAAGGAGGCAATGAAAGGGAGAACTCAAGGTTACCCTTTCCTTCTGTGTCAGCATTTTCAGCCTTGAGTGGATCGCTAACACAGGAAAGTAACAGTGGTGAGGAAAGATGTGATATGGCTTCCTAGTTATTTCTTGTGTTGTATTTGGACAAAACTCTGGTTTGAATGGGAAGCATGGCCTCTTGGGGGCCCTTGTTTGATCAGTTATAGATGTAGCACACTGATACTTTGAGGTCTTGCTGTACTCCCACTTGTGATCTGCTGAAGTTTTGTACTCATGCATGTGTGCTAAGTTGATTTAGTCGTGACTGATTCTTTGTGGGACCCTATGGACTGAGGCCACCAGGCTTCTCCGTCCGTGGGAGTCTCCATTGCATTGCAGGTGGATTCTTTACTATCTGACCCACCAGGGCATTGCACATGCTCTGTGTGAATATCTTGCGTCTTGTTGAAGAAGGCTTTCCTACCTTTCGTTCATGAATACTTGTCTATTTTGTCTTCTAGAAGTCCTATTGTTTTGCCTTTTGCCTCTAAATAAATTTTTTGGGGGACAGGGGGCGGTGAGGGAATAGGTGGAGAGTGAAGTTTCATTTGTTTCCATCTGGATACCATTTATTGCAGATTGTCTGTACCTACTGCCTGCAGTGATATTGTTGTAAAGCAAGTATCCATATGTGTTTCTGGGTTGTCCATTTTATTTCATCCTCCTCATCACACAAGTCCTCTGGCAACAAATATCCCTATAAGGAAAAGGAGGTAAGAAAGTAGCAGAAAACTTTGCTGATTATGTGATTGAAATTGGTAACTGGGTTAAGATCTTAATTCTGCCACTTACTAGTCTTGTAACATTGGGGACATTGTTTGACTTCTCTGGGGCCCCATTTCTCCATCTTTATATTTAGCTCATTGTGTTACAAGGAGTAATGACTATATATATATATATACACATATGTAAAATGTTTACAACAGTACTTGTACACAGTAAGCACTCAATAAAGGACCTTAAAAGTCTTCATTACAAGAAAAACATTTTTGTAACTATGCATGGGGACAGGTGTTAACTAGACATACTGTAGTGATCCTTTTTACTGTATATGCAAATAGTGAACATTTATGTTGTACACCTGAAACTAATATAATATTATATGTCAATGATACCTCAATTAAAAAAGTAGAAATGAAAAAAAAAAAGTAGAAATGCTACTGATACAGGCCATATTAGTTTAAGTGAATCACATCTGTCACAAGAGAGCGCATACTCTACATTTCCCTTTATATGGAGTTTGAGAACAGGAAAAGCTAAACTCTTGTGGAAAACAATTGTGTAAAAGTCATGCCTTTGAGGGAAGGTGAGTTTAGAGTTATTGGGAAGAGGCATGAAGGAATTTCTTAGGGTGATAGAAATATTCTGTACCTTGATAAAGAGTTTGAGTTTCACAAGCTTACACATTTATAAAAATGTGTCAAAAGATACATTTACAATTTGCATCCTCTTTTGTAAATATTACTTAGAAAATAAACCAGAAAGAAATATTGAACTCTGGTTACTAATATGCATGCTGAAGAATTTATAGCTGATGTGAACTGATGTAAAAATTAAGCAAAATAGTGGATTAACAGGAAAATTGATAAAAGGATAGATACATAATAAAAGCAAGTAGTATAGTAAAATGTTTATTAGGAAATCTAGGTAGAATGTATACACATATGCAGTGTAAAAATATTTCCACTTTTCTGCATGTTTAAAAATGTTTATAGGGTGCTTATTTAGGCAGCACACATACTGAAACTGGAACGATACAAAGATGAACATGGTCCCTCTGCAAGGATGGCATGCAAATTCATGAAGCGTTTAAACAATGTTCATAGGGAATTCTCTGTGGTCCAGTGGTTAGGACTCCGAGCTGCAGGGGCATGGGTTTGACACCTGGTCTCCTGACCATGCGCGGGCACACACGCCTACACACAGAAAGAACTAAGATCCTGCACAGCCAAAAACCAACAAACAAAAAATTGATAAAAATAAAAATGTTTATAGTAAAAGTATAGATAAATAGAAAACATGTATATATAATGAAGAATATCCTACACATGAAAAATATTATAAATAAATATAAAATACTTGGCCGTGGCAAAAAAAAAAAAAAGCAGTTATGATCTCCAATCTGCCATTTAAAAACTCAGTCCATGCCCTAGCCTGATGTATAAAATCAAGTTTATTCCACTTAATACCAATATGTATACATTTTTACAGAAAAATATCAATGAGTTTGATCACAGGATACTGCCCAAGTCCCACTGGAATATCTTCATCTTGCTTTCTAAAAATATAAATTTTTATATTCTGAACTACATCTGGCCCCAGGGACTCAATAAGGAATGTGGACATGTATTAGCACAGAGATTGTAACTTTGGACAAGATACTGTGTGGCCTCTAGGTAGGCCCATCTAAATCAGTCAGTTCTACCTTGTAGGAAAACAGTATGCAGATCAAGTTTGCTGAGGAGCAGTTTAGAAGTTTATGCATAAGCATAGGCTGTGCTTTATAGTGCTGAGTGATGATAGCCTTTTGTATTAGGATTGGAATGAAGATAGGAAAGTATGTTCCCCTAAGGGGACAGATTATAGACTTTCTATGCACACACCCTATCCACCCTCTTGCTAGTGGTAAAGAGCTTACCTGCCAATGCAGGAGACTTAAGAGATTCATGTTTGATCCCTGGATCAGGAAGATCCCCTGGAGGAGGGCATGGCAACCCACTCCAGGATTCTTGCCTGGAGAATCCCCAAGGACAGAGGAGCCTAGAGGGCTACCATTCATGGGGTTGCAAAGAGTTGGACACAACTGAAGTGACTTAGCACACACAAAGTAATATAAAACCCTACAATCCAAAACCAGAATCAAACAGATAGCATCTCTGACCTCTAAATGAAATCCATTTCCATTAAAAAAAAAAAAAAAAAAAAAGCACCTCCTGACTGAACCAGTATTTTGCCTTTTTCATTGGACCATAAAAGGGAGACCTGAGACCTACTCCAGGTTTTCTGAAATTTCCATCTGTCAGATCCTTGTTGGGAGTGATAGGAAGGCATTGTGAATTGAGTTAGATTCGTATCCCACACAGAGTCCACACCTACTGGGGGAGACTCAGCAGGACCAGTGTGCAATTAAGGCCCGCCCTGGGAGTCCCCGAGATGAATCTGCCGCCTGCCCAGGGCTAGAGGCAGAGCTGAGCTCCATGATCCACACCAGCAGATCCCTATCACTGGTGGACTCTGCTGTGGAAGTCGCTCCCAGGAGAGGTGCTGCCTGCTCACTGTCTCCAATGGCTGGATTTGAAGACCAGCACCCACCGGCAAAATCGTTCTAATAAGAACAGGCCCGCTGGATTTGATTTCTAGTGCCCACTCTCAAGCAATATGTGTCAGCCCTTGGACTAAAATGACCAGCATTTGAGACTGTGGAGTAATGACCTCAGACTCCCAAGGTTCCAGGTGAGTCTAATCACATCTTCCCACTCATCTCCCAACACCAGAGGCTTCCAGTGAAGGTCTAACAGTTGACATGTACCCCTCATGTGGCAGGTACTGTTCTATGTGTTATATATATTTTAGCTCACTTTACTCTAACAGACAGAGACCATTATTCCCATTTTACACACAGCAGGCAAAGGCAGGGGAAAAGCAAGGGGCAAGACAGGACACTGGTCTCAGGCAGTTGGGCCCAGGAGTTATTGTGAGTGACCAACTAACTTTTCAGCCCCAGAGAGCCTGGCTCTGGTTTTCTGGAAACAGCACCCCTGAATTTCTCCCCCTTATGGCCAGAAAAGGACACCACCCTTGTTCCAGTGGGATACTTCCACTATTAGTTGCTGGCAGCTGAGCAACAAATAAATTTGCTAAGTCTTTTCCTCAGCTGTAAAACCAGGACTATTTGACAGAGGAAAAGAGCCTCAATAGTGGAATGAAACCCAAGCTTGATCCCAGCTCAGCAACTCTAAGGGATCCTATGTCCACTAACCTCTCCAACCTCCACTGGAAAGGGAGCTTGCTCTTTCCCCAAGGAAGTGAAAGTGTTACTCACTCAGTTGTGTCCAATTTTTTGCAGCCCCAATGGACTGTAGCCTGCCAGGCTCCTCTGGCCATGAGATTTTCCAGGGAAGAATACTGGAATGGAAAGTAATTAGCCTCCAACAAATAAAAATAAATGAAAAAAAAAAAAAGATACTGGAATGGGTTGCCATTTCCTCCTCCAGGGGATCTTCCCCACTCAGGGATCGAACCCAGGTCTCCTGCATTGTGGTCAGACCATTTGCTCTATGGTCTGAGGGACCAGGAAAGCCCTTCTGGGGGAAATGTTTGCTCCACACTTAATTGGGCTGTTACTGCGATCAGCGTCATGATGGGGTCTCCCTGGGACAGGTCTTCTCAAAGCCAGGATGGAGAAACATGTGGCCATACCAGGAATACAGGGCAGAGCAGAAGGGTCAAGTTTTGCCCAAGCCGGGACAGGCAGGTGGGAGGATCTGGTGGTGAGCAGCCCTGCGATTTTCTCAGCCTGTTGCAGACCCAGGGCTTCAGCTGGCCAAGTGTGTGACTGTCCAAGCTACCAGGACAGAAAGCATCTCCGAGCCTAAGACCAAACAATCCTGGCTTTGTTTTGGAAGGATTTGTCCCTGAGGTTCCAGTTGGCTTCTACTTAAGTCTCAACGTCACTGACATTTTTGGTCTCAGAGCAGCTAAACTTGAGGATTCAGGTTCTTGGGGAGGAGAAAGCTGGGGAAGACAAGGAGCTCCGCTAGGTCGCCCTGGCTGGGATCTTGGGGCCGGTGACAAGGCGGGGCTCAGGGCGCAAGGGCTGCCTGCCTACCCGGCGCGGGGGCCGCCGTCTGAGATCTCGCCCCCAAGCCCGGCCGCCTCTTTCCTCGGAGTAGCCGGCTAGGTCACGATGGCCTCATTAAACCGGCAGGTAGGCAGTGCCCCCGCGGCGGCAGCAGCAGGTGGTCCTGGAATGTGCGAGGGGCGTGATGACTGCAGCTGCCGCCGGCCTTTTTGCGCAACACCTTCCCTATATATACCAGGGCGCCGAGCTCCACCTGGGTGCCTGCTCCGGTCCATTACCTGCAGAGAGAGCGCCAGTGAGTACCGCCGCTGGGGTCTGGGCGCTTCTTCCTCCCTCCTGCCTCTTGAAAGAAACTTAATTCACTTTTAATTTACCTAATTCTTTTAGATCTGCCTCGATCCTGTTCTCAAGGAACTTGGCTGACTTTGGGCTACAGAAGAGGGGAAAAGAACTTTCTCCACATTTTCAGAATTTTCTTTTTCTTCTTTATGTCGTTACTGTTGCTGTTATTTCAACTCCAGTGACTATCCTATTAGTAACGGCATACTTGGGGATTCTAAAATTAAAGATGTGGGGGGATTCCTACCACATAGGAATCAGGACAGCTAGGCTATCTTTTTGGTCACTAAGTAGCTGTGTGATCTGAGGCAGGTCCCTGTGAGCCCCAAGGCCTCAGTTTTCCCCCCTCTTTCCCAGAAGGGAAACAGCAGGGTCTGTCCTTTCTGCTGTCTTCACTGCAAAAGTTCCAGGTTTGGGTGGCTGTCCACTGACGCAGCGCCTCCTGCAGCGTGACCCCCACATGCTGCTATTCCAGTTGCAGGGTTATTTACCCAAAGGGACTGCAAGGCACAGTCCTGGTCTGCTAGTCCCATCAGCGCAGGCGGCATCAGCAAAGGGCCCAACCTTCTGCTTGTCTTGGGAGAACGGAGTTCCCAGTTTTCCAGTGTTTTTGGAGGTAGACGCAGCAGGGTGGGGGTCTAGGGAGATGTGGGCAAGGTGCCGTTGTGTTGGGGAGATCAAACATCTCCAGATCAGGAAGAGGGAGGCATGTGGAATGGAGTGATTTCAGTCTTCAGATTCTCTGGGTAGCTGGCACTGAGGTTGTCACTCCTATTCTCTTAGTGAAGAGGCAGCTTTCTCAAACTTGGTTTCATGGAGGCAGCTTGTGGATTGCATCACTTAGAATCCTCTCTTCCTCCCTATTTGGGTTCATCATGAGATCTGAGTTAACTCTGCTTGCCGCAGCCCTGTTGGACTTTTTCTCCATACCACTTTCCTCCTAGGCTGGAAGCCTCTAATCTGTTCTGTGTTGGGTATTACTTTTTTTTTCTTTTTTTTTCCTGTGTTGGGTATTCTTAAAAAAAGTTGTGCCTCATGGCAGTGACCATCATTTCAGACTGTTGAGCATGTTTGAATCTCTAGCCCCTGCCAGTCAGTTAGCTGATAATGATCTCTATTTTTGTAACTTTGGGAACTGGTGGCTAGAAGGGCATGCTTTGTAAAGGCTCAGTGTTAAACTAACCCCACCAAATCCACCTTAAGTCAACCCAACTATTTCATTGATGAAGATTAATGAAGACAATAGCTTCTCAGGATCAGTGATTTGGAATAAACAATTCTTAGCCACCTTCCACCCTGCCTTTGTCCTGCCCTCCCCCCAGCTCCACCCTGGGAACAGAAAGGCAGTATCAGCAGGGAGTAATCAGGACATCCCAGCAGAATTAATTCTAGTGAATTTAAAGATGCAAAAGTGTGCAGAAAGAAGGCGGCAAAAAGATGACAATGCATTTTAAGATGTTTCTCTTTTATAAATTAGCTCTTTTAACCCCCCCATACAATGAAAAAATAATATGGTTATAAGTTAATTATAGGATTTATTTTAAAGTAAATGCAAATTGGAAGTGCAGATGAGGGCAGGTGTGGTTTGATTAAAAGGGTCATAGTTTAAAGTGATAGTGAATGTCTTTTTAAAATCCTATTAGTTCATACCTTCAAAAGCCTAAAAGCCATTCATCAGGTAAAAGTGAGCTGCTTTTGTCTCTCACACCTTCACCATTCTGTCCTCCAGGGCTTATTCTTGCGATGTTTAGAAAAGTCAAAGGAAAGTAACCACCAATCTCTTGGGAATTTTTGAATTCTTGGTCATTCTTTCAAAGTAGAAGAAAATGTATCTCAAGTATATTGAGACCACTGAAGTTAAAATACTCAAGTTTGAATTGTCTCTACAGGCTTGGTGTGACTTAAAGTGATTTATTTCTTTGTGCCTCAGTTCCCTTTCCTGTAGAATGGGGGATCGCATTGATACTAAGGTAACAAGTGTTAGTCGCTCAGTTGTGTCCGACTCTTTGCGACCCCATGGACTATAGCCCACCAGGCTCCCCTGTCCATGAAATTCTCCAGGCAAGACTACTGGAGTGGGTTGCCATTTCCTTTCCAGGGGATCTTCCCGACCCAGGGATCGAGCCCGGGTCTGCTACATTGCAGGCAGATTCTTTACTGTCTGAGCCACCTCAAGCAAATTGACAGGAATACATCAAGTGCTTGTAAGACTAAACAGATTAATCTGTTAACAGGGCTTACTGCAGTGCCTGGCACAAAACCCCCTGGAAGAATTTGGCTGGCAGACACTGTCCGGCATGCTGGGGAATGGGGTCATCCCCCCTACGCTTGTGGAGGTCACAGCCCAGTAGGAAAACGCCTGTGTGCCTCGGTCTCTCAGCAGGACGATGCCCCTTGCCTCCTTCCTCCTCTCCCCACTTCTTCAGATGGCCTTGAGCTACTGCTGTTCTGAGCGGAGGTGGCCCAGAACAGGTCCTTGTTGGAGAGGCTCAGACAATGCAAAGTGTAGGGGTTGGGTGACTGCCAGCTGCCTTACCTTTCCCCACTGCCCAGGTCTTAGAAGGGCTGAGCAGGTTTGTTTTGGTTTCCCCCTTGGCCCTCAAGAGTTCCTCTTGGCATCCTATGCACATGTGGATGCAGGAAGTTGAGCCAAAAGAGTTATCAATACATCCAGCTCAATTGCAGGGAGGAGCCTGGGGTGGGGGCAAGGGAGCAGAAGTGTGGTCAGAGTCAGTAATCTTGTGCCTGAGCAATAAAAAACATTTTCCTGGGTATTAGCACCAAATCGCCCAAAGGGATGACTTAATCCTTCTCTGCTTCTGGCAGGTATAGGAGAGCACAGCCCTGGGGGAAGGCGGGGAGAGGGAACAGCTGAATCAGAGGGAGGGGGATGGGAGAAAGCCTTTGGAGGGGACCACTAGCTCTAGGGACCCCTCTGAGTGCCAAAGTGCCTCCCAAGGGAATCGGCACTGGTGTCTGCCACACCCCTGGGAGCAGTGGCCTCAGGTTCAGTCTACATCTTCTGTCAGGCTCATTTACTGCCTATTCTCCTGCTCAGCTGAGCCTCCTGAATTTGGACATACGCCAAATCCAGGCCCCTTAGTATGCCTGAGCCTTTGTGCGGAGTCAGCAGCCTACCTTTAGAGTATCTTGACTGGCATTTCCAGCTGTCTGAATGGCTAGGTAAGACCGACCCTGCAGAGGTGTCAGTCAGCTAGCTATCCCAGACACCTCCAGAGCCCCACTGAGCCTGGACCCGAGGTAGGTGCCTCACTGCTCTGATGGGGCCTGGACGATATCTAAGTTCTTCCTCCGCCTGACACTTGGTGGAGTTCTGTGGAAAGGCCATCTAGCTTTGGAACCAGCAGTCCTGGCTTCATATTTAACCCTATCCTTGGGCTTCCCAGGTGGCGCTAGTGGTAAAGTACCTGCCTGCCAATGCAGGAGACATAATGCAGGTTTGATCCTTGGGTCAGGAAGATCCCCTGGAGGAGGTCACGGCAACCCGCTCCAGTATTTGTGTCTGGAGACTCGCAAGGACAGAAGAGCCTGGCGTGCTACAGTCCATGGGGTCACAAAGAGTTGGACACAACTGAAGCAACTTAGCATGATCTTTGGAAAGCTGTGAGACTCTTAATTTCTCTGGGCCTGAGTTTCTTTGTAAACTGGATAGAAGACCTCTTTATCCTAAGATTGAATGAGGTCACAAATCATATAGAACACTCTCGCATCACAAAACAAACATTAGATCCTCTTTCTTATGTCCTTTGAATTCAGTGGCCACACAAATATTTACCGGGGTTCACTCAGCTGTGCACCTAGATGAAGAACTTATGGGCTGGGGCAAAGTGGAGTTGAGTCTATTTGTTGTTTGTGATGCAGTTCATTTCACAAAGTGCTGAGTGTTTACTCGGGGCCTCAACTACACTCATTAATCAGTTAGCCTAATAACAGCTCTTTAGGGAGGGAGACACATTGTCCATCATTTTGGAAAAGGTGAAACTGAGGCTCAGAGTCTCACACAGTAAGTGGCAGGGCTCTGCAGAGGCAGCCCTCCCCTGCCGATGGTTCTCTTTCCAGGCGGTGTGCCAGGCACTATGATGGCAGCAGACTGAACAGCTCCCTAGTCTCAGGGCTAATCGTGCTGCGTTTGCTCCAAGTCCCCCTTTACTCGGAATCTGTAGGGTCAGCCTGCTCAGAGCGCTGAGGCTTTGGTGACTGGGAAGGCAGTGGGAGTAGGGACTCTGTAGCCACCCTGCCAAGGGCAATGGTTGGGTACCTGGTGGCCTGCATTTCCCCACTTTCCAGGTGCTGAGAAGAACATCTTGAGCTGTGGGGTGGGGAGGACAGGGAGGGGCTGTCCGTCACTTCAGAATGCTCTGGGCTGGGTCAGATGTGCTGGCTGCCAGCCCCTCCGGGGCCAGTGGACCTTCGATACGTGGACCTGCACATTCTCTCCTTTACTGCAAGTGACTAGCGCCGTGACCACCCCGTGAGTGATGGTGGAGTAGACGAGTGTACCAGACAGCGAAGTCAGTGGTCCCCAGGTGTCTGCCGGGTTTGGTTCCAGGACTTAGCACAGAACCTGAGATCTGCAGGGTCTCATGTTTAAAATAGTGTAATTGCATATAGCCAATGCGATCCTCCCATATACTTTAAATCATCTCTAGATAGAGGGTTTATAGTACCTAACAGTGTAAATGCTATGTAAATAGTTGTAAAGACAAAGTAAATGCTAGGGAAATAGTTGCCTGTGTGCTTCAAATTCAGCTTTTGCTTTTTGGAACTTCCTGGAATAATTTTTTGCCCTGAATGTTTTCCATCCCTGGTTGGCTGAAACTGCAGATGCAGAAGCCAAGGACAAGGAGGACTACTGAACTGGATGTAGGAAAATGCTTTATCAGGAATGTGTCTGGAAAGGGGATTTGGGCGAGGGACAGATGGCTGATCTTAGAGTAGGGGAAGCAAGATTTCTAGGAAAAAAGAGTAGGGACTTCCATTAGAAAGTTGCCTTTGCTTCTCGGTGATGCTGATTAATAAGAAATGAGGACCCAGAGAGGAATGAAGCCAGCACAGGCCTCACACAGAGGAAGGATTCAAGGCTCCCTAGTTTGTTGAATCCCTGGGGTCATATGCTACTCTCTCTTCTGTCCAGTTCAGTGGAAATGAGTGTCTGCCCATTCCATTGCTTGTATTAGTGTGAATTACTTGTATTTCGGACCATGGAAGTGTCTGGTTCTGAATTCGCTAGATACTTTGTACACCCCTTAAAGAAAATGATTCTGATCAGTCAGAAATTTAGTCACTGGAAATAGTTTAAATAATAACACCTTACTGCTGATGAGAATTTCCCAAGCCAGGCTGCTATGACATCCAGATTGTAGCTTCTTGAGACAGCTGCTCCATCCAACAGATCTTGGCCAAATGGGCTGCATATAGTGATGAGGAGCAAGCACTCATCATAAGATTCAGGGATGACTTGTTTCCTGGTCATGATCAGTGTGGATCTAAGGTGTTCCTTAGGTAAACCCTGGATGTTGACTTCTCCATCCAGAGATGTCTAGCACCTACCACCCCACACTTGATCATCACAATAATCCCTCATAGGGTTAATCAAGTGTACATCATTTAACAGTAATAATGTAAGTCATTTAACATTCCCTTGCTCCACATGTGTGTTAAAGTAGTGTTCCATGAAGATATGTCTTTGTCCCAACCAAGGATATGTTTGATCAGGGCCACAACCTCCCTGACAGGTAGAGCTGTGTTTAAAAACTGGCTCCGTCACTCACCTACTGGGTGACTTTGAACAAGTTGCTGGGATGTCTTGGAATCGCAGGGTTTTCCCATTTGCAAATGACAATGTTCCTGAAGAAATGTGTACCTTGGCTCAGTGGTAAAGAATCCGTCTGCAAAGCAGGTGACCCAGTCGATCCCTGGATCAGGAAGATCCCCTGGAGGAGGGCATGGCAACCCACTCTGGTATTCTTGCCTGGAGAGTCCCAGGACAGAGGAGACTGGGGGCTACAGCCCGTAGGATCGCAGATCGGACACGCCTGAAGCCCCTGAGCACAGCGCAGCGCGGTGTTCACGCCTTTTCTGCCTAAAGATTTGAGTGGTGTGTGTGTCAAGCAGTGGCAGAGCTCCTGGCACCTGTCACTCTTTAAAATGGAGTTGTTATTATCAGAAATCAAGTACAGATACCACGGTGGTGTGTGATGGAGTTTCAGC
The DNA here is from genome assembly GCF_019320065.1 of Cervus canadensis. Taxonomy (NCBI): domain Eukaryota; kingdom Metazoa; phylum Chordata; class Mammalia; order Artiodactyla; family Cervidae; genus Cervus; species Cervus canadensis. The sequence goes on along the minus strand of NC_057404.1, from coordinate 19,849,837 downwards.
TGAGTCACATAGGTAGGACACATGCTTAGAGAAGGGCATGACTAGAGGCCTGGGGAACCCAGGCAGAGGAGGGAGAGAGAGGGCTTGGGTTGCGCCTAAAGAGGTAGAGAGAAAGGTGGGGGGAGGGTCTTCTATTTGGGGGGAATGCCTGGGCAGAAGCAGGGGAGAGGGTTCAGGGTCCCAGTTTTAGGCTGGTGTGACCAAGGCCACGGATCATTTGGGGAGCAGTAAGCCATAAAGAGATGAGTACACACGATCACAGTTGTGTCTTGGGCAAGTTAAGCTGTAGAGAGAGGCTGGGCCCAAACCAGTTCAACAGGCTGCTGTGTCCCTCTAGGCAGGAGGTACAGAGGCTCAGCATGGGGAGGTGGCCCCAAGGAACCAGACGCCAGGAACCAAGTTGCTCCCAGGTAAAATGCACGGTCCTGGTGCTGGCTGGGTTTGGGAGCTGTCAGAGATGACTTGGAGATCCTCGGCTGATGATGACAGGAGTCACATAAACAGCAAAGTTCCACCAAGGGGAACTTTGGGAATGATGGGGAAATGAGTTGGATTTAAGTTAAGGTGACGTCTAAGTGCTGACAGATGTAAATGGTCCGTGAACAGTGTAGATAGGTAGTTTGGATGCAGGCTAAGTGCTTTTGTACAAATATCTGGGGTGGGAGATGCTTGGAGACTGTGGGAGACTCCCTGGAATCTTTTTTTTTTTTTTAATTTATTTATTTTTGGCCGTGTTGGGTCTCTGTTGCTGCATGGGCTTTTCTCTGGCTGTGGCGAGCTGGCGTTACTCTCTAGGTGCGGTGTGCAGGCTTCATTGCAGTGGCTTGTCTTGTTGCAGAGCATGGGTTCTAGGTGCCCAGACTTCAGTAGTCGTGGCTCCCAGGCTTCGTAGCTCTAAGGCACGTGGGATCTTCCTGGACCAGGGATTGAACTCACAGTCTCTCGCTCTGGCAGGTGGAGAAGGCGCCCTGCCTGGATTCTGTGTGCAGAAAGTGGGATGCTGACTTCCACTAGAGTGTGGAAGCATCTTTTCCGTTTGTCTAGATTTGGGCCTTTAATCAGATAGATATGACTTTTGATGCTATTAATGCATGACTCACTCCTTCTAGGAGAGTTCCAGGCCATCTAGTCATTGAGAGGCAAGCATGTGGACTCTGGAGTCAAAGAAACTCTCAAATCATGTCTGTGACCTTGGGCCAAGTGACTTCATCTGTCTGGGTGCTCTGGTTTTCTCATCTATAAAATGGGAACCACACTAACCCCTTGCAGAGTTGATGAGAGGAGTTAAGAGGATCAATTTATTGAACAGATTACTGTACAGAAATTAAGTCATTGAAGCTGCCTAGTAACCCAGTGGTTTATAAACATAAACTACATTCCTATGTATGGGAAATGGAGGCACAGAGCAGTGACTTGCCCAAAGTCACAGTGTATCTGGGGCAGAGCTGGGGTTTGGTTCTAAACCTCTGTGCTATATAATACTTAGCCTAGAGCCAGCCCTGTGTTTTCTTTTTAACCTCAGAGCCATTTCAAACCCACATTTCAGATGTGGCAGCCTTGAGCTGAGGTTGAAGTTCTCCTAGGTCAACCTTGGTCTCTCCTCCCCAGCCACCCAGCTTCACCCCACTACCCCTGCCCAGGCCCAGCCTTGTAGCTGCGTCTCAGCACACCTCGGATGGCGCCCCACAGCAGGCCTGGAGAGCACTGGGCTTTGCCCCACCCAGGGTGGTCAGCTGTACTGCAGGGTCCTGGGTGGAATCTCACCTGGGTCCAAGGCTCTGCCGTGGGGGGCCGTAGGCAAGTCACAGGTCTCCCTGTAGCTGAGTTTTTCTTTTTCTTTTTTTAATTGGGTATAATTGCTTTGGGAGCTTCCCTGATGGCTTAGTAGTAAAGAATCTGCCTGCCAGTGCAGGAGAGTCAGGAGATGTGAGTTCGATCCCTGGGTTGAGAAGATCCCCTAGAGGAGGAAGTGGCAACTGACTCCGGTGTTCTTGCCTGGAAAACTCCATCGACAGAGGAGCCTGGCAAGCTACAATCCATGGGGTCACAAAGAGTTGGACACGACTCTTTGCACAAATGCACATGCACATGTTTTCCCATGTTGTGTTCACCTCAGCTGCACAACAAGTGAATCTGCTATTTGTACACACACGTCCCCTCTGTCTTGGACCTCCTTTCCCACCTCATCCCCCCCCCCCCCAGGTCACCACAGAGACTGTGCTGAGCTCCCTGTGCTATAAAACAGGTTCTTCATCTTGGATGCCATTTAATGGCAGAATAACAACACTTCTCCGAATGGGCGGTGGTGAGGTTGAGCACAGCTATTGGCTCTTGCTGGCTAGGCAGGTCCCAACATCCTGTTCGGAAAGCACACGAAGCCTAGGTGCCAGGCCCGGCACTGGGTGCTCGTGAAGCTGAAGTGAAAGAGCTGGTCTGTGCCTTCCTGGAAGCCGGTGACGGCAGGATGTTGGCTTTGATCACAGGAGTATGTGCCATGCTCTGTAGTCACACAGGGAAAGTTCCTTGGGCCAAACAAATGCATGAAATCCTCTCATGATGGGAACTCACAGAATCAGCTTCTTTCACCTCCTGGCTTTAGCAGTATGAGTGACAGGAACCATACAAGTGCTCCTGAATCACCTAACTTCTGTGAGTTTGGGGATGGGGCTGCATCTCTGAAGAAAATAAAAATCGCAAACAATCCTGCCACCCCTTGTGTCCCTCATGGAACATTTCTGGATCCTTTCGTGATCATGCTGTGAATGGGACATAAATATGCCTTCTATTAACAATTTATCTAGAGCATTTTCCTGAGTTTCTATTTAGTTTGTTTTGCTGGTTCTTTATAATGGCATGCTCTTTGCTGCGTGGATGAACCATAGTTAATACATTAGTTTCCCGGTTTTTATTTTTCAGCCTGTAAGTAAGAGTGCATTTTGGTTTGCATCACATTCCTCCGTCAATGTTTACTGGGCCTCATCAATGTCCCAGGCAGAGCTGTAGACTTTGAGGATGTAGTTATCAGCAAGACAAAGGCCCCCTTTTTGGTAGAGGTTACATTCTGACAGGCGGTAATGATTTCTGTTCAAGAAAAATGGGAAAGGAAACAGACCCAGGTTCTGGGAAACCCTCTCCAAAGAGGTGATCAGAGCAAGGCAGTACTTTTGATTTTTCTGAGAGAAACAAAAAAAAATGTCCCTAGATTTTTAATTCCTATGGGTGAAATTACTGGGTCAGAGATGTATGAAATATGTGTGGAGTTTAGACATTTACCAACTTCTTTCCAGAACTTTGGCAATGCTCATTTCACTGGATTGCCTCCAGAATCATACGTTATACTTAAATTTTTATTTTTTTGCTAATGTGATACTTGAAACTTACCTCAATGTTTTGCAATCTTGGGTTGTTAATGGAGCCGAACTCTTACTTTGTAATAAGTGTTTGAACCACTTGTACTTCCTCTTCTGTGAATTGTTCATTCCAGTCCTTTGGGTTGCGTTGTCTGACGTGTGTGTTAGGACAACAAGTGCAAGTAGTCGATGTCCTGGATGTAGGGAGCCAGGTTTCCTCTCCACGGAGCTGAGAAAGGCCTTGTTGAGAAAATGGGTTGTGAGGAAGTCTCTATCAGAGGCTGGGAAGAATGTGGTTCCAACAAAGGGTTGTTAATCCAGGCAGCATACCCTAGTAATCATTGCTACTATTTACCAGGCACTTTCTGGACATAGGACTTCCCAGGTGGCTCAGATGGTAAAGTGTCTGTCTACAATGTGGGAGACCCAGGGAAGATTCCCTGGAGAAGGAAATGGCAGCCCACTCCAGTACTATTGCCTGGAAAATCCCATGGACAAAGGAGCCCGGTAGGCTGCAGTCCATGGGGTAGCAAAGAGTTGGACACGACTGAGCAATTCCACTTTCTGGACATAACCATTAATCTCATAATCCTACAAAGCAGGAAGCATTGTCTCCATTTAATAGATGGCTCAGAGGCCTAAAGGGACTCCCCTAAACACACACCCACGGATAAGGGACACCTGTGGGCCTTGAACCAGGTCTACTATATCGTGCTTCTCATAGAGGACCCAGCGGCAGGTAAAGCAGGTAGAGTGTATACGAGCATGAACACAGACCGTAAGTCCAGTAGGTGAGGTCTGTAGCAGATCTGCAGGTGAGCTGGTCCTTTCATGAGAAGCAGATGGGGTGCACATTGGATGATCGTGAGGGCTTAGCGGGACCACGAGCTGATGAAGATGAATGGCTTCGTATTCCCTTTCTGACTAAAGGAGAGAGTCACGACAGACCAAGACAGACAGAGCAACCAGAGGAGGCTCAGCTGGTGTATGGATTTGAGGCTAGGATGGGAACATAGGAAACAGTGGTTTAGTTTAGTGACAGCCTGGGTGAGTGAGTGAGGGAGGCCCCCAGAGGCATGAAATACGGTGCTTGAGGGTCCACACATAGGACATACAAGCATGAATCTTTGCAACCACTGTCTCTTCTTGTGGAAACTGAATGGGCTTCCTTTCAGCGGCTGCTTCTTTAAGCTGTTTTCCTATCACAGACCATGGCTGCTTGGCCTGAGTTGGAAAATGCCCAGCCTACCTCGGAGAAATACACTGTAAAGGCCGATGGTGAGCAGTCTGCGAAGCCTGAGAAAGGCAAGGAGACTGAAAAAGGTAAGTGCCCCGCCTCCAGCCCTGGGCTGGCCCCCTTGGGAAGGCCCCAGGAGACCCGGGCCTGGTTCCTCATTCCTCATGGCCTTCTCTGCTTGTCCGGGCAGATGACACCGGTGCCCCTATCACCAAGATAGAACTTGCGCCGTCTCATTCCACTGCGGCACTGATCGAGGAGCCCACCGAGGTGGAAGACCCCTGGGACCTGCCCGAGCTTAAGGACACGGGGATCAAGTGGTCAGGTAAATGAGGGCAGCTGAGGCAGGCGGGAGGGGACTGTCCGTTGGCAAGAGACTGAGATCACGACTTTACGGTGTTACCTTGGGTCATCTTCCCTTCGATTGTTCAAGCAACAGTCCTGGCTTTAAGAGTCAAGCCTCCTGTGATGACTGGGAGATCTTTGATCCTTTCATTCATTCATTCAACAAATGAACCAGGTTATAACCAGACCAGACCCTGTGCAACAGGAAATGGACGAGGCCCCATCTCTGAGACACCTGGGGGTTGGGGAAGAGGGGTCCCCAGACCTCAACGTGGGCATCAGAAAGAGATTATAGAAGGCCGTCTACATAGACAAAACAGCAGAGATGCAAGGAGATGCCGCACTTCTGTTCCAGGCAGTAAGATCAGTCTGCAGGTCAGGTAGAAGAGGGACGTGAGAACCACTTTAAAAGTGAGTGGAGAAAACGACAGCCGAGGATGTAGGCTTCCAGGACATACGAGGGCCCAGACCCTCCCCAGATGGAGGCTGTGATTGCTACCTTGCAGCCACTTTGTTGAAAATATTCTGCTTGGTTCTGAAGGTGCTTAGAAAAGCCTTTATCTCTGACCTTGCATTTAGCAGGGTCAAGTGCTCTTAAGTGGCTCATCAGTGACACTGCTCTTGCCCCTGTGAGCCTCAGACCTCACCAACCCCCTCCTCCCAAGAGCCCAATCCTTTTCACCACATTTCACCACAGGTTTCAACTGAATGGACTCCAGTGGTAATTACTTTGAAAACTGCAGCCAGCCATGAATGCATCCCATTGCTCGGTCTTGCTAGATTTAAGACTATAGCTGCCTGGCTAGGAGGGGAGTTGGGGGAGTTTTGACAACTGAGAAGTTGTCAAACTTCTCAGTGTTTCAGCCATGCCTTTTCCCCTCCTCCAGAGAGAGACACCAAAGGGAAGATTCTCTGCGTCTTCCAAGGGATTGGGAAATTTATTTTACTTCTGGTGTTTCTCTACTTCTTCGTGTGCTCCTTGGATGTCCTGAGCAGCGCCTTCCAGCTGGCTGGAGGTATGGATGGAAGAGGTCAAAGGTCCAGGGTAGGGGTTTTGGTTTCTGTGAATTTATTTCAGAAAGTCACAACTCAGCAAGCCCCATGTAGTTGCAGTCTACCTGAGTGTTCTAGAATGGAAGTCAGCTGAGATCATCTGAGGTCATGCCCCATTTCACAGAAGAGAAAACCGATGCCCATGAGAGGGTTATGATAGGCTGGCTGAAGTGGCTTAGGCCAGGCCAGAGCCAATGCCAAGGGCAAGCGGTCAGCTCCTTGTGTTTGTCTGCGATCCCCGGACAGGAAGCTGTTTGACCTAAAGGCTTATGTGAGGGTTTCTGGCTGTCTTGGGGCCTCCACACCTCAGGGCACCATTGACTAAGAGTGTTCTTAGTCTAAAGCAACTACTCAAACTCAAAGTTGGTCCTTTGCTGGAGAAGGACAGGGGTCCCTTGTTGGGGGATCTGCTTTCACTGCAGTTGCCTAAACACCTCCCAGGACTGAGCATGGAAATGAGGGGTGAGGGGACCCAGAAGTGAAATGACTGTATGCTTGGTCACCTGCCTATCCCCGATGGGCAACAGTAGTAAGAGCCAGCCCTCGAAGCGCCTACTGACGTAGGGGCATTGTCTTAAACATTCCTTCCCAAAGTCCTTCCCACTTACGGAGGAGTGGGCCAAGGCTCTAGAAGGTTGTACCCAGCACTGAGTTTCACAGCCCGTAATTGGCCTAGTGGGATTCAAACTGAGATCTGGTGACATGGAAGACCGTAGGTTTCTGCATCCCTTGGTTCTGTTCTTGAGAACTCATCTCTGTGGTCTTGGAGAGCTGGGGGAATGTGAGGGACAGACTGACTTGCTGAATGCCACTTTGGTCTGCCCCTATCCCACACAGCATCAGCAAGGGGCCTTGCTGTCTCTCAGACAAGGCATTCCACTCCCCAGTCTCAGTCTTCTTTTAAACATTAACTGGGGGGATGGATTGATGGTCTCAGAGCACACTCTCAAGTGATGTTCCTAGTGTTCAGTTATAGACTGGGGCTAGGGGCTTGAATCGAAGGGGCTGGATAGAGAAGAACGAGAAGATCTACATGGATAAATCTCGTGAGTTGGGAATACATCCCTGACCAGAATGAGGCCATCAAGAGATGCACTGGCATTCATCAAACGAAGTACAGAGCTGAGGCCAGATTCGTGATCAAAGATGACTAGAGGAGGGCTTGCTGATGAACGTGGTTGAAGTCGCTCAGCGCCCACCTAACACCCATCACATGGCTATGGGTTTGTTTTTCAGGAAAGGTAGCCGGGAAATTCTTCAACAACAACTCCATCATGTCCAACCCATTGGCGGGGATGGTGATTGGGGTTCTGGTGACGGTCCTGGTGCAGAGTTCCAGCACGTCCACGTCCATTGTCGTCAGCATGGTGGCCTCCTCATGTGAGTCCAGGAACCTGAGGGCCCAGACGCATTTCAGGCATTTCCCTGTTCAGCTGGGGAGGCTGGGATTTACTCTGAATATGTCCAGGCTTGTTGCCATTACTTTCCTAACTTGTGCAGTTATGATGTGCTCTGCTTAGACAGTGTGCATCCTCCTGTTTCCCTTCCCAAGGCTAAGCCTTAAATTGGCCCCAACACTTGAAGGCTCAGTTCTGAATTCTCTAGAACTATTTTGTCTAGTCTAGTAGCCACTAAACTACATGTGGCTGTTTCATTTAACCTTGAATTCAGCTGATGAGCTGTAAGAGCTGTATTTCAAAGGATCACATGTAGCTAATGGCTGCCATATTGAACCACATAAATTTAGAACATGTCCATCATTGCTCTCAGGGCTAAGAATAAAACCTCATGTAATCACATCACATGTTGGCCTTGAGGTATCTGTGCTTGGGGACCTGACACTACAAACCTGAACCCACTCAATGTTTGCCCTGGCTATGGTGAGATAGACCCTCTGAGGGGAGCCACTTTGAACTGGTTAATTTTCAACCCAAACCAGTATTTTTATCTAAAATTAAGTAGAACAACTTTTTGAGGACCAAATTAGAAAAATATTCATTGCTTCTGCAAAATACTTTTCTACTTGTATAACTTATACTTTTTAATAATTCTTAATACCTTTATAACATTTACTTTTATATAAGTACTTTTAAGCTTTTATACATTAGAACATATGGCAATGTATTAATTTTGTGGGAAAAAGATATTGCCATAAATTTTCCATAATAAATACACAAGTCCTTATACATTGTTTCCTGGTCTTCCTTAAGCTACCCTGCCATCTGGAATGGGGGGACAGAGGGATTTAAAATGGAACTTTTAAACTGAAACTTTTAAACAGGAGAGTTTTATGTAGTCTCTGAATTCCCTGCAATTAAGTGCTGAAATTTTTTATTTTAATCTTTTTTGGCATATGTGCCTATTTCTATAGTGAGATACCCAAGTTTTTTTCAGATTCACAGTGAGGTCAGACCCTACAGAGATTAAAACCTAGTGCTTTAGGGAATTACCAGCTTGAATGAGGTCAGTTTGCCTTGGGCCACATCGGGAACACAGCCAAGATGCCTTCCTCAACTTTACTAACTTGCTAGCTTCCTCTTTTCCACCCTTCAGTGCTGCCCGTGCGTGCTGCCATCCCCATTGTCATGGGGGCCAACATCGGGACTTCAATTACCAACACCCTCGTGGCGCTCATGCAAGCAGGAGATCGGAAAGAGTTCAGAAGGTAGGAGGCTTGGCCACCTCGGTCAGCCTTGGCCACCACCAGGCCCACATAGGGGTTGGTTGAGTTTTCCTAACTGTTGTTAGGAGAGTATGTTTGTTATCGCTGGACCTCTTAGAAGTAGCTACAGTGGAGTAGGGCTGGAGGCTCAGATCACATACTTATCAGGTGGTTACTCAGCTCCCTGATCTGCAGAGCTTGGATAACAGTATCTATCAACCTCCATGTTGCCTAAAGAAATTAACACAATCATATAGATAAATACTTAGCAAGGTGCCTGGCACCTAGTCAGGGCTGCCTGACTACAAGTTTTAGCTAGAAGCTTGACCTGTGGCATAGTTAAAACAAGGCCAGTTAGAATAGCATTTACTATCTCACTTGGAAATAATTCTGACTTCCTAAAGCGTCCATTAAACACAATGCCCAGCCTCTCTTCTGACTGGTTATGGGTTTTTCCAGAGCTTATTAAAATAGTGAAACAGTCCCCATCCAACACAGCCAAAAACACCAATTTGCAAAGGTACAATGCATCCCCAATGATCACAGCAGCATTATTTAGAATTGCCAGGATATGGAAGCAACCTAATTGTCCATCAACCGATAAACGAAAGTGTCTGAAATAAGTCATACGGGGAAAGACAAAAATTGTATGCTATCACTGATATCTAGAATCTAAAAAATACAGCAAACTAATAAATAAAACAAGAAAGAAGCAGACTTGCAGATTGGGGAACAAACTAGTGGTTACCATCCAGGAAACAAAAGGGGGATGAGCAAGATAGAAGGGAAGTAAGATAGTAGGGAAGTAAGAGGTACAAACTATTAGGTATAAAATACACTACAGGACATAGAGCCAATATTTTCTAATAAATGGAATAAAACCTTTTAAAATTGTGAGTCACCGTATTGAACACCTGTAGCTTATATAGTATTGTACACCAACTATACTGCAACTGTCACATCAGACAGATGACATTAAACAGGCTGCTGGGGGTGGTCAGCAAACACCATGCCTCGTCCATGGGTGAACTGGCAGGCACCAGATGTCCTCAGAGCCGTTCATTTTCTGTCAATGATAGCTGAACTCCTGGTCCATGATAAAATGTTCTGAGGTCTAAATTATAATGGCTATCACCCAGGGTGTTTGCTAATTTGATCTTAAGAAACTGAGTAGACTTTTCTATGCACCATTTTATTAATATAGAAACACAAATAGGTTAAGTAACTTCGCTGAGGAGTATAGCTGGGACTTGATCCAGGTTTTCTTATTGGAAATTCTGGGTTCTTTTCACTGTTACACTGATTTTTACCTCTGGATGTATAAACATGAAAGTTCTTACACATGGACTATAATTGATCTAGCTCACCCCTTTTGGAGATAATTTAAATAGATTGCTTTCAATAACATCTTTGGAGATGTGTATTATTCTTTTCTGATAATTTTTTCCTCAATAGATTCCTGAAACAACAACAACTATATCAAACACCTATAAGGCTTTTTAACAGTTTTCCAAACTACAAAGAAATATTTGTAACACTTTGAGTCAGCAGTGTATGAAAATGTCTTAAATCACCCTCTGCCGGAAGCATAAGTAAAAATTTGTACTTGCAAACAAATTGCAAATTTATAAAGGAAGATTGTGTTCAGTATGCACGATTCAGAAGCAATCTTGATGAAGTTTTTTCAAACAGCCACTTGCTGCATTAATAACTGCAGCCAAAATAACCTCTATTGATAGTTCCCTTCCACCACGCAGAGCAAACTGTCCACTGTCTGATCTGGTAGGAAAGGCACTGCAAGGCAGTAGGAGATGAGATTCCTGGGCCCAGCACTATGCAGTGATCTTCAATTCCTGTGTTTGCTGGTCCTCAGTTTCTCCATCTGATGAATGGCGGGGGCAGGGGGTAGTATTAATACCACTCACTTTGGGGATTGCTGTAAGAAGAAAAGTGATATTGCATACCTATATACATATAGGTAGGTGACACCTGTCAGTGACGACCTGTAAGTCACCTGCAAGTGATGACCTGCCTAGGTGGTACCCAGCCACTCGATGACCAATCTGTCTCGGGGTGGGGTTCTCCTGCAGGGCCTTTGCGGGGGCCACCGTCCACGACTTCTTCAACTGGCTCTCCGTGCTGGTGCTCTTGCCTCTGGAGGCCGCCACCGGCTACCTGGAGCGCCTGACCAACTTCGTAGTGGAGAGCTTCCACTTCAAGAATGGAGAGGAAGCCCCAGAACTTCTGAAAGTTATCACAGATCCCTTCACAAAGCTCATTATCCAGGTAACCTGGCTTCCTGCATAGAGGGAAAAGGGATGGAAGAGATGGATGAGGGTCTATAATCACTGCCCTTTAGCTGCCACTGAAAAAAACCAAGGGAGGCAGAACTTCAGGAACACCAGATGGGATAGAGTTTTGTTCAGTTGTTCAGTCGTGTCAGACTTTGTGACTCCATGGACTGCAGCACACCAGGCTTCCCTGTCCTTCACTATCTCCTGGAGTTTGCTCAAATTCATGTTTGTTGAGTTGGTGATGCTATCTAACCATCTCATCCTCTGCCATCCACTTCTCCTGGAGAAATTGGTATTTATTATCTCTGTGACTTCAGCACACTTGGATCATCTGCGTGGGAGTGGTGGGTGGTAGTGAGCACTTCTCGAGAATCAAAGACTCTGCATTGGACAATTCGTTCCCACCTTTGACCTTGGCACCCCTGGGCTCACTGATTAAAGTCACATCCTACTCACAGCCAGAGAAAAGAGTTTACTGCCTTTCCTCACATCTTATCCCTCTGCTCACCAGGGTCTGTCCATATTGTTGAAATAAATGGAAGAAGGCTTTGTAGATGTTGCCTTGGAGAAGGGGCCAGCTTGGACCTTGCTCATTCACTCTTACCTTCATTTATTTTTCTCTTATTTGATTATCCAATGAATATTCTACTGCATGCTTCCTAGATACACGTCCATTGTTCATACCAGTCCTTCATTTGCTGAGCACTCACTGACATCAAGGTGCTATGCTCCACCCTGAGAGTGCAGATAGGGTGAGTCCCAGATCACCGCTGCAATCTGGTTCACATCCTCAGAGCCGCTCCTAACAGCTTAACATCTGTCCCACAGCGGTTTTGACAATGGGCTAACTCTCTTCTGTCCATTGTTTCCTCAGCTGGATAAAAGTATTCTCAACCAAATTGCAATGAATGATGAGTCGGTCCAAAACAAAAGTTTGATCAAGATTTGGTGCAAAACTTTTACTAACATGGTAAGTTTCTCAGAATATTGCTGGCTGAGTTAGCCCTTTTGTCTGTACTGGATAAAGTAAGATTTTGCCTTCAGATTGGGCATATAAAAGGTCGGGAGAAAGAAAAATCAAGGATTCCTGAAAAGTCAAATCTAGACAGTGAGAATCCTTAAGTCCTTGAATTCTAGATGGACAAACATGCTGTAGGACAGACAGGACCAGCCCACATCATGGACACGTTATTGCTGGCTAATTATGTTCATGTCTCCTGGCCTATCTCTGGCTGCCACCTTGCTTCCATTTATAGAGGGATTTGTGAAAGCAGTGTACCACACTTAAGGAGTTTCTCTGATGCCCCAAATTTCCCTCCATTCCCCAACCAGAGGGTTGTAGACGATGCATAGTATTTCTCATGTTTGCCACTCAGACTGAGAGAAATGTCACCGTCCCCTCGCCTGAGAACTGCACCTCCCCTTCCCTCTGTTGGACGGATGGTTTGTACACCTGGACCATCAAGAACGTGACCTACAAGGAGAACATTGCCAAGTGTGAGTGGAACTCACAGAGCATCAGCCATTGGGACAGGCTGTCTGGGGTGATGGTGATTTCCTATCTGTGTGGAGCCCCAGTGAGTGAGGCAAAGAAGGGCAGTGAGAGTCACTGAACACCAATCCTACATGGGACAGTGAGCTGTGAGCTTTCACGGCAGAAGAAACTAAGGCTTGGGGACCGGGGGGCAGGCTAAAGGTCCCCCTGTAAGGGGAAGAGCTAGGACCTGGAACTCAGTTCTTCTGGCCATTTCAGACCAATTCAGAACTCATCAACAGATTCCAAAGCACTCTCTCCATGGGCATTGGTATTTCTTTGGCAGTAACTGTAGGGAGATGACAGCCTGATTTGAAGGTGGTGTGGGGCATATACACAGCAGATACCATCACCCTTGAGTCAGGAGTCCCTGTTGTACAGTAGGCCCCATTTGAGGCACTGGGGCTATAGCACTGAAGAAAGCGGTGAGCTGACTGCTCCAATTGGAGCAGTGATGCTCCATTTCTTTAAGAAACTATACTGTTGCCTCTGGACTCTTTTATGGCCCTGATGCTATTTCTTCTAATTGTTTATTCCTTATGTGTCCATTTGCGTATCTCTGCGTCTCCTCCTCTCCATCCATCCCCACATTAATTCTGAGCCATATACCTTACTACTCCAGTTGTGGTTTACCTCACAGAATCATGTGAATGTATCACCTCTTCTATTGTAGCTGCTGTACATCCATTAAAATGGATGTTTTTTAAAACCCATGTATTTTCTGGAATCAACATGGGGACACACAGGGATTTAAAAAAAGAAAAAAACACAAGCAGTTTTATAATTAACAATTGCTACCACTCTGATTTTCCCTTCCTGCCCCAACTTGCTCCTTGAATACTTGTAGGTATCCTCATTATCATGAGTAAAACACGGAATGGGATTTAGAGGCAGAAGAATGGAGCTGGAAGCCTGAGTCTGCCCCTGAATTTTACTACATCTTCACCCTCATGAGATCCCATTGGCCTAAACAACCTCAGGGTTATACTTAGCTGCAAGGGAAGCTTGAAAGAGTGGTCTTAATTCTGGGCTGCCCTGTGTCAAGCTGACAACCAAGATTCTGTTCCTTTGAGAGAGAAGGATGTTGGGGAATCAATAACAATCTGTGGCCACCAGAGGCTCCATGCCCTCCTAATAAGGGCTGTCTATGGTCTCTCCAGGCCGGCACATCTTCGTGAATTTGAACCTCTCAGATGCTATTGTCGGCACCATCCTGCTGGTAACCTCCCTGCTGATCCTCTGTACCTGCCTGATCCTAATCGTCAAGCTCTTGGGCTCTGTGCTCAGGGGGCAGGTGGCTACTGTCATCAAGAAGACAATCAACACTGGTAAGCTTGCTGCCTCTCATTCTGGAGCTTCTAGGGGTGGTGTCACTGTGCCCCTCCCCTAGAGGGGAGCTCCTGTTGATTCTCTTCTAGCAACAGCCTCCACATGGAGTTTCTGTCTTGGCTTGAGAAGCTGTGAAAGTTACGATGCCACTTGCCCTCGAAATCCTCCTTAGTGTTTTGAGTGGAGCTTGCGAAGCCTTTGTTTGCAAGGCCTTGAGAAAGAGCCAGCTTAAGTTCAAATTGCTGTGAGTTAGGCCTTCCTTCCTGCCAGGTTCCCTGTTTGCCCAGGACTTACTGAGTCCATGAGGATCCCTTAGGTAATAAAGGGTAGCAGAAGTCTACTGTGACCCTTACTTCCCTTCAGCTCTTGGGAAGAACATGTGGTTCTGGATAAATACATCAGCATTTTGAAATAGCCAGTGAGACTCTATTGCTGAGAATGGCATCCTGGCCAATGAAAACATACCCCATGAACTCTGCCTGTGAAATGGGGCTGAGGATGTCTACCTCCCAAGGTTGTCGTGAGGGTGAGCTGAGTGACTCTTCTCTGGGTGCTTTTTGCTATGCAGGGCATGGTCCTGGACTGGTGGTGCCAAGAACAGGGTTCCTGGGGCTTCCAAGCTGCTTCACATCCTCAGTGCCCCTTTAAGTGGAAACAAAAGTGGAGGGTATGCAGGACTGGGAGACCAAGAGAGGAGGAAAGCTAGAGTCTCAATGCTCAGAGTGCTTTGCTGTTATTTGGGTGACATCTTGGTCCAACCACTGTAACAAATTCTCATAGACTGGATGGTTTAAACAACAGAAATTTGTTTCACACAGTCTTGGAGACTGGGAGGTCTAAGGTCAGGGTGCCAGCACAGTTGGGTTCTGGTGAGAACCCACTTTCTGGTTTACAGATGGCTGTCTTTTCACCATGTCCTCAGGTGGACAAGCTCTCCCTTCTAAAAGGGCACTAATCCACTCCTGAGGACTCCAACCTCATGACCTAGCCATCTCTCAAAGGCCTCACTTCCCAATACAATCACATTAGGGATTAGGGTTTTAACACATGGATTCGGGGTGGGGGAAATGACACAGGCATTCCATGCATAACAGATGGGTTCAGCATTCGGAACTCCAGTGAATATGTGATTTTGTCTTGGCAACACATCATTGCTTCCACCACTCGAATATGCAAGGTGAAAGAATGCTAAAAAATCCAATTTGCAGCTTCTGACTTCTGTGTAGGTATGGAGAGGAGTTTACACAACCTAAACCTCTGGCCCAGTTGTGTTGCCTGGGCCCTAGGGAGATGCCAGCTGGGCCTCCCAACCCACGCCTCCTCCAGAAGGATTGTGATGCATCTCTTATCCTCTGTCTTCCAGATTTCCCTTACCCCTTTGGCTGGGTGACTGGCTACCTGGCCATCCTTGTGGGGGCAGGTATGACCTTCATCGTTCAGAGCAGCTCTGTGTTCACGTCAGCTATGACCCCACTGATTGGTGAGTTTCTCCCCCGGGTCTCCTTCTGTCTGCCATTACCATCTCCTGCCATCCTCTGGGGCTGATGCCACGGGCTTTGTATTTTCACCCCCAGGCATTGGTGTGATATCCGTTGAAAGAGCATATCCACTAACGCTAGGTGCCAACATCGGCACCACCACCACCGCCATCTTGGCCGCCTTAGCCAGCCCAGGCAATACTTTGAAGAGCTCACTCCAGGTAAGGAAATGCTTCACGGGACAGGGGCTCTGGGAGGGATCCAAACCCATCCATGGTCTTGTAAGCACATGGTTTCTAAACAAGAAACCAAGTCAAGCTTTTCTCTGTTGTGTCCAAAACTGTGAGGTGGAGATGCCTCAGGGAGACAGATTTGAGAACAACCAAAGGCACCAGCTCCCTAGAGTGGTAGTCAGGCTCCTGTCACCAGAGGTTGTTTAAACAAAGGTGAGGTGGCTGTTTTGCTGAAGGAGGAAATGGTATTCCAGAAACATAGATACCACTTCCTGTCTCCTTGCCCTCCTCTTGGCAAAGTCTGCCTGGACAATGAGAGGTCACTTGTGTCCTAAGCCTTGCGTTGAGAAGAGTCAGGAGGATCTGCCTTGCCTGGATCAGCTAGATGACCTTGGGCAAGATGACCTTTGATGTCTGAATCACTGTCCCCCATTTACACACCCAGTGCCCTTAGACAGGTGACCTAACCTTTGAGCATCAATTCCCTCATCTGAAAAACGGGAACCATAATCTCTAGCTCACTAGGATTATTTTAAAGATCTGATGAGGCTCTCTCTAAAGCCATGCTGTGAATAGAAGTATAGAATGAATATAGAATATGTGAATCACTCATGAAATCTGAAACTTTTAGTACCACAGTTTTAGGAGTCAAAAAGGAACAGGGAGATTAATTTTAAATGTGTTTGATTGAACCATTATCATTTCAACCTATAACTGATATTAAAAATATTTTATATTCCTTTATTAAAATGAATTTATTAATCCATTTATTAATTTGCTTTTGGCTGCACTGGGTCTTTGTTGCTGCACATGGGCTTTATCTAGTTGCAGTGAGTGGGAGCTATCTTTGTTGCCTTGAATGGGCTTCCCGTTGTGGTAGCTTCCCTTGTGGAGCATGGGCTCTAGAGCACAGCCTCAGTAATTGTTGTGCACAGGCTTGCTTAGTTGCTCCATAGCATGTGGAATCTTCCTGGACCAGGGATCGAACTCATGTCTGCTGCATTGGCCGGTGGATTCTTAACCACTGGACTACCAGGAAAGTCATTTACAACTTTTTTGGACTGTCTTGGAAATCCAGTAGATATTTTACACTTATGCCACATCTCAGTGGATAGTGACTAATGTATCGGATAGGGCTGGTCCAAAGCCCCTAACATCATGCTCCGAGCCTGATGGGAACACATAGGAAAGTACAAAGTGTGTGGCCCCTGGAGCCAGGCTATCTGGGTTTGAATCCCATCTCCCGTCTGTGTGACTTGAGGAAAATCGCTTAACCTCATAGTGCTTCAATTTCTCAAAGTTCATTGTTAGATGTGGCCTAATGGACTTCAGGCCCTATAAACTAATGACCTGTGTTTCAGGTGGTCACTTCCCTTGCCTTCCCCTCTCCCAACCTTGCCCGTCCCCCGTCCCCACGGCCTCTCCGCAACACTCACGAAGAAACGTATTAGGCCCCCAGCTAATGTAATCCCTCCGACTCTGGGCTGAGTACAAAGGTGAGGAAGACCCATGACTCCACTTCTAGATGACGCTCTCTTCTCTCCGATGCCGCCGTGCGGCAGACCCGTTCACCTCTCCAACCCCTTGCTTTTCAGATTGCCCTGTGCCACTTTTTCTTCAACATCTCAGGCATCATTCTGTGGTACCCAATCCCGTTCACTCGCCTGCCCATCTTCCTGGCCAAAGGGCTGGGCAACATCTCAGCTAAGTACCGCTGGTTCGCCATCGTCTACTTGGTCGTCTTCTTCTTCCTGATCCCTCTGGCGGTGTTTGGCCTCTCCCTGATTGGCTGGCCGGTGCTGGTGGGCGTGGCTTCGCCCATCGTCCTTGTGATCTTACTGGTGCTGGTCCTCAAGATCCTGCAGTCCTTCTGCCCTGGCGCCTTGCCCCAGAAGCTCCGAAGCTGGGCCTTCCTGCCCGTGTGGATGCGCTCCCTGGAGCCCTGGGACAAGCTCATCACCTCCCTCACCAGCTGCTTCCAGAGGCGCTGCTGCTGCTGCTGCCGCATCTGCTGTGAGCTGTGTGGCTGCTGCCAGTGCTGCCGTTGCAGCAAGTGCTGCGAAGACCTGGAGGAGGTGAAGGACGAGCCCGTCAAGGCCCCTGAGGCATTCGATAACTTGGCCATGGACAAAGAGGCCTGGGATGGGGTCACCAAGTCTGAGGTGGATGCCTCAGGCACCAAAACCATTTCCAGCGTCACAGCCTTGTAGGTAGGGGCTGCTCGGAGGCGGGAGGAGGGCCCCATAGTCCACACGCTCTCCCTCCCTCCTGGCTCTTCCTCCATTTCAGGGGAATTCCTTCCCCACTGAGAAATGACATCCATCCCAGCTCTCATTCCCTTGGCCCAGTGTATCAAGCCCACACAGTAGTTCCATCCCAGCCCCATGCTCCCTGGGCCTTCGAGGCTCGGGAAGGGGCAAAACAACACTGAAAGAGCATTAGTGAAACCCGGCCAGAGAGATGATCACAATTGCCCCAGCACACAGCTGGGTTGGTCAATAAGCCTTTTTTCCCCCCTGACCATCCTCTTCCAAAGGAAAAGCCCCAAGGGAGGAATTTAAGGCAGGTTCTCAGAGGTGCATATTCAGTACACCTTTCTTTATTATGATCCAGCTCAGGCTTCTCTCTTTTACCAAAGACTGGCTTCAACCAAGAGCAGCTGCTCCCTTACAGTCCAAGGGCAGCCCAATCCAGGGGAAATGGTGTAATTGCCTGGGATTTGGAGAATACGTCGGTGTGGCCTTTTCCCCTTCTCAGGGCTCCTCACATCCCCTGGCAGGGTTTTCATAAGAGCAGTCCTGGTCCTGAGCTGGCAGGTGGAGGATGAGTGCTGGGAATTTGAGGGGATTTGAGGAACATTTGAGGGAGATGGTTCATCTCTGCCACAAGAGCCTTGGTGCTTCTTAACCCAGCTAATTTAAAAACCAAATCAGCATATGTCCTGGCTAAAGCCTAGTGCTGATAAAAATCACCCCTGCTGAGTCTTCTGGAGTAAGATATGCCGGTTCCGAGTCCCCTCCACTCTGCCCGCTGAAGCATAAAGCACCTGAGCGTAGGACAGCTCTACACCTCTCTCTGTACAAAATGACTGTCTGGGTCAGCTTTCAGTGGTCAGCTTCCGTCCATACTTCCACCCACCCGTCCATCCCTCAAAGCCAGAACCTCTTTCCAGACATTCTCCCATAGTCCCATCCATAAATGAACTTTGGTTCATCTGCCCTCTCTCCACGTCTGCAAAGCTCCAAATTTTTCATTGAGGGTAGAAACCAGGGCATGGCTGGACTGCCCACAGAACCGTGATCATCAAGTGGCAGTTGGTCTGTGGATCCAAGAAGTGTGCTCCTTCTTGGCCCAGATGCCTTCTCTGCCTTCAAGAGCCCCTGTTGTATTATTATTTACACCTCCTCTTGCCATTGCTTCTTACCCTCAACAAACCTAGTTCTCCCTGGAGAGTGAACTTCAACCAAGCCTGGGAAATGGGATCAATGCAGCCATGCTCCCAGACCCTGTCCGTCCCTATCCTAGCTTCTCAATCACTTTAGCAGGTTGGGATACCGAACTGAGTCTTCCCTGACCTTCCTTGTATAGATACAGATTCCAAAACAGAGCCATTTGTACTCTATATTTATACTCTTGCAACTGTACAGCATATTTCGCAAGTTACATAGTAAGTAGTACTGTGATTTGTGTTATGTAGCGCTCTCATTTGGAAACTAGGCCAGGTTCTACTAAGAAAGACCACCTTTGTATATTTTGTAATACTGCCTTTTAAACGTGCTTCTGCAGCCACACCCACACCACACACCTCTCCATAAATGTAAATATGTAAGTTAGACCTGGGCAGGGCTGTGGTCCTCTTTGTACTCTGATTTTTAAAAATTGGATCCTTTTACCTGCGTTGATTGTATCTTTTTTTTTTTTTAACTGGTTGTGGGAAGTGAGAGAAATAAAGATATTCAAAACCCCAAAGGAGCCAGTTGTCTTCAGTCATAGGGAAATAAAGACCTCCTAGATCTATTTCCTAAAAATTTGAGGTCATTCCCTCATTTAATGTCACTACTCACCAACAGCACCAGCTATGTAATTTGTGGAGTCCCTCATTTGAAAAGCAGGAAAAAATGCCATGAGAGGTACTAAAAATATCAAGTTTTCATTTCTTCAATAGTCCCTCTTTTTGACTTTTTAAAAAATTACTACTTAATTTTTTTTTAATTAATTTATTTATTTTTTCAGTGGGTTTTGTCATACATTGATATGAATCAGCCATAGATTTACACGTATTCCCCATCCCGATCCCCCCTCCCACCTCCCTCTCCACCCGATTCCTCTGGGTCTTCCCAGTGCACCAGGCCCGAGCACTTGTCTCATGCATCCCACCTGGGCTGGTGATCTGTTTCACCATAGACAATATACATGGTGTTCTTTCGAAACATCCCACCCTCACCTTCTCCCACAGAGTTCAAAAGTCTCTTCTGTACTTCTGTGTCTCTTTTTCTGTTTTGCATATAGGGTTGTCGTTACCATCTTTCTAAATTCCATATATATGTGTTAGTATGCTGTAATGTTCTTTATCTTTCTGGCTTACTTCACTCTGTATAATGGGCTCCAGTTTCATCCATCTCATTAGAACCGATTCAAATGAATTCTTTTTAATGGCTGAGTAATATTCCATGGTGTATATGTACCACAGCTTCCTTATCCATTCATCTGCTGATGGGACTACTTAATTTTAGTTGAAATTTTAAAATTATTAGTGTGAATTTTATGTTTCCTCTTTATATTGTGATGCCAGCTTTAAACGCAAGCAGGGCTTCCTTGGTGGCTCAGATGGTAAAGAATCCGTCTGCAGTGCAGGAGACCCAGGTTCGAATCATGGGCTGAGAAGATCCCCTGGAGAAGGGAATAGTAACCCACTCCGGGATTCTTGCCTGGAAAATTCTGAGAGTCGGACACGACTGAGCGCCTTTCACTTCACTTCACTTCAAATACAAGCAAGAACTTTTTAACTCAAATGAGGTTTTCCTAGAAGTACACAATTCGTGTCTGTTAGCTCGGACACCTAGTTTGTGTCCACCAGAACAGCAGGGACACCTCACAGAATTCACTCAATTGTTTTAATTTCTTTTCTTGTTTGTGCACATTCTGCTGACGTTCCCTACCTTACTGATGAGTAAGGAGGCAATGAAAGGGAGAACTCAAGGTTACCCTTTCCTTCTGTGTCAGCATTTTCAGCCTTGAGTGGATCGCTAACACAGGAAAGTAACAGTGGTGAGGAAAGATGTGATATGGCTTCCTAGTTATTTCTTGTGTTGTATTTGGACAAAACTCTGGTTTGAATGGGAAGCATGGCCTCTTGGGGGCCCTTGCTTGATCAGTTATAGATGTAGCACACCGATACTTTGAGGTCTTGCTGTACTCCCACTTGTGATCTGCTGAAGTTTTGTACTCATGCATGTGTGCTAAGTTGATTTAGTCGTGACTGATTCTTTGTGGGACCCTATGGACTGAGGCCACCAGGCTTCTCCGTCCGTGGGAGTCTCCATTGCATTGCAGGTGGATTCTTTACTATCTGACCCACCAGGGCATTGCACATGCTCTGTGTGAGTCGGGTGGCAGAGAACTGCAGGCATGCACACTGCCCATCTGCTTCTGCCCCGTTGCCTCATTGCACTTAACTTACCAAGCTAAGTTAAAAGAAAAAGTTGTTAAGAATTTCAGGACCCTGACAACAGAGCATTTCAGCTAAAGAATGAGGCCCCAGAATGGGAGTTGGGATCATCTGAATATCGGGTTCCATCCCTGACTCTGTCGTTTACTAACAAGCCTAGTATCCTTTCTCGGTGTCAATTTTCTCATCTGGAATATGGGACAGAAACACTTGGCTTCCTATGGTTATTAAAACGAAGTAATGTATGTAAGTTTCCCAGGTGGCTCAGTGGTAAAGAATCTGCCTGCCAAGCAGGAAACATAAGAGATGCAGGTTTGATCCCTGGGTCAGGAAGATCCCTTGGAGAAGGAAATGGCAACTTACCCCAGTATTCTTGCCTGGAAAATCCCATGGACAGAGGAGCCTGGCAGGCTACAATCTATTGGGTCACAGAGTCAGACACAACTTAGCGACTAAACAACAATATATGTAAACAGTTAGCCCCAGAGCTGGTTTACTCCAAGCGCTTGGCACACAGTTATGCCTCAAAATATATTGGACTAACGTATGTGGTACATATACACTTCCCACACTTCTTTGCATTTTTGTTTCCTTGAGTATTTCTAAAGTGAAGTACCAAGTCAAGAAAGCTACTATCAAACCCAAGCCATAGAGGTCAGAACTAGCCTTGGATTCATTATTAGGATGAGCTGGACTAGGGTCTCATGGTGCATCTCCAAGTGGATCTGGGGTCAGCTGAGAGACAGGGTGAGAGCAAGTGGGGGATAGGATGCAAAGCATCACTAGGAAACAGACTGGTGTTGTCCTCTAACAAGTGACTTACTTTCTAGCCACAGTCTAGGATGTGGTAGTGGGCATTGTTTTACAGGATTTTTACATTATTTGTGTCAAGGTTAAAAATCCAATAGTTGGAGACAGTTTACAACTGTCAGCATTGTCATTTGCCTCATCCAGTGGTTAGGACCTGGTGCTCTCACTGCCAGGGCCCAAGTTGGACCCAGGTTGGACCCAGGTTCACTCCCTGGTGGGGAAACTTTAAGATCCCACAATTTTGGCAAAAACGTAAATAGAATAGAATAGTGCTTCCTCACTTGGCCCAAGTTCATTACATAGGCTGCAGACGGGTTCTAGGGTCTGCCCGTTAGTGCTGAGTATTTACATTTTCCACTGGAATCTTAGAAGTCCAAAAATATTGTCCCTTTTTTCCCTTATAGAATTTGGAATCAAGTGAAAAATAAGGCAGAATATAGACTTATGGAGATGAAAATATCCATTGTATTACTAAAGAAGCTGATTGTTAAGACATGGCTTTCTTTTAGCTCTGCGGAGAGGGGAAAAGCTTGCTAACATTCCACCTTGGAATGAAACCAATTTACTCAGGCAGATGTGAATGCCACAGGTGTCCCCCATGGGGCATCATCAAACCCCCAAGGCCAGCTCCCTTGCCCTCACAGGTGTCCTGGTCCTTGAGTGAAGTACGTGTTGGACATGTCTTGAGTCAAGGCCGCAAGTCACTTCCCAAACACCCACGGTTGAGGTGAGAAAGGGGGCGTTTTTCTTCCCCCTGGAGTTTTAGTCCCAAGTAAGACAACAGGCAAGCTTTGCTCAAGGAAGTGAACATCCCCTGACCTTATCCTACTCCTAGCTCTCCTCATTCTTTCTGAAAACAATAAAGGAGTCACATTCCTTCTTTGTTCCTCTTAACAGTCATTTTTGCTCCTCAAGAAAACTTCCTCAAGGAAGGAAGGCATTAAGAATTTAAGTGTGGTGGTGAAAAGATATTATCAGGAGACTTATTTTAGATAGAGCAGGGAGTTAGTTAGGGTAGAAACAGGTCTGGTAATTGGTAGCTGTGATCATTAACTCCTGCTCCCGACTCCCTCACATGTTTCTGTAGGAATACCAGTCCAGACAGGCATGCTGCCTTGCACTCAGGTCTGGTGAGATGACTTCAGTGAAACCCTCAGAGAGTGAGGTAGGAGTGTCCCACAACTAGGGACCCATCTTATGTCAGAAAAAAGGGCTGTGTCTGAGAAATAGCAGCAGTCCTATCTGACAGACAGTTGAATGATGTCCAGTATGGCTCACTCACACGAATACACATAAAAATTAGAGAATGTAATGAGACAAAAAATAATCTCTCTACACATTGCCTACTTTCAGGGCTGTGGATATTCAAGGAATGAAGAAATGAATAAAGGCTGCCACATTTGGATAAATGCTATAGTGGAAATGTTTGCATAACCAGAAATAAGATATATAATAAATAAACAGTCTTAGGATCACTTACGTCACAAATTCAAGCTGACTGGGAGCCCAACTGTGACTGTCAACCGGGGTGCCATGGTTCTCTTTCATGTGACCTCTCCTTGTGGCTTGGGCTTCACAAAGTGTGGGGACTGGCTCAAAATGGGATTGGACCAAGACTTGGGAAGAAGCAGCTCTGGACCTCTTATATATGGCCTTTCCTCAGAAGTTATATAGCATCACTCCTACCACATTTTATTGTTTAAAGCAACGACAATCCCAGTAAAAGGGGAAGAGACTCCACCATTCCATAGGAAGAATGGCAAAGAATTTGCAGCCATCTTTAACCCACCCCATTAGATTTGTGAGTTAAGAGATCTTAAGACAATGAACACCCAGGACTGATCTCCTTTAGGATGGACTGGTTGGATCTCCTTGCAGTCCAAGGGACTCTCAAGAGTCTTCTCCAACACCACAGTTCAAAAGCATCCATTCTTCATTGCTCAGCTTTCTTTATAGTCCAACTCTCACATCCATACATGACCAATGGAAACATCAAAGCCTTGACTAGACAGACTTTTGTTGGCAAAGTAATGTCTCTGCTTTTTAACATGCTATCTAGTTTGGTCATAACTTTCCTTCCGAAGAGTAAGTGTCTTTTAATTTCATGGCTGCAATCACCATCTGCAGTGATTTTGGAGCCCCCAAAATAAAGTCTGACACTGTTTCCACTGTTTCCCCATCTATTTTCCATGAAGTGATGGGACCAGATGCCATGATCTTAGATTTCTGAATGTTGAGCTTTAAGCCAACTTTTTCACTCTCCTCTCTCACTTTCATCAAGAGGCTTTTTAGTTCCTCTTCACTTTCTGCCATAAGGGTGGTGTCATCTGAATATCTGAGGTTATTGATATTTCTCCCGGCAATCTTGATTCCAGCTTGTGCTTCTTCCAGCCCAGCGTTTCTCATGATGTACTCTGCATATAAGTTAAATAAGCAGGGTGACAATATACAGCCTTGACGTACTCCTTTTTCTATTTGGAACCAGTCTGTTGTTCCATGTGCAGTTCAAACTGTTGCTTCCTGACTTGCATACAGGTTTCTCAAGAGGCAGGTCAGGTGGTCTGGTATTCCCATCTCTTTCAGAATTTTCCAGTTTATTGTGATCCACACAGTCAAAGCTTTGGCATAGTCAATAAAGCAGAAATAGATGTTTTTCTGGAACTCTCTTGCTTTCCTGATGATCCAGCAGATGTTGGCAATTTGATCTCTGGTTCCTCTGCCTTTTCTAAAACCAGCTTGAACATCTGGAAGCTCACGGTTCATGTATTGCTGAAGCCTGGCTTGGAGAATCTTGAGCATTACTTTACTAGGGTGTGAGATGAGTGCAATTGTGTGGTAGTTTGAGCATTCTATGCGATTGCCTTTCTTTGGGATTTGGAATGAAAACTGACCTTTTCCAGTCCTGTGGCCGATGCTGAGTTTTCCAAATTTGCTGGCATATTGAGTGCAGCACTTTCACAGCATCACCTTTCAGGATTTGAAATAGCTCAACTGGAATTTCATCACCTCCACTAGCTTTGTTTGTAGTGATGCTTCCTAAGGCCCACTTGACTTCACATTCCAGGATGTCTGACTCTAGGTAAGTGATCACACCATCGTGGTTATCTGGGTCATGAAGATCTTTTTTGTACAGTCCTTCTGTGTATTCTTGCCACCTCTTCTTAATATCTTCTGCTTCTGTTAGGTCCATACCATTTCTGTCCTTTATCGAGCCCCCATCTTTGCATGAAATGTTCCCTTGGTATCTCTAATTTTCTTGAAGAGATTTCTAGTCTTTCCCATTCTGTTGTTTTCCTCTATTTCTTCGAATTGATCACTGAGGAAAGCTTTCTTACCTCTCCTTGCTATTCTTTGGAACTCTGCATTCAGATGGGAATATCTTTCCTTTTCTCCTTTTCTTTTCACCTCTCTTCTTTTCACAGCTATTTGTAAGGCCTCCTCAGACAGCCATTTTGCTTTTTTGCATTTCTTTTTCTTGGGGATGGTCTTGATCCCTGTCTCCTGTAAAATGTCATGAACCTCCATCCATAGTTCTTCAGGCACTCTGTCTATCAGATCTAGTCCCTTAAATCTATTTCTCACTTCCACTGTATAATCATAAGGGTTTTGATTTAGGTCATACCTGAATGGTCTATGAAGGACTGATGCTGAAGCTGAAACTCCAATGCTTTGGCCACCTCATGCGAAGAGTTGACTTATTGGAAAAGACCCTGATGCTGAGAGGGATTGGGGGCAGGAGGAGAAGAGGATGACAGAGAATAAGATGGCTGGATGGCATCACCGACTCAATGGATGTGAGTTTGAGTAAACTCCGGGAGTTGGTGATGGACAGGGAGGCCTGGCGTGCTGTGATTCATGGGGTCACAAAGAGCTGGACATGACGAGCAACTGAACTGAACTGAAGACTATTTATTTAGTATTTTATTTCCAGTTATGCAGATATCTTCATTGTATCATTTATCCAAATCCGGAAGCCTTTATTCATTTCTTCACTCTCTGATCTACAGCACTAAAACTGGGCACTGTGTAGAGAGATTACTTTTAGTCCCACTACATTCTCTAATTTTTATGTGTATTTAGACTTTTCTCTTCATCTCTATGATAAACATCTAGGGGCCTTCTGGGACTCACAGAAATGCTCACTGGTGGATCAATTACGTATTGAAATTGCTCTGAAGGGGATCTTTTGTTTAGATTTTTTCAGTTTTCCTGCACTGTGTGGCATATAGAATCTGAATTTCCTTCTGGCTTACTTCACTCTGTATAATGGGCTCCAGTTTCATCCATCTCATTAGAACTGATTCAAATGATTTCTTTTTAAAGGCTGAGTAATATTCCATGGTGTGTATGTACCACAGCTTCCTTATCTATTCATCTGCTGATGGACATCTAGCTTGCTTCCATGTCCTGGCTATTATAAACCAATACAGTATACTAATGCATATATATGGAATTTAGAAAGATGGTAACGATAACCCTATATGCAAAACAGAAAAAGAGACACAGAAGTACAGAACAGACTTTTGGACTCTGTGGGAGAAGGCAAGGGTGGGATGTTTCGAGAGAACAACATCGAAACATGTATATTATCTAGGGTGAAACAGATCACCAGCCCAGGTTGGATGCATGAGACAAGTGCTCGGGCCTGGTGCACTGGGATGACCCAGAGGAATCGGGTAGAGAGGGAGGTGGGAGGGGGGATCGGGATGGGAAATACATGTAAATTCATGGCTGATTCATGTCAGTGTATGGCAAAAACCACTACAATACTGTAAAGTAATTAGCCTCCAACTAATAAAAATAAATGGAAAAAGAAAAATAAAAAGAATCTGAATTTCCTGACCAGGAATCAAACCCATGCCCTCTGCCCTCTTGGAAGTGTAGAGTCTTAACCATTGAGCCGTTAAGAAGGTCCCTGATTTTTCTAATCTCAATATTCAAACACTGCAAGCAATTTTTTGGATATAATTTAGGCAGCAGTGAAGTTCACCTTTGTTAGAAAGTCCCTCCTTCCTAACGTATGTTAATCATTTCAACAATATCACAGGGGAGAACGTTCAGTACCTGAGAACAATGCAAGTTTGCTCAAGGATGCCCCAAGTCCTCCTTTGTTTCAAGGCTGACAAGTCAGTACAGCTCACTTAATAGGGAGGAAAAAAAACAGGAGTTTTTTCCTTACAAAAAGTTTTGGAACACTTTGAGATCTTCCTCTTTTGCATGCTTTTGATAAGAAATATCTTACTGAATTTTCTACTTATCTAGAAAAACAGCATAGAGTCAGTACTCCCCAGCAAATAACATAGAGACATTAAAGGAAAAACTGAAGAGAAGAACTCATGCTTGCCCGCTCCAAGATAACTGGTGCCAATATTTTGAAGTATTCTTTCAGGTTTTTTTCTTTTCTCATGCTCAAACCTATCAAAACATGTTTATTCACATATAGTTTTGCTTTCTGCTTTGTTTTCTTTTAACATACAGTGATTAATTTAAATGTTTTCTTCTTTTTTTAATTAATTTTTTTCTTTTACACTAAGTCCTTGTTGTTTATCTATTTTAAATACAGCAGTGTGTACGTCAATCCCAAATTCCCAATCTATCCCTCCCTCTCACGCTTACCTCCTGATAACCATAAGTTCATTTTCAAAACTAACGCTTTTTTAAAAAATTGAAGTATTGTTGATTTACAATTCTGTGTTGGTTTCTGGCATACAGCAAAGCAATTCAATTATATGTATTCTTTTTCGTATTATTTTCCATTATCATTTATATCATAGGATGTTGAACATAGCTGCCTGTGCTATACAGTAGGACCTTGTTGTTCATTCATTCTATATATAATAGTTTGCATCTCCTAGTCCCAGATTCTCAGTCTATCCCTGCCCCAGAACCCTCCCTCCTTGACAACCGTAAGTCTGCTTTCTTTATCTGTGAGTCTGTTTCTGTTTCATAGATAAGTTCATTTGTGTCATATTTAATTTTATTACTTTTTGGTCACACCCCATGGCATGTGGGATCTTAGTTCCCCAACCAGGGATTGAACTCATGCCCCCTGCACCAGAAGTGCAGTTTCAGCCAGGGAAGTCCTTCATTTGTGTTATATTTTAGATTCCAAACTAAGTGATATCATACAGTTTGTCTTTTCTTTCTGACTTACTTCACTTAGTATGATAATCTCTAGATCCATCCATGTTCCTGCAAATGGCATTATTTCATCCTTTTTTATGGCTAATATTCATTGTGTGTATATATATGTGTGTGTGTGTGTGTGTGTTTGTGTGTGTGTTCAGTTCAGTTCAGTCGCTCAGGGTTGTCCGACTCTTTGCGACCCCATGAATCGCAGCACACCAGGCCTCCCTGTCCATCACCAACTCCCGGAGTTTACCCATTGAGTCGGTGATGCCATCCAGCCAACTCATCCTCTGTCGTCCCCTTCTCCTCCTGCCCTGAATCCCTCCCAGAATCAGAGTCTTTTCCAATGAGTCAACTCTTCGCATGAGGTGGCCAAAGTGTTGAAGTGTCAGCTTCAGCATCAGTCCTTCCAACGAACACCCAGGATTGATCTCCTTTATGTGTATGTGTGTGTGTGTGTGTGTGTATGTGTGTATACACTACATCTTCTTTATCCATTCATCCATGGATGAGCATCAGGTTGTTTCCAAGTTAAGACTTTCTCTTAACCTAACAAGGACTAGAAAAATTATAGTGATTTATGAGGAAGCAAATAAAGAACTTTCCATTAAACAACTTTTAAAGATAAAAAATACAGCACTGAAATACATAAAACAAAATGCAGGGAACATTTAATAGAAAAAGATTCATAAGGGAAAATGTTTGGTTTACTCCAAAGTGTTTTTTTTGATGCTTTCTTTTTTTAGTCACAAAAAAAACTAAACAGAAAAATATAATGAATTCCTACACGCCTTTCACTAAGCTTCAGTAATTATCAACTCAGAGCCAGTACTTTTTCATCTATACCCCAACCCACTTTCTCCCTCCCCAGGTTGTTTCAAAACCAAGCTCAAAGATCATATGATTTCATTCATAAACATTTCAACATGCATTTCTAAAAGATAAGAATGCTTTAAACAAAATTGTCACACAATGATGGGTGTTATCTAGACATTGTGGTGATTGTTTTATAATATATAAATACAATGAATCATTGTGTTGTGTACTTGAAACTAATAGAATGTTATATGTCAGTTATAGCTCAATAAAAATCTTAAAAAATACAATACCATTAGCATATCTTAAAAATTAACAATAATTTATTTAAAGTAGTTGGACATTTTAATATACATCTATTTAGTAGATCTTGCAGTAAAAAATAAGTAAAATAAAGGACATAGTTCTTCACTGCCCAATGCAATATGTTGTAGTTACAAGTGTTGAGTACTTGTGCTTACTGTAACTGGGAAATTAAATTTTTATTTTAATTAATTTTATTATAATTTTAAAAACGATACTTGATTCAGTATTGACAATTTTTAAAGAATGTTTAGAACAATTTGGATATGTGAATCTACTTTTGAAACTGTAAATTTTATGCAATCTAAATACTGAGCAATAACTGATGACAATTTAGCATCTGAATTGAGATACACTGTAAAGGAAAACACATCTTGGATTTTATGAAAGAACTTTGAGGAATAAATAATTCCCATAAGAAAGAAATTGTTGCAGAACAAAGGATAGAAGAAACTATGGGTTCTGTCACAACTCAGTTTTAAAGCTAACGCAGACACAAAGTTTAAAAAGAAAAGATAAATGATGTATATGTTGTTTACTTATATAGAGACAAGAATTTTAAACACAACTCCAGTAAATAAGTCAAGCAGTACATAAAATAACAAATTATGTTATGGCAGAAATTTAAGGAAGGTTCATTATAGAACTTCTATTCTTAAAAATCACATCAATTCTCTGCCAAATAGTTTTGAAAAAAATTAATAAACTCCAATATCCACTTCTGATTTATCTAAAAAGTGAACTTTGATTAAAAAAAAAAATGCTTTCTCTTCATGATATAGAACATCCATCTCAAAATCCAATCTCTAACATGTATAAATAAGAATATCAGGGCTTCCCTAGTGGTCCAATGGGTAAGAATCTGCCTTGCAATGCAAGAGACACCATTCGATCCCTAGCCTGGGAAGATCCGACATGCCAAGGAGCAGCTAAGCCCAGGCACCACAACTGCTGAAGCTGGGGCACCTAGGACTGTGCTCTGCAACAAGAGAAGCTACTGCAGTGAGAAGCCTGAGCACTACAATAGAGAGTAGCCCCTACTTGCCACAACTAGAGAAAGCCCTCGTGTAGCAATAGACCCACCATAGCCAAAAAGTAAAATAAATCTTAAAAAAAAAAATAGTATCACGCTTAAAAGTTAAATACCAAAAGGAGTCTCATTAAAATTAGGAACAACACAAAGATTCATATTACCATCACAACTAAATACCATGATTCCAAAAGTCTAAACCATTTCTAAAATAAAGTGCAAAGAAATATCACTCACAATAGTAATAATGCCATTAGCTACCCAGAAATAAGCCTAGAAAGAAATGTGGAAAAAGGAGGAATCAAAATTACATATGCAATGTAATATTTATTAAAGAAAAAACTGTATAATTAATAGGCAATTTTTATTATACCTTCCTAAACTTTCCATTAACATAAGCATACATGGTATGATCATTAAAAGATAAACAGCAACAACAAAACAAAAAAAATCCAGAGACAGAGAGAGAGTTGGAGTTGACAAAGGGATGAGTTTGCAGCATCAGGAGAGGGAAGGTGGGAAGGGATCACCTGGGAAGCCAGGTGCTTGCCCTCCTTTCCCCAAGACACCTTAGGAGATACCACTTCCTGGAATATGTCTCTATTCTTCCAAAGCTGAGTGTGACATTCAGGGATGAACCACTGGGGTTCAAATTCCTCAGTGAGTCAAAGCTGAAACTTGCCAATAATTAGATGGCTGTAAAAGTCACGAGAGGGCAAGCAGGCCATGTGATAAAATTTTTCCATCTGGCTAAAGTCCTCTAATCCCAGATAGTGTGCAAATTGGGCCCCTGGGGCAGTCAGCCTCCTAAGGGCCCACCTCTTCCCAATGAGTGAAAGGCCCCAGCCTAGGGCAGGATAGAGTCTTTGGAAGCCAACTTTATTTTTCACTTCCATGCTCCTAGGGCCCAGCTGGAGAGAGGCAGAAGTGAGGGGTCTGTGTGTGTGGATGTGTGTGGATACACAGGGGTCACTGTCACCCTCAGCCCAGTCTCTATATTCTCCACCTTTCCTTTAAAAATCACCCTCAGTCTAGGATAACAGGAATTCTGGTTCATTCCTGGTAACTCGAGGCTTGCCAGGAGTGCTCACACCTTTGGTTGTGACTGGCCACCTTTGGTTCCAAGCTGCACTGTCTCCTGCTCATAGCTGGACTCATTGGTTACTGCTTCCTCACTTGGTGTTACTTCGCCCTTTCCATTCCACTCCCAAAGCACCGAAACTGCGTTAAAGTCACAGGCTTTCCTGAAACCTTGAGAATGTCATGGGGCAGACAAGGCAAGATGCAAAATTTCCATCTCACCTCCACCTGTCGGCTTCCTGTGCTCACCTGGCCGGTTTGTTCCCTGGCCTAGCTCCCTCTGCTGAGCAAGCACCCTCCTCTGGGATCGCAGCCTCCTTTCAATTCCCCTTGGCCCACGCCCCGGGACCTCCAAACTCCCTCCCTGTATCCCGGGTGTCCACAGAGGAGTCCCCAAATCAGTGAGCATTCTGGTAAGCTGAGGCGGGCACCCTGATCCCGGGCTCTGTGGAATGGTGGGGCTCTTCCTTCTAAACCGCAGGTGTCCCGGTCAGGCCCTGGTATGAGCGTGCAGTGGTTTTCCTCCACCTAAAGCAGCTCCTCCGTCGCCTGTCTCCAGGATGACGTCTATGGGTCCCTTGTTACTGGAGTGTTGCAACTTCACAGAACCTGTTAAAATGCAGAACCCCGAGCCTCATCTCAGACTCAGTAGGTGGAGGGCCAGGAATGTTCATTTCTCAAGTAATCCTGATGCTGCTAATCTTCAAATCATACACGGAGAGACTCTGTCCTCAGCAAAGGGCAAAAATGAAGAAGCTTTTTCATATAGTTTGCCAAGCCTTTTCTTTTTCTCTCCTTTTCTCCCTCTGTCTCTCCATTCTTCCTTCCTTCCTCCTCCTCCATTTTTCTTATACATGCAAAAATGTTCGCAGTTATTCCTGGGTGGTAATAAACATTTATAAAGAAAATTATATATATATGTGTGTGTGTGTGTGTGTGTGTGTGTGTATACACATGTCCTATCCATTGGACTTCTCTGGTGGTTCAGTGATGTAGAATCCACCTGTCAACACAAGAGACTCAGGTTCATTCCCTGGGTTAGGAAGATCCCCTGGAGAAGGAAATGAGAACCCACTCTAGTATTCTTACCCAGAGAGTCCCATGGACAGAGGCATCTGATGGGCTACAGTTCCTAGAGAAGCAAAACAGTCAGACACGACTTAGTGACTAAACAACAGCAACAATTTAGTCATTATATTTGAATACATAAGAAGATAGAAATGCTTATATTTATGTCTTTTGGCCCTCTTTCCAATTTTTTGAATTTGTTTTGTCACTGGGAAAGAAATAAAATAAAGAAAATAAAAACTTGAATGACTTTTAGGAGTGTGTCAATTGGGAAACCAGATTTGACCCCTGAGTATCTCCTTGCTCAAGAACAAGTCTTTGTCTCCTAGTATCAGTGAGAGACTATTTTTTTGGACTCCAAAATCACTGCAGATGGTGACTGCGGCCATAAAATTAAAAGACGCTTGCTCCTTGGAAGAAAAGCTATGACCAACCTAGACAGCATATTAAAAAGCAGAGACATTACTTTGCCAACAAAGGTCTGTCTAGTCAAAACTATGATTTTCCAGTCGTCATGTATGTATGTGAGAGTTGGACTATAAAGAAAGCTGAGCACCGAAGAATTGATGCTTTTGAACTGTGGTGTTAGAGAAGACTCTTGAGAGTCCCTTGGACTGCAAGGAGATCCAACCAGTTCATCCTAAAAGAAATCAGTCTTGAATATTCATTGGAAGGACTGATGCTGAAGCTGAAACTCCAATACTTTGGCCATCTGAAGCGAAGAACTGACTCACTGGAAAAGAGCCTGATGCTGGGAAAGACTGAAGGCGGGAGGAGACGGGGACGACAGGATGAGATGGTTGAATGGCATCACTGACTTGGTGGACATGAGTTTCAGTAAGCTCCGGGAGTTGGTGATGGACAGAGAAGCCTAGCATGCTGCAGTTGTGGGGGTCACAAAGGGTTGGACCCGACTGAGCAACTGAAATGAGGGAACCAGGGGGGTGTTCCTGTGACTGCAAAGAAGCCTCCCAAGTGACCACGTGTGCTGTCCGGCCAGGAAGTTCCTTTGGCCTGGGCCTGCAGAGCCCGGCGGGGTGCCTCTCCTCTCCCCACCCACCCCGCCTCCGCCTCACACCACAAGGTGCTTGGGAGAATCAAATGCAGATGCTTGTGAAAGTGCTTTGCAAACTGTGCCCAGCCGTCACCCCTGCAGCCTTCAGTGCTTCCCACAAAACCTTAGGAAGTTCTTCTGTGCTTCAGGATGCACTGGGCATGGGCTATACGCACAGTGAAGGCACTTTCCTGCTTTCAAGGCACTTCAGCTGTCCAGAGAAAGAAACACACTTACACAAAGCCAGTGTTGAGTTTTGCTAGGGCAGGAGGAATCAAGCCAATCTGGAGCAAATTCTAGTCCTTCCTTAAAGCTGTGGCCTGAGGCAAGTTACGTTTAGGAGCTGTTGTCTCAGAAATGTGAAGATAGCTATTTCACAGGTGGTTGTAAGGACTAAAATGAGATTGTCCCAAGCCTCAGGAATTATTATCATCTCTCCTTTAAAATGTTTTCTCCACCTCCCTGTAACCTCTACAATTATTTCATTAATACCATCCCCCATTTTTGCTTCCTGAGTACGAAAGCTAAGCTGCTTCAGTTTGCAACCCCATGGTCTGTAGCCTGCCGGACTTCTCTGTCTATGGAATTCTCTAGGCAAGAATACTGGAGTGGGTTGCCATTTACTTCTCCAGGGAGTCTCTCCAGGGGTCTTTGCTTCCTAAGCAGCAATATTCGTGAAATCCTGGTTTTGATGCATGAGTCCTATCTTTTCTTCTAATGAACATTAAAACAAATGCATAGCTGTAAAAATTCAAGTTCCCGTAGAAACACTTCATGTAACCCCACAGGGCATAAATACCATACTTGGGGCAGGGAAATATGGATTTTTTTTTTATATTCTTAATTATATTGTTTCAGATGAGACTTAAATACACACGATTTTATTAATTCTGAGAAATAAGCACAGAGGAAGTAAGAGGACCTGATGCCTTAAGGCTGGGGTTGCGGGGGGAGGTTACCCAGAGGGGGTGATATATGAACACAACACTGAATTTTGACCTATGGTGGGTCATCAGATAAGTGAGAAGAGACTGGGGGGGGGGGCGTGGCTAAAAGAGGCACTTTCCAAGAAAAGGGGAACAAAGGCTAGGAGCAGAACAGGACATTCGAACATTTTCAAGGAATTGCCTACAGGGTAGCAGGTTGGGCTGTAAGTGGAAGCCTGTGAGAGATGAGCTTGGAAGGGTCGATAAGCCGGCTCAGATCCAGATAAAGAAGGGAGTGCATGCTCTTTGAGGAATTTGGACTTGATCCTGATAGTCAGAGTGAAACCCTGAGGAGTCATGTGTTTCTATTAACAGCCTAAGAAGATGTCAGAATTATTTAGAGTAGCTCAAGATGGGAGGTGCGCAAGGCTGCCTGACAAATCTGTAAAAGCACCTCTCATACTTCCTGGTTCTCATCCCTTCGTTCACTAACTGGGACTTCCACATAAATCACATAGAACTATTTATTTCAGCAGAAATGAGCCTTTTTTTGTGATGTCAGCTTCTACTGCCCCAAAAAGCCGTGACTGTTAGAATTGTCAGAGCGATCTTTGTTTCCTTCCTCCGCTTCGCCTGCCACAATCAGGCTGAGCAACTTGTCAATTTCCACTTTCTGATAACTGATCAAATCCTGTGCCCTGTCTGCTTCCCACTGCCCTTGCAGTTTATACCCTCTTTATCTCTCACTTCTGTGCTTTGTCATGGTCTCCAAACCATCTCAATGCTGGTTGTATCTGTATGCCTCCACATAGGGAATGATAAGATCCTAAGCAAATCCCTTCATCTTCAGGGTCCCAGTTTCTCCATCTATCAAATAGGGATGATGTGTTTATATAGGATTGCTTTGGGGATTATGTGAGCTACTGAGTATCAAGGATTTCCTATATTGCTTGGTACATAGTAGAAGTTCAGTGAGGATCTGGCATTAGTATTATATCCCCTTCCATTCTGTAGGGTTTCCCTGGTGGCTCAGATGGTAAAGTGAAACGTGAAAGTGTTAGTCACTCAGTCATGTCCGACTCTTTGCAACCCCAGGGACTGTAGCCTACCAAGCTCTTCTGTCCATGGGATTCTCCAGGCAAGAATACTGGCGTGGATTGCCATTCCCTTCTCCAGGGGATCTTCCCAACCCAGGAATTGAAGACAGGTCTCCTGCACTGTAGGCAAATTCTTTACCATCTGAGGTACCAAGGAATACCTCAGATGGTAAAGTATTTGCTTGCAACATGGGAGACCTGGGTTCAATCCCTGGGATGAGGGATCAACTGGGACGAGACTGGGATGAGGTGAGAGAGGCAACAGGGGCACAAAATTGAAGGAGGCGCTGCCTCTCAGGATCATGCAAGTGCTCCCTCAAACCCTGTGTCCTAGTTCCAAATGTGGGTTTACACCCTACTTTGTTTTCCTCTAATTGAGTAATCCTCTATGCAGAGGACCAAACTCTCCAGCTGTGAGTAAAATGCAAGCAAGCTCTAGCGCAGCCTTCCAGGTACCCTGCAACGGAAGGGAGTAAAAGGAAGAGGGGGAGCCCAGGGGAGGTCTAGGGTTACCGTGACCCAGGGGAGGGGAGTGCCAAGGATGAGATGAGTGTCAGTGTCCCAGGCATCCAGACAGCCCATGGTAAGGGTCGGCCGCCACCAACCCTGAGTCATCACAGGCTGCCTAGTATGTTTCAATATCAAAATGTGGATCTGTAGTTTCTCCCACCCCCAGCTCAGTCTTTCATCAAGGGAGCAATGCCCCTGCCTCCCTTTTGGTTGACTCTGGGCCCAAGCAACTAAAGTGTGTGCTGATCAGCTGAGGTCATTCTTCCACGCCCTGACCAGTTTTATATTGCTGATTGATTACCTGGGCAACTCTGGATCCATTGGGATTTTGGGGGTTGGCTGAGGTCAGGGACCAGGTATCATCCTACGAAGAGGTGACCTGGACAGACACGTATGTCTTGACCCCTCACACCCTGGGTGAGGTGATGGGCATGGGGCAGGGGTGAGGTGGAAGTGGAGGACAGGTCTCAAATTTTCTGTGCATCTGTCCTGCCCAATATTTGAGAACTCCTTTCAAATCAGCAAGTTAATGTAGCGAGGTGAGGCCACATCAGGCTGGTCCCAGTCTGGCGCTTATGATTAATGTATCATGAAAGAAATTGAGGATGTTGCTGAGGCCAATTAGAAAATCAGTGGTGTTGGGAATACCAGTCGGCAAGGTGTGCACCCCGGACCCCAGGAAGGCTTACCCTTTGCCCCAAGGTTCATTCTTCCTCATCTTCCTTCACCTCTCATCCTGCTCCCCTCCAATGGGCTTGACCCAGAAGAAGACTGTACATTTAGGTCAATGCCAGGCTGGCTTTGAACTCTGGATCTCCAACTGACCATCGTTGAGGTATTGGTCAAATTTCCCAATCTCTTTGAGTCCCAGTTTCCCCAGCTCAGGGTGGAAATTGTATATCTACCCAGAAGATGGAAGAACAAATGTGGTAGTATTTGCCCAGCACCTGCCCATGGTTTCCACTGATGCTAGTTACCCAGGTTACTCAGGTCAGTTCCGCCCCACCTTTTTTTCAAATGCAGAACAGTTTATTTATTTTTACAATTTTAATATAAATGAAGGAAGAAATGGTTAAGACTTTTGAGGAAGCTTTCTAGTGGGTTCCTTGAGCAAGAGTTATTAATAATAGTGGTAAAAAAAAAAAAATGTATGGAGTATTTTCCATGAGCCCAGCTCTGTTCTCAGTACTTTACGAGGACTAGCTCATTTATTCCCCCACCAGGTCTGTGAAGCAGGAACTACTGTCATCCTTATTTTACAAATGAAGAGAAATACTCTCATCCCCTAGAGAGCAGCCTCACCTATCTACTCCTGCTGGATTGTCTGTTAAAGAATGGCTTTGGACCTCTCATGATTTAAAATAATAATTTGTTGAGGACAAATTCCTATAACACAAAATTAAGCATTTTAAAATGAACAATTCAGTTGCATTTAGTACATTCCAAAATATTTTCATTCTCCCCTAGGCCCTGGCTACCGCCTAGCTGTGTTCTCTCTCTATGGATTTATCTATTCTGAATATTTATATAAATGGATCCTATAATATGCGACTTTGTTGTTTCTGGCTTTTTTCATAAAGCATCATGTTTTCAAGGTTCATGGACATCGTAGCATGTATCAATGCCTTTTTATGGCTTAACAATTCTTCATTTTGGGTACCATGATTTGCTTATTCACTCAATCCTTGATGGACATTTGGACTGGTTCCACCTCTTGGTTATTGTAAGTCCTGTTGCTATGAACATGCTTGTACATTTATTCATTTGAATCTTTGCTTTTAATTTTTTAGTTATATGCTAAGGGGTGGAATTGTGGAATCATGTGGTGATTCTACGTTTAAATTTGGAGGAACTATCAAACTGTTCTCTATAGCACTGTGTTATCTTACATTCCAACCAACAAGTGTATGAGGGTTCCAATTCTTCCACATACTTGCTGTCTCTGTTACTTTCCGTTTTTAAAAAAACTTCCAGTGAGTGTAAGTAAAGTGGTAACTCATTGTGGCTTTGACTTGCATTTCCCTTATGAAGAAGAATGTTGATGCCTTTTCATGTGCTCTGTAAGCTCTTTGTATATCTTCTCTGGGGGAAAAAAATTCTGTTCAAGTACTTTGCATATTTTTTTAATTGAGTTGTGTCTTTTTATTGAGTTATTATTTATATAAATGAATACCAAACCCTTATTAGATGTATGAGTTGCAAATATTTTCTCCCATTCATAAGTCGTCTTTTCACTTTCCTGATGATGTTAGACACACAAAAGTTTTTAATTTTGATGAAGTCCAATTTATCTGCTTTCATTGTCATTGTTCTTGGCTTGTCATCACATCTAAAAATCTATTGCCAAATCTATATTTGTGAAGATTTACTCCAGATTTCTACTAAGAGTTTTACAGTTTTAGCTGTTACATTTAGACCATTATCCATTTTGAGTTAGTTTTTCCATATAATGTGAGGTAGGTGTTGAAATTAATTCTTTTGCGTGTGGAAATTCAGTTGTCGCAGTACCAATTGTTAAAGAGAGGCTTCTTTCCCCATTGAATTATTTTCTTCCCCTTGTGATCTGAATTTCTGTGGAACAGGCATGAAGACAGTTAAGAAGAGCAGGCATCTCAAGCCCTGGCGTGGGAATGAGACCAGGGGAGCTATCACGACAGGTTGCTTAGCATGTCAAAAAAAGGACTGGGAAAAACTATAAAATACTGTTTTACAGTAAAATACTGTAAACTGTAAAATACTTCCAGAGCTGCAGCCCTGCGTGTCAGTAGAGGGGCTGCTCGACATTTATGAATTCATCAAGCATGAGTCGAGTTACCTTTCCAAATTGATTTGATTTCTCCAGTGCAATGGAAAGAATGAATGATGTAAACCATCCAAATGGTTATATCCAGATCCCCAATTTAGAACTCAGTGCAACTGACATATCGACAGGCCAGGCTCACCTTTGTACAAGGGAGGCTACGTGATTTCCTTCACTTGAGTCATTTATTTCCTCTACTTGCTTCTCTAATATTCCCAACATTATTCAAACTGGTAATTATAATACAGTATTTTACAGTTTTCAAGAAGTATTCACATTCTATTGCAGTGAATTATTAACTGAAATAAAAGCTTATACTAATCTGAGAGAGTCAATGAACTTGAAATTGTAAATAAAGCACTTAGGAAGGACTCCACATTTATAGTATAGAAACTACAACTGACTTGCTTTGAACTAAGAGAACAGGGAAAGAGGATTACTGTTTTCTAAGTATTTACCATATACTAGACACACAGACAAATGCACAACCTTTATTTCTCATTTAGTGCTTGCCATAGCCTGAGAAGCAGATATTCTGAGTCTCATTTTACAGATGTGAAAACTGAGGCACAAAGAAGTTAAGTCTCTTGACCCAGGCAGATCTCGAAGAAGTATTAAAGCCAGGATTTTAGCTCAGATCACATGATCTCAAAGGCCACACGCTCTCTTTTAAGGACTGAAATATTGAAAACAAAGGTCAATCGTAATTTTAAAGAGTGAAAAAATAAAAAGCCAAAAAAAACCCCCAATTCATCTAAACTAATCTAGTTTCTCTTATCTATGTACATTTAAACTGCTCAAGGGCTTCTCTGGTGGTGCAGTGGTAAAGAATCCCCCCTGTCAGTCAATATTGGCAACCCACTCTAGTATTGTATGTGTTAGTCATTCAGTTGTGTCCAACTGTTAGTGACCCTTAAAACTGTAGCCTGCCAGGCTCCTCTGTCCGTGGGATTCTCCAGGCAAGAATACTGGAGTGGTTAGCCATTCCCTTCTCCAGGGGATCTTCCTGACACAGGGACTGAACCTCAGTGTCCTGCGTTGCAGGCAGAATCTTTACCATCGGGGCCACCAAGGAAGCCTCCAGTATTCTCGCCTGCAAAAGTCTATGGACAGAAGGGCCTGGTGGGCTACAGTCCATGGGGTCAGAAAGAGTTGGACATGACTGAGCACAATAAAACTGATCAAACAAAGCACCTGTTTGAGAATCATTTGATTCCTTTATCTAAAGTTGACAACTTCAAGAGACAGTTTCATCTTCCTTTTTCCCTCACACAGCTCCCCAAGAGATCTTCATAGTTGTTGCTAACCTGAACCTATCAGTTCTTCCTGAAGGTTAGCCAGGTTCTAGATTCTAGCTAGTTCTAGGTTCTGAATCTCTAGAATTTACAGGGCAAGAGCGACATGAGCAGGAGTGTCTGGTTACCAAGGGTTGCAGAGCTGCCAGCTGGGCAAGCCAGCAGCTGAGCCCTCAAATGTACTCTCACCCCCAGAGGCCAACTCATTTTTTGACATAGAAAGCTGTTAAGTGAAAACAAGAGCTAAAAGTTTACGAGATTACAAACTATAAGTCAAAAAGATGACAAAGCAGTACTATCTGTCCATCTATTATCTCTAGGTCCAAAAGCTGAAAATATAAACCCTACTAGCAACAGGAGACCTTGGCTATAGGAATTATGGAGATGTGGGGGATTTTCCATATTCTCCAGATTTTTCTATAATTTACTTGTAACTTTTGTAATTGGTAAAAAAAATATATATATTATTTAGACAAAAATTAAAATAACACCAGAATCTCAGCTGTGTTTGGAGAAGAACATAAAACTTGAGTGATTCCATAGAATTTGCTTTCCAGAAAATGAGATTTGCAATTTTAAACGTATATTTAGTCCCTCTCACTGACCAACCTGAGTAGTTGACAGCAGAGTGTGTCGTGGTTGTGATCTTTTGGGGATCCTCTTTCCTCTTTATCTCAGACCCCTGGCTCCTCTGTGATCAGGCCCCTGTGATTGGCAGATCCCTGAGTAGCTACAGAGCAGGTACTGACCAGCCTAAGAAGGGTGGGAAGGACTTACTGCCTTGCACACAATTCCGATTCATTACATATTTGTTAGTTGATTGACAGAGCTCCTTGACTCCTTCAGAGGTCTTCCCAAGAGTCAGGAGGGAGGTCTAACTATAACCTCCACACTTCTCATTCATTTATTCAAACAATGCATTACAATAGATGCAGGATAAGCATTTGACAAAATTCAACATCCATTTATGAAAAAAAAATGGACAAAGTTGGTATGGTGGGAACATAGCTCCATGTAATAAAGGTGATATATGACAAGCTCAGAGCTAGCATTCATACTGAATGGTGAAAAGTTGAAACCTTTTCCTCTAAGGTCAGAAACAAGACAAGGATGCCCACTGTCACCAATTTTATTCAACATAGTATTGAAAGACCTAGCCACAACAGTCAGACAAGAATAAGGGGGAAAAAAAAGCATGCACATTGGAAAGGAAGAAGTAAAACTGTCATTATTTGCAAGTGACATGGTATTATATATAGAAAACTCTAATAACTTCATCAAAAAACACTTAGAACTAACAAACGTTCAGTAACATTGTAGAAAAAAAATCCATTTTGTTTATATACACCAATAATAAACTATTAGAAAGAAAAATTAAGGAAATATGTTTTACAACTGTTTCAAAAAAGAATAAAATACCAAAGAATTCATTTAACCAAGGAGGTGAAAGATCTGTACTCCTCAAAAACTATAAGACATCAGTGAAAGGAATTGAAGACAGCCCAAATAAATGGAAAGATATTTCACGCTCATATTAAAATGTTCATATTACCCAAAGCAATCTACAGATTAAGTATAATCCCTATCAAAATACCCAGGACATTTACACAGAAATAAACAGTTTCTTCAATAAATGGTGCTAGGAAAACTAGACAGCCATATGTAAAAGAATGAAACTAGACCAATTTCTTATACCATCTCTAATACAAAAAACAAGCTTAAAATGGACTAAAGACTTAAATTAAGGCCTGAAATCATAAAACGCTTAGTAGGAAACACAAGCAGTGAGATCTTTGACATCAGTGTTAGCAATGATTTTTGGATTTGTC
Organism: Cervus canadensis; assembly: GCF_019320065.1. NCBI lineage: Eukaryota > Metazoa > Chordata > Mammalia > Artiodactyla > Cervidae > Cervus > Cervus canadensis. Next base: position 19,807,907 of record NC_057404.1, on the reverse strand, counting down.
TCCTCAGGTAAATGTTTCTTCTCTTGAAAACTATAACTCATCGATGAAAGAAATTGGAAGAAGACACAAGTAAATGGAAAGATATTCCATGCTCAGTAATTGGAAGAATTAATATTATTAAAATGTCCATACTATTCAATCTGCAGAGTCGATGCAATTACTTTCAAGATTCCCATGGCATTTTTCACAGAGCTAGAGCAAATAGTCCTAAAATGTGTACGGAACTACAATAGACCCTGAATAGTCAAAGCCATCTTGAGAATAAAGAACAAAGCTGGAGACATCACACACCTTGATTTTAATGGATGAAGAGAAGAAATTGTGGTATATATATGAAATGTTATTCATCCATAAAAAAGAATGGAATCTGGTCATTTACAACAACATGGATTGACCTGAGGGCACTATGCTGAAACAAGTGAAATTAGACAGAGAAAGACAAAATACCATGTGATCTCACTTAATCTGTGGAACTTAAGAAACAAACAAAAAACCAAATTCATAGATAAAGAGAACAGACTGAAGGTTTCAGAATCAGGACATGGGAGTACTGTGAAATGCATTAAGGAGGTCGAAAGGTACAAAATTACAGTGATAAATAAGTCAAAGGAATGTACTGGATAGCAGTGATGATAGTAATATCATATTGTATTTTTTAAAACTTCTGAGTAAGTCCTTGTCACAAGGAAAATGTTTTTGTAATTATGTATGGAGATGATTGCTAATTATGCTCATTATGGTGATCATTTTGCAATACACACTAATACCAAATCATGAAAAAAAATTGGAAGACAAGTACAAAAGCAATGAAAAAATAAAGTTGAGACATTTTCTCATTTATGCTATTTGTACTCATACTTGGCAGTATAGGACTAGCATTGGTTGGGGGTTGCTAAGCCTGGTACTCCTGAAAAGTCATGCAAGAGAGTGACTCTGCTGGCTCTGGAATACAAGAGGAGAGCAACCACACAACACAGGGTCTACAGACGGGCAGGCACACACTGACATCACAGGATGCATCCAGCCTGCATCTCGGGCAAATTACTCATCTTTCTGAGTCTTGGATTCTGCATTTTGAAAACAAAAATCATAATTCCCGCTGTGCAGGATTGCTGTGAGCCCTAAGTAAGATTGAAAATACGTGACCCAATCTGTGTCACAGAGCATGTGTTCTGTAGGTGGCTCCTTCCCTCCTGGCCTTAGAGGTTTCAGAGTATCTAAAATAAACTACCATTGACTATCACGTGATTGGAAAATATTAAAAACTTTGACCATTTCAAATGTTGGTAAGGATACAAGATATGCACAACTCTCAGATCTGCTGGTGGGAGTGTAAATGGATATTAACACATTAGCCAGCTACATAGCTATAAAGTAGAAAATATGCATATCTTTTGACACAGTAATTGAAATTTTTGTTATGTATTATCAAAAACTTCTAGCACACGTTTATGAAGAAATATGTTCAGAAAACAGCCATTGACATACTGTTAGTATTAAAAAAAAAAACAGGAAAATAGATAACTAATAGTAGCAAAATGAAATATTACATACCAGTAGTCCTGTTTTAATGTTCCTGTATATATATCAACATATATAGCAAACACACAGGGTGGAATGAAAAGCAAATTTTAATAGGATACTATTTAAATACAATTTTAAAACATTCAAAACGATTCTATATAATGTTTGTCCTTATTTACATACACAGAAAAAGTCTTAAAAGTACACTGAAATGAGAAATTCTAAATTCAAATAGTGGATCCCCCTGGGCATAGAGGGCTTCCCAGGAGGCACTAGTGGTAAAGAATTCGCCTGCCAATATAGAAGATGCAGATTCCATCCCTGGGTCAGGAAGATCCCCTGGAGGAGGGCATGGCAACCCACTCCAGTGTTTTTGCCTGGAGAATCCCATGGACAGAGGAGCCTGGTGGGCTACAGTCTATGGGGCAGCAAAGAGTCGGACACATCTGAAGCACCTTAACACTAGGCATACAGGGAGGGCACAGGGGGAAGGAGGGGTACCTGTGGGAAGGTTTCTGCGCCTGCATGTTGTTTCATTTATTCAAAAAATTTTTATCCCTGCATGCAGGATCTTTGGCTGGGCCTTAGCTCCCCGACCAGGGATGGAAACTGGGCCCTCTGCAGTAGGAGTACAGAGTCTTAAACAAGCATTTTATAAAACTGGTTGGTGAGTACCTGACCATTATTTTTTTACAATGTTTGAAATAGTTCATTAAAATAAAATATAAAAAAGAACACAATAAAAAAAAAAGAACACAATAGAGATTTAGAGCACTAAAGAGCACAGATTTTTCTTTGGTTAGGGTTGATGTCCCATCTCTATCATTCCTAAACACGATGACCCTGGAAAAGTCTCATAATCTCTTTAAATCTCATTTTCCCCAGCTGCAAAATGGGAATAATTTTAACAGTTATGAGATGGGGTAAGATAAATATTGAATAAGGTTATGAATGCATAATCCTGGTACATAATCCTGCTTAGTAAATGTTAACCAGTATTACCATCATCTCTGATTGACTAGGGAAAGGGCATTCTTGAATCACTCTGAATCTTCATTTCTTAACTCTAGAAAGTGAGATTTTGTGCACTATATCTCCAGAGTTTATTCCTCTTCTAACTGCCAGTTTGCACCCTTTGACCTGTATCTCCCCAGTTCCCCCACCTGCATCCTGGGTAATCACCACTCTTCTTCCTATTTGTTTGGTTCTTTTAGATTCCACATAGAAGTGAGATCTTACAGTATTGGTTTCTCTCTGTCTGACTTGTTAACATAATGCCCTCAAGTTCCACCCAAATTGGCACAGACAGATTTCCTTCTTTCTCGTGGCTGAATAATATTCCATTATATATCTATACTATGTCTTCTTTATTCACCCATCAATGGACACCTAGGTTGTTTTCATATCTTGACTATTGTGAATAATGCAACAATAAACATAAGAGTTGCAGACATCTTTTCAAGCCCCTATTTTCATTTCCTTTTGCTATATAACCAGAAGTGGGTTTGCTGGATCACATGGTAGTTCTATTTTTAATTTTCAACAATATTGTATTTGAAAGTTAGTAAGAAAGTAGAGCTTCGATGTTCTCACCAGAAAAAAAGATATGAAAATTATGTGGTGTGATGGAGGTGTTAGCTAACGCTATGTTAGTAATAATATAGCAATACATAATTGTATCAAATCAACATACTGTACACCTTAAACTTCATGATGTTATATGTCAATTATAGCTCAACTTTAAAAAAGAAAGTGAGATTTTGGTGTCACGTCTGGATGAAATGTAACTGAAAATAAGGAGAAAAGCTTGGGATAATTTTTTTTTTAAGTCTGTTTTTAACAGGAAGCTAAGTTTTGACAAGAGCTGCTAATTAAGTCTGCAAGGAGGACACTGTGCTGATTAAATCAGCTGTACTTGCTGGTGGAAGATCCTCCGAAATAATGAAGAGCTGTCGAAATCTTTCAGCACCGAGCAGCCGCAGTCTATATGTTCAGTTCTTTGGGGCTTGTCCTCATGTAATCTGGCAGGATACCCACAGTGGCACTTATTTCAGGCTTCCTGGTAGGAAAATAGGAAAAATATACCTGACTAGTACTTCAACAATTCTTTACCATTCTCCTTCTCTGTGCCATCATTGTAGAGGTGCCAGGAGTGACCCTGAAGCCCCTGCTTTAATAACTAAATGATCCCACAGCGGAAACAGAGCAAATACCAAAGAACAAAGGCCTGAACAATGTGACAGAAGTATGTAATTGAGTGATGAAAACAACAAGCTTCACTGAGTGGTAAAGACAACAAGCCTGGGGGAATTTATAGGAGGGAGCAATCAATGAAGGCTGCAAAAAAGAAGCTCCAGTTTTGGTATCAGACAAATGGAAGTTGAAAGCAAGCCCCCTCCCACATCTACAGGAGGCATAATCTTCCTGATTCATGTGGTTACCCATATGACTTGCTTTAGCCAACAGGACCTTAGTGGAGCTGATATGAATGAAGGCTTTAAGATGCTTGCCTGATTGGGTTTTGAACCTTTTGTCCTGAAATTTTTGGTGAAGATAAACTTCACCTATACCTTCTTCAGTTCTTTCAATGGGGACCTGCAGATGAAAGCAATAAATGACAACAAGGGAAAAGACATACACTTTTTAAATTAATATTTTACACATGTGAGAATTTACAGAAAAAGAGAAACACAAAGAAATGGCTAGACCCAGGAGCTTATATACCATTTTAACAAAGGAAAGGGGGTTTGGGATTTGAGGGATGATGTATTGTGGGAAGTAACTAGGAAATATATGGGGAAACTAATGAAGAAGAGTTATTTTAGAAAGATTCTTTAATGCAGACTCATCTCAGTGCTAACTCTCCATCTCTAGTGATAAGAGTTGCTCTCTTCTTCCTGGTATGGGAGAGAGGAGGGGACATCATTACAAAGGGAAATTTGTGCCCTGCTTTGGGGCAGAAAACAGAAGGGCTTTTCCTGCATCTGCAGATTCTCAATAATCCTTATGCCAAAGCAGCATATTTTGGGGTTGCATATTCTAATCCCATTCAACATGCCCCAGCTGCCTGCTGACCCCAGAAGACAAAAAGATACACAAGGCATGCTTGGACCCCCTACAGTTTGGAACGAAGCCCAGCCTAGATGAGCTGAACTACAGCCAACCCACAGGTGCCTGAGTGAGAAATAAATGCGTATGGCCGTGTGCCACTGAGAAAATCTCCTAATGGATAGATGAGATATGTAATACAATCATATTATAATCTCAATATGATTATAATAATAGTTTATTAATCAGTGAAATGGGGGAAATGTGTATGTTATTTGCAGTGGTGTATGCTAAGTAGCTTTAGCTGTGTCCAACCCTATGTGACCCTGTGTATAATATCCCACCAGGTTCCTCTGTCAATGGGATTCTCCAGGCAGGAATACTGGAGTAGGTTGCCATGCCCTCCTCCAATTGCAGTGGTATCATGAGAATTAAGTGAAATACGAACTTAAGATCTCATCCTAAGGATACAACTGAGGTCATGTTAATATTGATATCTGACCCACTCATGAGGACATTTACTTCCTGAAAACAGGTCCGTAAGTAGTCCTGGTGTTCCTTAGCATTGGGGTGTGACCCTTCACTCACCAGCTTCTGACCCCCACAATTCTACAAGGGTACCACTCAAAACTCACGTTCCTCATTATTTACTGGCTCAGGCTGGTCATTTGGTGAAACTGTCGTAGAGACTCACCAAAAAACAGCAAAGGATCTGAGCTTCATGATGCAGGATGGCTTGGTTCGTTTACTTAACAAACATCTATAGAGTACAGAGTGATGTGTTTCAGCAGCACTTTAAGCTGGATTCATAACTTAGGGTCATGGCTCTGATAGGGAGAATAAAGACCAAAAACACTCTCTCGCTCACTTACACTCCATTAGTGAACTCCACAGCCTGCTAGGACCCCAGAGAGTCAGAATTTTGTGAGACAGCTCTTTCAAATGTGAAATATTCCTAGAATGTCAGGGCTGAGCAGAGATTATCTGTTAACCAGTCTAGTTTTCCCCAGCAGCCCTGAGGGCCTGTTGCCAAGACTGGGTTACTAGAGTCAATTTCCCTGCTGGCTTCTATAAGGGCTTCCCCACCCACAGCCCTCGAGTCTGTTAGGCATGTCCAAGTCACAGGCATCAACGGCATATCAAGATTTGTTCCCAGAAGATATTCCAGGTTCCATGCAAATACTAGTCTGCAAATGGCTTCTTGAGAGAGGGAGTATCTTTTGACCATGAGATCCTACTTATAGAAATAATACATGGAAAATACCAGGTGAGTGGTAGGTAGCCAAGAAGTGTTGATTCTTTTCTACTTCCTGGAAGAGAAGAAACCTGAGCTGGATTATGGAGCAGCTGGAATGAAAAAGAGAGAAGTCAGAAGTCTCCGGGCCCAATGTTTAGTTCATTTAAGTTCAGTTCAGTTCAGTTCGGTCACTCAGTCGTATCCAACTCTTTGCGACCCCATAGACTGAAGCATACTAGGCTTCCCTGTCCATCACCAACTCCCAGAGCTTGCTCAAACTCATGTCCATCGAATCAGTGATGCCATCTAACCATCAGGTGTGTGTAGGTGGGTGGGAAGCCCAATCATTTTACATCAGACCCTGCAGACAGCTCAGAGATGAGATGACACTTAGACCAATAAAGTGGGCCCAAATGGCCTGCTGGTCGCTCAGGGCTACATAGCAAGTAGTTCAGGCCAGGTGTCTTTGCTCTGGGCATTTGCACACCTGTGAGCTCTAGGGGACATCATTTTGGGGATGAAATTATAAGGACTCTTGGAATTACCGTAATTTCTAAAGTCTTGTTCATGCTTGTGCTAAGTCACTTCAGTTGTGTCCAGCTCTTTGTGACCCTGTGGACTGTAGCCCGCCAGGCTCCTCTCCAGGCAAGAATACTGGAGAGGATTGCCATTTCTTCCTCCAGGGGATCTTCCTGACCCAGGGTTTGAACCCGAGTCTCTTATGTCTCCTGTAGGCAGACAGGTTCTTTACCACTATTGTCACCTAGGAAGGCCCTAAAGTCCTACTGAGTACTGTTTTTCTTACATTTGTGTCTCTTCTTCAAATGTTAACATTATTCATTTAAAACAGTTACTGATCTCTGTTAGCTTTAAAATAAATTATTAAGACTTTATTTTTTTAGATCAGTTTCAGGTTCACAGCAGAATTGTAGGGAAGGTACAGAAATTGCCCATATACTTCCAGAATCCCACACATTCATAGCCTTTCCTGTTATCAGCATCTCCCACCAGAGGCATACATTTGTTATAAGTGACCAACCTACACTGGCACATCATAATCACCAAAAGTCCATAGTTTTCATTACGGTTTAATCCTGGTGTTGAACATCTGATGAATTCTGGCAAGTGCATAATGACATGTACCCATCATTATGGTATTAACATCATTCAGAGGGTTTTCACTACCCTCTCTGCTTCCCCTAGTCATCTCTCCCTACCCCTCTCTGATCTTTTTACTGTCTCCCTAGTTTTGCCTTTTCCAGAATGCCATGAATTGGAATCATACAGTATGTAGCCTTTCCAGACAGGCTTCTTTCACTTAGTAATATGCATTGAAGTTTCTTCCATATCTGCTCATGGCTTTCTAACTTCTTTCTTTTTAGCTCTGAGTAATATTCCATTATCTGGATGGACCATAGTTTATCCATGTACCTACTGAAGGGCATCTTTGTTGTTTCCAAGTTTCGGCAATTATGAAAAAAGTTGTATTAAATATTTGTATGCAAGGTTTTGTGTGGACAGAAGTTTTCAGTTCATCTGGCTAAATAGGAAGGAGTGCCATGGCTGGATTACATGTTAAGACTATGTTCAATTTTGTAAGAAACTGCCCCACTGTCTTCTGAAGTGGTGAACCATTGTGCATTCCTGCCAGCAATGGATGAGAGTGGGACCAATGCCCTTTTCTGTTCTGTGACCTCTCAGCAAGGAGTCCTGTCAAGCTAAGTGATTCAGCCACAGGAGATGGCATTACATGTGAGACAGGCTGGTTCCCAAAAACCAACCCAGTACATTTTCTTTGTGGAGAGAATAGAAACAAAAAATAAGAGCTCTCCTTACAGTGTGGCAGCTAGCCAGGGCCAGCTAGGCTTGGTTTCCTTGTCTCTAGTGCCTCTAAGAATCATTTTGGTCTAAGTGATGTGTTGAAGCCCTTTGCTGCTCTGCAAACACCAAGAGCCATCAGGTAGCCACTTTGAGTTTCTTTGCCTGTTGAGGAGCCAACTAACATTCTCTGCATTTTGGGGTTTTTTTTTTTTTGGCCACACCACTCAGCATGTGGGATCTTAGCTTCCCGACCAGATTGAACTGCTGTGATGCATTCATCACTGGACCACGAGGGAAGTCTCCTCTGGTTTTCTCTTTGCAAAGTCTCCAGAAGGCAAGTCCAGGCCTGGACTTGCAAGTTCAGGGCCTGCCTTGTCTGAGCTTACTCATTGCTGGGTTCCCAGGTGGTGCTACCCCACAGGGACACCATCGGCCTGGCAGAAGCTGTCTGTTCCATGGCCCACCCTCACCTCCAGGTCCTTGTTCCTGAGATTCCTCTCATCTGATGCGTCCCATCCTATCTGCTTGACCCCAATTCTGCCCATCCTGCATGAGTCAGCCCCACCTCTGAGACTATCTTTCATTTATGGGCTACCACTATTGCCCTTGAGCACTGAATGCCTTAAAACATCTCTTGTCTTATCTTGGTAATGGTTTACAAATTTACTGCATTCATGTGCTTTGGATATATATTTTTCATTTCGTCTGTAACCTAGATTTCCTTTTGAGTGTAGGTCCTTCAAATATTGGTAGGGGTGGTTAGAGAAGTAGGGTCAGAAAACTATTTATTCCAGTGAAATAAACTAATATCATGCCATTAGGTAGTTTAGTTTATTTAGGCAAATTGCCTACTCTCTCAGAATCTCTCTTCCCCCACCCACATACACATTATTCCTCTGTAGGATGGTATCAGTATGGGAATTTACAGTGTCAAAAAAATAATTCAGGAGACTGCAAATAAGAAGAGCTTATTTAGGGTCTTAAGAATTAAAATTTAGGAGACCCAGATTTGGGGAGCCTGAAGAAGTGTTCCGAGGATGAGAAAGAGGGACTTAGAAAAATGAAAAGCCACCGTTTTTAAAAGTTGCCTAGTATGAATTGCGACTGACTCTGTACCTGGGTCTGAAAATATTTGCCTTAGGCAATCACAAATTGTTTTAGGGTAGGGGTCTGAAACATATGGTGACTGTCATGAGTTATCTTAGGGTAAAGATGTGATAAGCATCTTGAGTTTCTGACAGTTTTTCTGGGTTACTTCATCAGGTCAAAATGTTAGATTTCATCCAGGCTGATGTGTCTAAGTCACACTTCCTTAATAACCTCCCAGCACCATTTTAGAGAGCTCTCTTAGCAATACTAACTCTATTTTGATTTTCCTTTCACAGTGAGATGCTTGTAATAATATGTAAGATATCTTCACACCGTCTAGTCATTCGGCCAAGCTCTGAAGTTAATACCTGCTTCAGTAAACTTGCAGTCTCCTCCCTTGTCTTAAGCACTGCTTCCAGACATCCCTCCAACATCTTCTTCTTAATGGGCTTCACTTCTGGCTCTCATTGGTGTTTAAAGTTTTTCATAGCTGCAGCGCCTGCTAGAGTCTTGACAGCCAGCACCCTCAGTGACTCTCCACATGTCCCCCTTGGGGCATGTAAAAGTTTCTGGACACCTGCTAACCACAAAGAAAGCTGGCAAGACTCAGAGAAGCCAAACTCAGGCTCCTCCTCATTGGCCACAGCAAACAGAGGTTGTGGCCCAGGTTTGGGCAGGGGATCATGGTGCTTTCCAACGGAAGCAGAACAGATCTTTCTATGCCCTAGGACTCTCCTGTGTTTTAAGTTTGAGGGTCAGTCCTCCTGGGAACTTGTTAAGTCATGTCTGACTCTTCTGTAACCCCATGGATTGTAACCCACCATGTTCCTCTGTCCATGGGATTTCCCAGGCTAGAATACTGGAGTGGGCTTCCATTTCTTTCTCCGGGGAATCTTCCTGACCCAGGGACTGAAACTGTATCTCCTGCATTGCAGGCAGATTCTTTACAATTTAGCCACATAAGAATCCCCCTGGAGACTTGAGAAGATGTAAAAAAGGAGAACTGTGGCATCTGTCTTCCTCCTCTAGGCTCTATTTTTTGTTTTATTTTTCCCCCACCACTCTTTGGGCTAGAAAGAGTGGATTTTTCTCTTACTTACTTTATTATATTCTTTCAACCATAGCATGTATTTGTCACAAATGGAAGAGACACTGTCTCTACACTACTGATAGAAAAATCTGTGAACTAGTCTTTCAAACCTATCCCTTGATATAATAAAGAATGTAGGAAACTCATCTCTTCCAGGCTTAATTTGCTAGTCCATTATTCTGTTAATCTGAAACCAAATACTTTGGCTTTCTTCTACCTTCTGGTTATAAACTTCAGGACTCTCTGTGAGAGAGAAGACTGCAAAGGAACATGAATTAGGGAAAGTTAAAATACACTGGTTTAATATTTGTGAATATTAACTCAAATTTCACCGTATCACTTGTGGTTTTATTTAACTTCTTGTATTTGTCTTATAAGTAAGTAGAATGCTTGTTTTAACTACTAGAGTTTCACATACTATATTATCAGAATAAAATAAAATTAGAAATAAAATTTTACAGCTTCTCTAAGGTATAATTGACCTACAGTATACTGCATGTATTTAAAGAATAAAACTTGATGAGTTTTGAAACAAGTAAACAAAGTGAAACCATCATCATAATCAAGATAAGGAATTATCTATCACTCTGAGAAGTTCAAAAAGCATCTTCCCTCCTAATTTCATCCCAATCTTTACATGCCCTAGGCAGTCAATGATAATCTTTCTGTCACTATAGATTAGTTGGCATTGTCTAGAAATTTACGTGAAGAATAACTTGATATGTACTCTTTTTGGGGGGAGGGTCTGGCTTCTCTCACTAAGCATAATTACTTTAATATTTATCCATGTCTTTTTGTGTGTGAATCAATAGTTCATTCCTTTTTATTACTGGTTAGTAATCCATTTTATGACTATACCATAGATTGTTTATCTATCCTTTTGCTCATAGATATTTAGGTTGTTTCTAGTTTAGGGCTATTACAAAGGAAGCCACTATGAACACTGGTGTACAAGTGGACATGTATTTTCATGTTTTCTTGGGTAAATACCTAGGAATGGAATGGCTATGTTGCATGGGAAATAGAGTTGCCAGATTTAGTAAACAAAAATACATAAACCCCAATTAAACTTGAATTTTAGATAAACAAGCAATTCTTTAGTATATATATGTCCCATTTGGGACATACTTAAAATTTTTTCACTGTTTATGTGAAATTCAAATTTAACTTTGTGTCTTTTATCTAGCAACACTAAATTAGGAAGTGTACTATTAACTTTTTAAGGAATTCCTTAAACTTTGTTCCTAAAGTGATTCTATCATTTTGCATTCCCATATTACATTCCAGTACTTTTTGCCACCTGATGCGAAGAGCTGACTCATTAGAAAAGACCCTGCTGCTGGGAAAGATTGAAGGCAGGAGGAGAAGGGGGCAACAGAGGACAAGAAGGTTGGATGGCATCACCGACTCAGTGGACATGAGTTTGAGCAAGCTCCAGGAGATGAAGGACAGGGAAGCCTGGAGTGCTGCAGTCCATGTGGTGGCAAAGAGTCGGACACGACTGAATAGCAACAACGTTCCCATGAGCAGTAAATGAGGGGCTTCCCAAGTAGCTCAGTGGTAAATAATCCCTATTTCAGTATTCTTGCCTGAAAAATCCCATGGACAAAGGAGCGAGGGGGCTACAGTCCATGGGGTTGCAAGAGTCAGACATGACTTAGCAACTCAAACAAGTCCCCAGGAGGACAGACCCTCAAACTTAAACACAGGGGAGTCCTAGGGCGTAGAGTCAGACATGACTGATTGAGCATGCACGTGTGAGCAGTCAGTGAGAGTTTCATTTGCTTCATGTCCTTGCCAATACTTAATATAATCAATCTTTTGAATTTTACCAATCTAATGAATATGCAGTGGTATTTCAATGAGGTTTTAATTTGCCCTTCCATCAGGACTAATGACATTAAAGTATATTTTCAGTGTGCTTATTTGCCATCCCTATAGTTAGCTTCATGAGGAGGTTATTTTGTTCAGTTTGTTTCTCCTTTTTTTGCATTGAGTTTCTGGTCTTTTATTATTGGGTTGCAAGGATTCTTTATGTGTGGTTTATTCAAGTCCTCTGTCATATACATTTTTTTGCAGATATATTCTCTCAGTTTGTGACTTGCCTTTTCATTTGGGTAAGTGTCTTTTGAGGAGCAAGAGTTCCTTATTTTGGTCAAGTTCAATTTACTGATTTTTTAAATTTATGATTCACATTTTTTTGTGTCCTACATAAGAAAATCTTTGCCAAATTCAAGGATACTAGCACTTTCTTCCACAAGTTTTATAATTTTAGTGTGTACATTTTATGACCAATTTTAATTTTTATATATGGTGTAAGGGAAGAATCAAATTTTTTGTTTTGTTTTGTTTTGTTTTTGCTTATGGCTATTAAGTTGTTTTTACAAAAACATCTTTATTTCTCCAAGGCAGATAATTTTTTTTTTTTTGGCAACTTTATTGAAAATCATTTGACTGTATATGTGTGGGAATTTCTGGAATCTCTATTCTTTACCATTTATTTGCCTATTTTTATGTCATACTGGCACTCACTGTCTTAATAACTGTAGCTTTATGATAAGTCTTAAAATCAAGCAGTGTCAGTCCTCCAGTTTTGTTCTTATATTTTTTCTCACATTTTTTATTTTATATTGCTTTATTTATTCCAGGTCTTTGCATTTCCATAAAAATTTTAGAATCAGTTTGGCAATTTCTACCAAAGTATCCTGTTGAGATTTTGATTGTTATTGCATTGAATCTATAAACCAATTCAAAAAGGATTGATATCTTGAAAATATTAAGTCTATTAATCTATAAACATGGTATATATCTCCATTTTATTTAGGTTTGTTTAATTTTTCTCTTTGTTTAATTTTAAGTAATGCTGTTAGTTTTCAGAATACAGACTTCATAAAATTTTGTTAAATTTATCCCTAGGTATTTTATATTATCAGATACTGTGTGTTGTTTTACACTTCATCCATCCATCATATCCATTCTCCAGCTGATGGACATCCAGGCTGCTCTATCACCTTGCTCTCTCAGTACTGCTGTGAAGAACATCCTCCTTCATATATATTCCCCATGGGACCTGTGCAGTTTGTGGAGTCCATACTCAGGTGGGTGTGCTGAGTCTGTAGATATTTAATCTCACCATTACTGCCATATTGCTTGCCAGTTTGCCCTCCTAGTGACTAAGAATGAGAGTTACTATTTTCCCATATGCATGTCTTTCTCAGTCTTGCAAATATGATGGCTATGAAGTTATACCCTTTAATTTTAATTTGTATTTCTTTGACTTCAAGCTAGATTGCGCAGCTCTTTATTTATAAGTCATTAAATTTTCTTCATTTATGAATTACCTGATCATAGGTTTTGAATATTTTTTCTACTGGGTTTTCTGTTTATTGTGGTGGTTAATTAACATACATTCCTACTGCAACCTATATATTGATCCTTTGCAGCGTTGGATGTTACAAACGCCTTCTCCCAGCCTGTCACCAATCCACCAACTTTGGCTGTGGTAGACTTTTCTGAATAAAAATCCTTCATTTTTGAAGACGGGAAATCTATATATTGCTTTAAAAAATCTTTCCTCATTAAAATGTGTAAAATATTCTCCTACAATTTCTCCTACTAGCCTTGTGGTTCTACTTTTCATGTTAAATTTTTAATTTATTTTGAATTTTAAAAATAAAGGACATGAGGTACAGTTTCAGTCTTATTTTTCTGCATATGATTGGCCAATTTCTTAACTCTATTTATTAAATATTCCACTCTTAGTCCCACTGAGTTGTGATAATATTTTATCACACATCAAATCTCCATATAAATCTGGTCGGTTCCTGTGATCCCCATTTTTTCACCTGGATTGTTTGTCTGTTCCTCCATCATCACCTACTATTTCTGCTATTACGATTTTGTTGTATAATGATATTTGGCAGGTCAATGCACTTTACTTTTCTTTTTTTAGTTAGTTATGCATGGATTTTTATTCTTTCATATACATTTTAAAGTCAGTTTGCCAGTTTCTCACAAAATCAGGACTTAGATTAAAATTTCAGTGAATTTATATATCAACTATGAGGAAATTGACGTATTTTTATGTTGTTATCCCACCTATGAACTTGATATATTGCTTTATTTAGAGAAAATAAAGCAATATATAAAGCAATATATTCTCTTAAAGCAATTGCTTTATTAATAAAGCAATATATACTTTTAAATTAAATTTTTTTCCCTTGGTAAAGATCTATTAAATTCATTGTTAATTACTAGACATGTTTATCCTTTTTATAACTGTATTGCTATTGTAAATGAACTATTTAATTTAATTTACAATATTTATTATTTTATTAAATATTTGTTTTTAATAAATATAATTCTTTAATATTTTATCATTTAGTTATTTGTTGGTGTAGGAAAATACTAATCTTTAGAAAATTTTTTTGGCCTCATTGCGAGGACTGTGGGATCCTAGTTCCCAGACCAGGGGTTGAATCTGCACCCTCAGCAGTGAAAGAATGGAATCTTAATCACTGGACTGTCAGGGAATTCCGGAAAATACTGCTTTATTTTTAACTGACATTTTATACTGCAACATTTTGAACACTTTACTGGGACTTCAAATTGACTCACAATTTGGCCTCTCCCTCTATAAGACCGCAGAAAGACTACCATTCCCCCAGCTCCCCAGGGGCTTTGCAGTGATTAAGCTGTAGATAAATTTGGAGGTCTGTCTCAAACTTGCCAAAATAAAGTCATTAAGAATGAAGAGCAAGTCCAAAGCATGGGTCATAAATTGAAATACCTACATAGGTTAAGTTTAAACAGCAGGGAATGGTGGAGATGGGGGCAAACCAGAAAGCACAAGATCTATCTAAAAGGAGCAGACGTTCTCAGCTTCAGCCAGTTCTTACCATATAACAATGAAAGTCCAGTTTTTTCACATCTGTAGATTTTTCTAGGAAAAGCCAAAAATCTTTTAAGATAACAACATAATTGAATTTTTAAAAGTAGTTGGTGGACCAAATAAATCACATCTGTGTGCTAGATCTGTTTCACAATCTACTGAACTTCACCCTCTGGTCTAAGAATGTCCCAAGGAGAGGGGACAATAGGGAAGTAACTGAGTATCACCTCTGGACCCCATCCTCCCATTCCTTTTTTTCTCCCCACCCGCCACCCTCAACCCCTGGCCCTGTTGCCTTCACTGTGCAGGGTTCTATTCCAGCCAACACGTACATCAGACTTACGGGAACTGAGTTTAGAACATAAGGAGATAAGATGGAGATCAAAGCTGGACCTATATCATACTGTCTGAGAACTCCCAAGAGAAGAGGAGTCTAAGCTGGAACAGGAATTGATGGAAGACCTACTAGCTTCCCTGGTAGCTCAGATGGTAAAGAATCCAGCCTCCAATGCAAAAGACCCAGGTTCAATCCCTGGGTCAGGAAGATCCCCCAGAGAAGGGAATGGCTACTCATTCCAGTGTTCTTGTCTGGAGAATTCCATGGACAGAAAAGCCTGGTGGGCTACAGTCCACGGGGTCTCAAAGAGTTGGCAGAACTGAGTGACTAACATTTTTACTCTCTTTCTACCAGCTTCAACTGAAGTGATTGAAGTGTTTTGGCTCTGGAACCACTCCTGTTCTTTCCAGAATCAGCTGAGAAGAGCAGGTTTGGGTAACTGTCTCAGATCAGGACAGCTCCCAAGAGTCCATATTCTGGACCTGATTCAACCTCCCAGGGTGTTTTTGGTTGGTATTATGGACTGAATTGTGCCCTCCTAAAACTCATGTATTAAAGTCTTAACCCCCAGTACCACAGAATGTGATCACATTTGGCGATAGGGTTTTTAAAGAGATATTTAAGGTAAAATGAGGTCATTAGGATGGGCCCTGATCCAATAGGACTGGTGTCCTTGTAAGAGGAGGAGATTAGGGAACAGACACTCACAGGAGGAAGACTATAAAGAGATACCATTAGAAGACATGCCACCTACCTGCCATGGAGAGGCCTCAGAAGAACCCAGCCCTGCTGACATCTTGATTTGGATTTCCAGTCTCCATACGGCAAGAAAATAAATTCCGTTGTTAAAGTCACCCAGTCTGTGCTCCTTTGACATGGCAGCTCTAGAAGACTAACATAACTGTGTTTCTTGGAAACAGATTCTTAGTGCGGGGTTGTGTAGGAAGGTTTATAGGAGCCTTTACAGGAGATGGCAGGAAATCCAGTGTGAAAACAAGGAGGGCAGAATGGGGCAGAGGGAGAATTTGAGCTAGAATGAGGATGCCACCAAGGTGGTGTTCTGCAGCTGGGGTGGCCCTTCAAGGACTGTTCCAAATTGAGGCAAGGAGCCTTTGTTTTCCTACATCAATCATTGTCAAGGTGAAGGAGGGGTGATGATTTTTGACCCTCCAAGGAATGTTTGGCAATGTCAGAACCTTTTTGGCTGTCACCACTGGCCTACGAGGGGGTGTCTGTGTTGGGGGTGGGGGGTGCATGCACCACTGGCTTCTAATGGGTAGAGACCAGTGATGCTGCTAATGTACATCCTTATGCCCAAGACAGGCAACCCCCCTCCACCGCCCCACAAAAAGAACCACCTGACCCCGCATGTCAGCAGTGCTGAGATTGTGAAAACCTCCCTCCTGACATTAACAAGTCATTGGCCCTGAGTTGCATTTGGAAAGATCTCACCTTGGGCAGATCCCGGTCACTGATGGCAATTCCCAGTGAGGACTGCAGCTGTGAACTGTCAGTGGCCTGTGTTCCCAGCAGCTGAAGAATAGGCATGTTTGCCATGACGAGCATCTAGATGGACCAAAGAGCCCTTGATCTGACCCCTCAACTTCTCTTTCTAATAAAAATAACAACCAACCATGTTGAGGGCACTGTCCTGAGAGTTTTACACGTTATCCTACTTGATTGCATGTGTGCTGAGTCGTTTCAGTTGTGTCTGCTGTCTCTTTGCAACCCTATGTTCTGTAGCCCACCAGGCTCCTCTGTCCGTGGGATTCTCCAGGCAAGAATACTGGAATGGGTTGCATTTCCTTCTCCAGGGGATCTTCCCCACCCAGGGGTCAAACGTGAGTCTTCTGCACTAGCAGGCGGGTTCTTTATCACTAGCGCCACCTGGGAAGCCCTGTTATCCCACTTAAGCCTCATGAAAAGCCCAAGAGGTGGGTTATATGGCCAATATTTTGTAAAACAGTAATCAGGGACTCGGAGAGGTTAATCACTAACCCCAGATTACAGAGCTAGTAAGCAGCAGAACCAGGATTTGTATCCAGGGCTGTCTGACTCCAAAGCCTAGTGTTTTCACAAGGAGGAAGGCCAGTCTTTGCTAAAACAAGAACAGTACACAGAGGAGTAAGAAGATGGGCTACAGACTTAGCCGAGAACTGATAGAAACCCAGCTTCACGACAGCCAGAGCCCTGAGACAATGGCTGATACTGTGTGAACATCACAGTATCACAGCCTCTGAGCTCAGGCTCCCTGGAGAGGAGACTCCTGCCACCTCTCTATCCACAGACGTTAATGGTTACCAGCAATAATCCCTCCCATAAGGGGACTTTTTCTTTTTGGCTCTTTGAGGTGAATGCATGGACTTTAGGACTTTGTACGATGACAACAGTTAAGTACAAAAAAGAAAAATAAAAAGCAGCCACTTCCTAGGAGTCAATGGTATAAAAATAATTTTTATTTACTACTGTAAATAAAGTAGTGCAAAGAGTAGTTTGGACCCACAATATTGCATTACTGATTTATTTACTACCTTAGCAGCATACAGTGTGGGCAGTTGGTTCTTTCTCTTCTTCTCTCTCTCTCTCTCTCAGACACACACACACACACACACACACCCTTACTCAGATGCAGGCAGGCATAAGGGGTGGGGAATGAGACTATGAGCTAAAGGTTTGTTTCTTGCGTTTTCCACTGCTGCCAGTCTATTCTAATGGGTAGTTCATGGAAAAGACTACACTTAAATACTAAGAATTTTCTAAATGTTATTTTATGGATTGCAATTGAAAAGTAAACGGCAGCCAACAGTGTCATTAACTGATTTGGAAGCATTATGACCCTAGAAAAATTCAAGGAGAAAAATGTAAACCCATTTACAAAGCCATTGCCCTTCCTGTGTTTCCAGCCTTAACCTATTCATTTCAAGGTGCCTCAGAAATGCTGGGTCTCAGATGTCAAATGGAAATCTGTCCTTGGGACTTTCAGGAGCGGGGCAGTGGCAAACACGCATACCAAATATTATCCAACTGGTAGAGAAGTCACAATTTTTTGTTGTTTTAATAAAATGGAATGAACAAGGGGCTAAGATTCTTAAAATGCACCTCAGGGTATAAGGATTTGGATACACCACAAGGCAAACTCTGACTCCCTGTTCACACAATCATTAGGTGTGGACATCCAGAATAACCCAGTTAACCTCCCCAGCACCCCACTGTGATCAGGATGCTCCTTGTATTTGTCTGATAACCTTTGGTATAACCACTGTCTGCTCTGGGTATTTCTTTGATTTAAAAGAAAAAAAGACACCAAGTGCAAAATTCGCATCCAGTTGAGAAGACATTTAAGGTGTACAATGCCCCAGCCGCAGCTTTCCAATACCAGTTGCTGAAAGGATTCTCTCTCATCTGGAGAGACCTGGATTGCACAGTTCACCCACGTGGCTCTGGATTGTTGATGACGGTGGGCTGGTCCTGAGCGGAGGCGTCTGCCGTTGGAGTCACAGCTGGACTTGCAGTGGGGTCTGCGGAGGCCCGGGCTGGTGTCAGGTGGGAGTTGCTGGCTGCAGAGACACGTGCACATGTGCTGAATCCTCAAAACAGCATGTACAGGACACACAACCACACCTGGACTCTAGCAAGCCAGAAGAGGTGCTTCTCGTCTAGTGTCCTTGACACTATAAACAGATGAGCAACTTTGGACCCATTATCTAGGTTCTTTGGACTTTGGTGTTTCCTCCTATAAAATGGCAATTGGAATAGATATGCAAAGATCTCTGGGAGTCTAAGTCCTAAAATTATGCTGTGAATTCCAGGTAAATATTAAGAAAGAAAGAAAAAGAGGAAAAGAAAGGGAAGAAGATGGAGGGAGGGAAGGAAGGAAGGGAGGGAGGAACAACTCTTGGTCTATGTTTTCTATGGTCATCTCTCTCTTTTTTTTTTTCCACTTGGTGTTGGTGCAATGCAAGCTATGGATTATAGCAATCAATCAGAAAAGAGTGTTGGTTTCATTCATACTCTGATTCCATTTGGGTGATATACCAAATTTGATTTAAATTGAATTATTTAGGTACATGTATATAAACTTTGGAAAACATAATTACCAGGCTTAATTATTTATCAATCTACCTTTAGGAAGAAGCTTGGACCACCATAAAGATTAGGGAGGCTTATAAAGTTTTATACTCTATGTCAATAGTTCTCAAGTGGGGGTGATTTTGATTCCAGGAGACAGCTGGCATTCCTGGTTGTCACAACTGGAGAGTGAGGTGCTACTGGCATTTTAGTGGGTAGAAGCCAGGGATGCATCATAAAATGCCTATGCCAGCCTCCCCCACTCCCATCAACAAGGAGTGGTTCAGCTCCAAACATCACAAGTGCTGAGGCTGACACCCCTGCTTTAGGCACTGAGGCTGAGATATATTCTGGTCCATCCATAAGCCTGGGCTCTGGGACCTGGCTGCCCTGCCTTTAATCAGTGATGTAACCTTGGACAAGTTACCTACTCTCCTTCTGCCTCTAAAAAAAATGGGCAAAATAAGAATATCTATACCTTATTGTCATAAGGATTAAATGAATTAATGTATATACCATTCTTAGAACAGTGTTTGGTTTGTCTACATACTCAATAGATGTTAGCCATTACTACTAGTGACCTGGCTTACGGTGGCAATATGCTGATTTATCAATTTCTGGGGCCTGGCTGGCAGGACTGATGAAAGCATTTGTTTCTGGGATGCTTATGGCTCACTTTTAGACCCCAGGAGCTTATGAAAATAGCTAAAACTTTGAAGCCAGAAAACCTAGGAGTCACATAGTCCTGCCAGTTCCCAGTTGCTGCGTGATCTTGGGCAAGTTACTTTCCCTCTCTGAGCTGCAGTTTCTCTGTCAAATGGGGGTAGCATGACATATGGCTAGTACAGTGGCCATGCTTTGTGGGAACAATTGCTAGTTTGCCTTTAAGCAGTGCTTTTAAGTTCTGCAGTCCTTGAGTCTTGAGTCAATAGGTGGGATCATTTTTAAAGGTTCCCAAATGTCCATCCTGAAATGTACCAACTTGCAGAAGATGCCACCAGATGTTGATCATCTGACTTCTGGACAAACTCTTCAAGATTTCCACCTCTGAGAGGCTATTCTAGATAAAGGAGGAATGGGCTCCAAAGCCTCTGACCTTTCTGAATATGTAAAGGAATTCTTCAACGAACCCCCTCCAATATCTACAGAAGACCTTGTGAATCCAGAGACTGTTCTGAGAGAACAAAACAGTGCTGGTGGTGGTGGGGGGGTGGTCGGGGGTGGTGCCCAGGTGTTACGTAATGATGTGACACTTCTAGGTCAGAGGCATCACTCTGGCAGGTGATCTAACCATGGCCGGGACTGTGAGACCCGGTGATTAGGTAGAAAGACCATTTACTGGAATCAGGAGACCTGTTCTAGGCAAATCGCACTTATCAATCACTAGTAGGTGACTTTGGGGTAGATACTGAATGGCAGATATTTCAGTCCTAAGATGATGCTTGAATCTCATAGGCCTCGGTCTTCTCATCTGTAAATTGAGGGGCTTGGATCACATGGTGTCCAAGACCTTCTCAGGCCCAAAGATTTATCCTTCTGAAGGTTCTCTGAGGAAGTTAATGAAGTACGAAGTCACCTATTTTTCCATTTCAAGCTCAGGGAAATGTTTCAATCACCATGGTAACAAGATAAATCAGCAATCAGTTTTCTGATTAAAACAAAAAAGTGCCAATGTGCAAATGTAGAAAGAATGCATAATTAGCATTGCCACCACTGAAATCTTGTTAGAACGTAATAAAAATGCTCAATGTTTCAGCAGTAAATTTGCTATTATCCATGTAAGAACTCTTCCATTTTCATCAAGGGTTTGCAATCATTGGACAAGCCCCGCCCCCCCATAGTGGGTCATAATTTTAGAATGGCCTTTTTGTCTCCACTCACCTGGAATCCATTCTAATTTGATTACTGGACTAGAATCAAGGAAACCAGGAAAATCAGCAGGCTGCTTAAAAAAATTTCAGAGTGCATTCCAGAGCCAAATAGAAGTGATTTTTGGATTATTTGCTGCTTGGGGGACCATTTCCTATACATTAGTGAGAAAAATCAAGAGTTGGCCCTGAATTGGCAGACTGCAGTCCATGGACCTAATGTGACTTGCTGCCTGTTTTTGTATAGTTTGCAATCCAAGAATGGCTTTTGCATTTTAAAATGGTTGAATAAAAATCAAGAGTACTATTTTGTGACATGTGAGAAGTATATGAGATTTAAATCTTCACGTCCACAGTAGCATTTTATTGAAGACCGGCCACATCATTTGTTTTCCAGTATTGCCAATGGATGCTTTCGAACTATAATGAATGTTGAATAGTTGTGACAGAGATGGCCCTCAAAGGCCCAGCTGTTTATTATCTGGCCCTTTTCAGAAAAAGTTCGCCAACCTCTGTTGTGGACCATTGTAGGAAAAATATCTGCTTGCCAGCTCACCAGATGTGAGCACAAAGGAAAGAAAAGTAGTAGAGAATATATTGGGTGAATTGGGAGATAACTGAATATTTACAAAGACAGGGGAGGTAGGTGGGGGTAAGGAGGTGAGGGAGGGAAACTCTGAAAATCTGAAGATCAAATCTACTTCATTTGGGCCTCTGGCTCTAGCAGGGCCCAGCCCACGTAGAAGATCTATGTCGTTTAAACATTTCTCATGAGTAAAGATACCAGTAGGGCACCAAGGGTAATGAGATAGGAGAAAAGTAAAATCTCACCATTAAATCACTCTGACTTTAAAGCTACTGCTTTTTTCATGAGCACCACTTTGTGACATTTTACTGTAATTTTAGAAGAAACCTCATTAACTGGAAATGTAGAGGACAGGGAAAGAGTAGGAAAAGGTTTAATTAATCTTGTTCGTATCATCTTATTCTTTTTAAAAGACCACTAAGTTAACTACTTAGGGGAAAAGGATGAGTTGGCTTAAATTATGAATGTTTGGAATTGGCTGACATTGGTTCCAAAGGAGACCTTGCGTCAGGCCTGGAGCTGGTAGTTCCGCAGATCTTGCTCTCTCCTGTGTATTATGTTTAGACATAAAGTTTACACTAGTCCGAGGAAGGCAGGACTTTCTCTGAACTGGTCATTACATTGTCTCCCTCTATTTTCCCTTTTACTTTCTGCTAGGCAGCCCGGCTCCACACTTTTTTGGTCTCAGGGGAGATGTGTGACAAGAGAAATGGAGATGCTTCCAGATGCACTTTGGGATTTTTTCCCCCAAAGCTTGAGTCAATTAAGGCAATTATGCTTGGCATCTTTGACAGGGAAGGAAGAGGAAAAGTGCTTTAGAGAGGTAATGAGGTGGGGAAAGGAGGTTTTTGGAGTGTGAGAAAGAGGCTGAGCTTGGCTGGGGGTGAGGCTCGGCGAGTTCTCATCTTGCCCTGCAGCAATCTGAGAAAGGAAGAGTTGGGGGAAGAAAGGCTAATGGTGATCAGCTTTGGGACTCATTGATGAGTCATTGACTCATTGATGAGTCAGAAGCTGCAAAGCTGAAGGACCTGGAAGGAAGCTGTAGGCCCGGGTCAGTGTGTATTCATTCTGCTATCAGACTGGTGATCATCTGAATGGTTAGTGCCACCCAAGACCCATGGACCTTAGCACGTCCCTGGGAGGCATCAGCTTCCAGAAAGATTGAGCCAACTGGGGGAACGCAAACTAGAAATCAAAAACAATTTTCCTCAAAGGAAAGAAAAGATCTTTTGTGCGTACACAGTATTTTTTGTAGACTTATTCTGGTATGCTTGCTAGACTAATCGGTATCTTTGTTCAGCTGGTTTTTGAAAAAGAGTTTTATGTCTTAGAAAGAGTCTAACAGCAAAGAAAAGCATGCTAGACTCTGGTAGTGTTGTGCTACTGACTGAGGCAAACAAGCTCTTTGCTTTAATTGAAAGGACAATGCCCCAGAGACCATTACTCCTTAGGAAGCTACCAGCTAACATTTCTTGAGTCCTAAAGAACCCTATGTTCTTTCATTTGGCTTTCTCAACTATAATACGAGGTAGGTGTACTACTATTTTTGCTGTTTTATTTATTTTTCTTTCTTTTCTTAAAAAAAAAAAAATTTGGAGTATAGTTGCCTTACAATGTTGTGCTAGTTGCTACGGCATAACAAAGTGAATCAGCTATATGAATACAGACACCCTCTGTTTTGGATTTTCTTCTCATTTAGGTCCCCACAGAGCACTGAGTCAAGTTCCCTGAGCTACACAGTAGGTTCTTATTAGTTATCTTTTTTATCCATAGTACCAGTAGTGAATATGTCAATCCCAATCTCCCAGGTCATCCCATCCTCCCCCAACCCCTTCCCCTTTTGGTATCAGTATGTGTGTTCTCTATGTCTGTGTCTCTATTTCTGCTTTATAAATAAGATGGTCTTCCGCTGTTTTAGAGAATGGGAAACCAAGGAACAGAGAGGGTCCCTCCCTTGCCAGAGGTCACACAACTAGCGGCAGGCTGGAATCTCAGCAGCCTGTGCTTTCAGCTACTGTCCCACACCGCTAGCCTTCTGAATGCAGGACAATTTAATGTGGCAAAAACAATGAAATGTTGACTATATATCACAAAGCGAATAAACTCGGGAGGAAAATGAAGGTAGCTGGAGCTGAACGCAAAATGGATGGACAGTTCAATTTAAAGCTTTGGCCATAAATCATTAGTTTTTAAAAACAACTGACAGTAAAAAATGCAAATCACAAAATGACAAAGATCCCTAACTTACGGCACAGTCCTCCCACCCAGAGCCTTAAGGGAGGCTCTGAGCCCACAAATCCTGTCTCTCTGTACTCTGGCAGTCAGCATCCGGGCCGCATTCCTGCACCAGCTACACCATGGTCAGGGGTACCACCTGCATCTGCTCCATCCATCCCATTAGGTGGGGCGGCTCATGGACCTCGGACCGTGGCTCATCCAGGAGATGCCTGGGCCAGAAACTTTGCCCTCTCAGGACCCCTCTGCAGTGCCTCTCTCCTCTGTGCTCCAATCCCCTCTTGCCCCACTGCCCAATCACTGATGGAATACCCTCTTATTTCAAAACTAGGGACAAATTTGCACTTATGTTGAAGACTTAAAAAATATGAAAATAATTTACTACATATTTTAATTCAATGCTAGTCCTAACAGGGCTGGTAGATACCACCATGGGGGCATGTTTTGGAAATACCTAGAGTTTTTGTGTGTTTTTTTTTTACCTCTAGGCCCTTATGACTCCAACTACGATCCATAGAATAGCTCTGTGGATGCAACCTAAAACCCTGTGTGAAATGTAGGATCTCAGAGGCCACCTCCAGACTGACTGACCTAGAATCTACATTTAACCAGAACCCTGCCTGATTTCTGTGCACATTGAAATTAAGAAGCACGAGGCTAGGATATACATATTGAAATATGTGTTATTTTATTATAATTGCTTTCTTTTTTATTTCTTCTTTATATTGCTGTTTAGAGTATTTTTTAAAAATAAGTATATACGCAGGTTACTTGTCCTTCATTTCAGGGTATCAGAAGATGTGTTAAAAAATACATCTTCTGTAAGATGACAATGGGTCAGAGGCAGATGGTAGCCCCTGCTGTAAAGAATTGTGAGTGTGAAAAAGCTCAGACATCGGCTGCCCCACATCCTTTCTTGGATTTTACTTTGTGATTTTGGGCAAACCACGTCATTCTTGTAGCCTCCATTTTACCATCTGTAAAATTAAGGGCATAGAATTAAATTATTTTATATATACATATATATATTCAGACTTCTCCAGTGCTCACCAAAGGGAAGAGGTATATCTATAAAGAAGCAAGTGAAAGAGTTTGAAAAAAGAGAAGGAAAAAAGAGAATGAAAGAGAAAAGGATACATGGGAAGGGGAAAACATATCAAAAGGCAGGAGGGACAGGGAGATGGAAATGTGGAGGGACTGATAATGGAGCTATGGAGAAAGGAAAAAAAGACGACTTCTGATAAAAGCCATTCTACCAGCCCATGAATTTTCATGGCTACCAGCTGGCATAAAATCATAAAGACAATTTTCAGCTCCTCTAACGGAATTGCATTTGTAATAATCATAACAATATTTCTACAGAGTAAAAATGACAAAGATAATTTGAAATGGAAAACACTGACAAGATGCAAAATAAATGTGCTCTACCTGGCAACAAAGTTAGGGACGGGACAGAATTTGCATGAGGAAAATTTATCAGCCGGCACGCTACAGGGCATCAAACCTGGAAGGGTTTTTGATGGTTCCTTATTAACCTCCTCAGGTAAATCAGGGAAAATGACTCCGTATTAGCCTCTCAGAACAGTGACTTCCATCTCACCATCGAATATGTGCTAAAATGCACTCCTTTTGCTTTTCATTATCTGCTACACAAACAACAGCTGGCCGATGCTCAAACGCCATGTCCAGTCCTAATGTATCCATTTGTAAATGTCCCTGTTGGTCTTCGTGCGTAATTCTGTCCTGCTGTAGCTTCCCAGGTGGTGGGAAATTGGAAGTCTCCACCGAGAGGCATTCGCAAATTTGAGAACCTACTAAGTGTGCGGTCATAAATGATGAGACCAAGGCCTTCCTCTGACTCAGCTTATGGTCTCATAGGAAAGACAGACACAACAGCTAACTTTATCAAGAGGGTTTTATATATCAAATAAACATAACAGCTAACATCGAACTACAAGTTGTCATTTTAGTGCCATGAGTATTTTTTTTTCACTGAGCCCTCCTAACAGCCCTGAGAAGCAGCTACTGTTATAACTTTATTTTATTGATGAGAAATTAGAGGATCAGGAAGGTGAAATAACTGTCCATAAGTCACACAGCTAATGAGGCGATAAGCCTGGACTCTAAACCCAGCTAGAAGGACTGCCCCACCCTAGTTCAGAAAAGAACTACTGACTAGTGGAAACCACACTAGGCAAAATGCTGGCTTCATTATCCCTCTCTGCCCCTCCCTGTGAATCTAAGTGACTGGGCATTTTATTCATCACAAGGACTTCTTTATCATCCTGCATGCATGACTGGGATAAATAGGAAGACTTTGTGCCAGAGGGAGCCTTGGAACTGAGTTTGAAGACACACAAAGTGTAGTTTTGATGTGTGTGCATGTGTGCTCAATTGCTTAGTCATGTCTGACTCTTTGTGACCCCAGGGACTGTAGCTCACCAGGCTCCTCTGTCCCTGGAATTTTCCAAGCAAGATTACTGGAGTGGGGTGCCATTTCCTCCTCCAGGAGATCTTCCTGACCCAGGGACAGAACCCACATCTCCCTGAATTGGTGGGTGGATTCTTTACCACTGTGCCACCTGGGAAGTCCATAGTTTTTTTGGTAGCAGGTATATTTTGAATGGGAGTAGACATTTTTGTTCAATTTCTTAAGCACCTTATTTTTTTGGTTTTTAAATCCTTGCTTACTTTGAAAAATATAACAATACTTGGAGCCTTCCATCAGCCAGAGATTACCATATAGCCCTAGGGGTAACCATCACTCCGTGAATGACCCTCCTAACAAAAGGCAACAGCATGGCCAAGGAGGGAAAGTGTCATTTATCTAGGAGGGAAAAAGAGTCACTACTTTTTTATATATGGCCCCAGCTTTTTGTAAATCTTTACCTGAGACAGACTGGAAATATTGCACACTCCAGGCGATCAATACGGACAGCAGGAAGGTTCCCAGGAAGTAGATCTGCAAACATCCAAAGCAGACGTCAGATGACTGATAGAAGGCAGGGACCAGGAGGGCAGGGCTCGGGGGAGACGGTTTCTTACCAGCGCAGAGTGCAGAACAGCGCCCCAGATCAGCCGGAGGTTAAGGTAAAGCCAGGCCAGGGAGCAGGGGCTGAAGGACTCCTCATTGCTATGGCTCCAGCACCTGCAGACAAATAGCACAGGGCATCCTGACAGTGTTGGAAGACGCTGGTAGCATTGCCAATATTTGCAGATCCTCAAACCCATGTCCTTCTGTTTTGGGTCAAATGAGCACATGTAAGATGAGAGGAAAAAGAAATAAAGCAGTTCTGAGGAGTTTGAGCCTACATAGAAATACTAGACACCCAGGCAACAATCTCAGGAAAGGTCAGTCTTATCACTTATAAAAAGACATTTCAAGGAAGACTTTGCAGCATGGAGACTGCCAAGCAACACTTTTGTCTGAGTGTCTGTCCAAAGTCCAGACACAGGGATACCTCTCTATCTGCAGAAGAGCATCATCTAATTGGACACTTTATTTTTTCCACTCTCATGGAAAACCTGGGTCAGCATTTTAACTTCAGATCAAGCACATTCTGTATCTCCGTCCTCAGATACTAGAAAGGGGAATTAAGTTTGGGTCCAGCTGTGTGTTCTCTAATCGAAGCAAATCCTGGGCCCTCTATAACCGCTGACATTAGAAAATAAGGGGCACGTCCCTGGTGGCTCAGGCAATAAAGAATCTGCCTGCAATGCAGGAGACTAGGGTTCAATCCCTGGGTCAGGAAGATCCTCCGGAGAAGGAAATGGCTACCCACTCCAGCATTCTTGCCTGGAGAATTCCATGGACAGAGGAGCCTGGTGGGCTAAAGTCCATGGGGTCGCAAAGAGTTGGACACGACTGAGCAACTAACACTAATACTTTAGAAAATAAGAATAAGGATAACTTTAGCCAAAAAGCAAACACTACCCACTTGGGTTCCTCCAGCAGTCATAGTATTGAAGAGGCTCTGAACTCACCTTTCGTACAGTTCCCGGAGGATGGAGATGTTATTAGAATGGATTGTTGGGTCAATTTCCAAGAAATCCAGAATATGATGTGGGATTATAGCACCTTCCTCTATTAGCAGGGCCAGGTTAAAAAATCCCTGAAAGCAAGCCACAAACCAAACTCATTCTTTCCTTATAATAAAACTTAGATGTACACTCATCAGAATATAAACTTTTACAACCTCTGGATTTTTCCTCAGTCTTTAGAGCCAGATGGCTTTGTCGTCTTCATTGATGAATTGCTTCCCTAAATATATGCATCTGAGAAACTTATTTGCAGGAGAACCAGGAGGCTTTCAGAGGCTGCAGTGTCCCATCTGCTCAGAAGCCAGTCAACCGGGGCAATCTGTCCTTTCCTGCTCACTCTCTCAAGATAGAACTTGCTGGAAAACATGCCCTTGAGTTATCAACAAAACCAGAACACTGAGTCAAAGTCAATGTCCGTCATTACATTACTACCCTGGGTCACCATCAGCATGTCAGAAATCGAACAAACTGGCTGTGGGTGCTGCTCATGGCTGATGTTCTAAGTGGAGAGGGTCTCCGACGCACATAGTCATGTATGAGTGTTTGACTCATCTCTCCTAGGCTAGTGAGGAAAATCTCCTCTTCTGATTCCTCTTGGCACAAACCCTCTACTCTGGCATGCTTCCCTACCTTTTCCTTGTTAAACATCTTCTTCTTGACCCACAGAGGTAGGAACGACCATATTAGGCTGTGCAGGTGCAATAAAATCACACAGTTAAGAGCCTGATGGTTGAGATGCTTCATAAAGAATGACAACTATTATAGTACCTGGAGGAGATGCACCATCCATCATGAACTGAGCACGTGGCCAGACCAAGAAATAAATAATGATGCATTACTTATCATTAGGGCTTTACAGATTCCAATGAGTTGCTGCCCTTCAAAGAATTAAGTCATGCTTTAATGACTTATATCCTCCCTTTTCTTTCATTTAGTTGATTCTAAAAAAAAAAAATCACCAACCCTTGGTTTGTAAACAGCAAGAGTCTCATAAGCATGCTATGTGATGATCATAAAAATAACAGAGCCAGCATTTTCTGAGTGCTGTTGTATATGAGGCTTTGTTCTGTTTTATATATTAACTCAATCCTCATAACAACAAATCAAGAAAGGCTCTATTACCCTGTATACTACTATTACTAGGAAGCTGAGGCACAGGAAGGTTAAGGACTTTGCCCTATGTCATATAGCTGGAAAGGGGATTCAAATACAAGCAGACAGAATTCATAGTTCCAAACGTTAAGCTCCACTATGCTGACAAATAACTTCTTAATAGTTATAGGTATTAGGTATCTTTAGATTTTACACACACACACAAGCAGAAAACAGACAATTTCTTCACTTTTTGAAAGAGAGCTCCTCTTAAAATGAGGTATTAGAAGAAAAGAATAAAATGACTTTATAAAATTTTAAAGTCTCTGAACAATGGAAAAATAACATGGTTAAAATAAATGAGAAAACAGACTAGGGAAATATTTATATGCAATGTAATAGCTTAAAATTCACTATCTATTGGCCAAATGTATAAAGAACTAATTATAATTTAAATTGAAAAATATAAAAGCTCCAATAGATAAGCAGACAAAGAGTAAGAACAGAGAATTCACATAAGAAAATATGAAGAGTAAATAAATGATCATAGACAAGTATATGTAAAAGTGTCCATCCCCAGCAGTGGTCAAATACAGACAATTTAAAACAATAAGGAAGGATCAACTTGTATTATTCAATTAGCAAAACTAAGCCATGAAAACATCCAGTGCTGATGTGATTTCCGTTATCTTCTTATACTTAAGTACTGCTTGGTGAAATATTAATTGGGAAACAACTGCAGAAAGCAAATCGGCAATATACTATTATTATGAGCCATAAAACAATTTAGACTGTTTGACTTAGTAATAGCATTTCTCAGATTATAAAGAAATTAATCAAATGGAGGTAAAAGGTAGAAATAAGAACATGTTCATCGTAGTACTTACTATAATTGCAACGCAATAGGAAATGACCCTCACATCCTCCTTAATAGACTTCCTTAGTAGACAAAAATATTGTCTATTTTTTAATGTGGTGCCCCCACCACTAAGCAGCGTCTAAGACACGGCAGGACTACATAAACATGTGTCAAATCAATCAATAAGTGAGTGAACAAGATATAATAAATGTCCATGAAAAGATAAAACTTAATAAATTACATTCTATCAGCTTAACAGAATATGGGGCAGTAGTAATAATTACAGTAAGAGTAGTAATTACAGAGATTAGTCAATAGGATGCACATATTCCTGCAATATGTGAGAAGGAGCAGATTTTTCAAGTGGCCCATGTGCTCTAGTTACCATTACAGAGACCCACTGGCCTGCAGCCAGGACTCAGAAAGGCATGAAAACTGAAGGAATTGAAAAAAAAAGAAAAAAGACCAAAGGAATAAAGCCCCCTGACATGGAATTGTGGATGTATTGTTTAATATTTTTCTCTTTAAAAATGATTCTTTACTGTTTTTATATCATTACCTTTTGAAAAACAAAAACTCAGAATTGAAAAAAAAAAAAAAAAAAAATTTAGGTCCAGGCCTGATTTTGAGTAACAACAGATGTCATTTAGGGGAGTTTGGCTCTAGAGCAAATCCTTTTAGCACCAAAATCTACTTTATTCCAGAAAAAATAACAATAATATAGGCTAGATCATGTCCACTGAGCATACTCAGAGATGGGCTCAGCATTTTACATCTAGCATCTCATTTAATCTTTGCAACCTATGATTTGGATGCTCTTTTTATCCTCAGTTCACACATGAGAAAATCAAGACTCAGTACTTCAGTGACTTTCTATGTCCAAATAACTGAAGTGACAGAGATATGGGTAAAAAGAACATAGTACCTCCTTTTTTTAAAAAAAAAAAAAGACTGAGATGGGAATTCTCTGGCAGTCCAATAGCTGGGGCTCTGTGCTGTCACTGCCAAGGGCCCAGATTCAATCCTTGATCAGGGAACTTAGAAACTAAGATCTCAAAAGCTGAGTGGCATGGCCCAAAAAAAGAGACTGAGATAGGAATGTTCCCAACTTTTGCTCTGTGATCAGATCACAAATCACAACACTGGAAATCTGTGGCATAAGACAGTAACAGCTATTCTAACTTCCATCACGAAATGGCCCTGAGGTCCTTACAAGAGCATTTTGATTAGCAAATATAGAAGGGATGAGAGAAACAGAAAATTATCATCAGCACACCACAGTTGGTTGTTACAGGCAAGATTTACTGAAGGATACTAAAATCAGTGGGCAGAAGTTTGAGGAGAAATAGAATATTTGCATGGTCTCAAATTACCTTCCCAAAATATCTATAAATTAGAAAGAGAAAAAAATATTAACATTACAGGGAAGAAACCCAGCAGAAACTGCCTTCACTGAGTGAATGAGATCAACTTCCCCAGTAATAAGACATCACGCATGCCTCATGGGATACACCGAGAAGGACACATCACATCTGGGCTATCCTTGCCCCAGTGCATAAACTCTATATATTCATGAGACAACAGGAGACAGACACAAATCAAGGGACATTCTACAAAATATCTGACCAGCAACCTTCAAATGTACCAAGGTGATGAAAGACAAGCAAAGATAGGAATGGTCCCAGATGGAAGAACTCTAAAGAAATATGACAACTAAATGCAGCGTGGGATCCTGGAACACAAAAGTAACATCAGTGGAAAAAGTAGTGAGATCCAAATAACTTCTGCCGTGTAGTTACTGGTACTGAGTCAACACTAATTTCATAGTTTGATAATGGTATTATGGTTATGTGACCTTTCTATAACTCTACAAATATTCCAAAATAAGAAGTCCCCCCTCCCCCCCCCAAAAAAAAAGATCACTGAGAATAAAGTCCTATCACTAAAGCACTGACTCAGCTATACAAGTAAACTCCTTCCCATTTTGACCACTTGCAGTTGCTTGAGTTTCTACCTGGTGAGTTAGTTTGATGGAATCTGATAGAAAGACTCCTGGGTTTGGAGTCAGGAGACCTGGGTTTAGACTCTGACTGCTTCATCTACTGCCTGGTTGTTTAGCCTTGAGCATCTTATCACCTTGTCACAATCTTGGCATTCTTTAATATAAATAGGTCCACTGACCCCCATTCCCACAAGATTGCTATGAGAATGGCATGGGAAACATAGTAAGTGCTTGATAAAAGTTCACCATGCTGGTTAGTGGCCTCAGAGAGGTTGTGAGGGGCTCGTGAAAATGAATGAGAAGTGGATTTTCAACCTCAGGAACCAGCACCACCAGAAGCTCATTTCTGTTGCTATTTACCTGTGAGTCTCCATCCAGCGCTGCTTGGGCGTACATCTGCACAGACAGCTCAAGGTCTTGTGACTGGTTTTGGCGGCCATAGTAGTAAAGATCTCCCATTTTCAAATATGCTGCAGGACAAGAATTACAGGTCCATTTGTCAAATGGTTTGATTTCAGAGCGATATTTTAGAAGAATGACTCATTTGCATTACTTCAAATTTTTTCCACCAGAATCTGAATACAGATACATCTTTAGGTTTCCTTGCTGTTAGGAGGGGGAAAATGGTTTTTTCACTGAGCACCTCCATTTCTGGACACATTTTCTTGCTTGGCTGGGTAGCTCTCCTACATGGAGACTACCCAGTGAAAATCAGTCCAATCAGCCAAGGATGTTTGGGGTATCAAGGTTTCACTGCCTGGGTTTGATGATTGATGAGCATGTCTTTACTCTGTTTAAGCCATATGTTTTATTTTTTCTCTAAGGAAAAATTTTAAGAGTGTATGTCTCTCTCAATGTCCAATCAGAAAAACAATCCACATTGGACTATTCAAAACTGGGATTTTGCAGCTGGCTACGGGTGTTGGAAGAGCTGAAAGGGCAAATGGGAAAGAGTAGGCAACCCAGAGATTAGCAATGCAGGAAGCTACAACCTTCCCAGAACCTGGGGCCAGCTGAGACCACAGAGGATGGACTGCCAGGCAGGAGCTGGAACCATGGAAATGCAGCCATTGACAGAGATACAGCCCAAAGCAGACACAGAAGTGGAGAAATGTTTGGGCTTCTCACCTCTCCCACCCTGAAATTTCCTGCCTGCCCCTCCCATTGGCTGAAACTAATCAGATGCAAAGGGGTCTGGGAACTGTAGTTCCTGAGGGTCAGCCTCCTATCACACAGAGCATAACCAGGTAGACAGGGAATCCATCTGAGGGCAAAAGGGTAAGTGGCCCAGGGACTCTCCAGAATAGCTTTCTATTATGAATTCTCACTGATTCCTTAGAAAATGGTGGATCTAAGCATTCAGTAGACGATGGATGAAGAGAAATGCACTGCTTGAGATTGAGAGCCGAGTTTAGGCAAGATCTTAATAGCTGAGATTTTTCACTCTCTTTCTTAATTGTTTAGAAATATCACACTTCACACAAAGCTGTTAGATGTTCCCTGTTACTAAAGATTAAAAGCCTCCAAAGCTTCAATTTAGCACCCGTTTCTCTATACATACCAAATGAAGGAGCATCGATTTGAAAAACAGAGAAATTATAGTATCTCCACACACAATTAACACCCAAGTATCTCTTGGCCAGGTCCTAAGGGAACGAAGGGGGAGAAAAAGTTAACTCATTAATATTTTGGCCAAGTGACTGATTTTTGCCTCCATAAAACCCAATTCATTATCCTTAACCTTAGAGCTTCTAGTCTGAGGAGAATACATTTACTTACTGGCCTCTCCTCACAGATGTGTGCTAAATTTGTCTGTGACACTTCAATTCCAGTTTCTGCTGCTAAAACATAATACAGCAAAGCTTCGTGCCTAAAAATAGATGATTAATAATAAATTTCATATAGTGGCTCTTACTAATATTCACAGAGAGCTTTATATTCACACATAAGAGGGCAAAAAATAAGCAGTTTTTTTAAAAGCACAAAATCATGAGTTTTTTTTTTTTTAAATAAATACTGTTGTTAAAAATACTGCATGCACTGATTTATTTTCTGTCTTAAAAGGCTGAACTCACAGATAAGGTTGGGGAGCTGGTTGATACAACAGCGACCTCTACTGGCCGAACGACTCATTGAGTGCTGCCTGGGGAGCTGTCTATCAGCTTTGGGTCCTTGAAATCCTCCATCCTCCACCCTCGCTTAGAGGAGATAAGTGGTATTAAGAAAAAGCTCTGTGCTTTCGAGTCCTGTTTTGTGAAGGGCTTTATGAGGCTTAGGACTCTGAACAAGCTTAATTAAAGCTGAGCTTTTGTGGTACATCATAAGTTTGGCAAAGGAGAGGCAGTTTACAAGGGGCTTGATACCAATGGTCAAAAACACATTAAAAAAAAAAAGTATTCAAGACCACTGGTAATTGAATAATTGCAAAACAATGAGACCACTTGTCATCTGTTGAAAGACTGGCACCCGATTCATAATCTGGGTAACAGCAAAGGCTTGGGGAAAATGGACATATTTCTCTAACTACTGCTAGTGGGAAGCCAATTAATGCAATTGTTAAATGTGAGAGCCTTACAAATGTACATACCACCTGGCCCAACAATTCTGCCTCATGAAGGTTTATTCCAAGAACCATATGCAAAATAGAGAGCCAACGGTAATTTGCTGTAAGGCTCAGGAAACTCAAACAGGGGCTCTGTATCAACCTAGAGGTGTGGGATGGGGAGGGAGATGGGAGGGAGCTTCAAAAGGGAGGGGATATATGTATCCCTATGGCAGATTCATGTTGAAGTTTGACAGAAAACAGCAAAATTCTGTAAAGCAATTGTGCTTCAATAAAAAATAAATTAATTTTAAAAAAGAAAAAATAATAAATAAAAAAAATCAGAAACATATGCAAAGACTGTGACAATAGAGCTCATGTCAGATCTGTGTATACGAATGATGACAAC
The DNA here is from genome assembly GCF_019320065.1 of Cervus canadensis. Taxonomy (NCBI): domain Eukaryota; kingdom Metazoa; phylum Chordata; class Mammalia; order Artiodactyla; family Cervidae; genus Cervus; species Cervus canadensis. Next base: position 19,773,168 of record NC_057404.1, on the reverse strand, counting down.
ATCAAAAACCCCACAAATATCTGAAAATCAGTGACTAGTTCAGTTAACCCATGGTGCAGCCACTTTCAGAGGAGATCATTAAAGTGATGTTGAAGAAGAGCATTCGAAATCGTAGAAAGGTGTCTATGCCAAATTTTCCATTGCGTGAGAAAAGCAGGATAAAAAACAGTGCAATCTCATTTTTGCAAAACAAATGTAAAACTGAGTACACACATGGACATACATATGCAGAGAAAAAACAACTACTTAAAATGGTCTACCAAAACGCCAACAGTACTTATCTCTAGGTGCTGAGACTGCAAGTGACTTTTTTTTTTAACTTATCTGATTTCCTCCATTTTCTTTTGTGTTACCCTTTTCATAAGTTAAAATTTTAACTATACATGGTTGTTTCTAAAGCTTATTTTCCATTTTCAGTGGCTGACATTAAGAACACTTTGTTAACTTTAGCTCCATCTCAGAACTGTTTAAGAAAGGGCGGGGAGGGGGCTGGAGGCAGAGTCATTTTTTCTTTTGTTGGCTACACCTCATGGCATGCAGGATCTTAGTTCCCCAACCTGGGATCCAATGGAAGTGCAAAGTGTTAATCACTGGACCCCCGAGAAAGTCCCAGGAGGTCATCTTTTCTACATGGCTAAAGCAGCTCCTGGCAGGCCTTCCCATGGGGACAGAGAGAGATGATCGGGGGTCAAATTAGGACAGGCAGACCTTCAATCAGACATCCCAGGTCATGGCTGCTGAGTGTGCTGATTTCTGGCCTCCGAGATACCCAAGGCAGCTGACCAATTAGGCATGACTCACGCTCAAGAGATAAGGCTGGCTAAGCAGCCATGTAAGGAGTGTAGACAAGCCACGTGACAAGCCCACAACTGCGGCTGCAACAACACAGAAAGCCCCAGGCGTTTTCTTACACGGCCTTGAATCGTGTTTGGTGACAAGAATCCTCAGAGTGGACCCTAGATGGAGGACCCTCGAGGAAGGTTGAGCAGCAAGTCCCATCCTACAGTAAGGTCCCATCCCAAAGGTCTTATCATCTCCAACACTCAGGTTTGCGTCAGTGCCTCAGTTTCCCCCAGGGATGGATGAGGGAAGTAGATGGAGTAGGGTTATCAGCCCAAGGTCAGACGTCACACGGGCTCCCTGCCTTCATGGAACAGGGCTCATATTACTGCAATCTAAGAAAATGAGTTTTTCTCAGACAGTGGTTGGGCAGACTGTTAGAATTTGGGAGCAGGGGACACAGGTTGACATTTCCTATAGAAACAAAGTAACTAGGATAAATTTTATAAAGACAATACCTTGTCTCTAAAGTTACTTGGGTGGTGGGATAGAGAAGAGAGGAACACATTTTATAGGAAGACTTCCACTGACTGGGACTTTCCAGGTGGCTCAGTGGTAAAGAATCCGCCTGCCAATGCAGGAGATGCAGGTTTGGTCCCTGGGTCTGGAAGATCCCCTGGAGAAGGAAATGGCAACCCACTCCAGTATTCTTGCCTGAGAAATCCCATGGACAGAGGAGCCTGGTGGCTACAATCCACGGGGTTGCAAAGAGTCAGACGTGACTTTATCAACTAAACAACAACAACAATCTTCCACTGACCAATTATTGTGTCAGTAGATGCCAGGAGGAAATTTCACAGAATTCTCAAGCGTATACTTCGAGGAAGCACTGAAATCATCAAAAAGAGGTCTAAAAACTTTGACTTCCTGGAGATCCAGTGATTAACACTCTGTGTTTCCACTGTAGGGGGTGCAGATTCAGTCTCTGGTCAGGAAACCAAGATCCCACACACCCAGGGGCATGAAAAAAAAAAAAGTAAAAGTACTAAACAGAAATCCACCTCTGTCTTCCATTTTACAGAAGCCATGGAATCCAAAACCACCACCATCCATTTTCACATATTGAAGAGTGAACTCTAGACAAGTGTCAGAACACTGAAGACCAGATTTTCTCAACTTATGACGACTTCAGTCAGGACACCTCTGCAGAAACCCTATCTACATTCAGCTTCCCAGGACTTTGCTCTTACTTGTGTCTCAACTGAGATTGCCTGAAAGTGTTAATTACAGATATTTCTATCCTTCTATTCACAGGATAAACATTTACTCAGTATTTTCTCTGTGTAGGGGGCCCAGAGACAAGCCAGAAATCTGTACTATCCTTCCGTGAACTTCCTCAAGCTTTAGGAAGCTGTCCAGGGTGTCCAACTTTATTTCCAACGTGCTAAAGTGAACTAGTCACCCATGCAGTCATTCTGATGGAGATTGGGGTGGGGGTGCAGAGAGAAGCGGATCAAAGAGCGAGTGTAGGGGCACATTTGCTACCCTCCCACTTCAGACACGGCACATCCATTTATAGAACTTTTATAATGATACATCTTAATAATCAATCCTTTGGCTGCTTGCTGTGAACTGTGAATTTGAGTTTCTCTGAGCAGTTTCTCAAACAATCCAATTATTTTCTCTGGATTCTTTTCTGCCAATGCCTGAAGCAGTCCAAACTGGAAGTCTGTGTGTGTATATATATATATATATATATATATATATGAAAAAAAAATCCTGGGGTCTCAGCGGAATTTAGGACCCTGCTCCAAGGCAAAAAGACGCATCTCTTTCAACAGGAATCTTGCATGCTTGCTTGTCTTGCCTCAAGCTTACTAGAATCTGGCTAACCTCCTGGGTTAAGTGTTTGGGGGGTATAGTTAAGACAAAGGACAATAAAACACATAGCTCACAGATAAAACACACAGCAGGGTCTGCGGGAAAGAAATGAAACATGACAGGTGAGCTCTCCTTAGCTGACTTCTCCTGGTGTCCAAGGATAGCCTCGGGCATGACAGCATTATCTTCCGTATTTTGCCTAAGCAGCAAAATGCCCTTTTCTCAATCATGCTCCGCTTTTAAACTATCCCATATAAATCTCAGAACAACACAGAAAAGCACAAGCTCATCAAACTGACACATGTGATTTGAAAATAATGCCCAGAATAAATGCACTCACAAAAAAATGAAAAAAGAGGTGAACTTGGGACATTGATGGATGATTTAGTTCTATTACAGCAAAATAGATGGGACCCCAAAAATGCCACGTTGTGGTGTGAGGAGGCCAATGGTCATACATTTCCTGCTTAACCCCTGAGGCATCTGGAAGCTCAGAGAGAAGGAAAAGAGAAAAGCTCTTTGTCTCAAATATACTTTGACAAAGATACTCCCACTGTAATGGGTACTAGGTTTTTCTTCCTGTTAGTAGGAAAAGATCTCAAGTCCAGATGAAGCCATATCTTTAATAATACTTAGCATCAGCATCAGAATTCACAAAGATATGAAGAAACAGAAATTTATATGGGGTTGACAGGAGTGTAAATGGGTAAAATATTTTGGAAAACAGTTGACGTTGTCTTGTAAAGTTGAACACATGGCTAGCCTGTGTGACCTTACTCCGAAGCGTGTATTTTTAGATCAATTCTTCCTACATGTACTAGGATATACATAAAAAATGTGCATGGCTACATTGTTCTTTAGGGAAAGAACCCAAATATGTGTTAATATGAGAACTGGTAAGTAAGTTGCAGTATATGACAGCAGTGAAAGTAAATGACCTACATGTATCTAAAGATATGCATCCCAGAAATATCAGGTTAAATAAGCATGATGTTTATTTATGAAGAATTACATATGATATGGCTCTAATGATATGAAGCTCAGAAACAAGTCAGATCTATTGCTCAGGATTATATCCATATATAGCAAAACTATAAAGCAAGCAAGGGGCAAAGGGACAAAAGACTCACGAAATGGTTAGTTCTAGATCCTGAGGACTGGGGTGGGTTTCATCTGGGAAGAACATGCAGGGGGTTTCAATTGTCTATTTTCTTAAACAGGATGGTAGGGTTACAGATGTTCATTTTATTGTTATGCTTTACAACTTGGACTTCCCTTGTGGCTCATCTGGTAAAGAATCTGCCTGCAATGTGGGAGACCTGGGTTTGATCCCTGTGTTGGGAAGATCCCCTGGAGAAGGAAAAGGCTACCCACCCTAGTATTCTGGCCTAGAGAATTCCATGGACCATATAGACCATGGGGTAGCAAAGAGTCGGACACGACTGAGTGACTTTCACTTTGGAACTTACATACATATTACATATTATTGGTATGCAACAATTATTGAGTGATAAAAGAAGTGGAAACAAGTTACCTGGCTCAGGCCGCAGCTCCAGCTCAAAAGCTCAGCTCCTTTAACCTGGATTCTGAACTAACTCCCCCATTCAGGCTCTCCCTTCTCTTCACCATAATTTGCAGCTGTTTGTTTAAGCATCTCAGAACCCACCTCTGTCACATCACTACCCTCTCCCCAAACCCTTATTGGCTCCCCACTACTTGACAAACTAAATAAAAACTATATAACTGCTATTCAAAATCCCATAACACAGCACCTCTTTGGTCTTGTCATATACCACTTCCTTTTACGAATTTTACCCTCAAGGCAAACTGGGTGGCTTAAAAATTTCTAGACACATCCAGAATTTTCCTGTTTCTTTGCTTTCTGTGATCCTGTTCATTACTGTGAAAGTGTTAGTCGCTCAGTCATGTCCAACTCTTTGTGACCCCAAGGACTGTAATCCACCAGGCTCCTCTGTCCACAGAAATCTCCAGGCAATACTGGAGTGGGTTGCCATTCCCTTCTCCAGGGGATCTTCCCACCCAGGAATCGAATCCAGGTCTCCTGCACTGCAGGCAGATTCGTTACCATCTGAGCCACCAGGGAAGCCCAGAGAAGTACTATGACCAGGTGGAAATTCCACCCATCCCTCAAGGCCATGTAGTGTTACTTCCTTTATAAAGGCTGAACTAAGTGCCCCAACCAGACTCCATCTTTTCTTCCTCCGAATCCCTGATGCTCTTCATATATTGCTCATGGCTCTTCAGTGATGGTTGTTCTGTCTACTTGTCTTAAATCATTCTCTCAGTAGTTATTGAGTACTTCCTAGAAGCCATTAGGTGCTAGGCACTGGGATACACATCACAGGGCGATCAACAAGTAAAGAGCCATGATGACCCATGCAAGGACCAAGGGACTAAGGGTTAGGCAGGACTTCTGGGCAGAGGGAACAGCAAGTGCAAAGGCCCAGAGGTCAGAGAGAATATGGGCCACCTGAGAAACTGCAGGCAGTTTAGCACCAGGAAGAGATGAGGCAGTGAGCTGCCCCCAGTCTTACCTGTGACATCCCCTGCAGCTATGGCACCCTGCATCTAAATGTACTCAGGAAAATCTGCTGAACAGAACCCAAACTCACTAACCGTGGAGAGCACACTTAATCCACCCCCACCGCCCCCCCACTGCTCCCAAATCAATCATGTAATGCGGCTGAATATTCTAAGAAGGAAAGCAGGCCACTACAGCTTAATCCCTCTTGACCTTCACAGAAAATTTTTAAATGTGCTCCCTGAAGTGTTTTGTGATGTTAAATTCAAAAGTCGGCAAGAAAGCTAAGCTATTAGCAGATACCCTCTTTATGGGAAAAAGTGTGAGACATCTTGGGGTTTATGTGTGTGTGTGTGTGTGTGTGTGTGTGTGTGCGCGCGCGCGCGTGCTGGGGGTGTTTACATATGTACTCTTCCTTTGGGAAAACCCCACATAGAAACATTTTGATGTTTGAATGCTTAGTTTCCCTAAGAAGTTGTCAGGAGCAAAGAATGGGAAATGTGGAGGGTGAGAAGCAGAAATGAGCTAAGGTCAAACTGGAAAGTTCTATAAATTGAAGTTTACTTGGGAAAAATGATAAACAGCACACAAATAGTAAGGTGTATCAATTGGGAAAAGATCATTTCATTAAAAAAATTTCTTTCTCATTATGCAAAGTGAAGCCACAGATGATAAACATCTACAAGATGATACTAATACACAGTTTTATTCAGTGCTTTTTTTCACGTGGCCCATTTCACCTGCATTTTTCTAATTTGAGATTCTCATTCACTGTGATGCTATCTGTGGATTACCTGAGCATCCATGAACCAAAGAAGGAAACGGCCTTCTTTGCGACTTATATTTTAATTTTTAATTAAAGTTCAGATCAGAGCACAATCAATGATAGGGCTGCTCTAATGTCTTTGAGGTGGTGGACCAATAGGATGTGTGCTGATTGGCATTTGCCTTTTAGTTATTAAGGAAATATCCAGATCATTTAGGCAATAAACAAGCACACAAATGTAGCCCAGAGAAAAGTAAGATGGACCATGAGGCCTGAAAACAGAGAACAGAGAGATGGACTCAGGTAGATCTTGGAGAGGAGTGCCCTTATATTTGTAAAATCAAGTAACTGGAAATGGGGTATTTATTGGTCCTCATGTGTGGGGTTTCACCCCATTTCTTCATACAGGGGGAGATTTGCTAACTCCATCAGAAGATACTTAGAGAGGGGGAGTCTATTTGGCTGTGATACTTGAGGTCTGCTGAGTGACTTCCAGCAATCCTAGGGAAAATGGAGCCTAAGCCCTAAAGAAACTGCTTTCGCTCCTTCCCACGAACAAGATAGAAATCCTGGACTTCCTGTGACGTGCCAGTGAGAGGCAGAGGGTCAGCAGGGATCCCCTATGCTGTCTCCAGACTCTGAAACCAAGCAGAACGAGCTGAAGGGAAGAAAAGTCAACGCATTCATGTGTCTCTCAACTTGATGAGTGTGGACGCTCCCCCTAGAGAACTAATTTTTGCGTATAATTAAACATGGAAATACTATGTTTTCTAATCAACAGCCAATCAGTCGGTGATTCTCTGAATATCATTACCAGGAGGCTGTGATTTCCCTGCGAATTGCTTTTTCAGTTGCATTTTAAGACTCCATCTCCTAAGAATACACTGACAGATTGAAAGGTGAGGACTGAGAAAGTTCAGACGAACTTACCACGAGCCCTCCAGGTAGGCATTGAGGCCTTTGCGAATGACATGACCCAAGTAGCCATTTTTCTCAGCTATGTGCTTTGCCCATCTATAAAGGAAACAGAGGAGAAAATATCCAAACTGTGGCAAATTAAATAATTTCTTTTTACTTCATGTGATTTCAATAAATCTCACTTGGGGAATATTTTGCTTCTTAGAATTGTTATGGAGCCACAAGTTGGAACTGAATGTTAAGAAGGGAGAGAGAGATATACTTTGGGAGCACTTGAGTTCAGTGCCCTTTATAATGAATGCTTAAGAGTTGTCATTTTTTGAAACAAAAATGTGAAAAGTGCTTAATGAAAAGAGTCTACCAATATGGAAAAAGATAACGTTAACCAGGAATTCTAACAAGTCAACGGCAGGAAAACAGCTCTCCCTGAACAAAGAGAAGAGATGTTGCCAAGAAGATTAAATGAACAGAGTTACCTGATAGGTGTAGACATACTGAGAGGAGATTTAAACAACACAAGGAGAATGTGAATATCAAGTACATAGGAAATGAAAAGTACACAGAGAGATAAGCAAATAAATAATAATTATTAGTAGTATTCCATAGAAAACAAAAAGTTATGCAAGAAAGAGTAGTCACAGCACACTACATGGTCAGCTATGAGCAGCATTAAATGGTAAAAATACTGGGTTGGCCAAAAGAACTTTTTTGGCAAATCCAATAATATGAACCCTGATACCAATCCAAGCAAAATGATGATGTACTCGTGGGGAAGATGGGAGAAGGTAGGAAGTGTGACCATGCAGGGCAGTTAGAAGTGGCAGAGTGAAAGAACTATGTATAAATTTGTCTTTTCCCAGTGACACATCATTAGACAAAGTCTGTAGTGAGTATAATAAGAAATAGTGGTTTAAGCATGTTATTTAGACATAGAGGCAAATAAAAAGAGAAATAATTATTAATAAAACAGAAAAAGTGATTTATTCTAGGCAGCAGGAAATGGTATGTGGGTGGGGGATAGAGACTTCCTATTTTTCTTGTCAAATTATTATTCTTTTTAAATTTAAATTCTTTTTAATTTGACTCTTTTTGTGTGTATGTAACTGATAAAAGTTACATTTTAAAAATGAAAAAAAAAGAAAAAAGAACTCTATTTTCTCAGACGTGGTGAACACAGTATACGGCTTTCCCTTGACAAGCAGCATCTGATAGGTTCTTACACAACAGCCTTCTCGGGATCTCGTGGGAACGTCTCCAGGTTGCCCGTGACATAGTACAGAGAACACCACAAAGTTCCTTCCATGTGTCCGCCTTGTGCAGCCTTATGGAAATATTCACCAGCTAATGTCTGGAAAGAGATGAGCAAACGTCAGTGTCATTAGTGAGACATCCTCCTGGGGAGGCTTCATCAGAGCTAAGGTCGTGGGGTAGGTTACACGTGACTTAATCATAGTCTTATAACGTCTGATATCTTTAAGAAACCAAGTCAAGTTCCAGGAAGACAATCACAGAAGCTTCTCGACAGGATAACCTTGACTGCAGCTATTCTGTTAAGTTTACCCAATAAATAAGATAACAGTATGAATGTCATTATCACCAGGTATCCTCACATAAACCCCCTGCCAGCCAGACAGAAGACCGCAGCAGAGGTCACACCTGGTGAAACTTCAGGCATTTGCTTTCCTAACCTCACTTAATACCTTTTTTCAAACTCAGATGCAAAAACTGCAGTTCCGGTAGGAAAGTGAAAATTAGAAAATGACAATGAAAAAATCCATTCTAGCAGATGTGTGGGAGGGCTAACAGACATTTGCAATGCATAAAAATACACAGCCTCCTATGTAGTCAAAGAGAGGTAGAGGGAAAAGAGAAAACAAATGCTTAAATGGGTAGATGCGCCACTGATTATCATTATTTTTCCCCAGGCAGTTAACTGCCATTTTTAAGCGAAGGCTTTGGAGTCGATGATGCCATGAGATGGTTGGATGGCATCACCAACTCGACGGAATGAGTTTGAGTAAGTTCCAGGAGTTGGTGATGGACAGGGAAGCCCGGTGTGCTGCAGCCCGTGGGGTCGCAAAGAGTCGGACACGACTGGGCGACTGAACTGAACTGAGCTTGGAGTCAAACAGGCCTGGGTTCAAATCCCAGCTCTGCTCCTTACTAACTGCGTAACTATGAGCATGTCAGTTAAACTTTCCAACTAAGTTTCTACATGTCAGTTTCTACAGAGGAAACATGTGGCTTCTGATAGTAGCTATCATGAAAATTTGTCATGAAGATTAAATAAGATAATAGATATTTGAGGCTTGGTATGATATTTTACCAAAAATAATTCTCTCATTTCCCACCCCCAAATCTGCTGCTACGGCTTGCCCATCTGTCTGAATACTACCTTTTTTCCCATCTCAATAAATGCCAAACCCTCTGGAGTCAGCCTGACTCCTCTCCCCGCTTCACACCTCACATCCAATCACCATCAAATTCTGTCCTCTTGACCTTCAAAACAGATCCAGAATCTAGTCACATCTCAGCCCTCTTTCTGATACTGCCCGTCCATTCTCATTTGGATTCAATGCATTAATCCCCTGCTTCTTCTTTCCTAAACTTTTAATGTTGTATTGGAGGATAGCCGATTAACTATGTTGTGATAGTCTCAGGTGGACGGCAAAGGGATTCAGCCGCACATATGCGTGTTTCCATTCTCCTCCCAACTCCCCTCCCATCCGGGCCGCCACGTAACAACACGGAGTACAGAGTTCCGTGTGTTCTACAGTAGGTCCTTGTTGCATCAACCCCCTGCTCTTGCTCTTCTCTTCCTCAAGCCCATCTCCATCTGGACCCTGGAGGAGCCTTTTCCAACACAGCATATCCCTGCCCTGTTCAGAGCTGTCCCATCTTGCTCAGAGCAGCTGCCTGGGCACCTGCCTCCTTGACTTTACCTCTTCTGCCACCTCTTTTGCTCTCAGCTCCCGCCAGTTTCATCTCCCTGTTGTTCTCCTGCTGATCCCTCTTTCTGGAATGTTCTTCCCTCTTTCTGGAATGTTCTGCCAGATATTCACAAGACTCCTTTAGGAGTCTGTACAAGGTCACATTATCAGAAAGACCTTCTCTGATCTCGCTTATAATATAGCATCCCCTAGTCTCTACCTTCTGGGTCCTCCTCATCCGGCTTTATTTCTCCCCATATCACTTCCCTTCACTTTCCCTCATGCTCTACCTTTGCTTATCATCTTTCTGTCCCACTGAAATATAAGCTTCCCCAAAGCAGAGACTGTTCTGTCTGCTGCCGTATCCACCACTGCCCAGAAGAGTTCCTGGCAGAGGGTGGGTGTTCAGTTAATTCGTTGAGTGTAATGCTGTTCAGATTGTTATTACCACCATTAACATTATTATCAATAACAAGGGGCTTCCATTTCACACGGGAACCAGGTCCAACTCCACTTAAGTGTCTGACGTCTGAGCAAGTTATGAAACCTTTCAGAGCCTTGGTCGCTTATTCTGTTAAATGGATGTAGTAACATTTGCATTCCAAGAGTATAGTTAGGATGACATGGGATGGCACGCAGAAAGTATCTAAGAGTATATGGCCCAGAGGAAGTGTTCAGCAAACACTGAAGACTGCCATTACTATTTACATTATTTTTATTAAATCCGATCTCATACCTGGCAATCCTTTTTGGACACAGCCCTCTTTGCTTCCAGTAAGATCAGCAATCAATCTCTGCACCATCTCTCTTATTCTCATCTCGCCTCATCTCCCACTCCTCTCCCCAGCGCAAGCCTCCTCCTCCATGAAGCCTTCCTGACTGCTTTGGCTTTCCCCATTTCCCCTTTCCAGAACTGCTTGGGTCACAGCGATTAGAACACACTTGGCCTTTGGCTAATGCCGGTTTTTGCTCTGCACTCTCTTGTCTTCTTAACTGGGCCCTTGAGTTCCTTGAGCTCATGATCTGTATCTCGGGTGGTGTCTGTACTGGGCTGGGCACACAGTACACCTGCTTCCTGACCAAGTGTCTGACCAGCCGGTCACAAGGCTTACCTGATTCCTTCCAGGAACTCCTGGGAAAATGCCATCCAAGTACAGGACTCCAAGATTGTATGAGGCATCTGGGTTCCCCATTTCTTCCGCTTTTAACCAGTACTTAGCTGCTTTGGCATAATTTTTCTTGAATTTGTGGTAATACCATCCCAGGCCGTTGACTGCCTGATGCAACCCCTAGATTTTAGAACAACAAGAAAGAAATGACTTTTTTTTTTAAATGAAAATTTCTCTAAAGAGAATCAGTTGTTGTGAAAGCATTCTGCCAGAGTCTGACAAAAACCTTTCCTGTCTCTTTTTGGGGCCAGATGGCATTAAAGAAATGCTAAGTGCTAGAAAACATGAGGCCACCTCAAAGTCTTCCCAGGAGGACTTCACCAGCCTGCTGTCGGGATTTCTGCCTTCCACCTCAGCCATGATGCTGGCCTCGAATCATCACTCGGCCCCCGTGGACTGTTTAGCAATGCCCTTGTCTACAGAAGGCCTTGTGTTGCCCTGAGTATCAGCAACGCCCTTGAAATTCACAAGCACTCAACTGCGACAGGAGGCCGGAACCTGCTCTGGCTGGGCTGATTTCTAGGTGACCTGCCAGCCGTCTATTGATTACTCTGCACTGGATACCAACACATCATCTGAGGGAAGAAGCCGCAATGGTCTACTTGTAAAGCTCAGGGGCTATGGGTCTGCTTAGCAGACAGGTGGAGTGTGGCTGGGCCTGAGGCAGAGGGGAGGGGGTAGAGAAGGGAGGTGGCTTCAGAGGTGTGTCTATACCTGGGATTGGACCACAGAAGGGCTGGTTCTTGTGAGTCTAGGGTCAAGTCTCCTTGTTCTTGCTGATTCATGCTCTCAGGGGCCCGCTTCCGCCCTCTCCAGGTGCTCCCACCTGCTTCTATACGGTAGCCTCCAGCCTGGCTGTCGAAGGCTTAGGAACCCTGCAGGGGTGTGAGTGTGCAAACCTGGACATTCGGGTCTCTCATTCCTGCTTTCCTGCCAGATCAACAAGACCATGGACAAGCAGGTGAAAAAAGGATTAGAGAGGCAAAGGGTGAGTGCCCTTGCATCTGTGAGACAGGTTAAGAGTCCAAGTGTGGAACAAAATCTCTTTCCCCTCCCCTTTTGAGAAGTGAAGAACAGGTGTCCCTCAACTATGGATGCCAAGATCCCAGCCTGCAGCCTTTTCGTCTGCGAGGGCTCCCAAAACCCTTTTAGTTTTTACACTGGACTCCAGGTGCCAGGAAGACCAGGAGAAAGAAACTGCCAAAACCCATTGGAATAGATGCTCTATGAAGGCAAGGATCTTTATTTTGTATTCCAAGCACCTGTGTTAATACTTGCATACAGTAAGTGCTCAATAAATACTTGAGAAATGAACCAATGGATGAGAGCCATCCCTTGAATGCCAATGACACCCAAAACAGAATCCAAATCCTACATGGAGAGTAGTGCTCAGAGTCACAGGCCCTCAAGATAGCTGACGCTTGGCACAGTATCAGTGCTGTGGATCAGTCATAGAAACATTCTTCCTGAGCCTCGGGTGGTACCAGATGCAAGGCAGCCTCCTGAGAAGTTGCAGGATGAATGTATTTCCGTGAAGTGACAGACCACGCCATATTATAAAGTGGCAAGAACTAGCTTTGGAATAAGCCTATGGAATTTACATCAAAATGGTTTCTGTACTGCTCACCTCCATACGCATAGGTTTATTCAAAGGTACCTGTCATCACTCAAAACATCAGCAGAAATTTCTTTAGAAATTGTATTGGGACCCAGGTCGGGAGCCCCACAAGAAATCTTGTTTATTTCTTCATGCTCACACCTTATTCTGGACATTTCCAGCTGTATCTGCAGATTTACCTTCAAGTGACTTTTAGCTAATTCCAGACATCAAACTCTGTGCTTCACCATGGTGCCTGACAAAGAGTAAGGGCTTAATAACTCCTTGCCAAATGAATGAGTGAGAATCATGTAACACTCTTAAGAATGCGAGTACTCCAGGCTATAAAACTGCATTTCCTCTAATATTCATCTCAGCTCTGCTAAAAGCACGCTCCGAATAAAGCACCTTAGACGACAACTCACCACTAGCATGCTAAAGAGATGCAAATTTCACACCTGCCAGGAAGCCCCACTTTAGGGTGCTCTAGAACTATGCCCTCAATGACCAACATTAAGCAGCTTTTTTATTTCTGCACTATAGTCTGTGTCAGGGTTGGGAGCTTGCGTGTGTTTCAGCCCATTCTGTCTCCTGGGTGACGTGCCCTCTTGAGACCACACAGGTGGAGAAAAAGCCTCTTGACTCTCTGACTACATGCTCCAACTTCCTAGTCTACAGGAAAAATAGACTCTCTAAGCTTCCTAAAAAAAGTGTGCGAGGAAGGAAAATCGGCATGGTTACTTTAGGAATCTTTGTAGTTAGGGCAAATATTAGCAGTCTTGGGATGAAGGTACATTCAAGAGCCTGAAGGGCTATAAAGGACTCTATCTAGGTTGTAGAGTTACAGTGGTTTCTACCAACCCATTTATTTACAAATATGTATGCATGCATATGTGAGTGTGCATATGAGTGTGCATGCATTGCGGGGGTGTGTTTGCACATAGGGATATGTTGTGCATCCCTGCTTGTGTGTATGTGTGTGGGTGTATCCCCTCACAAGCAATATTACAACCTCCATTCTGCACTGCAATACTGAAACTCGTTGGCTTGAAGGTTACTTTGAAGAATAAATAGTGACAAAAAGAAAATAATTTCTAAACCCAGCAATAAACTTGATAAACAGTCCTTTTATTAAAGCACAGAGAAGGAAATGAGCACTGGGCATGACAGAGTTAACCCAGAGGATTCAAGATTCAGAGGAATCAGGCTTTTGGTTTTCCTAATTCATTGGCATTTATATCCATTCAGTTTCAAGGAGCCCCTGCTGCTGCTTGTTATTAGGGCAGCCCCTGATTATAATTTTAGCCTTCAAACATCGTCTGAATTCTATTGACTGGAAAGTGAGTTCGCCTTTTGAAGTTTGCCATCCCCATTGTGCAGGTTTCTGTGTATGTGTTGTAGCTCAAAAATGACTAATCGCTGCAATGCTAGCGACCCCTCCCTCCCCACTGCATTTCTATCTTCCTCGGAAGGCTAGCCATTCACTCTCCTAGACTTGTGAACACATGGGTGGGTGTGTGTAGGCAAAGGCTTCCCTCTGACAATATGCACAAGTGTTACCTTGGAAGCTGCTTTCTTCATCAGCTCTAAGGCAAGCCGTCTGTTCTTTTTCACTCCTTGACCCTAAACAACAAAAAAGAGCAATGATAAAAAAAAAAATAAACACAGAATGCACACAAAACCATCACACTGATTTGCCAGTGTTCAACAGAAGATCCTTAAAGCCCAGGCCTTCCCAAAGAAAAACCTAATCTTGAAGATTTCCATATGCAGAGCTATTACATCATCATCATAATTTTGAGTATATTTGCAGAACAGTGACAACAAACCTCCCCCTTCCTGTTTAGCATCATACAAAATTCCCCATTTGATCATCAAGTGAATCACACTCTCGTCAATCCACTGGTGCGGTTGGGAGAAGCCATGAATAAGGTTAAATGAGTTTGGTCATTCTGGTTGTGTTTTTCTGGAGATTACCTAACATGTGAGTCAGATAAAGCACCTGATCTGTGTCGGACAGTCAAGACTTATCAGGCTGGGACAACTCGGTTATCCCAGTTCCACGTGGGAGTCCCCAAGGTGGATCTTTGTGGCTTCAGAAAAGGCTGGAAGGTCAGCGGTGAAAGAGATCGGATCCCTTAGAATCAGTTCCTTCAGACACTGACAACCGACAAGCTTCCTCCAGCAAAATCAAGTTTTTCCAGCAGACGCGGTTTGTGGATCGCGAGAGAAATGGCTTTGGGGTTCTTGTCATAAGAGCAGAACTTCATGGGACCACTCTGGGGTGTCTGCGGGACTGCGCGGGAAAACGGTGGGCCCAAGGGCGGGACAGGAGGAGTCGCTGAGGGCTCTCTCGACATGGCTTTGACCATGAAGATGGCAGGTGAGAGGAGCTGGATGAAAACCCTGATGCTTCCAAGCTCACTTAGAGCCTTTGACCCCCACACCCCATGGAGTCCTCCTGGTCTCAGACTCAGCACTTGACAGGGTCACATGTGATATAATGTCAGAGGGCTTCGCAATGACTACAGCTATTAACTCTATTTAAATACTCAGCTCGAGTAATGAAGACAGCACTAGCAAACATCCCTGCATTAATTACCCTGGGCCAGGAGCTCTCCTGCCATATCTAATCCTTCCGACCCTAGCCATGGCGCTGCTATTACTCTCATCTGAGGAACCAACCCAGAAGCACACAGTGAATGCGGAACAGAGGCAGGGTTTGAACCCAGGCTCCAGAGCTCAGGTTTATAACTGCCACGCTGTGTTTTCTCCTGTATACTGTCATTTCCATGCTGAGAAAGTAAAATGATTCACAGTCTCCTTACAGAATACAAAAACAACATGCTGCAGAATCTGTCCTTAGAGTTCCAGGACCCAAAGTAAAACGGTGGATCCAAATAAAGGTTAAATTACATACATTGAGTTTCTACTCGACTTTAACTTACCTATTTAATAAAAACCGATGAGCTGAAGCAGGATGCAAGATGAAACTATTTTTCAGAAGTGGACCATTACTTCGTTTAATTAGAAGAAGAGGAAAGAGAAAAGGACGTGAAGGCTATTTGCAGTAACTAGACGGGGCAATAAGATAACCTTTTTGTACTTTGCAGAAAGCATCAGAACAATCAGGATGACAGAATGTTAGAACCTGGATGCACTCAAAGTTTATCTTCTCCAGCCTCTTTGTTTGGAAGGAATAAAACGGGGGCCCACAGGGGCTGACTAACCCAAAGCCTCTTAGTTAGATCTGCAAACAGACCTCAAGATACTCTCATTTCTAGACCAGGGATTTCCCAGTGTAATTATGTAATCAGAAGTGGGATGATTTCTTGCACAAAGACTATATACTCTGCAGAAGTCTGAGTAGCACTGGAAGCTGTTAAAAGAAAAATACGAAGTCCTGATGCATAGCAAATGCTCGGTGACTATTCACTGGATGAACTCATGGAGGACAGTTGCTGGAGTCAAAGTCCAAGCTCCATCCTCAGGTGTATATAAAATGGGACTGACTCGACCATCTTGGAAAAACTACAACCATCATTGTGGCACCATTTTTGAATACAGTAAGCCAAATATCCACACAAAACAATAAGCCACGTGCACACTGCCCTTCTTCCTGTTTGGAAGGTTCATTTTTTGCATGGGTTTTTTTTTATACTGAAAACACTTAAAGACACCTTTGGCCAGAGGTAAAAATCTTTCTCGAGATGTTGATAATGGGTTTTCTTCCTCCCACTCAGAGATAACTTAGAATGTAGGAAAACCAAAAAAACTTTCAGTTGTCAGAAACCAGACCCTGAAGAAACATTTTGTCACCTCCCATGCCATATATTTATATCTTTGGCTCTGCCTCTAGATTTCAAGCTCCTGGTAGGCAGAAATAATGCCTGAGTCATGCCTTTATCTTCTCCGCACTCCAGGCAATAACCAGCCCCATCTCTGGTGGACCGGTGTCTCTCCTCTGTACCTGTCTCAGTCCTGTCTTCCCCAGAGGACTGTGTCTGAGGCCCCAGAGGTCAGAAACGTGGCTCACGCAACCATATGTCCCTCCATCTAGCGCAGAGCCTGGCGTTTTGTCAGCCCTGAATGGGCATGTATTACATAAATACACAAATACATTGGCATATGGCTAAGAGTCAAACCACTTCTATGTTGATTTAACAACTACAAAGAAAAAGTCTGGGCTCTAAACTTGGAAACCGTAACAACCAATAGGTTTTAAGGCTTGGAGGGCTAGAGTCGCAGCTAGAGTCGTAGAGGCGTAATCTGTGAGCGACCACAACTGTGGTTCTGGAGATGAGCCCGGCCATGTGCATCCACGTCCTTGTTTGAAGATACTTGCTGTCTGTGGGCAGCTGCCTCCTTTGGGCCTGGACAAAGCCACCGAGGTTTTCCTTAGTAGAGCCAACAGCTTTCTATTTTTCCAAGGTGGGTGAATCGACGTCTCTGTGTTCAGCGGTGAAGAGCACAGACTTTGAAGCCAGACTGTCTGGATCCCAATCCCAAGTCTGAAATGTACCAGTTGTACAACCTTGTACGTGTACATGCATGCTATGTTGCTTCAGTAGTGTCCAACTCTTTGCAACCCCACGGACTGTAGCCTGCCAGGCTCCTCTGTCTATGGGGCTCCTTAGGCAAGAATACTGGAGTGGGTTCCCATGCCCTTCTCCAGGAGATCTTCCCAATCCAGGGGTTGAACCCATGTCTCTTAAGTCTCCTGCATTGGCAGGCCGGTTCTTTACCACTAGCACCATCTGGGAAACCCTTGGGTAAGTTACAAATCCTTTCTTAGCTTCTCTTAGCACACACATAAACAGAGATCATCATATACCATGGTAGCTATCTTTGCAAGGTTGTCTCGAAGACTGAATGTACATCAGGTAATAAGCACTGCATCAATTGAAGTAAACTACTGTTACTCTGTAAAGCATTTTGCAGTTCTTGGAGTCCCTTCTTTAGGTTCTTTCACTCAACCTGTGGTCATTACCAGTGTCCCATGAGGTCAGATAAGTCCAAGGATGCAGCTGCTGGTTGCAGAGGAGGGATTTGAACTCCACCTTCTGCCTCCTGGGCTAATGGTCTTCTCACCCATTCCCCTGCTCTCCTGTTGGCTTAAAACCAAGATCTTTGTTTTGATCAGAGAGACTGTTGGGATCCAGCCAAACATGCACTTCATCTCAGCTGTAATTCAACAATAGCTCTGCCTGATAAGAGAACTTGCAGCACCTTTGGGGGCTGCCAGCTATGTACCAATCCATAAAATAAGAGTGTCTCCTCCAGAATGCCACAGTGTTTGCAAAAGCCAAGAGAATCCAGGTGCCAAACCTAAGACTAATGATTACAAACAAGACCAGAGAACTGCTTCTGACTCTGCCTTTTCAGCAAATACCCCTTTCCATCCAGCCTGACAGAAGCAGATTCCGAGGCTCTTGGGTTACAGGCTCCCCGGTTGCCTGCACGCCTACATGAAACTGCTCAGGAAATCTGATAGGAATTTTGCAACCTCAGCACAAATCGAGTGATTCTTACCTTGAATAACACAATGGCGTAGTCGTATATTAACGCGGGGTCCTCAGTCTCCAGGGCACCCTTGGCATACCACTCGATAGCCGCTTCCGGGTTCTTGGCCACGCCTTGTTGGCCCCAGAACAGCATCTGGGCCAACCGTTGCTTTAAGACAGTGGCAATTTAAAACAATGACTTTCCTGTGAAATGCTTAACATACGTGTGTGTGTGCGCACATGTGCACATGCGCGTGGGTAGTGGCTCAGTTGTATCCAACTCTTCACGACCCCATGGACTGTAGTCCACCAGGCTCCTCTGTCCATGGGATTCTCCAGGCAAAAATACTGGAGTGGGTTGCCATGCCCTCCTCCAGGGAATCCTCCTGACTCAGGGATTGAACCTGTGTCTCCTGCATCACAGGAGGATTCTTTACCCACTGAGCCACCTGGAAAGCCCTAATACTTAACATACGTGACTTTAAAAGAGGGTAAGGCAAACCTAGTTTAAAATGTTTTTATATTGAGAACCAAGACTTAGGTAGACACATGCTATCTTTCTACTGGGGACCAGAGCCCTGAAGGTGTAATGGGTTAAATACAAGTTATTAACACAAATGATGTGTGTCAGGGGGATGTGGGTGTGTGTATGTGAATGAATGTACTATACCCACATCAGAGCTGATGGATCAACAACCACACCGTCTCCTCTCTTGAAACGCCCTCTCCTTTGGGAGTCACTGTCTGTCTTCTGGGCCCAGTGTAAGGCATGCATGCCTGTGCACATCTGTGGCAATCAGGGCATCTCCCTATGAGGCAGGAGATAGATGGGCTCCAGGCTAGGCATTTACAACGGGCCTCCTGTTTGCATTTCCTGAGACAGGAGGTAGGTGGGCTGCTGGTTAGATATTTACAACCAGCCTCCTGCTTGCATATTGAAACAGAAATAACAGAAACAGGGTAAATAGCCAGGCTTTGTCTCCTGAGGACACCTTAAGATAACAGACAAGGCAGGAAGAGAGGGGCTAAACCCTGTTTGAGGAAAGGATCATGAGGTCATATATTTCCCATTCTTGGGGCAAGAGAGACACTGCACATGTGCAGAAAGCTCCTTGGGGATAAAAAGGAGGAAGCACCACCCCATAATATGTGATGCCAAGGCCAGCCCATCGGCCTCAATCCATCTTGGAAACAGTCACACACACAGGGGAGGGTCCTAGGGTAGGTCAAGTACGAAAAAAGAAACCAGCTAATTGGCCAACGGTAAACAAAGACCCTGAAGAACTGCCTGATATAAATGATTTATATCATTATATCTATATATCTGAGGCACTAGAATGTCTGGTGGAGTTTGGGGACTGATCATAAACCCTGTGACTCTCTCTCCAATGGGTGCAGGTCTGACTACACTCAATGTCAAGAGTGACCAACTGGGCTTCCCTGGTGGCTCAGTGGTAAAGAATCTGCCTGCCAATGCAGGAGACACAGGTTCGATCCCTGAGCCAGTAAGATCCCACCTGCCATGAAGTAACAAAGCCCCTGCACCATAACTATTGAAGCCGGCATGCCCTAGAGCCCAAGCTCTGCAACAAGAGAAGCCACGGCAATAAGAAGCACGCACACCGCAACTGGAGAGTAGCCCTCACTCTCGGCAACTAGAGAAAAGCCCATGCAGCAACAAAGACCCAACAAAACCAGAAATAAATAAACAAATAAAATTATTTAAAAAGAATGATCAACTGACTTGCTCTGGCCGATGAAATGCGAGAAGTGCCCCATCTGAGCAGAAGCGTCAGGAGCCGCTGTGATATGTCACAGGGTGGCCCTGAGGCAATGGCTTTGGAAAGACATTTTGGTGACGCCTCTGTTAGCTTGGGCTCCTGAAGAACTATGCGAGCACAGCCCCTGCCAGCACCCCCAGTAGTGTGAACAGCAATACACTGGTGTTGTGTTAAGTCACTAGGCTTGGGATATCTTGTTATCACAGCGTAACCTGGTCCATCAGGGCTGAGGAAGTTTCCGAGACAGTGGACCACATTGTTACCTGAGCTGCCGCATTGCCTCGGGTAGCTTCATGCTTCAGCCACATAAAGACATCTCCATCTTCTTTGGTTTGTACCTTGAGTATTTCATCATCTTTTAGTCTAATTGTTTCAACATATGCCTAAAAGGGAAGGAAGGAATATAAGAAGGGAGGGAGGGAGGGAGGGAGGGGGGAAGAAAGGAAGGGGAGAAGGGAGAATGAAAATATCCAAATAATTTGGGCATGCAAAAGACATGCCATTATTCTTAAACCAGCAATTATTCCAATAAAAACTCACAAATAATGGAAATATGAGGTGTGTCCACAATGCCATAAGATCACATTCTTTTTAAATGAATGGATCACACGCCTTGCATCTAAATGGGCACTTTTGTTCCTATCAAAGCATTTGCCTTGGGAAGATGAAATTCACTCCGCTTTCTCTTCCTTTGCTCAAGCTAGCTCAGAAGTCCATCTCTGTGCCATCAGTTTTAGGGCCAGATTACACAAGGCATCAAAAAAGGTAAATCAATAAATTCTAAGCATAACCTTATTATTATGTTTTACTATCATCCTGCATGACTAACCCTTTTTATTTAGCAGGCTCAGCCTCCAATATCTTTTGGCTATTTCCAAAAATGAAATCTGCTCTGAAAAGAAAAGGGCATATTAACTCTGAGTACATGCGCAAGGATGCACCAGAGGTTCTAAGGAGGAACCCAAGGGGAAAGTTCACAAAATGCTTCCAATTTGCAAACAGCCTCCCAGGTATCTGCCTCCTTTGAAGAAAAGAAGGCTCATTTTTATGTATAAATTTTGGCTCTTTATCCAAAAAAACAGTCTTGTTGTTTCACAGTCTCCCCTTATATTTAATATATGATGGACTCTATCTAGTGCCAGAGGGCCTGGGAAGGGCTTCAAGGCCACAAGCAGATGGTGAAAAAATTGGTTCTGGATGAGGCTGGGAGAAAGAAGCTTTAGAGAACAAGGAGCTCGGCCTGATTTCCCTTCTGATCCTCTGTCAGTGAAGGGAAGGAGTTAGACATGTACACACGGCTGTATTTAAAATGGATAACCAACAAGGTCCTACTGTATGGCATAGAGAACTCTGCTCAATGTTATGTGGCAGCCTGGATGGGAGAGGAGTTTGGAGGGGAGCGGGTACACGTATACGTGTGGCTGAGTCCCTTTGTTCTTCACCTGAAACTATCACAACATTGTTAATCAACTATACTCCAATATAAAATTAAAAAGAGAGAAGGACTCAGATTCACAAGCTCTAGCCTGCAGCCCCATGCAACCAGAGGTCCCTCTCAGGGGCAGTAGAGGGCAGACTTGGGGATGGAGCTAGGACTCAGAACACAACAGGTATCAATTCCTGTTGGATGTCTAACCTTGACACACCACCCAGCAAATATCAACAACCAGAATAATGATGCCACCACCTTTGATTGAAACCATGTACAGGGTGTTTAACAAACATTTTTTTCACTTAATCCTCATTGCAGGACTGAGGCCCAAATATCACTGTCCTCAATTTATAGGCAAAGAACTGAGGCTCACAGGGTGAAACCGTGAACACAAGGTCACATTGTAGATTGGGCCTTGGAAGCCAGGTTGACCTGTCTCCAAAGAGAGTTTCTGACAGGCTCCCCGACAATGTCGCCCTCTAGTGGGAAGGCTCTGGAATCCTGTCTGGGCACTGGTCTCTATCTCATCCTTTGCTAACTGCAAGGCCAATAAGTAGGCGCTTCAGCTCAAACTCCAGGGGATACTCTGTCATCTGCGATGAGCCTGGAATTGGGTAGAAGCTCAGGCTGCTCAAATAATAGAATTCTCAGCTATGAGGTTTTTTTGGTCAACTAGGGAGTTGGGTATTTGATTTGGGATTAATTTTCTTCTTTTTCTTCTTTTGCTTTTTCCTTCTTAACTTTCTCATAGTACTTGAATGAAAGACATAGCCCAGGAAGACAAAGTTTCTATGCTGCAAGAATTTATACTCTTAGGTGTTTCTGCCACTCTCTGGCAGTGATAACATACCATAATCACCAACAAGGACTGTGTGTGGGGACCGATTGCTTGGTCCAGACTGACTCACTGAATCTTTGCAAACTCATAAGACAGTCACTATCAATATCCCCATTTCACACATGTGGAAAATGAGGCCCAGAAAGGTTAAGCAACTTACCTAAGTTCTTCAAACTAATGAATCAGACCCAGGACAGCTGGCTGTGAGAAAGTTCTCACCCAGCCTCACCACCCTGCAAAGGACTTATGCATCTGAGAGGAAGCAGATGGGGGTCTGGTTCACCATCTCCCCTTATACATAACGAATTCCATCTAATAGTGTCATGGTGGTGACATCAGATCTTTCAAATCACCCCAAGGGGATATGAATTCTAACTCGCCACTGTAGGCCTTGGGCCACTAACTTTATCTGAGTCTTAGCTTCTGCATCGATAAAAATGAAGTGTAGCATGGTATCTGCTATATCAAAAGCACTCTACCTACTAGCCATTATTTTTAATAGTGCAAAAGAGTTACAAACACTTAGAGAGTGTACAAAAAGAGTTAAAATCTAGGCTCTACTACTTGCTTGTTGTTTGACTTTGGGCAAGTTCTTTGGCTTCTCCGAGTCTCAGTTGCCCCATTTGTAAAATGGGAACAATACCTGTACTGACCTCACAAAGTTGCAGGAGGATTAAATGAGATTGTTTGTGAAGATCTTAGCGGAGCATCTGGCATATGGGAAGCTCTCCAGAATGGTAACTCATGTTTTAGGTCCTGAACTCATTCTAACACGTAAAAGGCCGACAGCAGTTTAGAATATTAGACCCCCTGTTGGTGTTTGCAGTTTTGTACAGCTCAGAGCCTTACGTTGTGGGGGTGAATTTCTGAGAGTTTGATGCTTTTGAAGATGGAAGGGACAGATCTGAGGAGGGAGTGTCAGGGCTGGAAACATTTGAGAGCATCATGCTGTGTGTTGGGCTCCACTCAGCACACATCATATGGATTAATTTATTCATTCTATCAACTCTGTGAGGTGGAGAGTGACATGGCAGTCTTTACTGGGGAAAAAATGTGCAGAGACAGAGAAGTGAGTGGAATTACCCAAGATTTCACACCCTATGAACAGCAGCCCTGGGACCTGAATCCAGGCAAACTGGCGTTGAAGCTGCACAATTGCCTGCCGCACCCCGGCTGGTAGTTGCATCTTTACAGCTCTGGGGTCCCCACAGTGGCAACCAGCAGCAGTCAGGGCCACACACCCAGGGCCTCCGTGAAAGTCAACCATCCACAAAGACATCTGATGAAGGAACAATCCCTAAAAGGGAGCAGTGTCAGACTGTTCATCCACCAGACATTTTGAGAACACATAATAATGCTTCAGATGGGAAAGTGACCAATCCTGGAAGAAGCTATGGTGTGGAGAAAGACCGGTGGGGGTGAGGGTTAGGGGCAGAGCTGGGGAGATGCTGGCAGGAGTCCAGAGTCCCAGACTGACCAGTTCTGGGATCTTCTGCGACTTCTGGGGGAGAAGGGTTCTTTTTGTTGCTGTGTTATAAAATCAAGGTCTCCAGGATGAGCAGTTCATAGCATATACTGCAGGGTTAAGACCTGCTGACCAGGTGAGAGGAGGTCTGGTGTCCAGAGACTCTGCAAACCTCAGACGTCCCTGGACCCAGCATCAGAGAAGTCTCCACACTGTCCCCAGACTCTTCATACGCTTTGCCACCTTTCTCTCTGCTCACCTGCAGGCTACATCATGCCAGCTGTCTGCCATCAATCACAGGACAGGCAGGATGGAACAGAGAGCAGGGAGGGGTGAAGAGGGTGAAGGACTTAGTGGACTTTGAACCTGGAGAGCAAAGGTTCTTAGTGGCCCCCCATTTCTCTGAAGTCGTGAAATAGAATGGTTTAGCCAGCACTCCCGGGGACTCAGCAGCAGGGCAATTTGAGTCTACACCTAAACCACCACTTCCTTCAGGGTCTGGAGGAGGCAATGTGAGAAACCCAGATCTTAGGGTGTTTAAAATCAGCTACAATGTTTGGCTCTCAATGCGGGGATCTAAGTTTTCTTTGTTGAAATTTAACATTTTAAGGATTTTTAAAGTAAGAATGGAAGAATATCAGGTGTAAAGATGCAGACACAGAAGCAAGTACCCAAGATTCCCCAAATAGGGTGAAGGGGTGTTGACTGCAAGGGAGGCAGAGTTGAAAGCCAAGTGCCTAGGTGCTTGCTGTCAACAATGATCACTGGTCACATGAGAAAGGATCAGAGAGTCAACAAAACACTGCGATCACTTTGTGTCCATTTCTGGCTGCTCTGCATCCTATCCTGTCAGTCAACAGTGAGTGCCACCTAAATTTCAAGCACAGGGCTGGGCATTGTGATCACCAACGTTAACAGACAAAGTGTTTGTCTTGGGGGGCTCCCAGTCTACTAGTATAGCCAGTCCTCAGACCCTGTACACAGCACCCAGCATCATCGAGCAAGGGCAAGGATGTGCCTGGGTGCCCAGGTGTGCGGCAAAGGGGACATCCAAGGAGGAGGTGATGTCTGAGCCCAGTGTTCCAGGAGGAGGAGGGGTCAGCAGACGGGGAAAGGAGGGGTGGGCATAGAGAAAGCAAGCCAGGCAGAGGAAACCCAGCAGGATCAGGAGGTATGGACAGCCTGATGTGACCCAAAGCTTGGCATCTCCAGGGTGGGCAGGCCAAGCAGGGACTGCTGAGAGATGAGACTGGAGAAGCAGAGAGAAACCTGATCAAGGAACGACTCCTGTGCCAAGTGATGAGCTGGTGCTTTGGGTCAGTATTTCTCAGCACTGATTGCACATTACTACCATCTGAAGAAGTTTTAAATATACACATGCACATAGACATATATACCCATACTATACGCCTGGACCCCGCCCTGTCAATATGATGAGATGTGGGATGGAGCCAGCTCAGAGGTGTTCTCTGATCCCCCATGAGACTCTGAGGTGCAGCCAGGTTGAGAACTTCCCCTGTCGTCAGCCCTCTCTGGCCTCCGTGGGGAGCACATGGAAAGGGACAAAACTGGTGACAGAAAGGCCACTTATGGGGTAAATTTATTTGCCAGAGCTGCTGCCATAACAAAAAGCCACAGACGGAACAGCTTAAGCCACAGAAATTAACTTCCTCAGGCTTCTGGAGGCTGGCAGTCCAAGATCAAGAGGCTGGCAGGTTTAGTTCTTCTGTTTGTTTTGGCCACGTGGCATGCGGGATCTTAGTTCCCGGGCCAGGCATCAGACCCGTGCCCTCTGCATTGGAAGCTCAGAGTCTGCCATGGACGTCCTGGTTTAGTTCCTTCTGAAGGCCCTTTTCCTTAACTTGTGTCCTCACACGGTCATCCCTCTGCTTCATCCTAACCTCCTCTTCTTGTAAGGATGCCAGTCACGCTGGAGGAGGGTCACCTCATGATTGAACGCATTCCTCTCTTCAAAGGTTCTGTCTCCTTAATTTAGGGCCCTTTTCTGAGGTCCCGGGGGTGAGGGCTTCAAACTATGGACTTAGGGGTCAATTCATGCCATACTCAGACCATAAAAGGAGGCCATCAGAGTCGCTCAGCGGAGAGATGTAAAGGACAGTTGTAGGCTATGGCTGTATATTGGATGGGAGTGGGAGCAGAGAGAAGTTGGCGTGTAAAGCTGCTGGGGATTATAACCCCAGCTAGGATGATGGGGGGATTGAAGATGACTCCCCAGTTCCTGGCAAGGATAGGGGTGTCATGGGTTGAGGAGTTTGTGGGGAATGGAGAGGAGGAAAGAGTGTGTTGCCTTTGTGATATCTGCATCTGCAAAAATGGGGGTTTGTAAGAAAGAGCTCAGCCTGAGAGTCAGATTTCTGAATCATCAGTATGTGGAGGGAGGGATGTGTGAGACCCCTGGCCCTCTAGAAGGTGTAGACACAAAAGTCTGAGGACCAAACCTTTCAGAAGAGCAAATTCTGAAGGGCGAAAAGGATGATAGGAACTCATTTGTGATTAAGCCACAAAAACAGCTAGTATCTTCTTTCTCTTTGACCTGAAGTAGAGTCCCCCTAAATCATACAGAAGTGACATGAAAAGAGATTACTAATATAGAAGTGAGGGGAACCATAAGTTACATAAAAAATGAAACAAGAATCAAGAAAGAAGTTACTGATGGATGTTTGGTTTGTTAGAGGTCTGGCTTTCCAGATCTCTTCATTTTTTATGTGCTGTGTGTGGGTGTGCTCAGTCATGTCTGACTTTCTGTGGCCCAACGGACTGTGGCCTGCCAGGCTCCTCTGTCCATGGAGTTTTCCAGGCAAGGATCCTGGAGTGGGTTGCCATTTCCTTCTCCAGGGGATCTTCCCAACCCAGGGATTGAAACCTTGTCCCCTGTGTCTCCTAGCATCAGCACAAGGATCCTTTACCACTCTGCCACCTGAGAAGCCCCTTGTTATGTGCTGCTGGTGAATTAATAGATCTCTCAACAAAAGGGTATTTAAATCAACATATGACACCTGCTAAAATTCTCAAGAAGCCATTAATTACACACTCTTAAGAAAATGAGCTATGATACAACTAACTGTATAATTCGTATCTGTGATTCTTAATCATACGACTTTCCAGCTGCAAGATGGATCTTCTCTATTCATCTTCTCTGGTTCTGACCAATTAAACATTTTCTTTCATAATCATAACACTTCATGGGCCAAATCTTCAAAAGAAAAGGAGCTTGTTAGCAACATACCATCTCCCCTTGCTCACTTATGCTGCATTAGAATTCCTAAAAGTATATACGTACAGGATATTATTAACACATTCAAGCTTAGCAGAACAATAACAATATTATTCGGTGGTCTAATTTTTTATGCATGTGTTTCCAGAATAATTCTTTAAAAACTTTATAAATGAATAAATTAAAAAATTCCTGTCAAACTGAGGTCAAATTTTGCCCATAGCCTATGTATGCTGAGAGAATATAGATGATAATGATGAGTGTGTAAGTTTATTCAGGAGAAATCATTATCTTCTAAAGGAATTAGAATGTCTATACAGATAGCCTTTGGGTACTTTATAGCTTGATTCATGTTTAATATTCACTGACAACATGTATCTTTGAGTCACTTATTTCATAACTGTACAGTGGCCACTGTAGGTTTCTTTTCTGGAAACCATTCATTCCCAATCATCAAAGCGCACGTTTTCTGCACTAGGGGTTTCTAAATGTGATGGAGGAGCAGCACGGGGAACAGTAAGTGGTCTTGTTCCCAGTTAGCCTGCTCTGTCTAAGATTCCACAAGCTTGACCCATCCCCCAGGCTCACCAAGCATAAGGTGAAAATCAAGAGCTTATGGCTTCAACCAGAGCCACATCTGACCATGCAGCAATCTACTGTCCTTGGTTGCACAAACCCAGGCACCCCAGTGGTTTATATACTATCTTTGGCAGAAGCTGAGTAGCTGAAATAGTGACTATAAAATCAGAGTTTAAAATATTTACTATCTGGCCTTATATGGAAAAACATTGTCAACTCCTGGTACAGTCTACTTTGCACTTCTCAACTTAACTAGCTCAAGTGCTATGAAAAATACAAGCCAAGAGGTCAACCACATCACAATTTACTCCTGCTGGATGCAAATCTATGTCATTTAAAGGCAGCTTTCTTTTTATTCTTACACTGTCACCTTTACTTGGGTTTCCCCGGTGGCACTAGTGGTAAAGAACCTGCCTGCCAATGCAGGAGATGTCAAGAGACATGGGTTTGATCCCTGGATTGAGAAGATCCCCTGGAGGAGGGCATGGCAACCCACTGCAATACTCTTGCCTGGAGAATCCCATGGACAAAGGAGCCTGGCGGGCTATAGTCCATAAGGTCGCAGAGTCGGACACAACTGAATAGACAGTGCATGCATGCATCATCTTTACCTATAGCCTTTTATTCATGGTTCCTAAAACAAACCATCAATTGGTCCAGTGTAACACATCATGTTTTGAAGGCAGATATTAGCCACTGATTTCTTTGCCTAACGAGTCAAAAAGATACGTGAGCCTGCAAAATAAGAGGCTAGAGTCAGTGCCCCTCATCCAGTCCTTAAACCAGGATGGACTGCCTGCTGTCAGTCACCTGCAGCCCTGTGGCTCATGTGATGGGCAGACGCTTCTCGAGGTGCTGGGCAGCAGGAACATAGGACGGGATGGAGCTTTCTTATATGTAGACTCTGCAACCCTGCTGCTTGTGATGTGTTGACAGCAGCCCTTGGCTTACTGCGCCCCGCTTAATTTGACTCAATCTCCCCTGACATCTCTAGATCCTGCCAAGTCACATGATTTTGGAACAAAGACAAAATGTCTCTGTTTCTGGTACACATGGTTTTCAAAATCAAAGTCTGTCCCGGGCTGTATCTCCCCTCCCCATACCAGTCTTCCCACTCATGAAAAACTCTTCATGCCCAGATGTAGGATGGTCCCTGCGTTCAGCCTGAGAGCACAGTGAGGAAATATGAATTGGAGAATATACGAGGGCTTCTCTCTGCATGGGATTACGCTTGCACTCTGAAGGCCAGTGAATAAACCAGCCACAGAGGCAGACACTGTATAAAATTGTTCAGGAAGCCCTAGTAAGCAGGGCCATAACCACTCCCACCCGTTTCTCTCTTGTACCTGATCTCCTTGAAGCGTGTGCTGGTCAAGGGGTGTCTTGGTCGCGACGTTGCTGTAGTAGGCATAGGACAACTCCCAGTCCAAGGGGTAGTTATCAATACCCTGGTAATGTTTGTACCCAAGATTCATCGAAGACAGTCTCTCACTGCCCTGGCCTCCAACCAAACTATACAACATGCCCTGTTAGGAAGAAACAGACAGTGTTCACAAGATTACAGAAAAGGGCGGTAAAATTCTAACATAGGAAGGTCATCTGGACCCACCCCTATTCTATGAGCTTAGTCATGCTGGAAACAAGTTAATACGCCTTTTAAAAAAACTTTAGATAGGACTTCCCTGGTGGTCCAGTGGTTAAGACTCTGTACTCCCAATGCAGGGCGCATGGGCTCTGTCCCTGGTTGGGGAACTAAGATCCCGCGGGCCACACTGCGTGGCCAAAAAACAAAACAAAACAAAAACATGAAAAACTTCAGAAAAGTCATATAAAAGCTTTCTTGTGATTATCTGTCCTCAATGTCTAATAGCTGAAAATTCCTTTGTTCTTCTCTCAGTGAAGATGGGGTCTTCCCCTGACTTATCTCACAGCATGTCTTTGGGTATCGCCAACTGTTCTAAGGACGCTGGCCCACTTCAGCTACGTCATCTATGGTCAGATGATCTGAATGGTGGGCGACGTTCCAACCTCACATTCTCAGAATGTTAGTGTTGGGAAGGGTCCTTAGAGGTCGACTGGTCCAACCACCTCATTTGAGAATTGAGGAAATAGAGGCTCAGAGAGTTGAAGTCATATATCTTTGGTCAACCAGCCGTTTTGTGGCAGAAACAGGGCTCAAGTCTTCTACTCTATTCCACCTCGGTGGTTACTGCCCCAGGGACTTAGGAAAGCATGCCATCAGTCATGAGCTGCTACAGCCAGGACATGACTGAAGTGACTTAGCAGCAGCAGCAGCTACAGCCAGAGACACACACAAAGAAATCAAGTGAAAGGAATATGGAGCCACCTAGGAGGGTCTAAACGGTCTGAGTCTCTGCAAATCCAGGATAAAAAATCCCGGGTGCAAATACAAAAACTGTGTGATCAGGGATTATTTAGCAGCACTTATAAAAATGCAATTCCAAATGTTAAGCAAGTTGCATAAGAAATTTGGATTCAACACCATAAACAAAACAGTCTAGTATGACTTTTGTTTTAACAGTGTCCAATTAGCTCAGTCGTGTCTGAATCTTTGCCATCCCATAGACTGTAGCCCTCCAGGCTCCTCCGTCCATGGAATTCTCCAGGCAAGAATACTGGAGTGGATGCCTTTCCCTTCTCCTGTTTTAATGGTAGAAGGCTGAATGTGACAATCCTTTGCTTAGAGGTCTAAATGATTCCACTAAGCTAAAAAGTCATATGGGATGACGGGCCCACAGCTAGAATAGTTACAAGAATTGGGTAACAACAACAACAAAAAAGAATTGGGTATGAAGCACCTGTTCTTGAAGGACTAGGATTTTGATAAGCCCTGCACAAACTATTCCTTAGTATACCAATCGTATCCCCATGCTGTGTCCAGAAATGGATAAAGTGCACTTTTTCACTCACCGCCAGCAGGGGATTCTGTATTTAACACAGCCCTAAGCTGTTTTTCTTGAGTGTAAAGATTTTAAAGGACTCCAGGGAGCATGAATATGTCCAGTTCCACCTGGGGCACAAGGGCCCCACTCTGCAAATACAATCTAGGTGATGGATATTCCTGGGACACATGAAATACTCTACCTGCAGCTGATCCCGAGGTACAGTTAATCCAGTTTCATAAAAGACTGCGAGGTAGTAGGATGCTTTATGGTATCCACAGCAGCTGGCATCCATCAGAAAAGGGACGATGGAGCTAATTTGGTGAAGGCCATCAACACTGGAGAGTCTCTTTACAGCCTTCTCGAATATCCGCCCACCGAAGTCTAATACAGATTCATTTTGGTTCCTTGGCACTGTAAATAACACAATTCGCAGCACACACAATTAACTACCATGGGATTGACATGGCTTTAAAAAGAACTGGGAAGAGCCAATTAAATCACCTGAGTTATTAATATTGCTGGTCCTGCAGTGCCTTGAAATATACCACCTTCCGGGGAAGTAAATCAAACCTGTTGGGGATGCCAGGGTGTCATTCTGTAAATAGCTTTTCCTTTGGCACTAGATGACAGTCTAGTATCCTGGGGGAAAGGATGTGCTTTCTATAGCTGAGAGAATGCCTCAAGAGAATCATCTACTCAGTGTAACGCACACCAAGTTAGAACCACCAAAACTGCCAGAGAGACTTTTTTTCCCTCTAAGACTCTGAAGGAAAGTGTGTTTTATCTCAGAAATAGATCCTAGGTGCTGCTGTAAAAAGTTGAGCACAATAACCTTATTTTGAGGTCCCTTCTTATCATCTTTTGCCTCCGGTCTTCCTTGCGGGTTTCTAAATACAACAAAAAGGACGTCAGCTTTTATTGAAGGCTTATGAAATGCCCAATACTGGGTTGAGTGCCTTATGCAAATTATGTCATGTAATCCAAACAATTTTAGGAGGTAGGTACTATTATTAGGGTCTTAATTTTTCAGATGAGGAGGCTGAAGTCTGGAGAAGTCAACTAACTTGTCTAAAGTTACAAAAGCTGGCAAGTGGCTGAGTCAAGCCTAGAATCCAGCTTGGCAGGTCACAGAAAAAGATTCCTATTTGCTGCGCGCCAGCTTCTTCCTGATAATAGGCAACCAGGTGTCTTAATAAGTACCTTACTGCCATGGATAGAGACCTCTCTATACAATTGCTTTAAACTATGGCACTTCCTTTCACCTAATCCTCCCGTAAATTGATAAACTAAGTCCAAACGGGCAAGTTATAAGGCCTTATAATCTGTCACAGTCCTTTAAAGTCTATCTACATTATTCATCTCTCATTTATTAATCAGCCAGTGAATGTTTACAGTTCTACTCTGTGTATATACTAGATGCTATGTTACAAAACGTCACATAGGATTGCACAGGTACTACTTCCATTTAAAGAGATGCAGTCAACTTATTTAAAACGAAAATTTTCTCCCCTAAGAATTACGTCCAACATTTTTCTTTGCTCTTCTTCAATCTATCCCACATTAAAATGTTACAACTGCCAGGAGGCAACGAGAGACTCATTCTACCAGCATGCCATCAAAGCAATGCGGGAGACCTGGATTTGACCCCTGGGTTGGGAAGATCCCCTGGAGAAGGGAAAGGCCACCCACTCCAGTATTCTGGCCTGGAGAATTCCATGGACTGTATAGTCCATGGGGTTGCAAAGAGTCAGACACGGCTGAGCGACTTTCACAAAAAATTCACAAAAGGCATGAACAGAGATAAGTTTCCACTGCGGGAAACCTCTCGCTGGAGGATTTGAGATCGGACTGAAGGGCAGTTCATTGGCAGAGGTTGATGCCTCTGCCTTGGCATCACAGAAGCCAGCGGAATCCAACAGATGAAACTGTGAGGCCCACGCCATTGATTATGAGCTGGTGCCTATCCCTTTGAGCGCCTAGGGAGCTGACCACTCCTGTCAGCGAGGCATGTGCCTTCACTTGCTAAGCTGTGGGAACGGTACCCACCCACCACCTCCACTCAGCGCTAAGGTAGTCCTATCTCCTGGCTCCTGAAACTCCTCACCCTCACCCTCTTTAGCTTGTTCAGAGGCAGCACCTTGGATCAGCTTTTACTCTCTCCCTCCCAAGAGATGAATGCTGAAAGAACCACCTCACTGAACAAATGTACTTTGCTCATCCTTCTGTATTTTTTTTAATTTCTAAAGAATTAGCTGCTTGTTATTAAAAAAGAGAGAGACTCAAACAATGTAGGTTTATATAAAATAAAAAGTCCCCTCTCTCCCAGTCATTCTTTAATTGTAAAGGAAAACTATTGAAAGTTCGCTGTATGTACTTCTAGACTTTTCCTCAGCATAGATAACAATTCATTACACATCTATCTGCCTACATACATACATATTTTCTTTCCAAAAAGTTCCTATAGATTCAAACTCTCAACTTTTTTCCCTTATGAATATTTTTTATTGAAATTAGTTTAACATTGTGTTAGTATCAGCTGTAGAACAAAATGACTCATACATATTCTTGTTCTGATTCTTTTCCATGATAGATTATTACAAGATATTGAGTCTAGTTCCCTATGCTTATCTGTCAACTTTCTTTTTTAAATTAACAGCATACCACAAATACCTGTCCACAGCAGTCAGAAGCTTATTCTTCCTAAACTTTTAATAGTATTGCATTCTATAGCAGTGCTATTTGTCCAACCAGTTCTCTATTTTTAGCCTCTTGGGTTGCTTCCAGTGGTTTGGCTATAACCAACAACATGCCAATGAACATCCTTGAACATTTTCCTCTGCTCATCTGTTGGGATGGATCTGAATAATAACACCCTTTTCCATCAGGAGTCTGGGGCTCTTCTTTTGAATTTTCTCTCTGCAGAGTTGAGAGAATTCCATCCCATCCAACCATTAGACAGGGTGAGAACCTATTGCAGTGATTCAGTGTATACTGCAGCACTCGGATGGAGTTGCAAAATAAACCCTACTCCTACTTGTTCTTATATTTACTTTTAAATACATACTCATCTCCAATGCCCCTTTGTGCACACTCAGAGCAAAGCAATATTACCATTTTGTTAACGATTCATTCTGGCCTTACCTGCTTTGCCAAACACATAACTAAGATGATGAGTTTTGCCTGAGTAGCCACGGACATGGGCTTTGGGGACTCAAAGGAGAGAAGAGACTCCAAACTAAATGAAGCTCCAAATGAAACACTTGCCCTGCTGACATCTGGCACAGAACCCCAGAAATCATTAGCAGGATTGTCCCAGAAGCACAGATTGCTGGAGAATAACAATCAGGAGAGAGAACCTTCACAAAGTTCAAATCCTCAGCAAATGCACACACGCACACAAATTTGCAGGCTGAAACGAAGGCAGGTGGAAAAGCCTTCATTATTTCTTTTAGCTATTAAAATTCTTAACTCTCCCCCAAACATTACCAATCGGTACTTTCTCTACAAAAGAATCTAGACAGTTTTCTGCCCTTGTGGATATAATAATAAAATAATACTGCTAAAGGAAAACTGCTCATTTTGCACATTTTTTTAAAGTTTGCGTTTCAAATGTGGCACAAAATCAAAGCTCTGATGTCACTGGTGATATTGTAAAACTGGCTATCTAAAAATACATTTAATGAGACTGTTAATTTCACCCATCTGGTTTAGCATATGCATTTTTTTTCTAGTGGGTCTGTAACTAAAAAACATGTTTTGTTTATGGAGATTAATGGGGTAATGAAAAACAAACAAACAAAATAGAAATGGAGACATTTTCCCATTTTTCTTCCTTCCTACACGAGAGGCTAAGGAAACAAAAGGCACCACCAACATTAATTAACTCTCACTCTCGTCCCAGGAGCACAGTATTGTTTATTTTGCTCTTTTTTTCTTTTTTCCAGCAATACCACAAGGTCACCATTTGTGCGCTCATCATTAAAAGAGGCAAAAAGCAGAAAACGAGAAGGTAGCCGCCTACTGAAGGAGCTGAAGCCACATCTGATGGAGGATTTGGGAGAAAAAGGCAGGCTTGTTTATTCCTTGTGAGGGGAAAAAGACACATTAAGAAAGTCATTTTTGGTTTCAACCTTCCGAAAGGTATAATGTATCCAGAGAAGTTTGAAAAGGGGGAAAAAAACATGAAAGAAGAAAATATCATTTAACCAGAAAAGGAAAGATCTTCACTAAGTTTTACTAATTTTTTTTTTTAAATAGCGCATCTCTCATTTGCATTTGCATTTGATGAGCCCCACAGGGTTCCTGAGACTCAAAGTGGTGGCTTATTTCTCTCTCTGAAATAAACTATTTGTACTTTTCTGTCCTGTGTAGATTTTCTGGCTTTATACATGTCGTTTCTCTTCCTCCCTCCTCTTCTCCCCACTCCCTCCTTCTTTTTATCTCCTTCTCTGTGTGTATTTTTTTAAAACTATAATGTATACTTCCTTGAATTAAAAAAATAAGATAGGGGCCCTTTAAAGAAAAACAGCAAACACAGCTCTTAAATTCCAGAGTATCCTGGCATTGCTAAATAACACCATTGTGTTTCTACCCTTTTCATGCTCTGCATTTTAGTCTCCAAATAAACACTGCAAAAATATGAAGAGTTGGGGGGCTTCCCTGGTAGCTCAGACAGTAAGGAATCTGTCCACAAGGTGGGAGATGCGGGTTTGATCCCTGGGTTGAGAAGATCCCCTGCAGAAGGGAATGGCAACCCACTCCAGTATTCTTGCCTGGAGAATCCCCGCGGACAGAGGAGTCTGAGGGGCTACAGTCCATGGGGTCGCAAAGAGTCAGACATAACTGATGACTAACACTTTGACTTTCAGGAACAAGCTTGAGTGAAACTAGTGCAGCCAGCACCCCTCTGCATATTGCGAAGAGGAACCTCCTCTCCTGCATTCCACTCTCTGAAGCCTGGGGCAGGAGCCAGGCAGAGTCCTGCAGGAACAATGCAGATGGCCTCAGCCCTAGGACGGGAGCCCAGCCTCAGACCTGGCCTCCCCCTGAGGACCACTGAGGACCCCTGAGGCAGAACTCAGCCTCTCTGTAGCCACAGTCACCAGCTCTCACGGGCTCAGGACGCCCAGTCTGGCATGAAAAGAAGAAAGGGAGTCAACAGTGCTGGCCTCGGGGCACCTGTCTGGAGGGCGTGCTGGCCGCTCACCTGTCTCGCTTACCTGGCCCTCCCTGCCGGGGAGTCCCCCTGCACCTAGGCCTTTGTGTCCTTCCTTGCTCCTTCCTACCACGAGCAGTTCTCTGACTCAGAGCCCACACCTGGCTCTGCCATTCCAGCAGCCTCTTACCAGCCAGTCCCCACCATCTCTCTTCCCTGATTCCAGAGCCCATTCAAAGGGTTTCTGAATTCAAAGGGTTCCATTTTGTCAAGAAAGGTGTCAGAGGAGAGTGAAAGAAGCAGCCAGCATACCTCTTCAAGGATGAAAAGGTGTGCATACTGAAATACTACCAGCCTAGCGTCAGAAACAGCTAATAGGCGATTCTATGCTCTGAAAAGAGCCATTTTCCCAGAGAATTGGAGCTTCCCCAGGAAACAGCACAGAGGCTGGCCAATTAGAATGGTCCCCCTGAAGTCTTGAACGTGGGGTCTCGGTCAGATGTCCCCCAGAGCCTGGACTTCAGGACAGAGTGGCACAGTAGCATTCCCGGGCCACACGAGGAAATGAGGATGCAGAGCAGGGGCCCAGGAACGCCGGGAGGCGGGAAGGTTGGCTGCTACATCGGTATGCATCGCAGCTGGGTGCCCCAGGAGCACTGCCATCTCTAACTCAAAGGCATGCTGACTCCGGGAGGAGAGGAATGAGTCCTGGGCTGCTCCAGAGCGGGAACTACCAGTGGGGACAGCTGCATTTTCCATCAGGTTAGCACATCAGCTGTCACCATGCAAGAAGACTCCCAGCTCCGCACCCCCTGGCACTTGGCAGACCGTAGTGTGTGGGTCGGTGTACGCTTCTCATCACGGTCGCCCCAGGGCCCAGCGCCATGTTTGGAGGTTCTCAGGACATGGGTGCCAGGTTGGGTCTGCATGAACCTTCGGGCAGTTTCATATCCAGGCACCTGTAACACCTCAGCAACGAGGTTACAGATATATGGAGGCGAAAACCCTAAGGGCTGCATTTCGGGTATTCTTTTGTCATGCGTGTGCATATTCTAAGAAGGATTCTGGTCTACTTTTGCTAACAGGCAAGAGTTGGGAGACATCATTCTGCCTGACCTGGGAAACAGGACAGTGTTTTCAGAGCCAGGATGTCACCTCCTGAGGGAGAAGCAGACTAAAAATGTGTGAGAGAAAACAGAAAAATGTAGAGAAAAGGCAAATAGGCCATAGACTCCATCAGCCTGGATTGCTATAATGGCTTGGCTTTGAACTTGCATCTCCTGGAAGTCAAACTCCCTGTTCTCTCACACCCCCAAAAGATGTTTTTAGTACTTATAACGAGATCACTTGTTAATTTGGAGTATGTTTAGTGACTCAACAAATACTGAGGGTCTTCAAAGAAAGCCTAGATTTGAAGACATCTGAGCGCTGCTGTGGAACTAGACAGGCAAGTCAATATTGTAACTTGGTAAGATGGGTACTGATAAGGGGACACCTACACAATCGAAAGGAGTGTGGGGGAGATGGAGCTGACTGCCTAAGGGGACAGGAACGATGATGTGAAGAGGCTGACTTGGAACTTGAAGGCTTCTTGCAAGGCAGGCAAGCTGAGGTGCACAGGTGACTGAGATGTGTTCTTTGTGGGGAGTGGTGCGGAAATGCACTCTATCAGGTCATATGGAAGAAGGATTGATAACTCAGCAGCTAACCTATGTCCAGCATTAGTGCAGACACTGCGAAGTAATTGGAAGTGTCAGTGGGATACTGACACCTCTTGCAACACCCTGGACAAGCTTGCAGTCAAGCAAGTAATGGAGACACAGAGGACCAAGGACGTGTGTCTCAAGGCAGATGAGATGAGCTTTACGCGGGCGACTCTGTCTCTTAGGTCCGTAAGTTACCTATCTGTCCATGAATCTCTTTTATAGACACTGTCCCTTTATGAGAGTATTGCATTCTTCATTCCTATGAAACTAGACTTACCCTAGCAAATAAATTACAAATTATACCTCACACCTCTGAAAATGGCTACCATCAAAACCCCAGAGAATCACAAGTGTTGGTGAGAATGTGGAGAAATTGGAACCCTCGTACACTGTTGACAGGAATGTAAGATGGTGCAGCCCGTATGGAAAACGGGATAATGGTTCCTCACGAGATTAAATGTAAAATCATCATGTGATCCAGCAAGCCCACCTTTCAGTATACAGCCTAAAGAATTGAAAGCCAAGTCCTCAAGAGATGCTTGTACATTACTTTCAAAGAAGCACTATTCAAAATAGTGCACCTGGGGAGGGGGAGGCAACCCAAGTGTCCATCCACAGATGAATGAATAAACAAAATGTGATCTAGACATGCAATAGAATATTATTCAGCCTTAAACAGGAAGGATATTCTGAGAGAGGCTCCAGCATGGGCAAACTTTGAGGACTTTATGTTAAGTGAGATAAGCCAGTCACACAAGGACAAATACTCTATGATTCCACTCATATGTGGTCTCTCAAAGAATCACATGCATAGGCAAAGAAAGTAGAATGGTGGCCACCAGGGGGCGGCGTGGGGAACTGTGGTCTAAAGGCGGATACTAGCGGTGGTAGTCACTCAGTCATGTCTGACTCTTTGCGAACCCATGGGCTGTAGCCCGACAGTCCTTTGTCCATGGAATTCTCCAGACAGGAGCACTGGAGTGGGCTGCCATTCCCTTCTCCAGGGGAATCTTCCCAACCCAGGGATCAAACCCGGGTGTCCTGCATTGCAGGCAGATTCTTTACCGTCTGAGCTACCAGGAAAATCCCTCTAAATGAGTACAGAGTTTCAGTTTTGCAAGATGAGAAAGTTCTAGAATCTTTTGTGCCACAATGTGAACGTACTTAACACTACTGATGGTGGTGGCGGTTTAGTCACTAAGTCGTGTCCAACTCTTGTGACCCTACCGGACTGTAGCCTGCCAGGCTCCTCTGTCCACGGGATTTTCCAGGCAAGAATACTGGAGTGGGTTGCCATTTCCTTCTCCAGGGGATCTTCCCAACCCAGGGATCAAACCTGGATCTCCTGCATTGCAGACAGATTCTCTACCAACTTAGCTACGAGGGAAGCCCTTACACTTATAAAGGGTGACGATGTGGAATTTTAAATTATGTGCATTTTACCACAAAAAATTTTTTAAATTACAGTCCTTAAAGAGTGATAGTGTAAATACTTGATTTTCTCTTCTGTAGTAGAAAAGTAGAGCTCAATCTTTGGGGAACAAGTAGGAGGTGGTGACCACGCCTGAGCTCCCCGGGCAGAAAGCAGAGGACACTCCAACTGATTGTGAGGAAGCACAATTAGCTCTGTACCCCATGCACTGTGCCCATGGCTCCTTTGAAGCGATGATCCATCTAAAATCACATGGTGCCGGTGCGTGGGGATACACTCACATCTGAAGTGTGCACGTACAACAGCCTGGCAGTGCAGTTGGCGGTGCGTGTGAGGCGATGCTGCCAAGAAAGTGGTGAGTCTGTCACAAAGAACGAGAAATTGCAAGCCATTGTCTGTTGCTGTCATATGTATTTTTTAATGCCAGGAAAAAAATAATTCCACCAATTAATTCTATTTGTGGGAACTATGGGAGCTGATGTTTTTCTTTGCATTTAACCTAAGTCACTCTCACTCAAAACATGGCCCCATCTTTGTTCTATCCTGGCTCATGGGGTCCACTTGTCTAGGGAATGAATGAATGGAAGGTTGTGATACAAGTGACTTAACTTATTCCCACAGTTGCATTCCTTTATCTGTGCCCCTGCACCTACTCTGTTTCTACATCAAGAATTTTGAGCAGCCAACATCTGATCCTTGAGTCTGTTCCTGTAGCTTATCTCAGATACGAGAAATGTAATCTGATGAGGATATTCTAGAAAAGTCTATCAGTCAACAGGACGAAACAGCTCAGGCTGACAGCAGAAAACACAATACAAACACAGTTCCTATCGACTAGAGTTATCCAAAGCACTCCAAAGCCAGCTAGACACCCACCGCAGGATAAACTTGGAAGAAAAGGTATGTGAGGAAGTGGGAAGAGAAACATAGTCACACCAGTCTGACTACTCTTCTTTCTATAGGGCCAGAGTAAAGGTGTGTAAGTAATCTTTAATTATCTTTTTTTACCCTCAACTTACAAAATCAAATTTCCTTCATTGTCTCAGGATTGTTAGAAACTGGGCATGATGTGTGACACCAGTCTCTCTCTAGGATTAGGCAGGCAGAATATCTGGTTAACGATGATTGCCCCAAGTAAGGGCAGTGTGCCAGGCAGAGATGAATTTTAATGAGGAGTGTAGGCTCTACCTCTGCAGAAAGCTCCCAGTTCCCGCAGATGGGACAACATAAACTAGACGTACAGGGGCTGACAGAATGGGGGTCTGAGGTTGGTTCTGGAGACTTGCCTACGCTGTCTGCCCCCATCCCTGTCCCACCTGCTCCTGGGCCTCAGGAAGTGGCAGGGAGAGGCGGGATGCAGGTGGCCCCGTGCCTGGGGAGGCAGAGGCCCCTCAGGGTACGTTCATTGCTGCTGATGTACGCAGACTTGGCACCGGCGGGACTCACCTGGCTGGCTGGGCACCAGCAGTGAGCCTCGAAGCGGCAAACCCAGCTCTGCGCCCCCTCTCCCCCCAGGGATGGGGCAGCTGCATGCATTTCTCTGCTGCCATGTGACAGTCCCCCAGCACCACAGCCCATCAAGTCTCAACGTTCGGGGGCTCATGATTTGGGTTTTTAATGAGCTCCCTTTCTAGGCCTCCACGGAGAATAAAATCATTCCACATTCTTTAAATGAAACTTCTGAGCTGTAAAAATAACACAAAAACATTCTTTATTGAGAGTATTTGCTTTAAAAAGAATGTTTTGTGAAAAATGATTCATTCCTGCTCCCAATCAGCAAAACTATATTTAAACATATCCGAAATCTCATGAGACTAGTTTTCAGGTGGATGTTGTCTTTGCCTGTTTAGCCTACACCTTCCAACATGTTTCTCCTTCTTCTATTCACCCAACTTGGGGGGCAACTCCACCATCTCCCAGAAGACCCATGAAGACCAGGTAATAACAGATTAACATGTACACAACAACAGTGATTCTCAGCTGGGGGCAGCTTGGCCTCCTGGGGGACACTTGGCAACGTCTAGAGACATTTTTGGTTGTTACACTTGAGTGGATGTGGGGGCATGGGAGGAGACAGAGTGCCACTGATACCCAGTGGGTGGAGATCAGAAATGCAGCTAATCATCCTCCAAAGCACAGGACAGACCCTTCACAACAAAGAATTATCCAGTCCTGAACGTGAGCAGGGCCAAGATTGAGAAATGCTGTTTACATGGGGTTTACTAAGTGCCAATACTCTAAGTATAAATTCATTTAAATCAACACTAGGGGAGACAGACTCCTGTTTGTCATCCCCATTTTGCAGATGAGGAAACGTAAGTCTCAGATAAATAAAGTGGCTTGCCTAAGATCACACAGCTAGTAAGGACTAAGTTAAAGTTGGAACCAGGGGCTTCCCTGGTGGCTCAGTAGTAAAGAATCCACCTGACAATGCAGGAGACATGGGTTTGATCCCTGGTCCAGGAAGATTCCACAAGCCTCGGAGCAACTTAGCCTACGCACCACAACTACTGAAGCCTCTGTGCTCTAGAGCCCATGCTCTGCAACGAGAAGCCACTGCTAAGGAGAAGCCTGTGCACCACATCTAGAGAGTATCCCCCAATCACCACAACTAGAGAAAAGCTTGTGCAGCAAGGAGGACCCAGCACAGCCGAAAATAAACATTAATAAATAAAATTAGGAGAAAATCAACCCCAGGGTCACTTCCTCCAGGAAGCCTACCCTGAATACCCTAGACTTCTAAGTAGAACTGACCACTCCCTTTGTGCAGTTGTCAATTACTCCCATAGCTTTTATTTTTTTAAATACATGACGATTTTTCTTTGCTTTCAAGTCTGTCCCTCACAGGCAGAAACCTTGAATTATTTTACTTAACTCCGCAGTCTAGCCAAGTAACTGAGCAGTCACTCAGCAAATATCAAATGAACCAAAGATGAAATATCTTTTCTGGTTTGAATTCTTTCAAGATAGGGTGAGGGTGAGTCACTATCTGCAAAGAGAATCTATTCCACTGGACGCTCCCATTTTTAGAAAGTTCTTAAGCGAAGCAGAAATCAGTTTCTGCATTGCCTTGACTCAAGGGTCTGATCAGATGCCCAGGAACACCACAGGCTCTCATAGTCACTAAAATAATTCTCATCATCCTCCTTATCATTCCCTTCCCCAGGCTGAACACCTCCAGCTTCTCTCCTCTTCCCAACAGGCACTGTTTCCAGATCCCTCAGAGTCTAACAGTGTGTACTTAATTACTATGCAAACCATAATGGCAATGGACCTAAGCTGGCCACATGTGGGAAATATACACAGACTCCTGAAATGCTGCTTGAAAATACTTCAAGTCAGGGGTGAGATCCATGATGGAGGCAACAGGAAGTGCTCACCTAGAGCAGGAGGGGCTGCAGATGGACAAAACCCGTCTGTGCCAACCACTCACCTCTGAGCTCGCTGCCACTCAGGAACTGAGGCCCAGCATCGCCAGATCTTTGGATATTTTGACAAAGGCTAGAAATTTGTACTTTTATATGTTTTTAGACACTGGTCACTAATTTTTTAAAAAACTGACAACAATGTGTATGCCAGAGCAACCACATTTGGGGGTCAGGTCTGGCAGTCGGCTGTTTGCTTTTGGCCTTGGCTTTGCATGAAGACTTGCTCAAGTGATTCCTAAATTTAAGTTTTTCTATTTAGTGTCACAAATGTGCACAGGTATATCGAGAGTGGTGGACATACAAGGGCAGAATTTAAATTTGAAATTAAGCTAGAACACTAGTGTTAAAAATAACTTCAAGGTATAAATCACTAAAGAAGGTGAGGGAAAGCAGAAAAGCAGAGACCTTTCTAACCCATGTCCAAAGACAAGGCATGGACTCAATTACCTGTCACCGAACTCAGCTCCAACAAAGCCTGGAACAAACTTCGATGCTTGGCTCTTAGCTCCTTCTCCCAGGGGAAGGCTCTGCACGTCGAGGGCCGCCCATATCTGAGTTTCAGGTCCAGGTAGGAATTTCGGAGGTTGCCTACAGGAAAGGGAAGCCCCAGGTACTGTTAGAGGGAAGGGCTTGCCTCCCTAAATCCCTTCCTCTAAGATGAACCAGGAATAAGGCGTCAGACTTAAAGCTTCCTGGACGTTGGTTTGGATACATCAGGGATTTGAAATTGGCTACGATGCCTCTGCCTCGAGGTCACAAATTCAAAGCCTCGTCCAAGGGAAATGTGCCAAAGTTGCTGATAGCTGTTGAATAATTCTACAGAATCAGCAGCTGGCCTCGGATGGGTCCCCAAGAGGCCAGTATCTAGGCCATTTTGTTGGCAGTGTGAACCGAGAAGCAAAGCCCAGGGACCCCAGGGAATCGAGGCAGCAGAAGACGTTAGAAAAGTCCTCCCAATGCCACCACACAGATCAGCATGCAAGACCGGCCTTCTGACTCCGGGTATCTCTCCTGAAATTACATCAGCTATCAAAATCAGTTTCTTTCCTGTTTGGGATATTACTATTCTATATATCTTCCCCCTCTTCTGACAGCATCATATTTTCTGGATGATTCAGCGGTGAAAGCGGCAGCTGGGGGACTAGTATGGCCTATTCTTAAATTAAATTGCAGAAGTGCTGCCTTTCCACACTTACCTATCATCATCTCTAATCACTTCCCAGGACCATTTTATGTGAACCCTATCAGAATGGGGTATTGTGCAAGAGGCATCTATCCCTCCATGGCCTGAAATGGGAAGTTCAGCTGTGGGGATGGTGCGATATCTTGGCAGGACTGAAATACTCAATTTGCTTTTGCTGATGGCAAAGGTCCCACAGGAATTTCTCTTCCAGAAGGAACATATGTGACTAACTCTAGTGCCACCATACTATGCAAGAAGATCTACAGACAGAGAAATTTGTAAGTGCTAGGTCCAAGCTGGAACGTTGGAAGACGAGATGAGTTTTATAACAGGTACACCCTCCATATGAATGAAAGGATGTCCATGCAAATATGGGCAAGCATGAAAACACTCTATTTGAAATTCATTCCTTCTGTTGAAAAATTACCAATGTCTTCCAGAATGAGTCAATTTCAAGGATTTAAAAAAATTAAACCCAGCCCCTAACAACAAAGCCATTGTTCAACATTTCTGAAAGCTAATATTCAGATATTAATGGCCCAAGACAAAAGTGCACCGATGGGGAAACATTTCTAATGATTAATTTATTTTCCAATTCATTTTTATTTTCTTAGACTGGCCTAAGATCGCATTATGGATGGGAATAATACAATTTGAGGCTCAAAACACTCTCATTTATATTCTTAAACTAAATTACAGCTGCTTGAAGCTATGAGGCAGCCTTGGGTTCCTGCTGAGTGTTGGTCCTGTTGGGATCTAGGTAGAAGGCACACTTTCATTTGCATCAATCTATGTGAAGTCATACTTGTCCCCACTGATCAAGTCACATGTGTTCTATTTCAGCCTGCTGAGGAAGAAGCCTTCTCAGGCTCAGATGGTGAAGAATCCACCTGTAATGAGGGAGACCTGGGTTCGATCCCTGGGTCAGGAAGATACCCTGGAGAAGGGAATGGCAACCCACTCCAGTATTCTTGCCTGGAAAATCCCTGGCAGGCCCCAATCCATAGGGTCGCAAAAAGTCAGACATGACTGAGTGACTAACACACTCACAGAAAGAACCCAAACATGTTGATACAAATGCCCAGAGCCAAAACTTGCTCTCCTTAAGTTCAATACTTACACGCTTCTTGTCCCCTGTCCCCCTGCTGCACCGTGGATGTGTACACAGACACTATTTCTTGAACTTCAGCACACCTTTCGTAATATAACTTGATTTGTTCAGAAAGTTGCTTCTCAAGGAGGGGATTGAAAATCTACAAGAGGGCAAGAAAACGTAAGGAACAACTGTCATCAAACGCCCATGGATACCTATGCTGGATTTC
This sequence comes from Cervus canadensis, assembly GCF_019320065.1. Classification (NCBI taxonomy): domain Eukaryota; kingdom Metazoa; phylum Chordata; class Mammalia; order Artiodactyla; family Cervidae; genus Cervus; species Cervus canadensis. The sequence goes on along the minus strand of NC_057404.1, from coordinate 19,728,619 downwards.
CTTCTCCCAGTGATAGCCCCAAGTTGGCTTGTTTGTACACAGATTGTCCTCTCTGGATTCTCAAAAGAAGGGTGCTACCAGGAATTGAAGGGCATGCCAGCTCTGATCGCTTCCCTCTAGCTTCTTTTTTGTAGCATCTTCTCGTCTGCAGAGCTTCTTAAATGTTAGGATTTCCCAGAGACCAGATCTCCATGCTCTCTTCTTCCCCACTGCTGCATTCTGTCCCCAGAGATCACATTCATCTCCCCAGAGTTCCCAAAGGTCACCAAGTCTAACCATGATGCACCTGCTCCTGGCAGCCCTCCTCTCCTTTTCTTAAGCTTGGAAGGCTCCTGCTCAACTTCTAAGAATTAGATCCAAGGTCATCACTTCAGGGCTGCCTCCCTAGCAGCCCACCCACTTTCACACGAGTACCCAAGCAGATGAGCCTGTCTCAGTACTCCCAAACACTGTGTTCATGTCTAAATGAAAGCATAGACCCCATACTTTCATGACTTAACTGTTTAAAACCCAGGCAGGGAGCTCCTCAAGACCAGAGGTCTTATCTCAACTCAGTGGTTTTCAAAATGCAGATTGTGATCCATTATCGGAGGGTCATGACATTATTTCAGTGGTTTGTAACCAGCAGTGATTTTGTTTTTTATGAAGCAGAACACAAAATATCAGAATACACTGAACATAACAAGGGTCTGTGTTCTTAGTAAAATTCTTCTTTCAGTTTTGTGTTTATACATTTATGTGTGTGTATGTACATGCATATATATATATATATATATATATATAATATATAGGTACTGTATATGTATGAATATGTATGTACTGCTCATGCTTTTAAAACGGATTTTTCTTAATTGTAGATCACCTTCAAAAAAAAGTTTGAAATTCACCAATTTAATTCATCTTGGATGCCTCAGCATCTTGCATAGAGCCTGGCACATAGTAGGTGCTTAATAAGTACTGGTTGCATAAATGAACAAATGAATTTCACTTTTTTCCTCTTCTAGAGATTTCTCAGCAGAGGCTCTAAGATGACCTATTGCCCATGGGCGATAAGGTGCCCCATTTTTCCTAACTGATTTTACCTAGTAACTCCTGATTTTCCCAGAACAAACTCCACAAGGTCATGAGAATGAAAAAAAAAATATTCCCTTTTCAGGTATCCAGCGATCTCCTTACCAAAGCACAAAAAGCAACCAGGGTGAAGGTTCCCATGTGGGACAGCCCTCCTCTAGCTGCTAGCCCTGCTGGAGCTGGCCTGGAGACTTGGACAATTCCATTCTATTCGTGGGTGGGTTTTGGACTTGAGAATTCAATTCTGACTACAGGGCCCTCTATGATCTCTGCAACTGCAGTTCACCCCACCCAGTATGAGCTGAAGGCCTGTTTCTGGAGAAAGCAGTATGCAGAACCAAGAGTCTAATTTCCTGGAGTGTCTCCTCTTCTGATACTTTAAATAATAGCATATAAAAGAAGTTTTACCAAATAACTAAGCTTCTCTCCTTTCATTAGCTTAATCACTGGATAGGCAACAGCCTGATAAAAATCGACTCTATAATTAAGCTACTAGTTATTAAAACAGAGGAAGTAAATGGTTTCCATTTTATGAGTACTAAATGAACCAAACGTTAACAAAAATCTATTATTGCGTTTGCAGGGGGGAAAAGCCTCAATATTAATTATGTTTGGTGACAGAGCCGATGCGAGGTCTGGCATGGATAAATCTTTTGTTTGCACTGGACTGAGTTCCATGTTCCTGAGCTACCCGCCCATCACCCATAAGCACCCGAATACGCCTTGGTCCCCCGGGCTTACCCGTGCAGGGTGCAGAGCGTGGAGGCGATAGTACTTCAGGGGTCCAAAAAACCCTTCAATGCCGGCCACGTACCTGCTCCCTCCAATAATGAAGTACCCAGAGGTGTCATTATAATGAAAATCCTCACGGAAGCTAGAAAAGTACAAAGGATTAAGAGAGCTCTGGGTTTGAACAGATTTTTTAAAAGACTCTTTGATTAACCCTCCTTGATTTAAAACCCCAAATTTCCACAAACCCTTTACTCTGGATTCGAGAAGATGAGATGATGGTGGGGTCAGGCAGGCTTGAGCTAAGATCCCAACTCTGCTGTTTACCAGCTGTGTGACCTTGGATCAGTTGCTTAACCTCTCTGAGATTGAGGCTTCTCATTAGTAAAAATGATAATTCCTCTCTTACTGGGTTGGTAAAAGGATTAAGTAGATGCAAAGACATAACATACAGCATCTATTAATAGCTAAGTGCCTTGCCCACCATAAATATTCAATGAAAGTGAAAGAAAAAGTGTTAGTTACTCAGTCATATATGACTCTTTTCAACCCCACGGACTGTAGCCCACCAGACTCCTCTGTCCAGGGAATTCTCCAGGCAAGAATACTGGAGTAGGCAGTCATTCCCTTCTTCAGAGAATCTTCCTGACCCAGGGATCGAATCCAGGTCTCCTGAATAGCAGGCAAATTCTTTACTGAAAACATACAGCATCTATTAATAGCAAAGTGCCTTGCCCACCACAGATATCCAATACATGCCAACTATTGATATTGGTGAAACTGTTTAGAATCACTGGATTTATGCGCAATTGCTAATCTTAAATAGAAATATTTTACTCTAAAAGAAAAAAAGAAAATTTGTTGAGGTGAAGAAGGTGAATGTGGGAAAAATAAAAACACAACCTATTAGATAAGAAACAAGGTCAAATTCAGAGTTAGGAGAAGGAGGCCATAGCAAGGTCAAAGGACTTGGCCAAAGATGAGAGGTCAGCACAGATGACGTATTGGAAGTCCCCTTTGTCTTGAAAGGCTCAAAGGATCAGGAAGGAAAATGGAGGAGGAAAATGGGTTGACATGAATAAAATGCATAAAGCTGTTTCTGGCAGCATTGTTTACATCCACCAAAGACTGGAAAAGTCCAGGTGTCTGTCAGTAAGGACTGGTACCCACACCATTCAATGGGTCTTAGGCATGAGCTCTTCTATTACATAGTTTAAAAAAGAACAAAAAGCTCTGGAGAAATATTTAAAATACACTGTTAAGTGAAAAAGATAAAAACGTTAAGAGCAGAATAACACATATACATTTTGTCCAAGAAAGAGAAGAATGGATTGTTTTGTATCTGCATTTACAAAAACTCTGGAGAGAGATATATAAGAAACTAATAAAAAGTATTTCCCCCTGGCATGAGGGTTAGGGGATGGAGTGGATGGGGGCAGAGACAGAAGCAAAACATCTAACTATAGACCTTTTCATATAGTTTTGGTTTTTCTACCATGCGCATTTACTACCAACTGAGAAAGTAAAATAGGCGTGGGTGGACAAGGTGCCATAGGAGCATATGTGAACAGCAAGGGGGGGTCAAGGCAGGCATCAAGTGAGAAGCCAGGCAGAGACGAAGGCGCCAGGGAGGGCAGATGGCAGAAGGGAAGGACACAGCTCGTCAGGCAGGCTGCCAGGAGCAAGGGGCCAGGGTGAAGCAGACAGGACAGAGCGGCCACCAGTGGCTGGGACAGAAGCCAGGCCATCCGGGGTCATCCCAGGAGAGAGGATGGGCGGACTGTCAGCCAGAAACCCGACCCTGAGCAGGTACTCCTGGCTGGAAGGAAGACACAAAGGTGAAGAAATGGGCACTGACAGCATCACCCTATGGAGGCCAGAGGGAACCCTTGGAAATCAGCTTTCTGCAAAGGCAACTAATGTGGAAAAGAAATGCTTTACTGCCTGCTATTTCTTTTTCCAGAATCTTAGGATTGAAGGGTCCTGAGAAGATGATGGTCTCTTCTTCTTCTTTTTTAAAAGCAGGACCACAAAGTTATTATGAGAGTGGTGAACTGATTCTGCTTCTTAAGACCCTTGAAAGATTTGAACATTCCAACTACCCTCATGAGGAGGTAATACCAGCACTTGATGGACACGAAGCAACACTTCTGAAGTAGAAGCTTCCATGACAGAACTCTGCTTAACCAGCTCACCTGCTCACCTCATGGCCCATCCCTGCAACATAATGGATACTAGCCAGCTGAGGTTACTCTCTGGAACCCTCATATTCTCATTTTTAAATGAAGACAATATTAGTACCTATCTACAGGTGGCACTAGTGGTAAAGAATGTGCCAATGCAGGAGACATAAGACATGTGGGTTCAGTGTTGGGTCAGGAAGATCCCCTGGAGGAAGGCATGGCAACCCACACCAGTATTCTTACCTGGAGAATCCCCATGGACACAGGAGCCTGGCGGGCTCCAGTCCATAGGGTTGCACAGAGTCAGACACAGCTGAAGTGACTTGGCATGCACGCACGCACAAGGTCACTGGGAGAAATTAGCATTTAGACAAAGCATTTATAATGATGCCTGGCACATAGTAGGCGCCATAACCGTTAACTACAGTTATTATTATTAACTTAGTCCACTCTAGTACTTTTGCTGCCATTTGTTGAGTTGTATGCTTACCAAGAGTAAGAAATGAAAAAGTGACAGTCACTCAGTCATGTCAGACTCTGGGACCCCATGAACTGTAGCCCACCAGGCCCCTCTGTCCATGGGGTTTCCCAGCCAAGAAAACTGGAGTGGGTTGCCATTTCCTCCTCCAGGGACCAAACCCTTGTCTCCTGCAGGGCAAGTAGATTCTTCACCGTCCAAGCCAACAGGGAAACCTCTCACTCACTTTCACTTTTTTCGTGCTTACCAAGAATAAGATGTGTTTGTTCCTAAACCTGTTTGGTCATTGTAACCCTACAATGTAATTAAATCTTATGTAATCCCAAAAGCATGGAGAAGAAAGAGATGTTCATTCTTTAAAAACTAAGTTGAATATTTTGGGTAGACTCAGTAAAGAATGGTTACTAAAAAAGCTCTTATGGAATTAGGACAGCTGGAAAAGGCTGAGAAAAGAAACTGAAGAAATCTTGATGAATCTTGGGCTTCGATGGTTTCACAAGTGTCTTTGTTTTCTTTTCATTTGGAAGAAACAGAAATTGGGTACCGTTTATGCCAGAAAGATCACAAGAAACTCCAATCAGTAGATCCATACTCAAAGGCAAGGCTGTAACTAGAAAGACTGGCAAATGAATGTACATATCCATTGTTTCAATTAAAATAAAATGCTTATGGAATATTTTTATGGATCTTTGCTTTAACTGAATTCTCAATTGATCAATAAATTACTTTATCCCTATGGTACTAGCTTGTAATTTTTTGTCATTATTATAATACAACTAATAGATCCTTTCAGTTCCATCTCCCTCCACATTTTTCTTCTGTAACATTCTCAGTGGCTGCATCGAGATTGTAAGAAATTCCTTGCACTGTGCATTGTTTGATGGTCATCAATTTTGCTGACATAAAAGCTGAGCTAGATGGTTCGAAAGCCCAAGCCTGTCCTTTCTGCACGCAAGCATCAGACGCGCTGGCAAGCTATCTTTACTCTTATCTGGACATAGGAGAGTGCCCTGGTTTATTACTGTGAAGGAACCGGCAGTGGGAACGGATTGCCTCCATCGTTAAATAGGCTTCACTCAAAATTAGGGAACAGCTTTGGCTCAAGGGTTCCATAGCAGGGGAACTTAGAGCCTCAAATGAGCCTCTTACCCCTTAAAGTAATTCTCATCTTAAGTGTCACTTCAAATATAATTGTTTAAAATCTGTCTTCCCTGCGCTAGAATTTTTGGCTCCACAAAGGCAGGGATGGATTGTATTCTTGTTCATTGTTTTATTCCCAGAATCCAGCACTGTGTCAGGCATGTGGTAAATATGTTGGATGAATGAATATATACTGGATAGATAAATGGATGGATGAATGAATTCAACAGAAGACAGGTCTGCAATTGTCACTGCAGCTTTTCATGCAGGGCAGGACTGTACTTCTCAGCACTTAATTACTGATCTTCCTATACCACTTTTGTAGGATAACAGCTATCATTATGTTTACATTATGAGAACAAATAAAAGGAGGATTAGGAGACTTTCCTTGGAACACCTATAAACACCTGAAATATTTGATGTGTAAAGCGTACTGACTTGGCCCATTCTGAAATCTCTCTGGTAAATGATATTTCAAAAATATCTAACCACAGGAATTCCAGGTGGACCCAGGATTAACTCTTTAGTTGTTCTATTGATGGTGGTGGTAGTGGGGGTACCCCAGGGGTACAGGATGAGCAGCTGAGATGGTGGTGAAGGGCAGTCTTGGGCCTGGATACTGCCAGTATGCCCAAGTAAGGAACCATTTCAAAGCTTTCACTGGGATGTTGAGTTGGTATGTACCTGAACATCAGTCTTGAACTCTGGAATCCTATGTGATCATACTGGTTCTGTCTTTACCTAAAATTTTGTTATTTTGTGAATGTTCTTGGTGGCCCAGTGGCTAAGACTCTGTATTTCCATCATGGAGGGCCTGGGTTCAATCCCTGGTCAGGGAACTAGATCTCACATGTAGCAACTAAAAAGATCCCACATGCCACAACTAAGACTCAGCACAGCCAAATAAATATTAAAGAAAATTCTGTTACTTTGTGCATCAAGGATTCTTTACATTAATCCTGATTTTTAAAACACTGTGTTAAATGTTATTTATTATGAAGATTGTTACGAGTTGAATTGTGCCCTCTGTAAAATGCATATGTTGAATCTGAACCCCCAGTATGGATAGGCCCTTATTTGGATATATGGTCATTGCAGATACAGTTAGCTAAGATGAGATCGTGCTAGAATAGGGTGGACTTTAATCCAGTATGATTGGTAAACCTTAGAAAAAGTGGAAATTTGGACAAAGACAGACACACAGGGAAAATGTCATGGGAGGATTGGAGTTATGCTGCCACAAGCCAAGGAACTATTAGAAGCTGGAGAGAAGCTTAGAACAGCGCTTTCCCTAGAGCCTGCAGAGAGAGCGTGGCTCTGCCAACACCTAGATCTTGGCCCTCCAACCTCTATAACTGAGAGGCAATAAATTTCTCTTGCTTAAAGAGGTGATGCTAGAGGTAAAGAACCCTCCTGCCATTGCAGGAGACATAAGAGACACAGGTTCCATCCCTGGGATGGGAAGATCCCCTGGAGGAGGGCATGCCAACCCACTCCAGTATTCTTGCCTGGAGAATCCCATGGACAGAGGACCCTGGCAGGCTACAGTCCAGGGGGTTGCAAAGAGTCGGACATGACTGAAGTGACTTAGCACAAGTCATTCAGTTTGTGGTACTGTGTTCTGGCAGCCTTGGCAAAATAACATAATCACTAAGTTTTGGGGGGGGCCTCCTTAAATTTTACGTGGAACGTGCCCTCCTCTCCTTACCCCAGTCCTAGCTCAGGATCTTACTGTGATTCATCCACTCATGTCAGCAGCTACAGTTTGGGGATTTAAGAAGAAAGGAAGCCTTGACATAGAAAATGAAAAAAAAAAAAAGCTTATGAAATTCAATTGGTTGTCAAAAGTGTCTGAGGTTGGAAATGGGTGTCAGGGGAGAAAGGGCAGGTATTATTTTAGACTCTACATCCTGAAATGCAAACTCTTAATTTCTGGGTCAGGACTTCCCTGGTGGTCCAGTGGTTAAGAATGCAACTGCCAACACAAAGGACACAGGCTTGCTCCCAGGTCCAGGAAGATTCCACATGCCACAGGCAACTGTGCACCAGTTTTTGAACCCGTGCGTCCTAAAGCCTGTGTTCCACAACAAGAGTGGCCACCGAGATGAGATGCCCGAGCGCTGCAGCTAGAGAGTAGCCCCCACTCGCTGTAAGTAGAGAAAGTCCACACAGCAACGAGGACCCAGCACAGCCAAAAATACATAAGTATATAAATAACTTTTAAAAACCATTTTTGGGGCAGAACAGGGCGCTTGAAGAGATTTCCAAAGGGGCCACACATCATCTGTCTCTCCAGAGTAAACTCCCTGACTTTCCTATTCTCAAAGTCTTCATAGAAGAGCCCGTGGTCACCCATTACATAACAAAACTCCTGTCTATTGAATTCTTCCTGACTGGTCTAAATCCACCTGGTGCCCTTGGGACTTCTGCTCTGTCCTAAGATCTCAGCCTCTGTGCTTCAATATTGCCATCCAGTCACCCCTGACTTTCTCCTTGTAAGTTAAGGAATACCACCGCTTTAGCCTGTCTCGGTAACTCTAATCCATTAATCTGGTCATGGACGTAAGAATTGTTCTCTGTGCCCAGGGCCTGAAATAACTGTTTGAGGAATACATGTAAATCCATGGCTGGTTCATATCAATGTATGACAAAACCCACTGGAAAAAAATAATAATAATAAAATAAAAAAAAAAAGAAAAAATAAATAAATAAATGTAAAGCGAAATGGTGGGGGAGGAAAGTAGAGTGTATGATCCCTATTCTGCTGTCATCACCGCTCTTTGCTTTCCTTTCTTTAATCATTGGTTTCCAAGAAAATGTGGACTGCTCAGGGACTCTGAGTGAACAGAGCCTGTTTGGAGAGACAGTTTTAGGCTTGGCGTTGTGAAATGACTAAAGGATGGAGGAATGAACCACTTTGCCACCCCTCAGCCAAAGTGCCCAACAGTCCTGATTTTCTTTTTTTTTCTTTTGGGCATACAACACAGCATGCGGGATTTTAATTCCCAGATGAGGGACTGATTCTGTGCCTGGTGTAGGGACTGATTCTTCCTCTGGTGCAGAGGAAGTCCAGAGTCCTAACCAATGGAGTGCCAGGGAATTCTTCTGGTAAGTTTTTTAAAATTATACATACAAAATACAAAGCTACTAATTTTTGTTTCTGTTTTACACACACACACACACACACACACACACACACACATATACAGGGGCTTCCCAGGAGGCTTAGTGGTAAAGAATCCGCCTGCCAATGCAGGAGATGTAGGTTCAATCTCTGGATCGGGAAGATCCCATGAAGGAGGGCATGGCAACCCATTCCAGTATTCTTGCCTGAAAAATCCCATGGACAAAGAAGCCTGGTGGGATACAGTCCATGGGGTCGCAAAAGAGTTGGACATGACTGAGCAACTGAACAAACTATTTCTGTCTCCAGATCTCATTGTAAATTCTTCCTTTCACGGTGCCATGATGAGGTATCCTGAGTTCCAAAGAATACATTCCCCATGGCTCTACCACTATAAAACCCACTCTGAATCCGGGATGCAGAAGCAAGTTAAAATTATGACATACAAGGAAAAAGACCCAATTCTCAGTTTCTGTAACTCTTGTAGAGAATGATTATGTAAAGATGAAAAGTTAGCCCAATATCAATAGTTACATACATTTCAAATTTTGATTATAAACATAAATACGAAGGCTGTCTGCTTTTATGTTTTACACTAAGTCAAAGTTATCAACCCCTCCCAATAAGCAACATTAATACTTTGATTTGCTTTCTAGAATCCTTTGTGAACGATAATTTTCAAAGAACACGAATTATGCAGAGCTATGAAAGGAAGAATTTACAATGAGATCTGGAGACAGAACTAGTTTCTCTTGCTAGGGGAAAAAAAAGAAAGAAGGTTGTGGAGAAAACAAGGAGAGTTTGTGGGCATTTAAAAAAGAAAAAAAAAAAAGTACAAAGATTAACTTCAAGGCAGACTAGCTACAATCCATGCTTGGAAAAGCTGAATCAGATGGGGTAGGAATAACATTAGGGTGCTGGGCTAACACAGGAAGGTTCCTTCACCCTCATCCAGAAAATTTTGACACAAATGAAAAGCCACACTTACCTAATGGTCTGATTATGGTAGTCTTTCAAATCCTGCCCACTGCTGGTGGTTACTACTATCTATGTTGGGAGAAATACACAAGGATTAGTAATGCCTCCAGACCCCACACCATACATACAGTCCTGGGGATGAGTTACTCATAAAATATGCTTCATGGTCTTTTGTTTGATCAGTTTCTGCAAAAAAACAAAATAGCAGTTTACTAACCCTATGTATATTTTGAGACTTAAGAAATTTAATTTCTCCAAATGACTTGAGATGATAAAAATATCTCTAACGCAGTTTCCCCCAGGGGGTTGCAGACACTTCCAAACTTTGGGTCAAGAGATTCTTTCGGTGAATTCGTGCTTGAAAGCTTGTTGCATAGAAAGACAAAGAAAGGTGTAAGAGACTACGAGGAGTCCTTGACCTGGACTTGTGATTCCAGGAGAGCCTTAGCAGGAAAAACAAGTCTGGGAATGAACATTCTTCATACACTACAGCTTCCCACTTGCTCTCCCTCAGCACTAAGAATCGTCACCATCACTTCAGTGGTGACAATGTTTTCATCGTGAATGTTGTTAGCTGTCATGCATTCTTCTCGTGTCTGGACTACAACATAAGCCCTTAAGGTTAGGGGGCTCTTTGACTCCGCAGTGCTATCACAGAGCAAGCGTTCAGAAAACACATTCTGGCTTAACTAGATTCTCAAACATGTAGCTCCAACACCATGTCTCTGAAAGAAAAGCTAAGCCAGATAAAGCAGTCCAATTCAGCCATAGACACCATGTTGTTTCAGAGAAAAAAATGACTCAGACCAATTGTTTTTCTAAACCAATCATTTACTTTAGGCCAAAGTGTCCATTTAGTCAAAGTAATGAATATAATGGTCTTACCATAGAGCTGGATTTTCTGTAGAAAAACAATTAAGTATCATTTTGGAACCTATGGGTATCAGGGAGAGCAGATGGGATGCAAAGAAGAAATGGCAAATGGTGAATGTCTACTAAAAAAAAAAATCTAGCTTTTTTTTTTTTTCTTTCTACTCCATCTGGTTTTCCTAACTCTTCTCTCCTGCTTTACCCAATCATATACTCTGCCATTAGTTAAAGGATTACTTTGATTTACTCCTCTGTTTAAAAAACTTCAATGACGCCATGCTGCATGGCAAGAAGAAATTGGAAGTGAGCATTCAATGATGGGCTAAAATATCCTCTCTTTGTTTCTCCACTTAAACTGTTCCCCATCCGTAGGAACCTTCTTTAGGAAACCTTCCCTGAGCATCCCAGCATGAAGTTGGATGTCTCTCTTCCTCAAATGACTATGAATCATTTGGCAATTAGGCTCACCTCATGACACCCTTTACCTGCTCTATGTGACTTTCATAAATAGCCTCTAAGCTCCTTGATCATAGTGCCTGGCATACAGCAGGTATAAAATAAGGTCTGTGATTTGCTCTGATGATTTGATACCTAAGTGCTATAAGGTACCGAGCTGACCTTAAGAGAAAGCGGCAACCAAGCTATAATGCCATCATAATCTTCATGCAAATGAGACGCTAAAACTCGGCCCGCAGCAATGTCAATATCTAACAACATTAAGGAAGCAAACATACAAAAAATGCCAGCTAGTATCTCACAGACTCTTCTCAGTTAAGCTACAAGGACTGACCCAATTTCTCTTCTCTTCAGAAAAAGGAAATGTGCTAAACCCAACCACCAAGGGAGGTCTGTGTATGCTCTAACACAGAAGACAAACAAAACGTCTTTTCCAGTTTGGTTATCAGAAAATCACAAATCAGTAAGAAAAGCTGATAAGAAAGTAACCAGAAAAAAGGCAGTACACCAATATCATATATAACAATATAAAGGAATGGAATTATCTTCAGTAATAACAAGAGGTTTGCCATAATCCATAAAATCTGTGTTATAAGTGCTTGAAACTGTTATGTGCAGTGTTTTGTAGTACAAAGTAGATAAAGAACGTCTGCCTCACCAGAATTATCACTCAGGTTTGTTGGTTATTATTTGTTTAATGTCAAACACAAGCAATTGTTTTCACTGCCAAAAACAGTCAAACCATTTCTTGGCTGAGTTAACCAATATATTTCCTATAAAAAAGTTGTAGATTTGATAACACTATATAAATATGGCCAAGGCTGTTTTACCATTTATCTCCTCAAAGTCCATCTTGCTAGGAAAAAAGGCTTGAATTGCTTACACAATTGTGGTTTTATAGTTAGATGTATTATTTACTCATTCACAATATAGTCAAAAAAAGCACTTTAAAAGTTAGTTAAATGGGATAGAATGCTTATGATTTAAGCTTCCAACTATAAAATTTTTATTTAAAAAAAGTGTTATGGTTGTAAAAGTTTATCAGTTACCACAAATTTGTTTTTGCAGATTTCCTAGCTCCCTGACTTTACAGCGATGCTTAAGTTAAGCGACGGTGCTAATATGATTCATGATGGAACATGCTCTTGGTACCTGGCCACCATTAAAAGAGATATCCAGGCGAAACCACTCCTTCAAAGGTATGGTGAATTTCGTTTTTACAGCAAGGTCTTCTCCTTTGACAAGATGCATTTGAATATGCAAGTAGCCTAAAGAGAAAACAAAAGTTTGTGAAAATGACAAAGAATACTTAGAAGTGAAGCAAGTGGCTATATCTTTTCAGTGATTTTCCAAAAAAGCTATGACTAGATCATATTCCTTCTTCCTTTAAATAAAAGCAAAACGAAACAAAACAACAAAAAACACCTAAGTGCATTCGTCTGTATTGAAAATGTTTGTTTTAAGCTTCCAGAAAAAGTTGAACTTGAAGTCCATATTTGGAAACCATCATTCTTACTGCATTGCCACAATGACAACATTCCTTATTCTAGAAAGACATATCGGCCAAAAGACAGAGTGTAAGAAAACCACACTATCTTTCTAAAGATTCTATTTCATACTTACCCTCTTCAGTAAGAAATATAGAAGGTGTGCCGTACATCTCATTAGAATCAACAAAGTACAGAATCCCACAGAGATTGGCCTTGCAATAATGGAGTAAATAAAGCCACAATGAAACAGTAAACCTGCAAGAGTGAGGAGAAAAAAAATTCTGCAGATTGATATCATCCAAGAACAGCTAATTATAGTTAACAATGACCAAGTAAATTGCTTTTTTTCCATTGAAGGGATGAATTTGCCTTCGTGCTCATCTTGGGAGATCCGCTTGCAAAGCTTGATTTTAGAAACAAAGGAGGTAGTTATAGTAACTGCAAAAGACAGGAGGTAAGCGTCACTGTACAAAACTAGCAGACATTGTACCTTGCACCAAAAACTCTTCCTATGCCTTTTTGAGAATCACACGGACCTGCCATTTGAATACTTGATTAAGGCTTATAAAGCCAGACACAGACTAAAAATCTGGGTTTTAATAAGAGGTGATTTGATAAGAGAAGCTATTCTAATTTCAATGATTAAAAAAAAAAAAAAACATAATTAGGGCTTTTTGAGCAATTTCGTTTCTTTCAAAGATAAAAGCCCTAAGGCAGAAACATGTCATAATCTGCAAATGGCATTGCCATATGCTAATAGGACGCAGAGATACTATTTTAATGCACACATGAGGTTGTTTGGTATCACAGTTCTGGCTGACCGATATGGAGCAACTACTCTAATTGTTCCATTTCTGGACAAAGGCTATTTTAGTTGAAAAAAAAATACACTGTCCATCTGTGATTTGCCAAGTGAGGGTAAAATAACAGTAGTCAACTTCAAGAGGAAATATTTTAGCCAAGCTTTGTGATCCACCAATCATTCAACAAATATTTGCTGTTTGAACACTTGCTTGATGTCACGCATTGTGCTAGTGACCAGCAGTTTAAAGATGAGCTGAGAGCAATTGTGTTTTGTGAGTTAAACATGAATCAAGGTCAAAACCAGTACAGAGAATGCTCTCCATTTTCCCAAAAACCAATTCACAGTTTGGGTTAAAGTGGCAGTGGCCCCAGGTTCTTTGGGGATTCATCCCAACAAGACCTTAGAATATTAGAATATTCTGGGCTTTATAATCTGGCCTCCAAATCAGTGATAAGATATAGAAACAGATGGTGCCACACAGCTCCCTCCTGACCCACCCAGCTGAGCAAGCTCATGAAGATAAGTTATTACAAGGAAGCTTAGCAAGAACATACGCTTAGTAAAGTGACTCAAGATCTTTCTACAGCCAGCAGCATGGGAAGAATTAAATCACTCTGCTGAATCCATCCGGTCTGAGGTGAACCACGAGCCATTTTCAGCATCTTCAATTCAGCAGAAGAAAAAAATATATATATCTGGGTTTTGCTGAAATCAATGGAGGAGATCAGAAGTTGTGAGATTTCAAGCAGCTCATCCAATCTTCCAAGGCAGAAAAAGCAAAGCAAAGGTTGCAATCTGGCAGGGCTGTGGCTGGCTGCATCTGACACCTTGCAAAGCCTCAGGCTCCAACACCTGACGCCTTACTTAGGTCATTCCCAGGACTGGCATACCAGTCACTCCCAGGCAAACTGAGGATTGCTAAGTGAGAGAATGATTTCCAAATGCACTGAACTTTCTGGGTCCACAATTCTGCCTAAGCTATGTAGATCTCATCATTTCCTCAAAGCGTAAATACAGAGGTAGGTCCTCCTAAGTGGGTCCACTAGCCTGCTCTAGACTTCCCGGATGGTTCAGTGGGTAAAAAATCTGCCTGCAATGCAGAAGACACAGGAGATGCAGGTTCAATACCTGGGTCGGGTAGATCCCCTAGAGAAGGAAATGGCAACCCACTCCAGTATTTCTTGCCTGAAAAATCCCATGGACAGAGGATCCTGGTGGGTCACCGTCCTTGGGGTCACAAAGAGTCAGACATGATTGAGTGACTAAGTGTGTGAGTCAGATCAGCCTGCCCTGGTCCTCAGATAAAAAGAACACTATGGCCGCACTGGCCCCCCATCACCAGCCCCTTCTTACACTGGGTAATCTATCCGCTGGCGTCGAGTGGCCTCCAGCTCTCGATTCTGAAATCTCAGGAACTTCTTCACAATGCCTGTGTTTTCTCCACTGGAGGCATAGAGAAATCCCAGGAGGGTAACCACATCTGTAAACAGCAAGACAGCTGCCTTTTAATTATTTCCAGAAAAACACGGCTTTCAACATCACATTCTTTCTGGAACCTAATGCCTAGCTCCCATCAAACATTTAAGTGAATTGTCTGAAAGTATCAGCAAACATTTACAGCACACTGAATATATGCCAGGCACCCAAGAAGCACTCTGCAGAACTATCTCAATTCATGTCCATACAACCCTACAAAGGGGAGTCTTCATTAGTCCCACTCTACAGAGGGGAAGCCTGAAGTATAGAGAGATAAAGTAACTTGCCTAAGGTAACAGAGCTAATAAGTAGTAGAATGAAATTTCAAGTTTCCAGCTTAGATTCTATGTGCTTAACCACCTTACATCCCGCCTGTCTATGCTACGAAAAGCATTTTGAAATTGTGTAATAATACTAACCGTTCAGTTCAGTTCAGTTCAGTCGCTCAGTCATGTCCGACTCTTTGCGACCCCATGAATCGCAGCACGCCAGGCCTCCCTGTCCATCACCAACTCCCAGAGTTTACTCAAACTCATGCCCATCGAGTCGGTGATGCCATCCAGCCATCTTATCCTCTGTCGTCCCCTTCTCCTCCTGCCCCCAATCCCTCCCAGCATCAGGATTTTTTCCAGTAATACTAACAGTTAACACTTAAGTAGCATTTACTATGGTCAATACTACTGTTAAATATGTATATATATATATATATATATATATAGTTTTTCAGCAAGTCAAGTTGCACTTTAGATAAGAAAGGGAGTGGGTCCTGGAATTTCTTGAGCCTCCTAGGGCTTCTCTTGTGGCTCAGCTGGTAAAGAATTTGCCTGCAATGCAGGAGACCTGGGTTCGATCCCTGGGTTGGGAAGATCCCTTGGAGAAGGGAATGGCTGCCCGCTCTAGTATTCTGGCCTGGAGAATTCCATGGACTGTGTAGTCTATGGGGTTGCAAAGAGTCGGACACGACTGAGCAACTTTCACTTTTTCACTTGGGATCTAAGAAGCCTTCTGACTCACAAGGTGAAACAAAGGGCATTGTAAAAGTTAAAGAAAAACCAGAGCTGCATTTTTGCATGCAAACCAATGATGATATCAGTTTGCAGCCTGAGACTGTAAGTGAGAACCGCGAAAACTGCAATTTGAATTCTTACCTGCGGAGTGAACATGCGGCCCAGGACCCTTTTCCCAACTAGGGCTGCAGATGGCTGTCATTCAGGACTTCCCAGCACTGTTCAAGTCTGGATATAGGTTTCGGCCCAATTTGGTGATATATATGCTACTACTTCTCTCTAGTGCTTCTATTTCTTTTCTTTTAATGACTGCATATTGAAATTAAGTTAAATAATCTTCTATTAAATATTGAAATTGTTGTGTAACGAGTGGAATTGTGTATAATGAATGGTTTCTTTTGTTAAGGCAAAACACCATACCCTTTAAAACTAGAGTCTTTGGTAACAAACTAGAGGGGTGGGATGGAGAGAGAGGTGAGAAGGATGTTCAAGTGGGAGGGGACATGAGTAACCTATGGATGTTTCATATTGATGTTTGGTAGAAAACACAATACTGTAAAGCAATTAACCTTCAATTAAAAATAACTAATTTTTAAAAAAGAATCAAAAAACAAAAAAACTAGAGAGTCTTCCACTTTACTTTGCACATGTGGGAGAGTTCTGTGGCTCTAGAAAAGAGGAGTATCTGTAACAAATCTTACCGGGAAAACTGAGTTATTTCATCTGTATTTAAGGTCTACAAGGTTAGTATGGATTTTTTATTTCCCATACTCCACTCCACTTCAAAGAAAAATTAATTCACTGAGTTCAACCTAGAAATAAAGATCATCTTTTCTCTTTCTTAAAATGCTCCTTGGTCTAAAGGTCTATTTAAATGGAGGCAATAATCTGTTTTCCTGGTCTTCTTAGAGAGGGAAGAGTTGACTTCTGGGCAAGTTACCAAATGACAGTATTGGCAAAAATTATGGGAGCCTCAGCCTGGGATAGAGGACACCCCAGCTCTCATTCCTCATTGGGGAAAAATGCTTCACTATATAAAGAGGTACCTCTAGTTCATTATAACTTGGAAATCATAAGAGTGATGTTTTCATAGTCTCAGAGATACATTTAGAAACCCCAAAGGGTGGAGTTATTAATTCCAACAGAAATACTTCAAACTTTTTTCTTTGCAATTTGAGCTCGATGTGGGCACGTTGGACTTGCTGGTCAGTTATGGGAGCCGGGAAAGAAGATTAGAAATGGAAATACTACAAGGGTGTCTTCAGAATCCAGGGGAAAAAACTGACCAAGAGGTTGATATCAGCCCAAACTTGGCTGGCTTCCACTGAGGTGAGCAAAACATAGGAGACCAGTTGGCCACGTTAGCCTCCTGGGAAGCCTTCTGCTGGTGATTGCTGTTGAGTTATCTAGTATATAGTAGAAAAATTTATCAGAATGAGCAGGATTTGATTCTGCCCCACCTGACTACAGTAAAAGGAGGTTTCATAAAGGAGGTTTCCAAAGCAAAAGGAGTCAAAAGTGAATGTTGATGAGCCTTTCCTTTATCCAGGGATCAAAGTAAAGCTAGTTGAATAGGAGAACTTGCAGCAAAAGACTGTGGAGGCAAAATCTAAGACCCAAAGATCTAAAATAATTTTACAATAACACATATCTTTTGTGTCCAACAAAACCAAAGTGATGATGGTTTTCTTGTAAAATCTGTAGCTTTAATAATAGTTCTATGATTTGGAGTTCTATTAGTTTCCCTCAGTACAATATTGTCTTCCCATTTCATTAGAAATAATGAATAAGAATGAAAAACTGGGCTTCCCTGGTGGCTCAGTCAGTAAAGAATCTGCCTGCAATGTGGGAGACCCAGGTTTGATCCCTGGGTTGGGAAGATTCCCCTGGAGAAAAGCATGGCTACCCACCCCAGTATTCTTGCCTGTAAAATTCCATGGACAGAGGAGCCTGGTGGGCTATAGCCCACGGGGTCACAAAGAGTCAGACACAACTAAGTAAGAATGAAAAACTTTGGAGTAGGGAAAGACTTGAGAATTCATCTACAGAAAATGCATCAACATAAAATATTAGCCCAGGATAAGCAACATCCTCCAGTAACTGACTGGCTGCTTGGAGTGCTTTAATTGATTTGTGATGATTGTCATAGGCATTAAACGGGAAATAGCAGTAACAATGCCATTGCCTATTGAAGGATTTACAGGTAGGAAAACTTGAGTTCAAAACATGGGCTCAAAGAGGTTAAATTAATTGCTTACATAGAATGTAAGCTCCAAGACAGCAAGGACTTTACTTCATTGTTTAATCCATCCTCAGAGCCAGAACAGTGGCCAAAACATGATAGAGGCTCAAAAAACATTTAGGGAGTGGATGGATGAATGAACAAGTGAACACAGCTGTGGCCAAATCAGGATCTGAATCTATGTCTCTTTCACCCAACATGTTCCATAATTCTACAATGTTCCCCATGCTCCTCAAGTCAAAAATTAAATGTCTATTTTTTCAGATCCTTCCCCCAAATCCATTTCTTTGGCTAATCTTGAATGAGAAAGTTACATGGGGAAGAGGCATCATTGTGACATAAACACAAAATGCAATAGAAACAGTTCAGGTCTGGAACCCACTCCTTTGGCCACTTTTATTGCTTTGTTTCCTCAAATTTTAGAGCAAGAAGAAGCATTAGATTCAACATGGTGAAACTCCTTCATTTGGAGACAAGAGAAGTGTTCACGTCTTGTTAAAGGTCATATAACTAATACGAGACCCAGATATGACTCAAACCTGGTCTCCCACTGCAAACCAATGTGCTCATTATTAAACCACATCACATCTCACAAGTCCTTCCAGAGAGAACTAGGCTGATGTTCAGCTGGCATGCCCATGTGCGGCTATACTGGTTGTTAAAATACTGAAATATGTCCATATTGTTGAGATGATGTGCCCCAACACACACACAATACCCACTCTGGCTTCTCCTTCAGAGTAGAATCTGGCTCAGCAAGGATATTCAGCACATCCTGTTTCAGCACCAGGGCCAGTGCCTGCAGGAGCCTTCCTGGGCCCACCACCCCGTACTATTTCTTAAATGTTTTGAATATCACCCTGAGTGATATTTTAAAAAATATATATCACCCTGAGTGATATTAAAAAAAAAAAGATGAGCACAAAAAAGGACAGAAATGGTATGGACCTAACAGAAGCAGAAGATATTAAGAAGAGGTGGCAAGAATACACAGAAGAACTATACAAAAAAGATATCTTCATGACCCAGATAATCATGATGGTGTGGTTACTCACCTAGAGCCAGACATCCTGGAATGTGAAGTCAAGTGGGCCTTAGGAAGCATCACTACAAACAAAGCTAGTGGAGGTGATTCCAGTTGAGCTATTTCAAATCCTAAAAGATGATGCTGTGAAAGTGCTGCACTCAATATGCCATCACATTTGGAAAACTCAGCAGTGGCCACAGGACTGGATAAATTCAGCTTTCATTCTAATTCCAAAGAAAGGCAATGCCAAAGAATGTTCAAACTACCGTACAATTGCACTCATCTCACACGCTGGCAAAGTAATGCTCAAAATTCTCCAGGCCAGACTTCAACAGTACGTGAACCATGAACTTCCAGATGTTTAGGCTGGATTTAGAAAAGCCAGAGGAGCCAGAGATCAAATTGCCAATATCCATTGGATCATTGAAAAAGCAAGAGAATTCCAGAAAAACATATACTGCTTTATTGATTACGCCAAAGCCTTTGACTGTGTGGATCACAACAAACTGTGGAAAACTTTTCAAGAGATGGGAATACCAGACAACCTGATCTGCCTCCTGAGAAATCTGTATGCAGGTCAAGAAGCAACAGTTAAACCAGACATGGAACAACGGATTGGTTCCAAATTGGGAAAGGAGTACGTGAAGGCTGTATGTTATCACCCTGCTTATTTAACTTATATGCAGAGTACATCATGTGAAATGCCGGGCTGGATGAAGCACCAGCTGGAATCAAAATTGCTGAGAGAAATATCAATAACCTCAGATATGCAGATGACACCATCCTTATGGCAGAAAGCAAAGAAGAACTAAAGAGCTTCTTGATGAAAGTGAAAGAGGAGAGTGAAAAAGTTGGCTTAAAACTCAACATTCAGAAAACTAAGATCATGGCATCTGGTCCCATCACTTCATGGCAAATAGATGGGGAAACAATGGAAACAGTGAGAGACTTTATTTTCTTGGGCTCCAAAATCACTGTAGATGGTGACTGCAGCCATGACATTAAAAGAGGCTTGCTCCTTGGAAGAAAAGCTATGACCAACCTAGACAGCGTATTTAAAAGCAGAGACATTACTTTGCTAACAAAGATCCATATACTTTGCTGACAAAGGTCCATATAGTCAAAGCTATGATTTATCCAGTAGTCATGTATGGATGTGAGAGTTGGACTATAAAGAAAGCTGAGTGCTAAAGAATTGATGCTTTTGAACTGGCATTGGAGAAGATTCTTGAGCGTCCCTTGGACAGCAAGGAGATCAAACTAGTCCGTCCTAAAGGAAATCAGTCCTGAATATTCATTGGAAGGACTGATGCTGAAGACGAAGCTCCAATATTTTGGCCACCTGATGCAAAGAACTGACTCATTGGAAAAGATCCTGATGCTGGGAAAGACTGAAGGCAGGAGGAGAAGGGGAATGCAGAGGATGAGATGTTGGATGGCATCACCGACTTGATGGACATGAGTTTGAGCAAGCTCCAGGAGTTGGTGATGGACAGGGAAGCCTGGTGTGTTGCAGTCCATGGGGATGTAAAGAGTTGGACACAGCTGAGTGACTGAATTGAACTGTTATCACTCTAAGTGGGATGGCTGGGGGGTTACACAGCCCATTCTCTAGTTAAACAGAATGCTCTGAGCCCTGACAGGGACACCTGCTTTGGGGAAGTTCCTGTTTCTACATAACAAAGCCCTATTCAGGATGAGCTTCAAATACACCACAGTGATGCAGCTGATATCCTCAGTCCTTTTGTGGAAAAGTTCTGGCACAGACAATAACAAATTGCCTGCAATGGGAGAGAGAGACCTGGGTTTGATCCCTGGGTTGGGAAGATCCCCTGGAGAAGAGAACGGCTACCCACTTCACTATTCTGGCCTGGAGAATTCCATGGACAGAGGAGCCTGGCAGGCTACAGTCCATGGGGTGGCAAAGAGTCGGACACCACTGAGTGACTTTCACTTTCACTTTTCTTTAGAGATAGTCTTGAGGCAAAGAATTCATTGTTTTGTTGTTTAGTTGCTCAGACGTGTCTGACTCTTTGCAACCCCATGGACTATAGCCCACCAGATCCCTCTATCCCTGCGATTTTCCAGGCAAGAATACTGGAGTGGGTTGCCATTTCCTTCTCCAGGAGATGTTCCTGAGGCTAAAAGTCTGTAAGGGGAACTTGGAGGAAAATAAGCTAAGATTTTCCAACCTAGAGAAGTAAAGTTAGAATGATGATAATTCAATCTACTTTCCAAATACAGGACACTAAACAGGCAGTGGTGATTGGGAGTTTTATTGTCCTTAAAGCCAAAGCCTGGGAACAAAAAATTCTACTTTCTAGCAAGTATGATTTAGGTTGGAATTTCTTCCTGCAAAGGGTACTAGGCAATGAAGTGAGTGACAAAGGAAGCCTATAAGATATTCAACACTAGGAGACATGGAAGCAACCTAGATGCCCATCAGCAGATGAATGGATAAGGAAGCTATGGTACATATACACAATGGAATATTACTCAGCCATTAAAAAGAATTCATTTGAATCAGTTCTAATGAGATGGATGAAACTGGAGCCCATTATACAGAGTGAAGTAAGGCAGAAAGATAAAGACCAATACAGTATACCAACGCATATATATGGAATTTTAAAAAGTGGTAACGATAACCCTATATGCAAAACAGAAAAAGAGACACAGATGTACAGAACAGACTTTTGGACTCTGTGGGAGAAGGCGAGGGTGGGATGTTCTGAGAGAATAGCATTGAAACAGATCACCAGCCCAGGTTGGATGCATGAGACAAGTGCTCAGGCCTGGTGCATTGGGAAGACCCAGAGGGATGGGATGGGGGGGGAGGCGGGAGGGGGGATCGGGATGGGGAACACATGTAAATCCATGGCTGATTCATGTCAATGTATGGCAAAAAACACTACAATATTGTAAAGTAATTAGCCTCCAACTTAAAAATAAATGAAAAAAAAAAGATATTCAACACTAGGAGTCTTAAGTATAAATAAATTCCACTCCCAGAAATTTATCCTCCAAACATATTTATTTGTGTGTACAAAGATACATGTACAAAGGTGCTTACAGAAACCTTGTTGCTAACAGTAAAAGACTAGAGATGACCTGCATGACCATCAGCAGAGGACAGGGAAAATAAATTATGGACTGTCAGGCAATGCAATGCTAGGGAGCTATTGCAAAGAATGTGGTTGTGTTTCCTGTACTGACATAGAAAAAATTTCTGCCATATTGTTAATGGGCACAAAGCAGAATCTTTAGTATCTTCCCACGTGAGTATGAAGAGAAGGGTCTATCAGCCTAACGATTATATGGGCAGAGAACTTCCCTGGAAGGAAACACAGAATCTAGTGTTATTGAGTTTGCCTCTAAGAAATAGGACCAAAAGAGTGGGGCAGGTAGGAATTTTGCTTCCCTGGTGGCTTAGAGGGAAAAGCGTCCGCCTGCAACGCAGGAGACCCAGGCTCAATCCCTGAGTCGGGAAGATCCCCTAGAGAAGGAAATGGCAACCCACTCCAGTACTCTTGCCTGGAGATCCCATGGACGGTGGAGCCTGGGAGGCTGCAGTCCATGGGGTCATAAAGAGTCGGACACGACTGAGCGACTTCACTTTTCACTTTTCCAAACCCTTTAACACTCTCTGAATTTTTTAACCAGGTACATGTATTACTTTGTTGGCTACAAGAGAAAAGAACAACATCTCTGGGCATTTCCAGCAGGCAGGGAGAAGGAGCCTGCCACATGCAAAGGCCTGCCTGCCCTGGGTGCCCCGGCAGTTCAATCCACTTCAAAGAGGCAAAGTCCAGTGGGTGAGGAAAACAGGGTGATTCACGTCAGTAAAATTTCAACTTAGAAAAAAGTGTATTCCTTCTCATTTAGAACCTGAGTTGGAATTGTGTTAGCACATGTCAGAGAAGCAGCTTAGCAAAGTTGAAAGAACCAAGAACTTGGACTCCATTAAACAAGTTCCTGGAGCCTCAATTGTCTCCTCTGTAAAAAGAGAATGAGAATACTGTCCTCCCCCAGGGCTCTTATGAGAGTTAAATGAGACACTGTGCATGGAAAAAGTGACTTGAAAATCATAACGGGCAATGCAGACGCTAGGCATTCATTAATGGTATTACTGAAAAACCCAAGTCTACAGTGATTACCTGGGGGAAAGAAAGAAGTCTCTTTTGTTTCTAAGAGTGTCACATTTGTAGTTCTTATAATTACAAAAAGCATCATCATATCATTAACTTGAATTGTTCCACTGAATAAACTGATAATTTCACAGAGACACATAAAGTCTGTCTCCAAAATTTGACTTAGTCTTCCATGATTTTGTTTTAAACAAATTTTGTTATAAGGAAATCTTACTTATAATCCATTGGGTCTGAAAATGAGAATGAATTTTTAGTGACAGGAAAAGAGAGTGGAGAAGAAGGAGACGGCCAGTTTCTGACCTAAGAGGGAAAGTCAGAAAAATCTTCATCTAGGTGGAAGTACCAGTGCAGGAGACATAAGAGATTCCTGGAGGCAGGCAGGACGGTCCACTCCAGTATTCTTGCCTGGAGATGCCATGGACAGAGGAGTCTGGTTGGCTACAGTCCACGGGGTCACAGAGTTGGACTGAGCACGCATCAGGTGGAAGCAGAACAAAATGCTTGCTACATCTGAGCAAGGCATTTAAGGAACTCCAAAGTGTTGCCCCAACTTGCCTTTCCAGTCTTTTCTGAACTGCCCACCTCATACTTGAGACTCTACCTGAACAAAAGCTCAAGTGTGGCTACTCCACACTTCCCCTTGTGGCAGGCACTGGTACTCAATCCACACGGCGTCTCTAACTAAGCACAGACTCAGCCTCTGAATCCTTCTCAGCACTGTGCTCTAGGTAGCCACCCCCATTGCTCTGAGCTGGCAAGCAAGACGAAACCCATTTGCCATCCCTCATTCCAAGGGTTGCAGGCTCGTCCCCATTCCCGCATCAGACTGCATTCCCTTCTCTTTTTTTCCCTTCTGCCTGGATGTGCGTGTGTGCATGCTAAGTTATTTCATTCGTGTCTGACTCTGTGACCCCATGGACTGTAGCCCGCCAGGGTCCTCTGTCCATGGGATTCTCCAGGCAAGAATGCTGGAGTGGGTTGCCACGCCCTCCTCCAGGGGATCTTCTTGACTCAGGGATCGAACCTGTGCCTCTTATGTCTCCTGCACCAGCAGGTGGGTTCTTTCCTATATTCTTTTTCTGACTATGGAAACTCTACTCCTTCTTAAAAATTCTGTTCAAATGTCACTTCCTCTGTGAAGAACCCTTGCAAAGTACCTAAGATGCAGATTGCTCAGTAACTTTTTTCTATGAATAAGTGACTTAAATAGTTTCACAACATCCCCTGGCAATATAGCTTAGTAGTTAAGTATGGTGTTTGGGAAACAAACTACTTGAGTTCAAGTCCTAGCTCCATCATTAGCTGTGTGACTTTAGACAAATTACTCTAGTTCTCTGAGTCAGTTTCCTCCTCTATAAATAATGACAGTAGTGCACTGGTATTAAATTAGATACTTGCACAAGCCCTTAGCACAGCTCCTGGCACACACTGAGTAAGGGAAAGTGACTGTTACTATTGGGAGCTGTGTTTACTTCTGGATAACCACCTTAAAGAGAAGGACCACGTCTGCATCTTTGAATCTCCAGACTTAGTAAAGAAATTGGCGCAGGATAGGTGTTCAATCAGTCTTTATGGAATTGAACATGATACACATCATAAGGGGTGGTGAGTACCAAGAGAGAACTAGAGGAAGCTGGAGGGCAGAAAGTTAGTTTCTGATTTGAGGATCAAAAAAGGAAAGAAAAGAAAAGAGAAACCCTTGTGGGGAAGTAGAAAATTTGAGCGGACTACTGAAATATGACTATGATTTTGCTAGGAAAACATGAAAGGTGGCGTGGGGCTGGGAGAGTGTTGGGGGGCAGGGGCGGGGTGGCAGCTTCCAGTAAAAAGAGATGCATTAGCCAAGGCATTACAGATGAGGGATCACAGACTCGAACTAGAGGGCAGGTGCAGGGTGAAGGTGGGCTCAGGTGTAGTTGCAAAGGAGAATCACTGGAGCCTTAAGCAGCACAGCGGAAACGGCCTCCACCCAGGAAGCCCCAGTGTGTACAGGCCCGAGGGAAGGCACCCGGCTGACCCCGCCCCACACGCTCCCTAGCATGGCCACGTGAGAAGGCTGTCACAGTGTGATGGCCACACATAAGCTAAGAGAGACAGGGTCCTTGCCTCTTGGCTAAGAGCCCTCATCCTTCAATCAGCAAGCAGTTGTCACGTGCCTGCTATGTACGGGGTGTCACATCAGGCACCAGAACCAAATAAACCAGGCCTGGTGGAGCCTGTGCGCTAGTACAGAGACACTCCCCAGGCAAATAAACCAGTCAGTACATTGAATTACAAGGCCTGGGGGTGCTAAGGTCATGAAGGAAATAAACGGTGGATACCGGTGTGGCGGGCGCACCCGGGCAGGGCTGCCGTCTTAGATAAGGTGGTCCCGGGAGCTGTCCCCAGGAAGATGACATTCGTGCAGAGGTTGCCAGGAGGTAAGAGAGCAAGTCACACAGCGATCTGGGGGAGGAGCATGTTAGGGGGAGGGGACAGTGATGCAAATGTCTCAAAGCGGGAATGAACTTGGTACATCAAGGGAGAAGCGAGCAGGCCTGCATGGCTGGAACAGGCGGGCAAGGCGGAGCGCGGCAGGAGATGAGGCCGGTTAAGGGGACAGGGACAGATTCCACAGGCCATGCTCAGGGACGTGGGTGATCCTTCCCTCCTCCATCAGGGGCCGCTGCGTAGGGGGACGAGGGCCAGTGGGGAGGCCATCTGCAGACTGCGGCCAGAATCCAGACAGGGACAATGGTGGCTTAGACCAGGATGACAGCAGACACGGGGTGAACAGCGATTGAATACGTGGTCGGGGCTGAAGACGGAGGCCCCAGGGCCAGCTGACCTCTCACAACAGAACGCGCAGTCCAGGTGCGCCCCTGGAGCCACCAGCCCGAGCGGTTGATTTCTTTCTCTGGGTGAGCTCATGTGTGAATCAGGCACACGTGTGACAGGGCAGCAGATAATGCCCGGTGTCCTCCCCCCGAGGGAACAGACAATCAGCGGGCCGGGCAGGGTGGATCTATTGGCTGACGGCAGGAACAGGTGCACTGGCAAGGCACGTGGCCGAGCCTTGGCACAAACGTGTCCTGAAAGGCTGCCAGCTTCTGATCCGGGGTAGGCTGACCCAGCAGGGCTGGGCGGAAGCCGGCTGCACCTCCACCCAAAACCAGCCCACCGGCCGGCCTGGCACAATCCCAGCATGGGAGATGAGCTGCAAAGCGCATCAGGGCGCACAGCTCTGGCCCCAGAAGCCTAACTGAAGGCTTTAGGTGGAGGGGCGCTCCAACCACACAGACGGAACGTGTGTGCGCCGAGACTGGGCTCTCTCTTCATAAAGAGAAAAGAAAATGCAAGCGAGTCAGGGGGCACTTAGTTCAGACGCAGAGCTCCTGTAGGGCAACAGGCACTTGATACAGAACAGGTCCCCCCCACTCCACACCAGGGCTGGCGGCAGACTGCCATGGGGCCAGGCATGAAAGCGCCCCCGCGGCGCCCTAATGCCACCTTGTTGTTCCGACTTGACTCTCGTTCTTCAAGAGCAGAATAAAGAAGCCCCTGCTGGGAACCAGCCAGAGGCCTGGCCCCCTTCCATTGCGCCGCTGATATCAAGAACAAAGGTCGTGGACACTTTCCACGGGCCTTGTGGCAGACTCTCTTTTGATTTCCTTTTTAAGACAGGGCGGGGAAGTGCTCCCCTTTCCTGGTGAACAAACCTCAGCCCAGCAAATAGCTGGTTTTGCGGGTGGATGGAGCGCCCCCCATTGTCAGTGACTTTGACTCTTATAAAAGGTTTCCTTCCGCATTATGCCTTTATTAGACTGGTTCTCGCCCCAAAAGTAATGGTCTGAAGGAGGTAGGGAGAAAAAAAACCCACTGTGCTGTTCCTGAACCCAGTGACTACTGAGAAGGAACAACAAAAGAAAGAAAAGACGTTTCGCGTTTTAAGGGTATGTTCGGGCACCCTAAGAACTCAGCCGGTTCATAAATGACTTCATTTGAAAACTTCCAGCTTGAGATTCATTCTTCAATGAGAAATATGTGATTTGCCAAACATGAAATGGAATCATTAAGCCCTGACAAAATCAATCGGAGGCAAAGCAAAACTGTGGCTGCCTGTGCCCCGTGCTGCCTTCTCCTTAACAAATTAGGTATCCCCGGGGAAGGCATTCCAGACAGATGCTAGCATGGGGCCCTGCCTGGAAGAGGGATGCACACGGATCATCAAAATGCATGCAGCTTGGCTATTTCAGAGGCTTAACTGCCCATCCCACCCTACCCTCAATGTGCACACTCACACACACACACAGAAAGACAGAAAAGGGATCCTTCTTCTAGATTTTTCTACATTTAAAGCACTGCTCAGACATAAACCAGGCACAGAAGAGGACTATAAAATAAAATGTAGGATGAAATTGTCTAGAACTATGCACACACAAAAGTGCTTGTAAAAACGGGTGTACTCTGAAGAAGGTCTGCAGTCTAGTTAGGGGTATTAGATCAGCGTCAGTTTCCTGGTTTTGATATTGGACTCTAGTTAGGGAAGATGTCAGTTAGGGGGAGCTGGGGGAAATAAACAAGGACTCGCTCCCATTTTTGCAACTTCCTGCAAATCTCTATTTATTTCAAAATAAAGAGTATTTTTAAATGCCAAATGTGTTGGTTCTACAGCAAGTGGCCTCTGACCAACTATATACCACATGGTTATTCTGGTCCATTCTATTTTCATTATATGCAGGGTTGTTTGGAAGTGACCCCAGGAAATATTCACTGCCATTGGATTTCCTCCACCCTCCAGGTCTGCCTGGGGGTCCAGCCACTTTAACCCAAAGTCCCACCAGCTCTATCCTCGCTCCCAGGATTCTTAAGCTTTAAGGTGCATCAGAGTCATGGAAATGTATTTAAAATGTGAATTCCAGGGTCGGACACCCTACAGATCCTGTCTAAGCAGGAAATAGATGAGGACTGGGAATCTGCATTTGCAACAAAAGCCCTGGGTGATTCTGTTACAGATGATCATAGGGTCCCACTTTAACAAACACGACCAGGCTCGGGGTGAGTGCCTGGGAGCATGCCTGGATAGGCTCCCCGTTGCAGGACGGGGAGAGAGCCGGCAGGCACTCCACATCCACACAGCAAGGTGCCCCCTGCAACAAAGGAGAGAACCATAGCCCTCTTCTTCCAAATGCACATAGCCAGTGACCTCCAACCCCAGTGCTTAAAGAAGGCTGAAAAAAGGCATAGGAGCCTCCTCCATTGATCCTTCAGTGGCTGTGACCCTGTGACATTTGGGTTAAAATATACAGTTTGCATTCTATCATTATGCCTACTACTTTTTACTGAGTGTTGATTATGTGTTAAGCACATCTCTTTTAATTCTCACCTCACTGCCCTGAGGGAATTGTTATTTATTATCCCATTTTACAGATAAGAAAACTGAGGTTCTGAAAGTTCCAAAGTTACACTGGCAGAAAGTGGCAAAGCCAGGAGTTGAACTCAGGTACTTGGCTGAAAAGCTAATGCTACACCAAAACCAACACTTGAGGGCTTTTTGAGGGAGATGAGGAGGAAGATTTTCCAGATCCTTATTTCAGTGGCACTAATGTTCCTCTTTAATGTAAAGTAGATCCAAGCCTCTCAAAGCACCCTTCCATGACCCTCTGTCCTCTCACCTCCATCTTCAATCCTGTTCTCTCCTACTCTTTCTCTTCTCACACCTTTTCATTTTCTCCCTTTTCTCCCCAAAGTCCAAAATTACAGACTCAGTTTGCCTCGTGTCCCCCATTTCTAAGATAAGAATTTTCTCATACACTCCTCCTCCTCCCATCCAGGCTGTCTGAAGAAATGAGCATTAGGTTCCTAGCAAGGCAAATGACCTACCATTCTCGAGAGGACACTGGGGAATCTTGTTTGCTCGAAGGTTCCAAATATAATCCATGTTCCACTCAAGGCACACTTGATGATCTTTGAAAGGGCGTTCAAAAGGCGGGATAGTCTTCAACAGCGTGTAATTCTTTGCTACAGCATGTAGCAAATTTTCCTCCCATTTAACATTCAAGTCCCCACTGCTGTATTGGTGAGTAATCCAGGCGCGTAGTATCACCACAGATACTGAAATGGAGTGTCTGATGAAATAATCATCTCTGTAAACCATGATGCTCGGGAATTTCACATGTACGATTTGTGTTCTGCTGGTGTGAAGATGTTTCTCATTCTTCCACCTTTTTTTGTACACGGGAATGCTACTTCTGAACTCAGATGAAACAACTGCTTCCAAATTGACAACACAAGGCTGAGAGCACAAATACTCCACCGAGACTTCAGACACATTGCGAACATTCCCTTCGAAGATGGTGAAATAAATAAAGTCTTTGTAAGCCACACTTTGCTCCGTTCTGGGTATCACCGACGTTGTCAGGGAAGTCTGCCTGCCCAAAGTCGGCACAACATTCTGAGAAGAAAAAAAAGAGAAGTAAGTTTAAAAACAATCATATTCTTGTTCATTTTCATTTTAATTGCTTTACAGGGCTTCTCAGGTGGCGCTAATGGTAAAGAACCTGCATGTCAATGAAAGAGACATAAGAGACACAGGTTCCGTCCCTGGGTCGGGAAGATCTCCTGGAGGAGGGCATGGCAACTCACTCCAATATTCTTGCCTGGAGAATCCCATGGACAGAGGAGACTGGCGGGCTATAGTCTATAGGATTGCAAAGAGTTGGACTTGACTGAATCGACTTGGCATTCACGCACATTTGTTTTACAATTCTGTGTTCATTTCTACTCTACAGCAAAGTGAATTGGCTATATGTATACATATATCCCTCTTTTTGCATTTACTTCCCATTTAAGTCAGCACAGAAAGCTGAGTAGAGTTCCCTGTTCTAGACACTGTTCTCATTAGTTACCTACTTTATGCATAGTATCAGCAGTGGACATATGTCAGTCCAAATCTCCCAATTCATCCCACCGCCCATATTAACAGCTACATGAATCATTATATTCCTGGAAGAAAAAAAATATCCACTTACATCAAGCAATGAAAGTGGAAGATAAAGGATGTCGAAAGCACTACCAAACAATTAGAGAAAAAACAACATACACACAAATGAAGATTAGGCCACATTAAACTCTCTCCCCAGACTGAGTAGCATCTGCTGATCAAAATGGGACTTTCAAAGCTACATGGCAATCATTCCAGAGTTGGTTTCCAAATGCAGGAGCTAGTTCAGGGCAAATCCTGAACAGCAGCAGTGAACATGCCTTAGAGTGAAAAAGAGGCAATCCAGCTGCAGACATTTTCAAACTATTGTCCTGACTTCAAATGGTAGTCAAAAGCAGCCAAATGAGAGGATGGGAGAAGAGTTCAAAGTGGCGCTCGAGAGAACACATATCAGGGATGCCAACCTGGCCCCCTTTTCTCTGTAAGTTCTGAGCCAGGACAAGCCTACATTACGAATGAGCCAGCAGGAAGTTTCTATTGCTCCAAATCACACATAGGCAGGCTCGGACCGCAGACTGTGTAGTCTGATTTTTTTTTTCACCATGGATGGCGCGACATGTGCCAAGAAAGATTCTAGCTGTGGGTTTATCTACTTGTTTCAATGATGAGGTCCTCTCCTGTGGGCATTCCTTCCAGAAAAAAATCTGGAAAGTTTGTTCATGAAATCAAGGCAATGCTTTTTGACTAGGAGGCACAGATGGATGGATGCTAAGAGTTCTTCTCTAAATGAGACTTTCTGATTTAGACACCCAAAACACAGTCAATTCAGTTTAGTTCGGTCGCTCAGTCATGTCCAACTCTTTGCAATTCCATGGACTGTAGTGCACCAGGCTTCCCTGTCCATCACCAACTCCTGCAGCTTGCTCAAACTCACATCCATCAAGTCGGTGATGCCATCCAACATCTCATCCTCTGCATTCTCCTTCTCCTCCTGCCTTCAGTCTTTCCCAGCATCAGGGTCTTTTCTAATGAGTCAGTTCTTTGCATCAGGTCACCAAAGTATTGGAGCTTCATCTTCAGCATCATTCCTTCCAGGGAATATCCAGGACTGATTTCCGTTAGGATAGACTGGTTGGATCTCCTTGCAGTCCAAGGGACTCTCAAGAGTCTTCTCCAACACCACAGTTCAAAAGCATCAATTCTTCGGTGCTCAGCTTTCTTTATAGTCCAACTCTCACATTCATACATGACTACTGGAAAAACCATAGCTTTGACTAGACAGACTTTTATTGGCAAAGTAGTATCTCTGCTTCTTAAAATGCTCTCTAGGTTGGTCATAGCTTTTCTTCCAAGGAGCAAGCGTCTTTTAATGTCATGGCTGCAGTCACCATCTACAGTGATTTTGGAGCCCAAGAAAATAAAATCTCTCACTGTTTCCATTGTTTTCCCATCTATTTGCCAGGAAATGGTGGGACCACATGCCATGATCTTAGTTTTCTGAATGCTGAGTTTTAAGCCAGCTTTTTCACTCTCCTCTTTCACTTTCATCAAGAAGCTCTTTAGTTCTTCTTTGATTTCTGCCATAACGGTGGTGTCATCTACATATCTGAGGTTATTGATATTTCTCCTGGCAATCTAGATTTCAGCTGGTGCTTCATCCAGCCCAGCGTTTCTCATGATGTACTCTGCATATAAGTTAAATAAGCAGGATGACAATATATAGCCTTTACGTACTCCTTTCCATTTGGAACCAGTCTGTTGTTCCATGTCTGGTTGTAACTGTTGCTTCTTGACCTGCATACAGATTTCTCAGGAGGCAGGTCAGGTGGTCTGGTATTCCCATCTCTTGAAGAGTTTTTCACAGTTTATTGTGACTCATACAGTCAAAGACTATTCTAATCAATAAAGAGAAGTAGATGTTTTTCTGAAACCCTCTTGCTTTTTCAATGATCTGACGGATGTTGGCATTTTGATCTCTGGTTCTTCTGGCTTTTCTAAATCCAGCCTGAACATCTGAAAGTTCATGGTTCATGTACTGTTGAAGCCTGGCTTGGAGAATTTTGATCATTACTTTGCCAGCATGTGAGATGAATGCAATTATGTAGTAGTTTGAACATTCTTTGGCATTGCCTTTCTTTGGGATTGGAATGAAAACTGACCTTTTCCAATCCTGTGGTCACTGCTGAGTTTTCCAAATGTGATGGCATACTGAGTGTAGCACTTTCACAGCATCATCTTTTAGGATTTGAAATAGCTCCACTGGGATTCCATCACCTCCACTAGCTTTGTTCGTAGTGATGCTTCCTAAGGCCCACTTGACTTTGAATTCCAGGATGCCTGGCTCTAGGTGAGTGATCACACCGTCGTGATTATCTGGGTCATAAAGATATATTTTTGGTATTGTTCTTCTGTGTATTCTTGCCACCTCTTAATATCTTCTGCTTCTGTTAGGTCTATACCATTTCTATCCTTTATTGTGCCCATCTTTGCATGTATGCTCCCTTGGTATCTCTAATTTTCTTGAAGAGATCTCTAGTCTTTCCATTATCTTGTTTTCCTCTATTTCTTTGCATTGATCACTGAGGAAGGCTTTCTTATCTCTCCTTACTATTCTTTGGAACTCTGAATTCAAATGGGTATATTTTTCCTTTTCTCCTTTGCCTTTAGCTTCCCTTCTTTTCTCAGGTATTTGTAAGGCCTCCTCAGACAACCATTTTGCCTTTTTGCATTTCTTTTTATTGGGAATAGTCTTGATCACTGCCTCCTGTATAATGTCACAAACCTCCATCCATAGTTCTTCAGGCACTCTATCATATCTAATCCCTTGAATCTATTTGTCACTTCCACTGTATAATCGTTCGGGATTTGATTTAGGTCATACCTGAATGGTCTAGTGGTTTTTCCTACTTTCTTCAATTTAAGTCTCAATTTTGCAACAAGGAGTTCATGATCTGAGCCAAAGTCAGCTCCCGGTCCAAAACACAATAGCAAAAAGGTTACTGTGGACCCCTTTACTCCCATTGGAATGGTTATTATTAAAAAATAAAAAATAGAAAGGACCAAATGTTGGAGAGCATGTAGAGAAATCAGAACGCTTGTGCATTACTGGTGGGAATGTAAAATGGTGCACCCACTGCTGCACCGGTACTGCAGTCTCTAAAAGAAGAAAGAACAGAATTACCATGTAATTGAACAATGCCACTTCTGGGTCTATACCTGAGTTGAAAGCAGGGACTGGAAAAGATATGTTTGTAGACTTACAACAAGCTTCACAGCAGCATCATTCATAACACCAAAAAGGTAGGTATTCTGAGCTCAGATGGTAAAGAATCTGCCTGCAATGCAGGAGACCCAGTTTTGGTCCCTGGGTTAGGAAGATCTCCTGGAGAAGGAAATGGCAACTCACTCCAGTATTCTTGCCTGGGAAATCCCATGGACAGAGAAGCCTGGCCGGCTATAGTCCAATGGGATCACAAAGAGTTAGTGAGCAACTAACATTTTCAAAAGGTAGAAACAACCCAAATGTTCATTGATGGATGGACAGATAAACAAAATGTGGTAGAGACATACTATGGAACATTATTCAGCCTTAAAAAGGAAGGGAATTTTGACACAGGCTACAATATAGATAAACTTTGAGGACATTATGCTAAATAACCAGTCATCAAAGAATGAATACTGCTTGATTCCACTTACATGAGTTACCAAGAGAAGTGAGAGTCACACGGATAGGAAGTAGATATTTGTTTACGAGGGTTGACGGGGAAGGGAAATGGGGAATTGTGCTTCAGTGAGCACACAGTTTCAGTTCTGCAAGCTGAGAAGAGTTCTGGAGACGGATGGTCGTGATGGCCACACAACTATGTGAATACACTTACTGGCACTGAACTGTACATTTTTAAATGGCTAAAATAGTAAATGTTTTGCTATGAATATTCTCACCACAATCTTGAAGAAAAAGGTCACTGTAGTCTTCTCCAGAGAAGGAAGGAACAGGGAGCCCTTTCTTCAGTTCTGCAGGAGGGGCAAAGGTGGACAGCACACAGAGTCTGGGATCAGGGAACTAGATTTGCAAATAGCGGGGACACGGGACAGAACGTGGGCAGCGCGCCAGTCACCCTGAAAGCAAAGCCCTAAGGGGCCTCGGCACCAAACGAGTCATCTTGACTGGGGGCTCTGGGACAGGTTTTGTGGAGGAAATGGCATTTCAACAGGGCTTTGAAGAGTTCTTTAGGTAGGGAGGCAAAGGCAGAACACTGCAAGTGTTGTGAACAGCTTAAGAAGAGGCATGAAGCCAGGAAACGTGGCCATCCGGGGGTCCAGCAAGCAGCTGGATTTAGTCCGAGAACAAAATAGGGTAAAAACACAAAAGGACATGGCAATATGAGGGTGAAAAGAAAAGCAGAACCCCAGCTCTGGAGGACACCGAGTTTCAGCCCAAGGAAGGTGGACTTGTACTCTACTGACAGTAAAGAATCGATAAAGGTTGGAGTATATATATATATTTGTAAAGGCAAATCCTAGAAGAATTTGGGGGTCAGAGGGTAAGGGCATTTACGCTTTTGATAGTGCCTGATTTCCATCCATGGAGATAATGCCCACAGCAATACATAAGGGCAGGCGTCCCCACTTCGACCAGTACAATGCACTATTAGGCTTTTTGATCTCTGTGAATCTGTGAATCTGTGAATGTTCATCCTCAAATGTGTGCAAATAAAAAAGGGGGGCAGTGTTTCTATTTTAGAGCACTGACAGTCGAGTAGAAACAAGGCTAGCAATCAAGAAAAATGAGCAAATGACATTGTTCATTGATAAGGAAATTCTCACGTATAGCAAGCAAAAGGGAAATTAAAACTACACTGACAATGGAGAAACAGACATAGAGAACAGACTTATGGACATGGGGGCATGAGGAGAGGGTGAGATATATGGAGAGTAACATGGAAACTAACATTACCACATGTAAAATACATAGCCAATGGGAATTTGCTCTATGATTCAGGGAACCCAAACAGGGGCTCTGTAATAACCTAGGGGGGTGGGATGGGGAGGGACATGGGAGGGAGGTTCAGGAGTGACGGAACATACATATGCCTACGCTTAATTCATGTTGCTATTTGACAGAAATCCACAAAATTCTGTAAGGCAATTATCCCTCAATTAAAAAATAAATAATTTTTTTAAAATATTTCTTAAAAATTAAAAAAAGACTACACTGAAATGCCATTTTGAACCTAGGTTCACAGAGATCAAAAAGCCCAACAGTACATTGTACTGGTCAAAGTGGGGACGCCTGCCCTTATGTATTGCTGTGGGCATGAACTCCACAGATGGAAATCAGGCACTATCAAAAGAGTAAATGTCCCTACGCTCTGACCCCCAAATTCTTCTAGGATTTGCTTCTACAAATATATATACTCAAATTTGTGCAAACTGATGTAGGTATGACTTTTCACTGTAGCACTATTTGTAACTGCAAAAGACGGAAAACCTTAATGTCCACCAAGAGAAAGCTGGTTTTATAAATGATAGTTCATCGGCTCCTGGAGTACTAAACAGCTATTCAAATCAGGAAGATTTCCCGCAGATAATGGGATGATGTCCAGTTGTCTGTTTGTTTGTTTTTAAGCAAATTCAGAAGTGCAACTTGGCTTTTAAAGAAAGAAAAAAATATATACACTTTTGTTTCAGCACACACAGCACCGGTTGCTCAGGGGGAGAAGGACCAGGTGACCAGGAGAGAGGGCAAGAGTGAGACCTGCACGGTTGGTCTTTACTTATCTTTCGAAATTTGTGTTACATGAATATTTCTCCCCTAAAAGTCGGGGTTTAGGGGTGGGGGAGAAAAACAACCGTTCTAAAAGATGAAAATGGGAAATGCAGCTTCTTCAAAAAGGCAGAGGAAGGTTAGAAGAACCGGCCACGCCTTTTGATTAGTCATGGGGAACCTGGGGGAAGAAACACCTCAAGAGGTGGGTACAGTGTAAACTGCCCCCTGCCCCCCGCAGGGTAAGTTTAACCATTTTATGTTACCATGTAGACCTCCAAATTACAAGAGGGGGAATAAAAATTAAAATCATCTTATAAGTAGAGAATATTAGAGCAGATGAATCCTTGGCGATAAATCAGCTCACCCCATTTTTCAGACAAGGAAACGGCAAGCCAGAGGGGACGTTCTCCAACATCCCACAACTGGAGGCTTAGCCGAGTGAGCCCAGACACTCAGCGGCTCCTTCTCTTCACACCCACCCAAGGTTCTCCACGGCACAGACGCACCACGAGACCAGAGACTTGCCATTTCACTGCTCCCTGAGAACTCCAGGCTGAATTCTGCTTTTGTACGAAGGGAGATACAGCCAGCATTTAAACAAGTGAGGGTTTATTCACTTGGCCAGATGTGCCAAGATGTGGCCCCCTTGTTAAGATCTGAATCGAGCTGTTAAGCCCACAGCAGAGTCTAGCTGAAGCCAGAGGTGGCCGGTGCTGATGGAAGCTGGACCAGAGGGGTAAGCATGGGTGAATAACACTCCCCAGTCCAAATGCCCACTCCCCCAATCCCTGGGGCTTCCCTTCCTCAGCTCCCTGGAAGGAGACATTTCCTTATTTAATGATACAATAGGGAGCAGAGTCCAGGATATGCTGTGGCTTGTTAAATATAATTGTGTCCCTTCTCAGAGAATGACTTCAAACCTCTTCCTCATTCTTTTTTACATATACTTTAACACCTAACCCAGGCCCCGTTCTCCACTTCAATTTTTTTTTTAATCACTTCTTAAAAAAATTTTTATTGGAAGGTATTGCTTTACAATATTGTGCTGGTTTCTACCATACATCAATACGAGTCAGCCCCAAGTGTACATATAACCCCTCCCTCTGGAACCTCCCTCCCGCCTCCCACCCAATCCCACTCCTCTAGGTTGTCACAGAGCACTGGGTTGACCTCCCTGTGTCACAGGGCAAGTTCCCACTGGCTATCTATTTTACATATGGTAATGTACATGTTTCCATGCTACTCTCTCAATTCATCCCATCCTCTCCCTCCTTCGCTATGTCCACAAGTCTGTTCTCTATGCCTGCATCTCCACTGCTGCCTGGCAAATAGGTTCATCAGTACCATCTTTCTAGATGCCGTCCACATGCATTAAACTACAATATTTGTCTTTCTCTTCCTGACTTACATCACTCTGTACAATAGGCTCTAGGTTCATCCACCTCATTAGGACTGACTCAAATGCATTCTTTGTTAAAGCTGAGTAACATTCCATTGTATATATGTACCACAATTTCCATATCCATTCATCTGTTGATGGACATTTAGGCTACTTCCATGTCCTAGTTATTGTAAAAAGTACTGCAACAAACATTGGGGCACATGCACCTCTTTCAATTACGGTATTCTCAGGGTATATGCCCAGTAGTGGGATTGCTGGGTCAAATGGTAGATTTTTTAAATAGCATTTTTATTGCTGATGCTAGGAACTCCAGTAAAAACCTCTTTTCAACAGAGCTGTCTGATTTCCTTACATTTCATTTGGGAAGTGCAGTTAATAATAATGTTCATTAGTTTACATCTTATTGCTAAAAATGCCCCCAGCCCACTTTTCTGTGTTAGTAAGTGCAGTATTGGGTTAAATATAGTTTCACTTTTCCTTGGTAACCCTCAACTTTCCACACCCCAGGCTCCTCATTGTGGAGATGGGTGGTGACAGAGGAGAATGAAAAAGGTATGGGGTATTCTCTCAATGACCTTCCCTTGAAATTCTGTTTTTAAGGAAACCTCCATATACTCATTTGAAGATCATTTTATTCTCAATGGCTTCAGAGTCTCAAGCGAAGTAAAAGTATATCCAGGTTGACAGGTTCTGAACGTATGCTATCTGAGATAGTAGCCACAAGTCATTCTAAGCACTCAAACTGAGATGTGCTATAAGTGTAAAAGACACAATGGATTTCAAAGACTGAAGACAAAAAAGGATGAAAAACATCTCACTGATAATTTTTATACTGATTTCATGTTGTAATAAGTGAGTCAAATAAAATGCATTAATAAAATGTGATTATATATGTGGGCTCGGATTTGTGGCTCACGTGATATTTCTACCCAATAGTGCTACTCTAGCTTTGAGGTCAGAGACACTTCCTGTAAAAAAGGACCATGTGGTAATTATTTAGGGTTTCTCTGCCATTCAATGTTCATCTGGTGCCGTATCAAGAAAGCAGCCACTGACAACACACAAGCCCGTGAGCACGGCTGTCGTCCACTGCAATCTTGTTTACAGAAAAAGGCAGCAGGCAGGATTGGCCCAGGGGCCACAGCTTGCAGATCACTGTTGTAGATTGTCAAGCCTTTACTAGATAGAGTTTTTGTATCATTAGATATTATTTTGTCATTTTTATGAAAATGTGTTCTCATGTCATTATTTTGAATTACAGCCATTTGGAAAGATGACAAGATCATATAATAATCAACAAAGACCACTTAAAGTGTTAGAGTTTTAAAGAACACAGAGACACACTTTTTAAAGGAATAATCACATAGGAGAGATGAGATGAATAACCCAATCAGGCATCATTTCCTATACGTGTGATTGATGAGGCTTGATTTGTTATTTTGCCAAGGGTCTCTTGTGGGCATGTTGACATCTTGCTAATGTTTCTTTCACTAAAAATCTAAGATAAGAAGTTGGAGCTAGGCTGGGAAAAGATAGAATTTCATGGACTGACACAGATGATTTGAGAAGTATGAGTATCATCTGGGAAACAAGAGAAGAGCAACGTCAGCGATGGGGAGATGTTCTTAATATGATGGGGGTGTGCTGGCCTCAAAGAGGACCTCACAGTCACTGTAAGTGGTTTGAAGACCATGGTTTAAATCCCCCAAGAAAGTGTTACAATCTTCGGTCTTGTGGGCACCTATGTGACGTAGGCACCTGGCATCTTGTGTGTTGGAACAGACCCAGTGGGCAGCTGCTAGGCCATGAGTCGTGGCTACCTCTATTATGTACAAAACCAACACCGATTAGTGACACATCACACTCTAAATATTGATTAAGCTGAAGCTGATTTCCTGGTTCAAGTCATGTGTGTGGTTATGAGCTATTTTCTGCCAGGAGAATAAGGCAATTAACTTGAAGAGTTTCAGCTACGGGCATGACACGTGTCCAACCTTCCTAGGTATTTTCACATGCCAGGTTGCATTAACATAAGCTAAAAATTACCCAAAACATTCCTTTGTTTAGATATTATAAAGTCAGAGTCCATGTCTTATTCATTGTTATGTCTCCGGCTTCTAAGACAGAGCTCGGCACATATAGAGTTTGGCTAAGTATTTCTTGCTGAAATAAAGTACCAGACATGGGCATTTTTGCCAGAAGCCTCAATGGTCCAACTTGGATCAACTGCCCCACAGTCCCGGAGGCATCAAAGGACTAGATCCGATCTTGAGTTCCCACCACCCTTTCCTGACATCCACAAGTTCTTTGGTCATGGAGGTGCATTGGCACTTCCTTCCGTGTTTTCCATCCAGCCCTATTAATCTCCTTCCAAAGAGCCCTTAACCTCTGGCCTCTCACCGGGCCCCTGGGTGTTAGAGCTGACCGGGATTGTGAGCAGGTCAGAGGAGGTGGCACTCCAGCACATCGTGTTCCTTTGGCATGGACTTCTCCCAGGTCTTTCAGACAATTGCCCTACAATCTAGAACTTTTCCGTTTCTACACACCAAAAATAGAAATTAAAAAATTTTACATTTCCTGTCCCTCTACCCTCTGTTGGACTCCTGCTCATCTGGCAAGTTCATCCATGTTAATGGGATAATGAAAAAAACACTGCGGTAACGTCATATATCTGCATTTCTATGCCAGCTTGGGGGAGATCATGTCTTAAAAACAAGGCCAAATGCCTTGCAGCTCACGAGCAACATAGCTGGGGTGTAAAGGACATAGCTGTGCTCCTCAAATGATCATTTAAGCAGCCACATCCATGTTCCACCCGCACACAATGGAACTCGGCTCAAGCCCTGAAACATCTGTTTATACCAGAAGGAAGCCCTAATCAAAGTCAAACTTGACAACAGTCCACAGAGTCACAAAACATAGATTCCTTTGTCTTTGTCTAATTATGTGTGTTTTGTAATTTTTAAAAAAGAAAGAAAGAAATGGGTCATTCATGTGTGTTCCTAATAAAAGACCCCATATTGGAAATCTAACTGCATTCCATTCAGCCTGAGAATCAAAAAACAGATGAACTTATGTATCTTTTGGATGAACAAAAAAAAAATCTATCAAAGCCACCTAAACTTTTTTAAGGATGAGTGCATTTCATTCCTTTAAAAATCAGTAAGAGGAAACTCTATTCAAATAACCTTCGCTTGTTCCAAAGAGCTGAGAAAACTTGGCTCTTCTCTCTATATGATCCACTTATTAGTTAAGGAAGGGGCAGAGAGATTAG
Organism: Cervus canadensis; assembly: GCF_019320065.1. NCBI lineage: Eukaryota > Metazoa > Chordata > Mammalia > Artiodactyla > Cervidae > Cervus > Cervus canadensis. Next base: position 19,688,027 of record NC_057404.1, on the reverse strand, counting down.
AAAATCTTAACTCTCGTCACTTTACACCTCGCTATGGAAAATTCATTTACACTTACACGTGCACTTGAATATATCTGATTGTAAACAACACGTGACCGTTTTTCTCATCCCTGTTCATTCTACCCCATGGGCACGTAGGAAAACCTTGGCTCTTGAGCACCCTCTCTCCAAACTGGCTGGATCAAACTTTCCATAGGTCAAAAAGGCAACTGCATTGACTTAGAAGGCCCTTGTTGACTTCTGCCAACAAGAAATAAGCAAAAATTCTGTTTATGTCAACAAAGCATGCCATGAAGCAGAGTGAACAATGACGTCAACGTGGACTTCAAGGTTAAGGCGAGCCTAGGGAAACATTTCCCGGCCGACCCATGTGCCTTCCCCAAACTGAGAGCTGGCTAGAGAAATGCCATCACAATAATGATCAATACCCCTTGCTGATCCAATACTCCTCTCTCCCATCTAAAATTGTTTGATACGCTATTTCTTTCTAATACACATTACAGGAGGGTAACCAAAGTTGGTTCAGTTTCACTCCATTGAGTACCTGCCATGTGCTGGACAGTGGGACAAATGCAGTTAAGTCTTCTCATTTACTTCTAACCTCATCCTCTCACACTGAGTTGCACAGAACGTCTCCCCTCTAACCTCACAGCAGCTCCATGAGGGACACAGCATTTCAGTTAACAGCAGAGGAAACAGAATGGATTCGGACAGGGTAAATAACTCGCCCAAGAGCAACTAGCTACTGAAAAGCAGAACCAAAATTCAAATCCATAGCTGCTGACTCCAAAGCCTGTGCCTCCTGCTGCACAGAAACACCCAAAAGGATGCCCTTAATATGCTCACTTACTTCTATGCCTGTCACCACCTTCTGGTTACAGGTGGGATAGTCTTGGGACTTGGCTCACTCTCATCTTAAAAGTCGGGGGTGAGAGGCTAAAATGCCATCAGATCACCATGCATGCATTACGTCTGGGGAGGGGAGACATTATCTTACTCACAAACACACACGCTGCACTGAGCCGACTCCCCAGTCTGCATCAGCCCTTCTTCAGGTGAAGCTAGGAAACCAATACTAAGCCGCCAAAGTAGAAACTCCTCAGCAGTTCCTCACATCCTGCATGCCCTGCTGCCCCTCCGTCCCTTTCCCCAGGGAATGGGATGAGCAAAAAACAGGGTAACTGAATTTGCTTCAGGCTATTTATGGTCTACTCCAGTCTATCCATCTTCTCCATAAACTGCCTGGGTTTTTTATACCTTCTCTTCTACTTTCCTTCCAGCTGCTTCTTTCAGCCAACTAGTGGCTCCTACACTGTTGCCAACAGGCAACCAGCAGGAAGAGAAAGCAGGAGGCAAACACCACCATTTGGGAGCTTTTAGGGGCTGTGGTCGGGATGCACGCGGAAGCTATTGGCTGATGTGAAGTTTGAGGACAGTCTGTGCATTTCAGACATCCATAATTACTTGCACAAACTGGATAATCGAGGGCCTCTACACCTTGTTTTGAACTTTCTAGGTCCTGTGTTACACAAAGCAAGGAATTAATGAATACTTCTAAAGGGATAGCTAATGGTCTGTGGCCGCTTACGGAGAATTTTGTACCGACTCTGTCACAGTCACCGTCTGCTAATGAGCCCCACGTACGTCTGTGACACTAACGCCCTTTTGTTTCTTTGTCCTCTGGTTGTCTCACAAGTGCAAATGTCCACTCGGAATATTTCAGCTCTACAGCTGACACCAACACCAGCCGCTGTGAGATTTGTTTTCCCATTTAAGAAAAACAACTATACATTCGAGACTAGAGTTCGGAACAGACAGAACTGCCTTCTACAAGTGCCATTGTCACAGACGGGGCTGGGCAGCCTCAGGTCATTCTAGTCACGTCTGGTAAGAGTTAATGACGACTGAGACTGGCAAGGGGGTCTGTGAGGCTGAGCAAGACCTCCATGGACCACACCAGTCAGCACCCGTGACCCTAGTGGAAGCGGTTTCCATTACCTTTTGTTTTCAAGGTCCCCATCCTCTCTGAGGAGGCTCTCTGCATCTTGACCTTTGGCGACCTCAGAATTTTTTTGGCAGCTGCTGGAACCAGGGATCATCTTTTCAGAAATCTGCTTGGCATCGTTCCGTGACTTATCTTTCAGGCCTCATCACAATTATTCATGCTTTGGCAGTATCCTAGCTACAGTCACAGTACTGTTCTTGGGCTGCTTCTGAAGGTTATTCTGTCCCAGCCAGTGGAAGAGAAATGCGCCCATCACCTCAGGACCCTGGCTCCAGGAAGCATGTCCCCCATGAGGGCAGGAGCTTAAAGGCATCTGTTTAGAAAGCCACTCTGAACCTTCAGCCCTTTTGAACAAGCACGTAGGTAAGGATGACACAAAAGAGGAATCGGTCCCCAGATCACCGACAGTTTGTCTTTGGAATATACTCCAAGCCACACCTGGCTACACTCATGGACACATGTCCATACAGTCTCAAGGGCTGAACTGGGCCAGCTGCCTCTGGACTGTACAAGGACTCCATCCTTTACCTCTCCACTGCGATGGCAAATATCTCCTGACTTTACCTTTTTTTTTTTCTCTCTCTTTAGCATTCTGCTTCTACTCTGTGGCTGGGCTTCCTGCTTTGTATATTTTAAGCTACTTTAGACATGACCTCACATCCTGGCCCATTTCACAGTAGCTGCTAATTTTGAGGACTTTGCTAATGGGCCATACATCTATGAATGAGGGGAATGGGTTACAAGCAGCAAAATCCAGAAGGCAATAAGCTAGAAGCCAATGGCTAGAACTGGGGCTCTGAAAGGAGACAGACTTGGGTTTCCACCTTGGACCACCTGTGTGTCCCAGGGCAACTAATATGATCTCTCTCTGAGCCCCAGCTAACTCATCTAAATAGGGATCATACTAGCTCCTACCTCACAAGGTTATTGTTAAGATTAATTTTGGATAATGCATATAAATAACCTATCACAATGCAAACTACTAGTAGTGGTATTATTATTATTATTATTATTTAGGTTTCCAAATTATGGGATAGCTTTCTTCCTCCAGTGTCTACATATTTCTGAGGTTCTGCTTAGCTATTCTGCTCTCTACCCTCCACCTGTCCACCTCTCTGTCCTGACCAATCACTTTCTCTAGGAAGTATCCCTAGATATACAAGATGCACACAATTATGCATTTTCTCAGTTGTTTCATGTTTTTCATGCAGCTGTTTTACATTTTCCCCAATTTGCAATCGAATTTCTCCAAGGTCAAGAGGGGTTACCTTTCACCAGTTTCTCTGGTAGTACAAACCTCTAGAGCAAAATCTCTAGCCAAAGGCTAGACCTTTAAAACAAAAGGTTAAGCCCACCTGCCAAGTCATACTTTTGCTTCTCTGGGTTTTGCAAAACTTTCTCATTCAATTGCAAAATGGCTTTCTTGTTTATTCAAGTCATTTTTCTTTTACAGTAACATATCTGAAGCTCATCTGAAGGAAGCACACACAGTCAGGAAGCACTGACATTTCCCTTTCCAAGATAATTCCAAAATTCATTCCTTCTTTGTCTGCCAAGACATTCATCCATGCTCCAGTTATTTTCCACCTTACAGTATTTTCTATAATCTTTTTGGAGCCCTACCTTACCACTTCACTAACTCACCACAGTCTGTTCATAACATCATTTTTCTCCTCTCTGTGATGGGTTCTATCAAATCCCCCTTGGTCCAGAGAACTTTTACACTTGCTCCATCATCTGTCTCTGTTCCTGTGGACCACTTAGGCTTTTATTGCTCTTATTTTTTTTTTTTTTATTTCTTCTAACTGTCAAGAAGCAGTCTCTCCTTGCCAGGTCTTGGGATTTCCACGTGGAACTTTCCTGATCACTCGTACACTAATGTTTCACATGGTGCTCTACTACATCATTTCTGCCTCTGTGGGTAAGCAGTGCATTGTGGACAGGAATCATCTGTTTAAACTGAAACCCTGTCATTTGTTATGGCAGTTTTATTTATAAGCCTGTGTGCTATAACCCTGTGGCATAAATATTAAATAATAATATCTCCTGGGTGAAAAAAAATCATTCATGTCAACTGACAACTTCTTATAAAAACATGAACTAAAGCCAACCACAAAACCTGGTACTGGCTTATTTTATAATATGAGGGAAAACATGGGCTGCTCAACAGGTAGATACTAAAGCAGAATTACAACTTGCATTCTTACATCCTCTTGCTTCAGGTAGTGAAACATCCAAGAAGTAAAGTGTATCAAAAGAAACGGGCTGGGTGGCAAGTTTCTCTGGAATCAAATTCTAATTCCTGCCAGTTCTTAAGCAGTCTTATCCTCCAAAAAGAAAAGTCTCCGAATAATGACAATGCCACATAAATGAAAATAATTCTGGACAATGACACTGCTCATTTTTTTTTCTTTTTAGTATTCTGTGAATTTCCTATTACATCAGTTTCATGATTCAGCATTTTCCATTTCATTTATTTACAGTAATATATGGCGAGATAACCCAAGATTTCTGCAGGATCCCGGAACATAAGGTAGGCTGGCTGGACAGAAAGGGTGTCCCCTCCTGCAAATTTACTATTGTTTAGGAGAATTCAGAGCAGAAGAAAGCAAGCTACCGAAGGAATTGAGGAATATTTCCCCACCTTGTTCTGAGGTCTAAATTACTCTGGTATTTTAAATGAGTTGGTTTTGAATAATAGGTTACCGCCATTAGTTGATGACTAAAGCCGAAGCCAAGAAGTGTGCAAATTGTAAACGGAACATGCATGAGCCAAGCGTGTTCTCTGAAATTATGCTCAAGACGCAGCTGAAGTCTCCACTCTGGCGCTAAGCGTGTTACAAAGAACTAGATTTCTTTCTGGCATCCGCAACTTGGCTGAAGTGACCATGGAGGAGTTGAAGAGCGCTGGAAATACTAGGCTCCTCGCCCGGTGCGTCCGCACAAAACGGTCCGGGCCATGAGGACCGGGTGGAAACTAAAAGGAGGGTCGAGGCGGGTGGCTTTGGCGGAGAGCAAGAGGCAAAGTTGGGTCCGGGAAGGAAAGGAGCCGCGAGAAGACTGTTAGGGAAGCCCAGGACTGGCGGGGAGGGGGCGGGAGAGCCGCGCGCTGCAGGGAGGGAGGAAACGCGGGGAGCGAGGCTCCCAGGTGAAGTGGGGAACAGGAGCGGGTCTCCAGAGGAACCTGACTCGGGTCTAGAGCGGGTCTCAGAAGGAGAGAAACGGATCCCGGCGAGAGTGCAGCGCCGCAAGTCCGGTCCACGCACCCCTCTTCACGCCCCGGGTACCCATCCCAGGTGCCGGGAGCGCCCGGGGTGCGGCGGCGAGGTAGAGACAAAACTAGCCGCGCCGTACCCGCCCGCGAGGCGGAGGTCCCCGGTCGCCCCCACCCGAGTCCCCGGGGCCCCGCGCGGAGGGGAGGACCCGGGCAGGGTCCGGCGCTCACCAGGTAGCAGAGCAGGAGCAGCACGCAGGCAGGGCGCCCGCCGAGGCCCGAGGGGACGCCGCCGCTCGGGGGTGCCATAGCTGCGGCCCGGGGGCCGACCGCGGGCGGCGAGGGTTGCTGCTGCCGCCGCCGTAGCCACCCGCGCCCCGCGCCGCGCAGCTGCATGGCCAGGCCGCCCGGATCCGGGCCGGAACAGGTCACCTGGTGCAGGGACCGGCCCCCGCCCGAGGCGCCACCTTCCCGCCCGCCCCCGGCCGGGCGGCCGCCGCGCGCGGGGCCACCTGCCGCCGGACCCGCCGCCGCCTCCACTGCCGCTCCCGCCGTCGCCGCCCCCGCAGCCCCAGCCGAGCGCCGGCTCCTCCCCGCCTCTCAGTCCACGTTCCCTCCCTCCCCTGCGCTCCCGGCCCAGCCCGCCTCCCGGCCGCTCCCTGCGGCCCCCGGGCATCCACCCCAGGGGGCAGCCCGCGCCCCCGCAGGTGGGGACCGACCCCAGCCCCGCCCCCTGGCCGCCGCCCCCAGTTCCCGGCCCGCTCCGCTTTGCCTTTCTTTCCTTTCCTCCCCAACCACCCCCCCGCCCGCCCGCCTTCCGCACTCTCTCTCCGCGATCCCTCTCCCCTCCCTCCGTTTCCCATTTTTCCCTCTCCCCAATTCTCTCACTCTCTTCTCTCTCTTCCTAACCCCCCTTTCCCCCCACTTTCTCCCTTCTCTCCCAATCCGCTTCCTCTCTCCCCTTCCTCTTCTTCTCATTCTCTCTCTCTCCTGCGCATCCCGTCTCTCCCACCCACTCCTCCGGCGGGTCGCGCAGCCCAGTTCCCGCCCGTGCAGTGGGTTTTTGTTTGGTGGCTTTTTTGGCGAGGGCGCCATTCCCGCCCGGCGCAGGGCGAGTGTGCCCCCTGGAGTCGCGCCTCGCAGCGGCCCAGCTTCCTTCTTTAAGGATGGATTTTGACCCCTGCCAACCTCCACCTGTCCACCTGCAGGGGCGGGGCCGCCTCCCTGCCGGCACAGTTTTAGCCCGGGTTGTGCCCCACCCTGCCAGCTGGTTCGCGGCGCGTTCTGGATGCTTCCCGAGGGTTTTGTGCCCGGCCGGCACCGCCACCGCCGCCGCCGAGCTCTTTGTTTTAATTGTCCAGAGTATCGGCGCTCAAAGCGGGTTTGGATTTGATTTGCATCCCTGTGCCGCGGCTTCCACTTTGGACGGAAAAGAAGAGGAGTTAATTAGGCCAGTGCAATTGTGCTCAAGCCCCAAGTGAAAGGGGCGAGGCTCTTGAAGTGCACAAACAGCTTAAAAAAAAAAAAAAATCCAGCACAACCTCGGCCTTGGGGGACTTAGGTTGGGATGGCTGCTCGCCGACCTGAGTTCTGCCGTCCGGCCAAGGGGCCAGGCTGGACTAAGGGGTCCCCAGCTCGCGCCAGCCCTGGCGCTCTGGGAAGCGTGTGGCTGTGTCTAACGGCTCAGACAATTGCTTGGGCCCGCGGCTGCTGTGAAACAGTTAACCAGCCTTCGAAAGTTCTCTAAAGCTTCCCTTTGGCACTGGTGGATTTGAGCGGATTGGAACTAATAATAGATTGGGAGCCTGAGGACACCATAGCAGGTCAAGTCCTGACGGGCATCAGGAGAGGGTTGGTGCTGAAGAGAGGATGCCCAGGGCAGGGTAGGACCAACTTTGAAATCCCCTATGCCTGGATATGCCCTCAGCCATCTCTTGTGCAGCCCTGGCCACACTCAGCAACTCAGCTGAGTCATTCCTTACCTTTTTTAGGTCACCTAGGTTTGTGGCCCTGGGTCAGGCTCTTGGCTCCAAGTCACTCACTGCCAAGTAAAGTCTTATGTCACCAGTTCTCAAACTTCAGTCTGCCTCACAGTCACTAGGAGGGTTTGTTAGAACCCACATTGCTGGACAAGTCAGCTAGAATTTGGGGTTCAGCTGGTCCTGGGTGGGACTTGCTCACAAGCTGGGAGGTGATGCTGCTGCCAGTCCAGAGACCCCATTTCCGGAACCACTGGCTGATAGGAAAGGGTCACTCTGCTCCCCCTTCATCCAGAAGCAGCCACATTAAAGCGTTTGAGGATTTCTTTATTTTATACCTTGTCCCACTTCCACAGACCCAAAGCTCTTAAAATTCTCCCGTGTGATGTAGAAAACCATTTGTTCTATCAAGTGTCCAAAGGGATAAAAGATTTGGTGGCTTTGTCCTAGATTATATACATATTTTTTTCTATCAGTATAGTAGACTATAGTTTTTTTGATTTTTTTTAATTGGAGGATAATTGCTTTACAGTATTGTGTTGTTTTCTGCCATATATCACCATGGGTCAGCCACAGGTGTACATGTATCCCCTCCCTCTTAAACCTCCCTCCCATCTTCCACCCCATTCCACCGTTCTAGGTTGTCACGGAGCACTAGGTTGAGCTTAAACCTGTGTCACACAGCAAATTCCCACTGGCTGTCTGTTTCACATATAGTAATACATGTGTTTCCATGCTGTTTTTTTCAATTCATCCCACCCTCTCCTCCCCCCACTGTGTCCACTAGTCTCTATGTCTGCATCACCATCGCTGCCCTGAAAATAGGTTCATCGGTACTTTTCAATGCTTGTGGAAGACAATCTGTTCCAGTTCTAGAGAACTGGACCTCATAGTGTTTCTGGGGGGTCCCATCTATCTTCTAGGACCTTCCTCTGGATTTTCACTCCTCCTTCATTATACATGGTTTAGACTGGTCTTTGGGGAACTGAATTCTTGGGTTGTTCATAATCAGGATACATGGAATGAGAGCTTTCAAGTCTTGTGAGTTTTAAGGGTTTGAATTTACCTAACTCTAGCCAATGTGGAGGCACCCCCTAGGGAACTGGGCTCTTATTAACCTGATGTAGGCCATGTCTCACTTAGTTATCTTCTACTGCCTTCCTACTGTGTGTCTGGCTCCACCCCAGGTACTGGCAATCCTGAGGAGAAGTAGGCAGGCAGAAAACTGACCCAAACACAATTTGATCCTCTGGAAGTGACTTTCAAGTTGCTCTGTGGTCCAGGGCTGGGGGTGATGGGATCGACTGATTAATTCTGTACTGCAGAGGGGCAGAGAAAGAGAAGGTCAGGATTTCTATTCACAGTGAACTATGACATTTTGATCCAGAAGACAAAATCCGCCATTGCCCTTGCCTTCTCTCTAAACGTTTGTGTCATTAATTTGAAGGGTGTGGTCTGGTTTCAGAAGAAGTCTCTTTATTTAAAAATAGCCTCTTTTCCATTGCCCCTGTGGAAGGGCTTAAAATTCCACCATTACAATTCATTGGTTTGAATTAAGTTTTAATACTCCACTAAAATGTGAAGGCCCCTGGAGAAAGTGTATTAATGTGATATCTCTCATTACTGCTAAAGCATAAGTCAGTTCATCACGTCCTCTCTAAGGAGACGGTGGAAGGTGAACGATTCCATACCTGAATGTGGGAAGAGGAGAAAGGCAACAGAGTCTGGAAGGAAGATGGCAGCCTCCCTTATCTATGGAGGAGCACCCAGAGTCCTGGAGGGAAAAGGACTGGGGAGGATCTGCTTGCCGGGGTGGATGCTGTGTAACATCCGAGGCCAGTATTTCTGACTCTGGAATGGGTGTGTGTGTGTGTCTGTGTGTGCACGCACGAACGTGGTGCACTCAGTCATGTCCCACTCTTTGCGACCCCAAGGACTGTAGCCCACCAGGCTCCTCTGTCCATGGAATTTTCCAGGCAAGAATACTGTAGTGGGTTGCCATTTCCTACTCCAGGCCGGAATGGTTGGAGATCAGAAAAATCTCAGAGAGCAATGCCATTTGACCAACTATTAACTTACCAAGTAAAAACATTTAAGCCAAACCACCAAACAAAATACAACCCCCACCCCCCCACACACACAATCTTCTGTCAGGATTATTTCATTAACAAGACAGGGCATTTTTGCTAGCAAAAATTAGAAAGGAACTAGCCTCATAATAAAAGGCAGTCCTTTAAATATAATTTACTTATGAAAAAATCCTAATTCGTCTCAGCCTCATTTTGCTGTGGACAAGTAGAAACTTACCTTCAGATCAGTGATAACCATTGTTGGGCACTTGGAAGTCACATTTCTAAATACTAAAGATGTGTAGGGTCAAGAGTTCTGTTCTTTCAGAGACCTGGGGTTACAGACGTAGGCTGGGGAGAGTGCTACATAGGAAGCAGGAATATTCCTTCTACCTGCTCCTAAGGCCCAGGCAGATGCCACCAGCTCCAGGGAGCTCCCTCATGACCTCAAGTCAAAACTTTAATCTTGTAGTTCAGATAGTAAAGAATCTGCCTGCAGTGCAGGAGACCCTGGGCTGGGAAGATTCCCTGGAGAAGGGAATGGCTACCCACTCCAATATTCTTGCTTGGAGAATTCCATGGACAGAGGAACCTGTAGATTAAAGGGCTACAATCCATGGGATTGCAAAGAGTCAGACATGACCGAGTGACTTTCACACACACATAAACACACACATACAATAAACTATAATGGAAAATAATCTGAAAAAAAATATATATATATATAAAACTGAATCACTTTGTGTATACCTAAAACTAACACACTACTGTAAATCAACTATATTTCAATTTTAAAATGCTGCTAAATAAAATTATATACCTATGAAAAAATCAACTGGTCGTTTCTCTCTGTTCCCACTGAGCCTTGCCTACAGCCCTTTAACCCTGTTTTATACTGTAGTTAGTTTGTTGTCCAGTTCTCCTCCTTAGAGGGACTGTGAGCTCCTTGAAAGCAGGGGTTGGGTCTTAATCAGCTCTGAGTACCCTCTCATGCTTTGTATAGAAAGTTCCTAGACAAATTCCTTGAATAAAATCAAATCCACTGTCTTCCTTTTTCATTTTTCTTCTCTCTTCCCTCTCCTGTCTTCCTTATCTTCCTTCCTCCTTTTCCTTTTTTATTTGTTCCTCTCTCCCTGATTTTCTTCTGTTAGAAACAGTTCCCCCCCCCAACCCCCGTCCCCCACTGCAGTCAGAGGTCTCTGGAATATTCCCGCCTTCTCCTTTCTTTCATCCTTGACTTCCTTTCTGCAATTTCAGATATTTGGAATCAAGACGAATGAACTATGACATTTGCCTTTTACATCAAAATAGAAGAGCAGAAAACAAAAATAGAAGAGAAGGCTGTAAGAAGATACACTCCCATTCCAACTGGGAGACTATGGGATTTCTTTCTGCCAAGGACGGCATTCAGGATCCAGCTAAATTCTGCACGGCGTTTTTAAATGCTCAGTACTTCATTTTTCTTTTGACACCTAGTCTTTACCTTCCCTCCATCCCAGTCCTATCTCTGTTCTATCTGTATATGGACTGATTACTTCCTATTTCTACCTTCCTTAGAACATCACACCAGGTACCATCCTCATGTCTTGGTTGCCAGACCTTGTCCTTCAAGCCTCAAGTCTCTGACTCTGCAGACTCTTCCTTTGGGCCCCAGAGCCCTCGCTCTGAGAAGATGTCGTGAAGAGGCAATAGAAGCTCTTGGTGTCACCTCAGACTTTCCCAGTGTATTTCTGTGGGGATGCTGAAGGTCTCGGAATCATTCTGTCTGTAGCTCTGAAATGAGCTCTATTTCTGGGACTGTCAGATGAAATGCTGTTGCTCCTAGTTATTTTTGGCTCTTTGCCCTTCTGAATAGGTGCATATTCAGCTCAATGCTCCCCCCAACTCTGAGCTGGGAAAAAGTAGGCAGCTTCGCTTAGCCAAGCGTCCTTCCTCCCATGTTGGGAACACTTGTCCCCTTAAGCACTAGCTGTCATCCCTGGTCTGCTCCCAGGATGTCTGTGCAGTGTCCAGGTGAGCAGCAGGGAAATCCACTCTCTGGCCACTGATGAAGAGCTCTGTGAGCTGAGCATCCCCGGGAAGGTGCAGCCAGAACCTCCTTACTCATGCATAGATCTGCATCTTGCCCCTACAGGGCACAGCTGAAAAACTTCTCCAGATCCTTGGGGGAATCTGAGATGGAGGGAGATGTTTCAGGCTCAGTGAGCAAGAAATGTTTGTACACGGTGGATCTGAGGGAGGAAGATGCTCTGAGATGCAGAAGGTCAAGAGCACATGTCCACAGGTGGAAGGATGTCTTTGGTTGCACGTGTTGAGAAGAATGTGTGTGAGGAAAAGGAGCAGAGTGGAGAGAAGTTGGGTGTGAATGTGCAGATCCGCTCGGGATGGAGAGTGAGAGGAGGAAGCCACTGGGCACGGAGGGAGAGAATGTCAGTGTAAATAATTAAAGAGGGCACATGAGTGCATGCAAGAGCATGGGGAAGTGGCTTATGTCAACAAGTCTTGACGATATTTTATAACTACATCCTGCAACTGCATTTGTAATACTCAGGCAGTCATTAACATTGACTTAGGACTTTTCATCTATCCAGTAAAGTGTAAAATGTCAATACCATCCTGGAAGCTTAGTAAGGTCCATATAAAATCAATAAAAGCATAAAGGAAGGAAAGCTAGACAAGAGTCCTCTTAATAGCTACTTATCTCTATAGCTTTTCACTGAGAAATTTCTTTTTAAAGTTCTTATCAAGCATGACTTTGATGCATTAATTCATTTAATCCTCATGAGAGCCCTGAGAGGGGATAAGCAGCAGCATCATCAGCAACCTCATTTTACAGACAAAGAAACTGAGTCATTTAAAAGATCCCAGGTCCACAGCTGGGAAGCAGCAGAGCCAGGTTGGATTCAGTTTTGCCCAAGGACTCATGCTCACACCACATCACTGAACTCCTGCTGGGAGTGGGTGTTGGAGAGGCAGCAGGTGTTGTGCGGCGTGTCAGGGAGTCACTCCTGGGTTTTACACTTAGGTATCAGGGCTCCACCCGGTGCTTGAGGACATGGACTGCCATCTCAGACACCGTTGTCCAGTTGTGCTGTCCCACCACCTCCAGCTGTGTGACCCTGGGCAAATGACTCATCTTTTTCTAAACTGTCTCCATGTCTGTAAAAATGAGGATGAAATCAGTGGATCTGCCCATCTTCATGGTGTTGCAAAGGCCGGGTAAGGTAGCACAAGTAGGTGCATTGTCCATTATCAAGCCCTAGAAAAGAGTAATGCAGCCTTTGGATATTATTCATGCTTGGCTACTTCAAAAAAAAGCTCACAAAAAAAGACATCCCCTATAAGACCATGAAAAATAATAAAAGGTTAATAAATAGCTGTGGTAGCATGTCTCCAAAGATGATCCCACCCATGGACCACATCTCCCATTATAAGCTTGCAGGGGAGGAATATGACCCCTGGGGGAAGTCAGTGGCCATATGTGAACTGTGACCACTGGCATGAAGTGAGAAAGTCCAAGCTAGCCATCTGGAGGGAGACAGGTAGCTAGCCTCCAGCCATTCCGGCCATCTCAGCCCAGGAGACACATGTGTGAATGAGCAAAGCATCTTGCGTGTTTATCCTAGTTCAGCCTTTAGATGACCTCAGCCCCAGCCACCATCATGCTGAAACTGCATTAGCGTCCCCCAAACAAGCGCTGCCCAGCAGAATCCTGTCAACCCACTGAACCAGGACAGATACAAATAAACTGAGACCCTGAGTTTGGGGGTTGTCTGTTCACAGCAATAGATAACTAAAACAGTTCCCTTGGCTAATTTTTAATATTTTAACTGAACTGTGTAGTTGGCTTTGAGCTTCCTGGCATTCAAAGCAGAAAGGGGAGCAGGGTGGATTATACGCACTTCCTGTCTTGAGGCACTATGATTCACTTGAGTGGATAGTTGATCTGACCCATCTCCTGGCAGACAAATCAGAATGAAAATTAAACTACCCCACTTACATGACAATCTCTCTTATTTTTACCAAAATTACAATTGCTCAGATTCTATAATCTGCCTTGCTAGAGTGAACCAAAGGATTGCAGGTGTCATTAAGGAGAAGATGCCCCTTGCATTTGGCCCAAATCTTTCAGAATGGAACTCAAGACCGTTTCCTCCTGTTTGGTTCCCAGTGCATCTTCTGCCTCCTCCCTCATTCCAATCCCACACTGAGTCACAAACAGGCTTGGTAACTCCGGGGTCCTGAGCAGCCAAAATTAATGATTAAAATAGAAATGCCAGAAACAGTTGAAACAGAAGCAGATTGAATGATTTATTCAAACCTTCAGGAAAAATTACTATTGAGCCCAGAATTGAAGTTTAGACTTGTGGCTCCTAATTACCTAGAATGCAATGCTTCCCTGGTGCTAACCCCCCAAAACAGACACAAAAGACACATAAAATATATACCAGGGCTCATGTCTTGTGTCCTTTAAAACCATGCTCTGGAAGGTCAGGAGCCATTTCCATCTTCTGAATGGTACAATGTTTAATGCCTTACTGGTGCTTATTAAAGCTTTTCTTCATTAAGTGACCTTCCAAGTTTATGGCTATAAACTGCCTCAGATGAGTGTGAGTAAGTGGTTTCCAATCTCTCCGGTATGACCTTGACACTTGGGACCAGCAGGCAATCAATGCCCAGGACATTATGGGGAGTCTGGGTCAGCACATGGGGTATTGGAAGTGACCTCAGTCACTTGGGACCTGAACTTAGCCCATGTAGTCCTGTAAAGGTAGTGATACTTGTCTTTTGGGTCCTGAACCTCATTTTCTATATTCTTCCCCCTCGTTTGTCTTCACAATGGGACATCAGAGTCCTTATGCTGAAGCTCCTTGTGGATAGTTTTAGGTTAACACAGAGCAAATCTGAGACCCTGAGCGTCTGGTGAATTTCTACACTCATGCCCTTGCGTCTCGGGCTTGCTCCAGCCATTCGCCACCTGTGTGGTGTGTGCTGGTTCCCACAGCTGGCTGAGAGACAAACAATACTGGCCCTGGAAGTGCTTGGGAGGTCTCCTGATCCATGTTCCTGGTTTTCTGGTTTTCCAGGGGTGCCCACTGAGGTTCCGAGGGATCTTGCCACCCGAAGAAAGGCAGCCTTGGGCTCTGCCACATCTTCTCCCTCCCTGACTCTGATTAATTCATGTTATGAATAAATTCAGCAAACAACAAATGTTTGTCGAATGAACACTAAATTATTAATGACTGGTAAAGAGAATGCGTTATGCTTCCCAGAGGTATTTGAATGTGGAACAATGCTTTCACCCAGAGAAGGGAATTTCTGGCCGTAGAATGGGGGTGGGACCAAGCAGTGTGGGGAGATTTGGGGATGGGTGCAGTCTTCTGCAGGTCTCTTATCTTATATCCCGAAAGTAACTTCTGTGTCTGCTGAGGATGTGGCTGGCTGCCTTCAAAGATTCTAGAAGAGGGCTGAGGAAAAGCTGGGTCTGCCCTGTACTTTGGGAGGCCGTGCAGGGCTGTGACCAGTGCCCTCCCGGATGCAAAAGGAGGCACTGGCCTCATTATATGCATGTACCATGGCTGCTGTTTTAAACTCCAATACTGCTGAACAATTCAGAAATAGATCCATTATAGGTCTGCTTTTGCCCCAGGGCTTTAACACAGGTCACTAGAAAATCCAAGATTGCACAGTAATTCAAACTCTCAAGAGGGAAAGAAAAAAATTGTCTTCAGCACTTCCTCACCCACCTCCCCCCCCATCCCCACCCCCAACATAACAAAGAACACCTCTTCATTTCTGTAGTGCTTTGGAATAAATAGCTCTTACATTGAACTTGAAATCTAAATTTTTCTTCAGCTATTAATTGATAAGAGGAGCTCATTTTACCTCTCATGCTCTGAAGTAAGATTACAGTGTAAATAAACTGGGTCAGGTTTAGCAGGATGGACGTGAACTGTTCCCTAATTCCTTTTAATCTCTGTAAAGGAATAACTAGGATTTGGACATCAACATTCAATAAGCAATTATGTCGCCCCTTCAGACTCCATCTAAATCAGTCCACTGTTCTCTCAAAGAGAATCCAACGAACCGCCAAAGCATGCTCTTAAATTGCAATCTCCTCTGTTTGTTCTGGCCCCTGAGAGGAAGAGAGGTTGTAGGAGGGATTTGATTTGATTTATATTAATTTTTAGAGTATCAGGGATTTCTTGTTTTACTTGACATGGATCAGGGAAAAGGGGTCAGTAAACAAGGTTTTCTCAACTACTGATCGCTATACCGTGCTCAGCATCTCAGGCGCCTGCTTTCTCATTTTCTCAGGGCCTTAGAATCATTATCTAATTATTAATCTCACCCTAGAGTTCTGAGAAGCTTATGATGCCCATTGAAGTTAATGAAGGCTTTTACCTATAGGTCTGGCACTAAATCATTGTGATTGACTGAGTGCCCACAATCTGGTAGGCACTGATAGAACTGGCAGGGGGAAAAAGAATTAAAACACAGAAGGAATTAAGAAGAGGAAGAAAGAAAAAGTGTGGGGAAGGAGGAGGGTTGAGAAACCAAACCCAGACTGGAACTTCAAAACACCTCATTAGGAAAATGGGGCAGTTAAGGAAGAAATCACCAAGTAATCTGCTTACACTTAAATTAATTATTCATTTATATATATTTACGTGGCACACTTTCTCTAGGGAACCCAATGTGCTTTGCAAACGTATTAAATAATTAACTCTCTCAAATCTGAGTGAAGTGGAAAGGCAGTGAAAATATTCCAGGAAGAGCCGAGCAGGTTGGTGAGTGATAACCAGATGTGTCGCTTTGAAAAGGCAAACCTACATGGCACCTAGAAGAGACCACAGCACACAAGGCTTCTTCTAGGGGCTGATACTCTGGTGGTTTGTCTTAGCACCTTCTAGCGTAAGAAGTTTTTTTTTTTTGTCTTTTTAATGTAGATAAATGATGCTAGAAGGACAGACAAACACATAAAGAGAGGTGAATTACTATAGAAATCCAGTATGTTTTGAGAGAGGCTGTTATTAGAAGAAAGTCAAATGGGAAACATTAAAAAAAATACTGCCTTCAAGACGAAAATAAAATGAAGTATTTCAAATCAAGAACATCAAATATGGCATTAAATAAAATGAAACTGCAAAGGCCAAACACCAAATGATGAGCCATAACATTTACTAGGTTGTGTTTGAACATATTTTCAGTTTATAAAATTGTATCTTCACTGCACTGTTGACAAGACACATATTAAAAAAAAAAAATACCTTTAACACAAATGGTTTAAATATCTCTGTGGGAAGTATAAATGTATTTGCCAAATCATCAGAGGGCAAAACCAAACAAAAATCACAGGAAATGAAAAAAAACCGAGACGTGGAAGTGGCAGATGTGTGGCTGTAGTGAGCGTGGCTGCAGAATGAGCAGGGTAGCCATGTGCCTCCATGGGCTAAGACCTCTTGGTCAATTACAGGAACAGACTTCAGTTCACTGAATCTTACAACTGATAAGCCGGAACCCATACACACAGAAGAACAGGCATGGTCCTTAGAGAGATCAAAGTGATTAAAACCACAACATGTAATCGTTCACTTACCTATCACCCAGGGACACACAGCCCAGCAGCTAATGTTGAGATTTGGCCAATTAGCCTACAGGAAGTCTCAGTGTGGGAGAGAGATGGTAATGAACAAGAAGACAGGGTTTCTTACCTCCTTAGAATGGAAGATGACCTTACCAGTCCATTGGCAGGAAATTCAAATAAAAAGGAAAGGGTGGTGAGTTGCAGGGGAAGACAGACACTTTTTAAAAATCGTTCTATGGATCCCCAACTCCATCTGGAATCCTGACTGCTTTCAATTTTTATTTTACCTTTAAAAAACAAACAAACAGGGATTTGTCTTCCTTGGTATGTGGGATAGAATTGGTTCTCCACCAACTCCCAATCAAGGACCTTTGAGCAAGTCCCTTCACCTTCCTGAGCAGGCTTTACCCATTGAAAAAGATGCCAGCCACCCTCAGGACTGTTCCTAGGATTAAAGGACATGGTGGCTGAGAAGTGCTTTGCAAACTACACAGATGTGGGGTTATTTGTATCATTTTGGACAGGGATCAAAGTCTTACTATTCAGGACACACACGTCTGAGCATCAGGAACGAAACCTCAGAGGTCTCTGCCTCCCACCTTTTCCCATAGACCAACATCCCACGCTATTACTACTGAAATATTCCAACATCATCTCCGGTTTCAAAGATGTCGGTCTCATTTTATTGCTTGCTTTCCCCGTGGACTCATCCCAGTTTACCTGGTGAAGTTCAGCCTTAGTCAGGGAGCAGTTTTCAGCCTTCACATAAATGGACCAGCATCTTCCTACCTAACCTTCCTCCTTCCAGCAGCACAGACCACAAAACAAAACCAAACAAGCCCTGTCCCTGTATTCTTTCAGGGACTGTAGATAAATTCTCCTTCCCCCAGATAAACACAAAGGCTGCCTATTGGGCTTCCCTGGTGGTTCAGTCAGCAAAGAATCCGCCTGCACTGCAGGAGACCTGGGTTCCATTCGTGGGTTGGTAAGATCCCCTGGAGAAGGAAATAGCTACCCACTCCAGTATTCTTGCCTGGAGAATCCTCACGGACCGAGGAGACTGTCGGGCTACAATCCATAGGATCGCAAAGAATCAGACACAGCTGAAGCAACTGGGTACACACACACACAAGCTATATTATTAAGGCACTATTAATATTTTAGGTAACATTTTATTATCATTTACATGAGGACTCTATTCAAGGATATTTGCTATATCTATAGTTTGAATCTATTTTATATATTACATATAGAAAGCAAACAACTATATATTAGAGATTCAGATTAAACTTATTTAATCTTATTATACAAAATAAGATTAAATTTATTTTGTATATATAAGTTTATATATTTTATATATACACAAAATTCATTTAAATTTGTCTATACCTAATCTCAACTCACCAGATTTAAAGTTAGGATGGTTGACAGGTACTTCCCTGACATTTCTAAATCTTGCATCTCCAATTATACAGAAGAAACATCTGCCTACCTAGCCAATTTAACAAAAATAGGCAAAACAAGGGGAAAGCCCTGGCAGCATCAAGGTGAGAAGCAACACTCCTTAAATGATAACGCCAGATCCCCCAACTGTGATCTCATTAAACCTCACCACACTAAGATGAAGGATTCAGTCACTGCTTTTATTTTTATTCTCAGGGAAAAAGACAGTGGAGGTCCAAGGAGATTGAGCCAATTTCCAAGGTCACTCACTTACAGCACAGTAAAGAAGCTGAAAGCCAAATATCTTCAGCCTGCCTGGCTGCAGCAGCCCCCGCTGGACACCAATGCCTGTCCCAGCAGAGGACGGGGAGCACTGGACCCCAGTCAGGGCACCTCACCCTCTTGGGAAATTTCCCAAAGATTTTCCAGTTCCTCCAGACTATGGGTAAGCATCCAAATGATTGTATTACAGCATTTAATATCCTCCCATTTCCCACCCAAACTGAGAAATATTTAAAGGCTTAAGAGCACAGAACATGAACAACCAGTTATTTTTCAGTGCTGCTGTTCTTCAGCGAAGGAAGAAATGGCAAAACCGTCTTTGCACTCCCAACTTAAAATTAAAAAGTGGACTTGCAGAATCAAAAGTTCAACTTCCCTCAGTGAAGAGAAAGGGGTTTGCCCCTTAGCTGGGAGTTTCAAGTAGTCATTTTCACACACGTGCTGTGTGTCTAAATAGTTTGAGAAGTAAAACTGATTTCAGGTTGAAAAGCCTCTGGCCACATTCCATAGAAAAATTCAAACATTGTTACATGGAACAATCTTCAGATTGTTGGCAATGCATACTTTTATTTCACAATAGTCTCTACACCATGTATATTAATTATGGATCCTCTAGTACAGGGTTTCAAAAGTGGGGGGTGAACTTTTTCCTCCAGGGGACATTTGGCAATGAAACATTTTTGCTGATCACAACCAGGAGAGGGGATGTTGCGCTATCGGCATCGAATGAGGGGAGGGCAGGATGATGTTAAATATGTTATTCACCCAATGCATAGGACAAGCCCCACAACAAAGAATGACCCAGCCCCAAATGTCAACAGTGCCGAGGTTGAGAAACTCTACTCTATGACCATCACATCCAACATTCAGGAAATAGGTGCCCCTCCCCTTCTGTCCCCGCCCAGAACTCTGCTCTAATTCTTATTGTTGTTATTGTTTTAGCAGGCTCCACATTAGAATAGCTTGAACCAAAAATATTTTTTCAGATCATTTACATCTCCAAATGTTGAATACCTGGAGTCTGAAAATGCCATTTGCGATGTACTTTATGATTTGCATTATAAATGGAGTCAAGAACGTTTATATTCTGCATTTGTCTATATTTAATCTAGGTTGTAAATGGAAGCTCCAGCACACAAAGGCCACACGTTACCTTTCTGGGGAGAGATTATGTCAGTCGGTTGGGTGCACTGTGTTCTGTTAAAGTTGAAACCAGGCTTCCCTGTCAGACTCTTACAGCTCAATACGTTTGGGTCTCCCAGCAGAAAGCACAGGCGTCCTGCAAATGGCTCCTTTTGCACAGAGGAGAGAGCAGATCCGGACCACTGGAGCGTGGCCCGCCACCACCCCTTAGCATCCTCCCTATTACCCACTCAGGCCTGGGAGAGCAGCCTGCCTGACAGCTATCAGGGGACATCTGCAATTGAGTCAAGTAAACACCCTGGAGCTGTGTAAGGCAAGAACAAGAGGTTCTGAAACCCTCTTCCTTGCACACCTCTGAGTCCCACAACTTACACTGTGCCATTGGATCTCTTCCTGCCCTCCACCTATTCTTCCCCGTATGTCAACTTTGCTTTTAAGATAAAGACAAAGCTCCTTTAGTGCCTGCAAGGTCCTGCCCACTGCCTTTATTCTCTCTACTCCTGCCAAGCAGACCTAACCTTCACATAAGGCACTGTCCCACCGCAGGGCCTTTGCACAACCCATTTCCATTTCCTCAAGCTCCCCTCCACTCCCTCCACTTTACCTAATTAATTCACTTGCTGGTTTAACAGACATCAGCTCAGCCCATCACTTCCTTAAGAACACTTCCCAGACCTCCCTGAATCAAAGCCCTCAAATACTCATCTCCATCTTGCTCTTCCTTCAGAGCATTCACACTGATGCAGATTTACAATCATTTGTGTAATTATTTGAATAATATCTGGCTAGGACACATTATTGTAATCTGAACAACAAGCACGATACTTACCATATCACAGATGCTGGGTAAGTATTTGTTATTTGACCATTTAATTAGACATTAAACATAAAATGAATGAAACAACATGATTGAATGAATGAAACTATTCTAAAATGTAAAATCACCAGCCAAGATATAGGTGTGAAACTGTGTGTGTGCTTAGGTCCAGGTAACCATTCGGATTGTCAGTATTTGGCATTTAGATTATTAAAAGGAGCAGAAGAGAAACCTTGCCTACAAAACAACTGAGAAAAAAATTGTATACCTCACTCAGAGCATCATTAAGTTAGAGAACAACTCCCACACTGTGCTTTAGGATGAAGCCAACATCCAGATTCTCATTGCAAATTTGGCTCCCCTAGAATTCTCTTCTTCTCTTCCCTGATCCTGCTGCTTCCTAAACGTGAAATAGTCACAGCTGCACCATTCCTTTGCTTTTTTTCTCTGGTTTTGGCGTGGCTAAACTTCCTTCTTTAGTTGTATGTTGTGAAGTACCCAAGAAGCCAAGAGCACCATTTGAGATATTTAAATACGAAATTGAGAAATGATTCTGACTTAGATATAAAGCCCACAGTCACCATGATGAACATGACTGCAATGTTTAAAATCCCTAAATAAAGAGTTGCAGCACTTTCTGCATATTCATTGCTGAAATGAATATTATATATGATTTCTGATTTTGTAAGCATTCAAACCAGGCAAGAGGGGAATGAGGACTTGCTTGTTTTTATCAATGAAAACAGACTGCACTTGACCGAAGAAAGAACTGTTTCCTCTAGGATAAAGAGTGATGTGTACATGGAAAGCAGTTCTGTGTATTAGTCTCTGAGCAAAGCTTTATTTTTATATTATTGTGTCATTTTATGCACAGTCCCCAAATGCCTTGTCAGTGACAGCCACTCATTAAATCACTTAAACTATCATATAAAAATAAAGATGGAATTTAAGCTACACTAAGCCAGGCAGTCCATTAGCAAATACTGATGGCTCCCCACGGGGTCCCAAGAATTCCTGCAGGTGATGGAGGTATATATTAAAGGAGTATATGGTCCGTTTCCTTGAAAGGACTTGGAGGCAAATCTAAGTGACAGAGAGATGAACATGTGATCAAAATAAGATTATTCAGTTGGAAAAATAAATTGAAGGTCAGCAGTGGGTCCTCCTTACAGACAAAGGAGGGAAGCTGGGTTCTGAATAAAAAAGTTTGTGAAAGGCTAGAAGGTAATGACTCTGGTTAAAGAACCTCTAAGAGGTCAGTTTGGTTAAGCTCCTCCACTTTGGGATGCGTAAAGCCACAGGATAAACTTGGTACATCTTCCAGAAAGGTCAATATTCCCTTTCTGGAAAAAAATGTATAATATTTTTTCAACATGGAAACAAACATGGCTATATCATGGGGGATAATTTTTTTAAAAACTTAAGAAAATGTGGAGCCACAAGAACTTTCGCAGACTGACAGTGGGTGCACAAATGGGTTCAGTCACTTTGGAAAACTATTAGGGAGTTTCAGTTAAGCTGAAATATGCAAAACCTATGATCTAGAGGTTTACTTCTAGATATGATAGTGAAAGTAAAGTCGCTCAGTTGTGTCCAACTCTTTGCGACCCCATGGACTGTAGCCTACCAGGTTCCTCTGTCCATGGGATTTTCCAGGCAAGAGTACTAGAGTATGTTGCCATTTCCTTCTCCAGGGGATCTTCCTGACCCAGGGATCGAACCCAGGTCTCCTGCAGATTCTTTACCATCTGAGCCACCGGGGAAGCCCATAAGCAGATCATGGAGTCCTCGCATAATGCACACATGGCAATGAAAATGGGTGAACTACAACCACACGTGGCATCACAGCCAAATCTCACAAACATATTGAGTGAAAGAAGCCATACACAAAGGAATAAATAGTGCATGATTCCATTTACATAAAATCTCAAAATAGGCAAAGTGGACAATAGTGGCTGCTTTCCTTCAGGGAGAAGAGAGTGTAGTACAAAAGGGTGACGTCTTATGGGGCATTTGTTTACCGGTGGTCATAAGCCCTGTGATAATTCATTATGCTGTTTATGCTTTGTGTACTTTCTAGAATGTATGTTATACATATTTAATCATATTCTAAAGATTAATTTTTTTTCTTAAAACGTGTGACCCTTTGAAAATAAAAGCACTAGCTTTCGGAGACGTTATGTTGCTTATGGGTGGGACTACCTCCCACCCTCCCTACCCCAAATTTGCTGAAGTATGTGTTCATCCTTTGTGATTAAGTTCAAGAGGTATTGGCAAGGCAGAGGGGTTATCATGGAAGACCTGGGAGCTAGGAAGTGGATGGGAGTTGGCCAGGTTGTTTCCTAGCTCTGGAGGGGAGTCCATCAGGGACACGATTTCCTGGGGATTGCCAAATGTAAGTCCTAGACCAGGGTTACCTGAAGAGACTGGAAACAAATTAACCCACAGTGCAAGAGGAATTGGGTTTAAGTATAAAAGTCAGAGGATAGAGCCAGATAAATGGTACCAAATGACAGATACAAGCAATGAGACAGTAAAGAGGAAACAAGTTGCTGGAAAGAAGTTGCTGAGGAGTCCAAGTAAGGTCAGAAAATAGAAAGATGGGTTCATCTCCCAGAAAGCTGAAACCCAGGGAACTAGGACTGTTTCCCATGCTGCCTGTCTTCCAGCATTAACACTCTGAGGACTCAGAGAAATTGAATTTGAATCTAGGCATCCAGGTGGCGTCAAGGTTGGAAGAAAAAACACACTTTGTCTGAAAGTTTGTTAGACTGATTTATAACTTCAAAGTCTTTGGCTGTATGGAATGCTGGTCTGCATTTGTACTTTCGCCCCAGGGCCCAGGAATGTTAGGGGTGGACGTTCAGGAGTCTCACATTTATCCCTTAGTAAAGTACCACTTTAGCTTATCAAGAACTTTCTGAAACAGTGATGCTGACAGATCAATGCCCATTACTAGCTATCCCCTATCCCCCAGCTATGGGCAAACTTCACATTGATAGCATGACTTCTGAATTATTTGTGCCAATAAAAATGCTGAGCAGGGCAGGAGTTAAGTCCGGAGTCTTGTGAGAACTTGTTAGAGACCTCCCAGATTGATGTCAGCCCATTCATCTGTACATTGTGTGGGCCATTATCTGGCCATCAACACAACCACCTAATCAGTTCCATCCTACCTATATGGTGGAAGGTTTTTGAACTCTGATGCAATCAATACTTGGCAGGCTGCTCATCTCATGCTCGGGGACTCCTGCTGAGAAGAAATGAAGTGGTTTGACCAGACTTGCCTGGTTCTTGGTGTTCAACCTCCTTTGTACGTGACACTTTTCGCTCTGTTTCCTGCTACTGACTTAAACAGCACAATTGAGTTTGGCCACTTGTTAAAGGCAAAGGTGAGCCGTACACAAGGTAATGAGACAAACCTTCAAGATGATCTCCAAAGTTTCTAGTCTGATGGGAAAATTGGCATAAACTTCGGAGAACCAAAGGGCAAGGGTCAACACACTTTTTCTGTAAATCATCAAATCATGAATATCTCAGACCTTGCAAGTCATACAGTCTATATTGCAACTACTCAACTCCGCTTTGAGATCAGCCACAATGAGAAAGCCACAGTGGAGAGCACAAAGAAATGAAAAGACTGTGTTCTTTATTGATAAAACAGGTGGGAGACCAGATATGGCCAGTGGGTCATAGTCTGCAGACCTCTGTCCTAGGGTAAACACTCCCTGAGAATAAGCAAAGAATTTTAGGAAGTGGATTAATTTTCTGAATCAGTAAAAAACACACACACACACACAAAAAAAAAACAGCACCATGTATCACCCTTAAGGTGGATCTCACTGAGAGGCTCTGCTCTGCAGATCAAAGACTGTTTAAAACACCAATCTGCTTCTGCCTTTCTCAGCCTGAAAAATCTCCAGGGTTCATATCCACACAGAGCCGGCCCAGCCACCCTGCCCTCTTTTCCAGCTTCACACACATCATCAGCCATGCAAACCTCTTCCTGTTCCCTGGTTAGCTGTGCAGAGTCATGTCTCCAAACCTTTGCCCACACTATCACCCAGCAGAGAAGACTCCCCACGCTGTTTTCAAACTCTTATTCATCCTTCAAGACACCGTTCAAATGTCTCTGTCTTGATGTTTCCCTGGCAGCCCTGAGTTGGGTTAATTTTCACCTCTTCTGTGTCCCCAGCACACTCTATATATAATCTATACTTCAGGGCAGCTTCAGAGTGATCCCTTCCAATTGATGTCTAATGGTTTAAACTCATCTTGTACAGTATTTTTAAAACCTGTTCGCGCCTTCCCCCCTGGGTTGTGAACACGCTCAGACATGGCAGTGCCTTGTGAATCATCCTTTACCTGGAGATAGCACTGGATCTGCCGTGGAAAGGGGCTGAGTTCATGTTTGCACAAGTGTTTAACTCAGTGCCAGATCCAGTCTGGGCCACCAGAGGTTTGTGAAATGATTCACGGTTTACACTGTCTGTTATTTTTATACTTTCAGTGGCTTAATAAGCAATCCTTTTTGACAAGGCACTTGGGAACTGTTCATCAATGACAGAATGACATGAAAATCAGGTTCAGAGGTAAATACAGAAATCTCTCCAACATTATATGTTCCCTTCAAATCAGGAGGGATAGTGGTTTGGGTTTATCCATGTTATTTCTGCACATGCATTTTTCTTTTTGGAAGATAGCTCATGAAAATCTCATTCCTGTGTTAGATATGGGAATGTGTTGCTTTTTCTTTTATTAATGGCTTTCCCAGATCTTGTTGTCTTGCTCTCCGGTTCCATTTAGAACACTAGAATGATCACTTCTTCAGTCGAACCCTAGCAACTCAAAAGTGTGGCTGTAGTTTTTCAGAGTGCCTCCTGAATGATCTCTCGCAGAATTAAATCCAGGGGAGAATAGAGCCCATGAAATGCCAGGTGTTCCCGGGTCTACTGTTACATTATTTGCCCAAGGAAAAGATCAGTATTTGAGATGGACATACATTAAGTACTTAATTTAACACCTCCCCCCCACCAGGTCATCCAGCTTTCTGCAACACCCATTTTCCAGATGTTGCTTTTTCTGCAAATTAATGTATAGGGCAGGCTCCCTAGGTGGCTCAGTGGGAAAAAAAAAAACAAAACTGCTTGCTATACAGGAGACCTAGGTTCAATCCCAGGGTCTGGAAGAACCACTGGAGAAGGAGATGGCAACCTACTCCAGTATTCTTGCCTGGGAAATGCCATGGAGAGAGGAGTCTGGTCAGGCTACATCCATGGGGTTGCAGAAAGAGTTGGACACGACTTAGTGACTAAACAACAACGAATGGGGCACACACGCCTGGGGTAGGGGGGTTGGGGGTGGGGGTACGGAGGCAGGGGTCAGATATGCAGGTGTGCTCTGCCCCCAGGCTCCCTGAAGGGGGCAAGTGGGAGGCTGCTCACTCTGCTCAACCATTAGTCCTAGCCTCGGGCTCCCCGGGAGGGTGGGGGAAGAGGGGAGCCAGGGAAAATGGGTCATATTTTTATAACTTACACACAAGAACTTTGGGGTCCAGGACTGACCCCAAGGAAAACCGAGGCAAAAATTTCAGACTAGGCACACCCCAAACCTCGATAAACCCTTGCTCTTGCTCCCTGTAAGCTTTTGGACAGCCTCACACTTTCCCCCTTACTTGCCCTGAGAGTTCTTGGGGAAACAGTAGGTCTAAGAGAATCGAGCCCCTCAGCTGGCAAGTTGACTCATCCTCCTCCCAGTTAGGTGGTGGCATCGTCACCTCTCTCTCTTCCTCCCAGTCTCTCCCTCACTAGCACCCCCGTTTCCCATAAAGAACTGGCCCTGCCTGGAGCCCCACGCCAGCAGGAAGCCCATGCAGGCTAGTTCCTCAAGGTTACAGAGACCACGAACAAGAACAAGGAAAAGGAGAAGTGCTGGAAATCAGTTTCTTTTAGGCTTGTCTGATATCCTCTGGGCTCTGAGTTTGGCAGGGCATAAATAGATAATCAAAGATTTTTACTTTCCCAGGTTGGAATTGTGTAACCAGGAGCAGCTTCTATCCTTTGTTTTCCTGAAACTTCTCTAGAAGGAAATTCCCCTTTCATTCTCAATCACAACCAGTGTTTTCCCCTGTGCTTTTACTTGGAGATCTTCAAGTCAGCAGCCTCTGAAGCTAATCAGATAATTCTGTGTGAATTAATGCACACACTGGAGTTTTAAAAATATATCCTTCATGATCCTTGGGAGTGCGTGTGTGCATGTGTGTGTGTGTGTGTGTGTGTGTGTGAAGAAATACATTATACTGACATGGATAACCCTTTCCAAAAATAGCTCTGATTCCTTTTTCCAGATCTACTGAATCCAACTTGGTCCCACTCCCCTCCTTCCCACCCCCTAAGAGCTTCAAAGATGAGTAAGTGTTCTATCCCTGCTCTCATTCTGAAAAGGTGAACTGTTCAACTCCTGTTGACAGAGGGAATAATTTCTTCCCTTGGTACACGAATTCTGATTCTCCGAGGTTTCAGCCCCCATTCCTAATGACTCTAAACTCTGTCCTTGGCTCTGAAGACCCACCCTCCTCCTGGACATCTCCACATAGTTATCCCCCGTGCTGTCTCCAGCTCCACCTGTCTGTCCCACCTTTGGTCCACCAGACCTGCACTTCCCCTGGCATCTCCTGCAGCACTGGGAATATACTGGTTATCCAAGGGAGAAACACACTGCCCCTGGCCAGGAATTCTTTTCTGGGAAACAAGCCTTACTCTCATTGTGCCCCAGGCCAGAGCCCAGGTCCACACACATCAGGACAGCCAGGGGAGCCTCCCTCCCTTCCTGCTCGTCTCCGAGTCCCAGCAGCTTTCTCTTCATTCCTTGTCACGTTGCTATGGCTCAGGTCCTCAGCTTCTTCCCTAGACCTCCTTAAATTAGAATGATGCCTCATGGGCATTTGGAAAGGACAAGGTTGGCAGGTATAAAGGGCCCATAAAGGGCCAGGTAGCATTTCCAGCTTTGTAGGTCAAGATGCAAAATTAAGGCTATGATATGGGTACTTACGTAACTAGAGAGAGAATAAATTTCCACAACATATTTTACTGATAAAATTCAAAATATAATAATAATTGAGGATTGAAGGCTTTTTAAAATAATGATACAGGTCTGCTAATGAGAACAATGGAATTCTTTTGGGGGAAAAGATAATACTTTGGTTAATTAGGTTCAGTCTTAGTATTTCCTATCATCAAAATCTTTTGCAAATGTTCGTCTGTGAAAAATCATGCTTAGCTTAGCTCTTAGGCTAAAAACAAAAATAGGTGGTAGACTAGATTTGGCCCGTAGTTTGCCTACTTCAGGGAAAGAATAAGAGATAGCAGAGAGTACTTAACACGCTATGGGTATTCAGAGGATGTTGGTTATGATAATTATTTCTTATCTTCCTATCCACGTTCACCTTTGGCTTCAGACATGTAAATACTTGGGGTTTCCTGGAGCTGTTTCATCCCTCTGAACTTTGCTCATCCCGTTTCTCTCCCTTCTTCCATATCTTTCCATCCAACTTCCCCCTCAAGGTCCTGCTCAGAGTGACTCTTTACAGAGGTCCCTCCCTGCCACGTAGCATTCAATGGTTTACTTCCTCCACTTCAAATTGTTAATAGAAACCATGCATTACTCATAAGGTCCCCAGCTCTGTGCCCAATCATAGTATATGTTCAACAAATATTGGCTGAAGAAATAAAAAAAGCTCCTCCCATGAATGGAAGACTCAGCAGAAAACTTCCTTGACTGCCTCATCTCCCTGGGAGCTCTGTTCTCTGCATACCTAAAGCCCTTGAGGATTTTCTTATAGGGAACCTGGGCTCTGGGTACAAACCCCAGTTCCATTATTTCCTAGCTCTGTGGCTTTGTATAAAAAATCACTTAACTTCTCTGAGACTCCACTTCCTTATTGATAAAACAAGGATAACATTGGTGCCCATCTCACATATTGTTTGCAGACTGGATGAAATAGAGCATATATAAAACACTCAGCACAGCAAATACTCTACAAATGATTGTTGCTTGGTCACATTTATTGAGTAATGACCATGGTTTAAGCCTTCTTGTTAATATGTTTACTCCTCACAATGACCCTATGAGGTAGGTACTATTGTTATCCCCATCTTACAGATTTGAAAACTTGAGGTTTTAGAGGTTGTATAATTTGCCTAAGGTCACATAGCCAGTGTGGTAGAGCCAGGATGCAAACCCAGGCTGTCGCTGTCTGACTTCAAAGTTGTGCTGCTAACCCTGGCTGGAAGAGATGTACGTCTTCTGCAAGATTGTAAACTCTTTGAGGGTCAGGAATGTGTTCAGAATTCTTTGTACCTTTCCTAGCTTCCAGCACAGCATCTTGCATGAGATGAAGCTCCACTGACACCTCTCATTCATTTACCCATCTCTCCTCCACCCTGATCCAGAGGAGGGATCAGAGTGTTCTAGAGACATTTCTTACTGTCTGGGATTGACCACCAATGACCACCTTTGTGTCTCAGAGATGGTGATAGGAAGAGATGCAGAAAAGAATAGTGTAACTAAGGAAGCGGTGCAGGTGGGTTCTGGAGAGAATTTCGCCTGTTCAGAAGGTGACTATGGGCTTTCAGCCTATCTCACAGAATTCATATTCCCTGTGGGAGCCCCAAGGCCACCATCAGTAAGCGATTCTAAGGACACTGACCAATGCAAACTGCCTCCACTGATTGTCTGTAACGTGACTGTTCCTCTTAATCAAAGTGATGTCATCCTTTGATTTCAGAAAGTGAAGGATAGAAAAATTAATGATGGCTTCAGTGGGCTTCTGACGGCCAAGGCCGCCGAGGGGCCATAGGGCTGCAAAGCCCACTGCATTTCAATGCTGTGCACCGGGATTTCTTCACTAACGAGGGTGCCGTAAGTCTTAATTACCCAGAACCGAAGCCTCACCTTGCTGCCTGTCCCCCGGGAGCACTCTGTGAAGTCAGTGGGAGCTCTGCCTGCAGTTCAGCCTGGTGAAAACTTGCCTGAAAATATTTGCAAATTACCTTGAGCACCTCAGTTAGAAACGGGAGAGAATTATTTCTTTTTAAGATGTTGGCATAGCCCAGTCCCTGCCTTACCTGACACTTACTGCAATGCTACTTCAATCCCACTCCCTTTTATCTGATTAATTTGGGACTGTGGGCTTCTTTTCTTTGTGGTTGATGACCCACCTCTTTGGACTCACCCTCAGCCAAACCGCTGGTAATCTCCCGTTGTTCTCACCCTTCGCTTAGCTGCTCTTTCTAGACAGCCTAATGCATTTTCCATTAGAGAAACCGATTTGCCCTTTCATTTCCAGCAACAACAAACTGCAATCTCCCCCCTTGGAAGAGGTCAAGACCCCCTACATGGCTCTTCCTTCCCTCTGGGAGTAGATGCTCTTGGTACCCCACCCATGTCCCCCTGACCAGGGGCTACTAACAGCTCACAGCTGCTCCCTTCTCAGAGACTTGCCCTGGGAGAAATGCACCAAGCATTTTTGTGGGAAATGAGTGGAGGTTTTGCCTCTTTTCTGGGGACAGCCTGATAACAAGGCACAAGGCCCCCACACCCAGAGCTCCATCTGGGATCAGACTGGGGCTAGACCTATCTCTGCCTGCCCTATTCATGCTTCCTACACACATGCTTCCCACTTCTTCCAGAAACTGCTTGCCCAGAAAGCCAGTCTCAGGCTCAACTTCTTGGCATCCCAGCCTAGGACACCTCTCTATGCCACCCTCCCCACTGCAAGCAAAGTAGTCTTTAAAACCTCAGCCTGATCTGGTCATTTCCTTTCTTAAAATTGGCCGTGACTCCCATCTGCCAAACTCCACCCCATGGGTCTATATCCCACAGACCTGGTGCTGTTTAACCCTCCTGCCTCACCTCTCATCACACCTTCTGCCTCACCTGAGAAGTCACTTCCTCCAGAGGGACTCACCCAGACCCCCTTCTGTTAGGCCTGAGACATCCGTGCATGTCCACAAAGCCCTTTGGGCTGACCACCCCTCCCTCCCATAAATCCTGTTGTATTGAAACTACCTGCCTCCTTGTCTTTCTCCCGCTCTAGACCACAACCCCCTTCGGTATTCCCAAAGCCCACCATGCATCCGGCCCACATGAGACTTTCAATAATTATTAATGTTTGTTGGTTGACGAAATGAACTGATGAATGAATAAACTAGATACTGCATAAAGGTTTACTAATGACAGTTAAATTCCCACTTCGAGTTAATATGTCAGCACTAGCCTGCTTGTGGTTTTTCTAAAGTCTTCCTAAATAGAAGAATTCACTGGGAACATATTAAAAGAATTCAATGCCTTCAATACTTACAGGTATATGCAGTCTGGTTAGGGTGTCTAGTCTAACTGAGGTATGACTAGGCCCAGATGTTTCAGAAGGTTTGTTTCTTTCAGATTCTGAGCCTGACAATCAAAGATTTCCCAGCCCTACCAGCCTCTGACTCTCGGTGATCCTCTGCTGAATTCTAAATCCCCTTGCCTTCCCTGTCTGCTCCCAATAATAACAAAAATAAACAAATAAGCAAAAGGGAAGGAAAAAAAAACCTTTGCAATTCCAAGTGCCAGAACAGCTCTGCTCATCTGAGGAAGAAACCCTTGAACATCAATGAACCGTGATTTCAAACTGCCATTTTACTGCCGACTTTTCAGAAAAGCATCACCCTGCGAAGAAGTTGCTCTTGAATGCAAACCTTGTGACTGCCAGGATCATCCAAGGTTCTGACTTACCTCGTTCTCTCTTTGGAATTGGGTGTATTAGTCAGTAGAGGTGCATTAATTCTCCACGTGACCTCAGATGGAACACAAGCAGCTTTAACAAATTACCAGTGATGGAGAGGCAAACGGAGCAAGGACGAATATTCAACCAGCCCTGTCTCTCTAGGCCACTACCTCGTCTTGTCCAAAATTCACAGAAATATTAATCCTCCTGGAACGCTTAGCAATGCATATACAGTAACATTCCCGAGAAAGCTAATAATTATCTGTTGTTAGCAAGATCAACTTACTGCAGTCTTTCACTGCAGGGACAGAAAAATATTGTGACTTGCTATGCTAAGTGAAACATGATGACAGGGTAAATTAGGACATTTAAACTAACAGTAATAAAGACACACAGCTCCAACTCCCCTCTTTATAGAACTGATAAAATTCACTGAAAATAGGGTGGTAAAAGGAGAATGTGTTGTGAATAGTTGGTTGAAACATAAAGGGACAAACTTTCTTCCGTTGCTTTTATTGTTACAGCTAATATTTATTAGGCACCCACCATGCATGGTATGACTCTTATCAGGGACAAGGATAATAATAAATTACTACCTGTCAGCCTCATGCACAGTGACTTCATTATGTGCCTAGGCAGCACTCTTATTAAGTCTTCAGAATCTATTAAAAGTCTCATTTTGAAACAATGAACCACGAGGAACAAATTTATGAATTGTGGATCCCTGATATTAACCCAAAGACTCAGCCTTAGGGAAAGAAAAAAAAAATTCCTAAGGAAAAAAAAATTAATTTCTGCCAAGGAAAATCTAAGAACATACGTTAGTAGGCCCCACCAGATGCCTCTGGCTGTGCTGTAACAGAGATGAGGCAAATATCTAATTTCACAGGAAAAAATTTATAGAGTAGACTTGGAATCAGACGGAGTCCTAAACCTTTCCCTGCCAGGTTCTCAGTCAAATGGCGTAATAAACAGCCATACCCTCACACGTCTGAGATGCCCCTCTGATCTCTGGCTCTGATTGGTATCACGCTGTCACCTCCACTGATGTATCCAGGCAGAACTCATCCTGTATATTCACTAGTTTAATTTGCTCAGTGAATGTGGTAGATCATCTGCAAAACTGTCACAATAAATTCTCATATCACTGCATGCACATTCCTTTATAATGTCACTTTGAACCGCTTCCTGTCTATTTTATGAAGGTGGGGTCTATTCCTCCTTGCCTTAAACATAGGAAAGCTTTGTAACTTGCTTTGACCAAAAGAATACAATGGAAGTGATGTTTTGGTGACTCCTGAGCCTAAGTCTTAAAGGGCCTTGCAGCTTCTGCTTTGACCTTCTTAAAACACAGGGTGTCACCAGGTAAGGAAGCCCCAATTAGCCATCTTGAAGATGAGAACTTTGAGTATACAGTCAACAACCAGTACCAATTGTCAGATGTGTGAGTGAGGTCATCTTGGACCATCTAGTTCCAGTGCTATGGAGTGAATGGTTATGTCCTTCCAAATTCACAGGGTGAAGCCCTAATCCCCAGTGTGATGGTATTTGCCAGTGGGACCTTTCAAAAGTAATTAGGTCATGAGGGTGGAGCCCTCATGAATGGTTTTAGTACTGTTATAAGAGGGCTCCCCCTGTGGCACAGTGGTAAAGAATCTGCCTGCCAATGCGGGAGAGACAATAGATGCGGGTTCAATCCCTGGGTAGGGAAGATCCCTTGGAGTAGGAAATGGCAAACTGCTCCAGTATTCTTGCCTGGGAAATCCCATGGACAGAGGAACCTGGCAGGCTACAGTCCATGGGGTCCAAAGAGTGGGACCACAACCAAGCACTCATTCAGCCCTTATAAGAAGAGACATGGGAGAGATGATCTCTGTCTCTATCATGAGAGAAGGCAGGGACACAACATCCCCTGCAGACCAGGAAGGGAGGTCTCACCAGGGACTGAATCAGCTGGCCCCTTCATCCCGAACTTCCCAGTGGTTGTGTAAGCCACCACGTCTATGATATTTTTGTTACAGCAGCCTAAACTTAGTCATGCTTCCAGGTGCCAGAAGGTGCCTCAGTGACTCCAGAAGAGATGGAGCAGAAGAACCAGCTAGTTGAGGCCAGCATGAACTGCTGACCCTCAGAGTCCTGAACAAATCAAATAAGTACAATTTTAAGCCACTCAATTGTAAAATAGTTTGCTAGACAACAATAGGTCACCAGACCATGAACTATGTTTTTAACATTTTGTGCAATGTTCTAAAAGAACAGTTCCGCTCTGACTCTCCATACAGAACAGTAGCTTCCAGAACTGTATTAACTTGGAAGCAAAGGAATTTCTTCTCATTTCTTCCCCATCATCTCCCATGGCAATTCACACTGGGACTGAACGTTCAACCTTCCTTTGCCGAGGGAATAATACAACTTGAAGGCTCAGAAATGCTTGTTCAGTGGTTTAGTGATAGTTTGTTTACAGTGAAGTGGGTTGAAAGGCAGCCTCGGGCATTCAGCTCTCTCTAGGTGAGGCATTGCCAGCCCTGCCAAGACGCTGTGGCCTGAGGAGGAGGGTGTCGGGGACAGGGATCCTAGGATGGTGGGTTAGTCAGGGCTCTTCAAAGAAACAGACCGTGCATAACTATTTATATCTATATGGGGGGTGGGGTGGCAAGAGAGAGAATTTGTCCTAAGGAATTCACTCACAAGATCATGGAGGCTCAGCCAGTCCAAAATTTTCAGGGTGGGCTGGAAGGCTAGAGATCTGGGAGGATTTCAGCTGGAGTCCAAAGGTGGTCTGCTGGCAGAATATCCTCTTCTTCCAGAGAGATCAGTCTGTTTCTATTAAGGCTTCAACTGATCAGATGGAGGGTAATCTGTTTTACTAGAAATCTCCTGATCTAAGTGTTAATCTCATCTGGAAAAACAACTTCTCAGAAACATCTACAATAACGTTGGATCAAATATCTGGGTACCGTGGCCTAACCAAGTTGACACATAAAATTAACCATCACAGATGGTGTTAGGAATTGAATTGCATCTCCCCCAAAAAGATACACTGAAGTCCTAACTCCCAATCCTGAGGAATGAGATATTATTTGGAACAGGGGCTTGACAGGTAATTCAGTTCAAATGGGTCATTGAGGTGGGCCTTGATCCAATATAACTGATGTCCTTGTATAAAGGGAAATTTGGACAGATGGCCAGATATGCACAGAGGAAAGACCACGTGAGGACACCTAGGGAAAAAAATCACATGACTGAGGTGATGCATTTATAAGGCAAGAGAGGCCAAGGAGTGCTGGCAAAGGCCAGGAGATCCAAGAGGCGAGAGGAAGGAGTTTGCCCTGCAGCTGTGACAGAGAGCATGGCTCTGCCAAGCACGTCGATGTTGGACTCCAGCCTTCAGAACTGTGAGACAATACATTTCTGTTTTAAGCCATCTAGCTTTGGGTACTTTGTTATGGAAGTCCCAAGAGGTTAATACAGATGGATAACTGGGAACCTTGCTTCCATATCTGAGAGACCTCAGGCACATCTGGGGCAGGCAGGAGGCTAAGCAGAACCTTAAAACAGTCCTTTTTTTGTGAGCTCCTGTCTCTTCCCATGGACCTTTGACAAGCCCTGGGGGATAGAGAGGCTTCCCCGGTGACTCAGCGGTAAAGAATCTGCCAGCAGTGCAGGAAAGGAGACATGGGTTGGATCCCTGGGTCAGGAAGATCCCTTGGAGGAGGGCATGGCAACCCACTCCAGTATTATTGCCTGGAGAATCCCATGGATATAGAGGAGCCTGGTGGGCTACCGTCCACAGGGTCGCAGAGTCGGACA
The DNA here is from genome assembly GCF_019320065.1 of Cervus canadensis. Lineage (NCBI taxonomy): Eukaryota > Metazoa > Chordata > Mammalia > Artiodactyla > Cervidae > Cervus > Cervus canadensis. Next base: position 19,652,909 of record NC_057404.1, on the reverse strand, counting down.
TGACTGAAGTGACTGAGCATGCACTGGGGAGAGAGAGAGACCTAAAAGGAGCCTGGAAAGATTCTACTTTCCCCCAAAGAGGCAAGGATATTCCCTCGATTTCTGGATCACCAACTGGAAATGGGAATATGGGGGTCCTTGGCTGTGAGTTGGGAGGCTTAGGTGCCCGGCCATCTGTGGAGGGAAATAAGCAATGATGATGGCTCCCTATCTGTGTGACTACTCACCCTTTGGTGATGAGCAATCCAGTGGAAGTCACACTGAGTTCCCCAGATGGGCAACCACGGGGACAAGGGACCAGACAGGCCTGGGTGAGTCCCAGCTCTGCCAATCACCAGTTAATAATAGCAATAATGGCTGTCATTTTCTTGAATGCTAAGCACTTTAGGTACATATCTCATTGACACATTCTAACAGCTTATTTAACAGATGAGAGGCTGAAGTTCAGAGAGGTTAACAAACCTTCCCCAAATCACACAGCCAGCTAACATTCTAATACAGGCAATCTGACTCCCAAACCCCAGAGTCCAAATTCTTAACCACCATACTCCCTCAAAAACATACCGTGGCCCAGATTAAATCTCTGTACTGAGCCTACCAGCAGGTCAGAAGCATTCACTCTGTTAGACGTTCTTAAAGGTACAACAAAAAAAAGCAAGATAGGGCCTTGGCCTTGAGGTGTTAAAGGTCTAGTGACAGAACACCCATTTGGAACTACTTGTGACTGACCGCTGTTGCCCCTTTCTTCAGGAGTATGGAAAGTTTAAGTTCACCCACAGGGAAAGCTCTAGCTACTAGGAGCATCACCATTTTTAATGAGTTGGCATTTGGCCTGCTATACACATCAGCAGGTGAATGCGTTTTATTAGAAGAGTTCTGTGGGCATTGAGAGAAAGTTGGCAACTCGAGGAAGTTGGATCATTGTTTAAAATTCTAGGCAGCAAGTCCAAGTTGTAGCTCATCACTACCCTAGGCAAATCACTGATTAATTTAGACTTTATTTCCCCTTGTCTTTTGTCTTCTTTCACATTGGTGCTGCCTACCTGACTCGCAGGAATGGGCGGGGGTGAGGGCTGGTCAGATAAAAGCACTGTCACATTTGCCAACCGAAGGCTGTGTGCCTTCACCAAGTTATTAAGACAGTACATCAAGGAATGGCTTCAACATTAATCATAAAGGAGAAATCATGAAACCCGTATCCTGGAAACGGAACAGCCTTGGAATATAAAGGAAGGGCAACGCCCTGGTATGAGCTGTCCACTGCCTCCAGGCTCCTGCCTGTCCAAAGCAGTGGGCCCCTGGGCAGCCATTGAGTTCAGAGTGTGTTCAGAGGGTTCAGAGGGCCATGGAGGGAAGAGCTGTCATACAGGGTGGGTCCTTGTGCTGGGACCTCCCGAACCTGGTGGCTTTACACAGTGGTGGCAAAGAGGGCGGGGAGCTATGGATAAGAGGAGCCCACCTTCAAGATGTGATGGAAGGAGAGGATGGGACACCTGTCTGCAGAGGCTTGTTTCTGGAAGGCCACTGGGGTGGGGGGCATGGGCAGAGCAATCTTGTGTGAACGTGTATGTATGTGCTCGCTCAGTCGCTCAGCCATGTTCAACTCTTTTCGACCCACCAGGCTCCGCTGTCCATGGGACTTTATAGGCAAAAATACTGGAATTGGTTGCCATTTCCCTCCTCCAAGGGATCTTCCTGACACAGAGATCAAACCTACGCCTCCTGTGTCTACTGCATTGGCAGGCGGGTTCTTTATCACTGCACCACCTGGGAGCAATCTTAGGCAAGATTCAAATCAGTGTAGGTTACCGGAGGAGAACCCTGATGACTGCATTTGTTTCTTATGGCCGCCATAACAAAATACCAAAAACTAAAACCTGAGTGGTTTGAAACAATGGAAAATTCTTGTCTCAGCCTGCTGGAGGCTGCTTCTGGTGGTGGTTTAGTTGCTAAGTTGTGTTGGACTCTTGCGACCCCATGGACTGTAGCCTGCCATGTTCTTCTGTCCATGGGATTCTCCAGGTAAGAATACTGGAGTGGGTTGCCATTTCCTTCTCCAGGGGATCTTCCCAACTCAGGAATCGAACCCAGGTCTCCTGCACTGCAGGCAGATTCTTTACCAACTGAGCTATGAGAAAAGCCCATCCTAGAAGCTAGAAATCCTAAATCAAGGTGTTGGCAATGTCAGTTCTTTCTGAGAGCTTGCAGGGAGAATCTGTTTCAAGCCTCTTTCCTGGCTCCTAGTGACCGCAGGCAATCCTTGCTATTCCTCGGCTTTTAGAGGAATCGCTCCAACCTCTGCCTCTGTCTTCACGTGGCCTTCTCCTTTTGTGGCTCTGAGTCTAAATTTCCCTCTTTTAAGGACACCAGTCAAAACAGATGAGGGCCTGCCCTTAATAATGAACTCATTTTAACTTGATTACATCTGCACAGACCCTGTTCCCAAAGAGGGTCACATTCACAAATACTGGGGAGTTAGAGCTTCAAAATATCTTTTGGGGAGATACAGTTCAAACCAATGAGGACCCTAATGAAGTTCCCCCCACTGGACTGTGAATAGTGGAAGGATGTACACTATCTCATTGATTTCATATCCCCAGTGCCTAGGACCTCCCAGCAAATACCTAATATCTGATAAGTGCTGACGGACTGAATCAACAGTAATCTTTGCTTGATCTGTATGATATGGGTAATCTGGCCCAAATTCTGCATGTAAAATCCTGGCTCCATTACATTCTACCTGGATGGTCTTTGGCGTGTTTCTTAGTTCCTCTAAGCTTCGATTTTCTCCTTTCTAAAATGAGTATAATATAACATGCAAGAAAGTGGTAAGAAGCCAAGACATAGAGTATATGAAACAGCTGGTACATTGTAAGTGTTCAGTAAATAGGAGACACTATTTTTAGAGGAAATCCAAAACTTCACCCTACATGCTACCCTCTAGTTCACATTTCTTTACAATACATTCATTCCATTATATCAATTCTTCAAGATATTTTTAAAGCCTAATATACAGGCTAATCTAACTGTAATTTTCAGTATGCTTTGGAAATTAAAAAGAAAATACAAACACTTTCAGAAAATTGATTGGCAGAAACTCCATTCAGAAATGACCATGGGGACTTCCCTTGTGGTCCAGTGGCTAAGACTCTCAGCTTCCAATGAAGCGGGCCTGGGTTCAACCCCTAATGGGGAACTAAGATCTCACAAGCTACAATTAAGACCCAGTATAACCAAATAAATAAATATTAAAAAATAAAGTGATTATTTTTTAAAAAGCAACATGGAAGGTGTTTATTAGCTCACATAATGCCCTACCATTCTGGTTTCAGGCAAGGCTTGATCCAGAGTGCAAATAATGCTATCAGGGATCTCCTGTTTCTCTAACTGTAGGTATCAAAGCCTCAGACTGAAATCCTCCAAACCTAACAACCCCCAGGAAAAGACACAGCTTTCCTGATGGAAGCATCAGAAAAGATACAAAGAAGATCTCGATTTGCTTGATTTGGATCACGGACCTGTCCAAACCGGTCGTTATGGCCAAGGGCATGGGGTACCCAGACTGGGCAGCTGAAGTGGATTCCCTACAGAAAAGAAGGTTCTGTTACAGAAAGAGGTGCTGGAAAGATTTAAATAAGAAATGTCCCTGATCCTTATAGCCCTTAGAACAGAACATTTTAAATGAGGCTAAAAGCCATCAGTCTTCTGGAAAAGGACCCAACGTAGTTTTTGGAAAAAAAAAAGAAAGAAACCATAGCTTATATATAATAACTTGCAGCTTCAATATAGAAATACTGCCTTTGAGATTTCCCTGGCGATCCAGTTAGAACTCGGTGCTTCCATTGCAGGGGGCATGGGTTCAATCTGATCGGGGAACTAAGATACCACATACCTCATGATGAGACAAAAACAAACTTTTTTAATAAAAAATAAAACCAAGCATTATCATTTAGGGATTTGAAGATGATTAAAAGTTGCATATATGTTAGTTCATCCTAAGAACCCAATCCCAAAATATAAAAAATAAAATAAAAATACTGCCTTTGTAGTCCTCATAGCACATCCGTTACTGCTGGGGATGAGGATGGCTGCTGGGAGTGGCATAGCCTGGGAGGGTCTATCAATGCATCAGCTATTAGCACTGGATGTCCCTGCAAGGGAGACAGGACCACGGGCAGGTGAGGCAACCCCAATGGATACACTCAGGTTCCCCCGGGATGAGGATGGAGTAAAATGACACTCTGTGGCAGGCGTGCCAGTGGACCCAAACAGCCATCACTCAGGACAACCTGTCCAAATCCACTTCAGTTCGCCTAACAATGTTTTTTTGTTTTATTTTTAGCTTGTTAGTTTTATAATAGACTTTGCTTTATGAAAAATACCCCATAACTCAGGTTTAATTTCCCTGGGGGAGACAGATTTGAAATAGCCATCAAATTTTTGTCCCCTCTTTTTGCTGCTCTAAGCAAAGTGGGAAATATTTCCCCCCGAGGGACGATAGTCCAGTCGCTCATGCAATAATCACTTAAATGTTATTTGCTTTTTTCTTTTCTTTTTTTTTTTCACTTCTCAGCAGTGTTTGCATACAGTCCTCCCCATTTTATATTCCTACTGATACATTTTTTTAAATGAGTAAGACAGACAGGATGTCCATGTTTAGGGCGTTGTTGAGAAAGTCAACTTAATAGCCAGGGTAGATGGAGATAAGTCACTGATGAAATTAACTAGAATTTGTCCAGTTTAGCAATTTATCAATAAATGGACATTTTATCTTGCATTCTTATTTCACCATCACACAATCACACTGGCCTCATTTTATAGATAAGGAAACTGAGGCCCAGAGAGTTGAATTAACTTGTCAAGGTGCCACACACTGTGCGGTGGGGGGGGGGGGGGGGGGGCGTGTGCCTCAGTTATGTCCCACTCTTTGCAACCCCATGGACTGTAACCTGCCAGGCTCCTCTGTCCACGGAATTTTCCAGTCAAAAATACTGAAGCAGGTTGCCATTTCCTTTTCCAGGGGATTTTCCCAACCCAGAGATTGAATGCATGTTTCTTTTGTCACCTGCCTTGGCAGACATGCTAGGGTATCAAGGAAGCTGAGCCACCAAGAAAGCCCTCACCCACAGGCTTGAATGCAAATAATATTAGCTGACATTTACTGTTCTAAAGTTGCATGCAGTGTCTCATTTAAAGTGCTCAAAAAAAAAATTGTGAGGCACGATAGAGTTATCATCTCCATTTTGCAGATGAAGAAATTGAGGCTTAGAAGATTTAAATACATTGGTAAGATTGAAACCCAGCTCCATCTCTCTACAAAGATGCACCTAAATGCAGAACTTTCCCAAGCTCCCAGTTGACTGTGAAAGCTTCAGATTAGGGAGAAGTAGAAGCAATGGGTGTGCCTGGAGCCAGAGCGGGAGTGGTCAGATTTACCCCCACGCTCCAAGGAGAAGCCTTCGCCTGCCAGCCAGCTCTGTGGATGAACTATTTCCAGAACTTGCTAGTCAGAAGTGCTGAGGCAGCCTGGATGGAGGCCCAAACCCTGAGACGAAGTTGCCCATGACAAAGTAACAGAGTGAGCTGCTGCCTGCTGGCCTCAATTGCTGAAAACGTGGGGACCCCCATGTCCACAAAGATGCTGTAGACAGATAGAAATGCCTGGTCAGCAAAGAAGTCCCAGTGAGTCCAACCACCCACCGCAGCCAACAATCACAGTACATGCCCATCTTCCCATATGGGGTGTGGACCACACGGATATGGGGGAGGCTGCTGGAACACACTGATTCCTTTACCAGCTAAGGGCAGCCTTAGCATCTCTCATCAGCCCTAAGCATCCTCCTCCAGGCTCCTCTACATGACAAAGCTCCCACTTAGAAGTTAATCAAAATCCTGACCATGAATAGGAAAGGAAAAAAATACTCCATTAATTAAACTCTCAAAAGATGCCAATAGTAACAGTCTGCAGATACTTTCTTGCTGTACTAATCCTTTGGGGAGACCAGAGACCAGCAAGCGATGTAAGAGTCACAGGTGCTGTGATTAGCCTTGAGAGCATGTAGCTGTGACAACAGGAATAGGGAAGATTTTTAATCTTCCTGAAATCCCAAGCTTTGAAGGTAATTAAATAATTAATGAGAAGCAAAGCTTTCCCTGCTTCCCCAAGAGAGGTTAAACTTCCCAAGCATCTTCCCTGTATAATAGTTTCTCTACAAAGACTGGAGAATATAAGAAAACAGGTATCTTAAGTCATTCAACAATTACTTATTGAGCAATTACTATGCGCCAAGTATCCTGAAAGGTGCTACAGACACAGTGGGAAAGTAGATAACATCTCTGCCCTCATGGTGCTTCCATTCTAGAATAAGGGGCTGTGGGGAATGTATTAACAGGTGGGTTGAGGGCACTGTAGAAAAGACAGCAAGAAGATGAATGGAATGTGAATGGAGGGAGATGAGGTTGGAAGAGGTAGGCAGGGACAAGTGATCTAGAATCTTCTAAGGACATAGTAAGATGTTTGGCTATTATTCTAAGTGATTAGGAAGACTTGGAGGTATTTCAGCAAGAGGTCATACAATCTGGGCTTTCCTGGTGGCTCAGACAGTAAAGAATCTGCCTGCAATGCAGGAGACCTGGGTTCAATCCCAGAGTCAGGAAGATCTCCTGAAGAAGAGAATGGCTACTCACTCCAGTATTCTTGCCTGGAGAATTCCATGGACAGAGGAGGAGTCTGGTGGGCTACACTCCATGGGGTCACAAAGAGTCAGACACGACTGAGAAACTGAACTGAACTGAACTGATAGGTGAAGAATGGTTATGGGGATGAGTGGCAGGGGTCAAGGGAACAAAAATATTCAGTAGGACCAGCAGTCCATGTTAGAGCATATTGCCTCTGATAGAGCCAATTTTTGATTGACTTGACTACACAACCTGTTGGTATTTTCAGAATGAATTTTCTCTGTGGTTTGGCAGAGTTTCATCATTTCAGTTAAGACTTTCTAGGGTCTTAACAAGTATTTTTATAAGCTGATCTACCCTTTTATCCTTCTAGTGGCTAAGGAGGTGGTGCTTTTGAGAGGTTCTTAAGACATGAAGGTGCACCCTTCATGAATGGGATAAGTGCCTTAAAAGGAGGGGGATTCAGAGAGATCCCTCCCCCTTCCACCACATGATGAGAAGGACCCAACTTATACAAAATTAAGACCCATATCAGCCATGCTGGCACCATGATCTTGGGTGATGATCCTAGTCTCCAGACATGTGAGAAATAAATGTTGTTTACGTACTGCCTGGTCTATGGCATTTTGCTAGAGCAGCCTGAATGCACCAAGACAGGAACTTAGTCTGTATTTTTTACTTTTAGCCCATCCATGCTCTTATATTCATAAAAGAACAGAGGTATAAAAGGTGGTTTAATATAAAAAACACTGAAACTTTATTTGTCATCTGCCTGGATAAGAAGTTTCCACTTATTTTTTGTTTCAGTCTCTCTTCTTCCACAGAATAAGGACTTCTACACATAGATTGATAGCCCTAGGATAAAAGCCAAATCTTCCAAAACTAGGATCTCACAGGGCATAGAGATGGTGCTTGTTGCTGATGGGAAGTAAATCTAGATTCACTTTTAGCTGGAAGGGAGCAGGCCAGAAATTCAGAGTTGTAGGTCCCTGGCCTAGGCAGATGTGCTCGAACATGAACCATAAACCTCCATCACCTATCTTGGCAGATAGAAAATTGGGATTTGGGAGGAAAATTGTATCAGGCACTCAGACCAAATACTCTACTAATTGCTGAACTCCCATACACTCTGTATTCCATCTAGCAGACTGCAAAGGATGCTCAGCGCTGGACCCCTGGAGCCACTTGGAGCACTTGATGACAATTCCATGCCACCTTTCCCTTTCTGTATTGCTGTTTCTTCTTCTTCACTTTTGTTCTTCTGCCCAGTGACACTTTGGTTATGCCAATAGGGATTGGCTTGAATACATTTTGTTGGTACCAAGATTGTAAGATGACAATAGAAGAGAGAATGGGAACACAGATTCTTTAGTGGGTTCAAATCCTGACTCAGCCACCTGCCAATTATGTAGGTTTGGGCAAGACTGAATTTCTCTATGCCTCAGTTTCCCCATCTGTAAAATGGGGATAAAGTCTGGCTGGAGATTAGATGAGCTCAAACGTACAGCAAGCAGGCACTAAATGTTTGTTGTTGTTACTGTGGTTATTACACTGGTAGAATTCAGTTAAATAGGATGTAATCTCAGGACTTCCCTGCTGGACCAGTGACTAAGACACCACACTCCCAATACAGGGGGTCCAAGTTCTATCCCTTACCAGGAAACTAGATCCCACATGCTGCAACTAAGACTTGGCACAAATAAATAAAGTTTTTAAAGAAGATATAATCTTTCATTCAGTTCAGTCACTCAGTCATGTCTGACTCTTTGCCACCCCGTGGATTGCAGCACACCAGGCTTCCCTGTCCATCACCAACTCCTGGAGCTTGCTTAAACTCATGTCCATCAAGTTGGTGATGCCATCCAACCATCTTATCCCCTGTTGTCCCCTTCTCCCCCGCCTTCAATCTTTCCCAGCATCAGGGTCTTTTCCAGTGAGTCAGTTCTTCACATCAGGTGGCCAAAGAATTGGAGTTTCAGCTTCAGCATCAGTCCTTCCGATGAATATTCAGGACTGATTTCCTTTAGAATTGACCGGTTTGATCTTCTTGCAGTCTAAGGGACTCTCAAGAGTCTTATCCAACACCACAGTTCAAAAGCATCAATTCTTCAGCACTCAGTTTTCTTTATAGTCCAACTCTCACATCCATACACGACTACTGGAAAAACCAAAGCTTTGACTAGATGGACCTTTGCTGGCAAAGTAATGTCTCTGTGTTTTAGTATGCTGCCTAGGTTAGTCATAGCTTTTCAAGGAGCAAGTGTCTTTTAATTTCATGGCTGCAGTCACCATCTGCAGTGATTTTGGAGCCCAAGAAAATAGTCTCTCACTGTTTCCATTGTTTCCCCATCTATTTGCCATGAAGTGATGGGACGGGATGCCATGATCTTAGTTTTCTGAATGTTGAGTTTTAACCCAACTTTTTCACTCTCCTCTTTCACTTTCATCAAGAGGCTCTTTAGTTCTTCTTTGCTTTCTGCCATAAGGGTAGTATCATCTGCATATCTGAGGTTACTGATATTGCCAGGAGAAATCCTGGCAATCTTGATTCCCGCTTGTGCTTCATCCAGCCGGGCATTTCTCATGATGCACTCTGCATGTAAGTAAAATAAACAAGCAGCCTTGACATACTCCTTTCCCAATTTGAAACCAGTCTGTTGTTCCATGTCCAGTTCTAACTGTTGCTTCTTGACCTGCATACAGATTTCTAAGGAGGCAGTAAGGTCGTCTGGTATTCCCATCTCTTTAAGAATGTTCCACAGTTTGTTTTGATCCACACAGTCAAAGGCTCAAGCATAGTCAACAAAGCAGAAGTAGATGTTTTTCTGGAATTCTCTTGCTTTTTCTATGATCCAATGGATGTTGGCAATTTGATCTCTGGTTCTTCTGCCTTTTTCATTAGAAACTTAAAATCTAGTATGTGAGATAAAACACAAATGATTATAATACAGACAAAAGGAGATAAACATCCTAATCAGTATGTGGGTAAAGCACCAAGAGAGCTGTGGTGGATTAAAGTTAACTGCAGAACTGAGGTCTAGCCCCCCATCCCATGCTCCAACCCCCTTGAATCTAGTCCATCCATGATCTTTGCTAAAATGACTCCAGGTATGCCTTCCAAGTCTTAAATCATCAAAAGTCTGTGGCTCCCTCCTGATTTCCTTGGGATGATCCCTCTCAGGACAGAATCTCCATGCTGGGAAATGCCACCTATGGGTGCTCCCATTGGCCCTCACTGAGCATCAGCTGTCAGCCATGGGAGTGAGCCATCTTAGATGGTCCAGCCCAGCTAGGCCCCTCGTCGACTTCAGTTGTACCAGTGCCCAGACACCCCTGTGATACAGAATAAGGTTTAGTAAAGCCACAGCATTTCAAGAGATGGTAAAACATCATTTTAATATTTAAATGCTAAGTTTGGGGTAGCTAGTTATGAAGCCAAAATTCATTCAAATGGGAGTTTTGGAGAGACCAGTTCATTTAAAGTCAAGTGATCTAGAAGCTTTCCTAAAAGAAGAGAGGTCTGAGAATGTTCTGGAAGAGAAGGACTGTGACAAGAAGCTCTGAGAAGAAAATCACCCAGACACAGGGAAGACTAAGAGCAAAGGCTCCTGGCAGGCAAAGGCGGCAGCATTTAGCACCTGGCAAACAGATCAGGCTGCTGGAGGTAGGTGCTGGGAGAGATGGGAAAAAGAAACCCAGAAGGTCGTTGGGGTCAAATAATGGGCAGGGGATCACTTGGCTTCCAGGAAGGAAAACTGATTTCTGCTCTTCTGAGTAAAAGGGCTTTGTGGGAAACAAGGGGGCCCCATGGGTAAGGAAGGCGTCCGTGCAAAGAATGAAAACCATAGAGCAACTGGCCTTCCCCGAGATGGCAGCACTGGAGGGTTGCTGGGGATGGCGCATGGCGCGCCGCATCTCACACGGTAATATCCTGAGTCCTCCGCGCGGCCTCTGATGCCCCTGGGCACCATGCTCCTGCCTGAGCCGCCTCCGCGTCCCCTCGGTTCACTCCGCTCCAGCCACACAGACCTCCTTTCTGTCCTTGGAACAGCAAGCGCCCCGTGCGCTCACCACTTTTGCACCCAGGACCCTCCACTTGGATGGTTCCTCCTCCAGATAGTCACAGGGCTCCCCCTTCCCTTCACTCAGATGTCTGCCGCCTTCTCAGAGAGGCCTTTCTTAACACCCAAGTAAGAATAGTTGCCCCCCCACCCCCACCTCCAACCCCAAACCCCAGCCCCCCTGCTGGCTCAGTTTTTCTTCCCAGCACTTCTTACTTTGTCCATCTATCAAATATCCCTTTATTTTCTTTTCATCTGGAATAATCTCCACCCCCACCCCCAGGTTTTCGTTATAACATGGATTTTTTTCCCCCTTCAAAGTCTGTTTCTTTTCTCTATAGATTCTGGAAAAATTAAAACAGCTTACTAAACCTCTTCTAAGGGTGGGGGGAGGGGTTTTTTAAAATAGACTTTATTTTTCCAGAGCAGTTTTAGGTTCCCAGCAAAACTGAGCAGAGTATAGACAGTTCCCCTATGCCCTTTACTCTCAAAAGACACACAGCCTCCCCCACTATCACCATCCAGAGTGGAATGTGTGTTACAAACCATAAACCTACACTGACACATAATTATCATCCAAAGTCCATAGCTCACTGTTATGATTCATTCTTGGCGCTGTGTACTGTATGCATTGGGACAAATATATAATTACAGGAATCCATTATTACAGGAGCATAAAAGTATTTTCACTGTCCTTAAAATCCTCTGGGCTCTGCTTATTCATCTCTCCCTGTTCCCTAACCCTGGCAAACACTGATCTTTTTACCATCTCCATAGTTTTGCCTTTTCTAGAAAGTCACATAGTATATAGACTTCAGAGTGGCTTCTTTCACTTAGTAATATGCATTTAAGGCTACTCCAAGTCTTTTCCTTCATAGCTAATTCTTTTTAGTGCTGAATAATATTCCATTGTCTGTACCACAGATAATTTATCCATTTACATACTGAAGGACACAGTGGTTGCTTCCACATTTCAGCAATTTTGAACAAAGCTGCTACAAACATCCACATGCAGGCTTTTAAGAGGACCCGTGTTTTTGGCTCCTTTGGTATTGTATGGGAAGAGTATGTTTAGTTTTGTCAGAAATTGCCAAATTGTCCCCATTTATTTTTGTCTATTTATTATTTACCTCCCCAACTAGAATACAAGCACCACGAAGGCAAGGACTTTGTCTAATGCTTAAAATTTGTTATTGCTGTTCAGTCACTCAGTCGTGTCTGACTCTTTGCGACCCCATGGACTGCAGCACACCAGGCTTCCCTGTCCTTTACCATCTCCCAGAACTTGCTCAAACTCATATCCATTGAGTCGCTGATGCCATCCAACCATCTCATCCTCTTAGAATAGTGTCTGGCATATAACAGGTGCTCCATAAAACTAGTAGAAATCAATGAATGAATACATGAATCCCCAGCAGCCCTCGAGCTTAAGGTATCTCGTTACTTCTCAGCAGCAGGATTTGTGAATCTTGGTTTTCACTCTCCTCCATCGTGCCCTGCTTCCTGTTACTCCCAGGCAATTCCTCCCCCATCTACTCAACCCAGCTTTTTCTGACAGCTTCTACTAACTCATCACCCTGGCTTACTCAGAGCTCCCCGCATGCTGCTACCACCTCCTCCTGCTCATCTGTTCAACTTCTACTCCCTCTGCTGAGCTCCAACTCTCCCTAACCTACCAGCTGAAATTCCAGGGGCAGAGAGGCTGACTGGGTCAGCCCATTCCCCATTTAGACAGAGGTTTGGGGTCTTTGACTATGGTCTGGGCTTTTCAACCCTGCTGATTCAATCAACCATGGCCACCGGCACAGAGCATGGCAGCCAAGACGAAGAGCACTGTTTTTTCATGCAGCAGAAACACATGGAGCCTGAAGTGCTTTAATGGCCTGTTGACCAGAGCCTGGGGTCCTGGATGAAGAATTTACCCTTTAGAGAGACACTGAAGGCTTCTGAGAAGAGCAGAATTGATTGACCAGATCTATGGTTTCAGAAGATGACTTTGGCTGTCCCACAAATGAGACAGTTGGTGGCTGAAGAGGGTGACACATGCAAGACAAGTTGGACGGCCGTAGCCAAGGTCAGCAGGTGAGGCCTCAAACCAAGCCAGTGCTATGAAAGTGATGGGCGGGGGAAGCAGGAGTGAGTGGGTCTTGAACCTGAAGCTGGCCATCAGGCACATGAGGCTGGGTCTAGACACCTGGAAGTCATTAAGGCACTAGTTATAACTGTAAGGTGGATAGTGTGGCAAGAGAGAAAGAAGCCAAGGTGGATATTTTGGGGAAATCTCTTAGATGTAAGGGCTTCACTTGTGGCTCAGCTGCTATAGAATCCACCTGCAGTGCAGGAGACCTGGGCTTGATCCCTGGTTTGGGAAGATCCCCTGGAGAAGGGAAAGGCTACCAACTCCAGTATTCTGGCCTGGAGAATTCCATGGACCATATAGACCACGGGGTCACAAAGAGTTGGACATGACTGAGTGACTTTCAATTCAATTCAATTCTTAGACATAAAGAACACATCAAAGCAGAAAAACTTGACAAGTGATCTAAATTGGAAATATTTATACAGACAGGTAGGGACTGAGAGAGCCACAGAGCTCAAGAAAAACAGGGAAGCATTTCCCCAGCTTCCTCTCATGTTCTCAAAAGAACAAGTCCAGAGGGTCCTGTGTTAGATCTCACTCCTCTCCAAACCCCAGGCTTCTAGTCTGACTGTTTTCCGGCAGAAGGTGATGCTACTTCTTGGGAATCCACAAGAGTCTAAAACTACAGCAGCTGGGCTGCAGTGCCACAATTAGTAGAGCTGCTGTCCCAGGAAACCCTGGTCACATTTTGCTCAGATCAGAGAGCGGATTAACTTTGATGTCTGTCTGAACTCCGTGCGAGACACCACTGGTGGTCTGCTTCCTGCAAGCATTCAATCTTCACACGCAAGGCAAGAAAGAGGAAGTGCCGCATAGGAGCCCAAGCAGACTTTTTTTTTCTCTCGGTGATTGAGATGAAAACATGCACCCTAGGACTCCTGACATATTTGATTTGCATCCCGTCTCCCTTCATCCCTTGAGCTCTCTCTCCCTTTGTGTGAATACCTTCCCAGACCCGAACTTCCTTTGGCATTCACAAACATTAGCACAGCTGTGAAGCCCCAAGCCCTTCATCTCTGCTGTGTGTTGGAGGTAATTGTGGGCATTTCTTTATCTATTAGGGCTCCTAGTGGCATGCAGCTGAAACTGACTCTGACTAACTGAAATCCAAAGGGAGTTTACTGGAAGCATATGGGGTGACCTGTAGAATACAACAAACAGTTGAGATCAGGCTGCAAGACGGGACAATGAGGCAAGTGCACACCTAGGACCCCAGGCAAGTGGGAGATATGTCATAATCCTACAACAGCATTAGCAATGGAAGAAATCCACTGCAACAGTGCTGTCTGTCCTTGTGTCATCATCCTCATGATTCTTATTTCTAGGAGAAAAAGAACAACTGGGCCTGGTTGGAGCAACCCATACTCAGACAACATGAGCTCACTGACTTTGCAAGGCAGTTTAGAGGGGTGGTAAGGGCCGGTCTCTGCAGCCAGACAGCATGGATTTGTATCCAGGTTCTGCCACTTACTAGCCATGTGACCTTGAGCTAGTCCTTTTTCCATTGCTCCAGATTCGGCCCCTGCAATGGGGATACCTATCTATGGGGGTTGGTGAGTACTGATGGTGTAAACCTATCATAGTGACTGGCACAGGGGAAGTGTTCTACAGCCTTGGTATCAGTACTGCTAGGAAAGCACAGGGCGCCTGGATTTACAGTCCAACCAAGAATGCCAAGATGAAAGGTCATCCTCAGAAAAGAACCAGGAGGCATCATTAGGAGAGGCTGAGTGTCCAAAAAGGAATTACTGTCCACAGCCCACAGCTCGTCCCTCTGCCAGACTGTAGCCACCATGAGGACAACAGATTCTCCTCTCAATTCACTGATGCATCCACCAGCATCTGGCTTGGTGAACCTCGGTCAGATATGCAAAGACTGATCTGACTGCTTCCTTTTTGTGTTCCTGATCAACCAGCACAGGGCTTTGCCTGGAATAGGCTCAAAATAAGTGTTTGCTGATTGAATCTGTAGATCAATGGGATTCTCAGAAAGAGGAAGAACTTTGGGATCAGAGTTGTATCTGGTAGGAGTCGGTGGCAGGCAAGTGACAATATAATGATGCTAATATATCATTTATCCTGTCATTTGTACATGTCAATCTGTACGTGACATTTGTATAGATTATAGGCTGGCTGTTCACCAGGCTGATACCTCTGGTTCAACAAGAGGGGGCAGTGGAACCACCAGTTACTTGCCACACTGCCTTGGGGAGGGGGGTGGCTCATCTGTCCCATGTTGGTCCTGTTCCTGCCTTGGAGGCGCCACTGGTACCTCACAAGGACATCCTGGCACCCTCTGCACTGGCTTTAACACACTCCGTGGATAGGACTCGGTCAACCATCTGCCACGTCTGCTCACAAAGACAGTAGGATGTCACGGAAGAGCCTATCCGATTAGGAATCCTCAGAGTTCAGCCCTGGCCCTGGCTCAGTCAGTGGTGTGAGGTCTCTGGTTCTCAGTGTTGTGATCTAAATAATAGGGTAATCCTTGATTTGGAGCTTGTGGAGGTGTTGAGCAAATGAAATCACACCCATGGTGATTTCATCTGGAACTCCTTCTGTTTTAAAAGACAGAAGCCAACTCAAAGTGGCTTCAGTGAAGAGGGGACTTTATTGGCTCATGTTACTGAGAAATCTGTTTGGGGGCACAATTGGCTTCAGGCGCTCAAATGTAGTGTCAGCATCTGATTTCTCCCCAACTCTCAGCTCTTCTGCTGTACTGTCCTCATCCTCAGTCTCCAAACAGTGGTCCCCAGCAGCCCCAGGGTCTCATGCCTTCAAGTTCAAATCCAGCCTCCCAGCAGCTGGGATTGACTATGGTTGGCTCTATGTGTGTCATTTGGCTGGGGGGATGCAGCCACATTGGATAATCAGACCTGAGTCCAGTGCCAATCAATCCCTATGATAAGTAAGAGAGCCTGGTCAGGCTTGGTTGTATGGCTAACATTCGGAGCTGGGAAAGAGTAAGGGTTGGAATTAGGGGGAGAAGCCCTAGTTTACCTCACAGATCGAGAATGGGAGAAGAGTGGTCTGCCAAAAGATACTTGGGGTACTATTAACAGAAAGAGAAGTGGATGCTGGGAGGCTAAAATGTGCACTATAACTGGGATTTTTTTTTTGGTTCACTGGGTCGTCTTTACTGCCTGCAGACTTTCTCCAGTTGCAGGAAGCGGGGGGCTACTCTTCATTGTGGTGCGCTGGCTTGTCACTGTCCTGGTTTCTCTTGTTGCAGAACACCAACTCTACAGCACGGGTTTCAGTAGTTGTGGTGCACAGGCATAGTTGCTCCGCAGCATGTGGGATCTCCCAGGACCAGAGATCAAACCTGTGTCCCCTGCACTGGCAGGCAGATTCTCAACCACTGGACCCTCAAGGAAGTCCTATACCTGGGATTTTTATATCACGTGATATAAAGCATGCATTGCAGCTTCCCTCTTTGCCATGAAGTCTTTTGTCTTCATCCTAAAAAGCTCCTGCAAGCTCCCCAGGACCAGCTGTCTCAATCTACAGTCATCTGTCTTCCTCCTGTGAATTCCTGTAGCCCACAGGACCTTATCACTCACCAGCAACGGGCTGAGTTGGGTCATCAGTTATCTTGTTATGTATATGTCCTTTCTCTTCATCCACTTGGCAGGATCCTGGGGAACAAGGGTCACGTCTTATTCATCTTTGTGCCTCCCGAAGCACTTTGCTTGATGCATGAGGCATAGAAGACTGTCCATACAGTCTGCTGACAGATCAAACACCTGGTATACATGCTTCTGGAAGTATGGAAGTAAATAGTAGCTTGATTTAACTACAAAACTACCAAAACAGACGAAACCTGTGCCCTCTACACCATTTCTGAAGGATCGTAGATAATTTCCTCAACTAATGATGCTGGGGTCAAGATTTGCTGGGATTTTCTTTGCTCCAAAGCCCCCAGTAGCTGGTATCATTCTTTTTTAAAATAAAGGATTGAGTGAAGGCCCGAGGAATCTTAGTCTCAGCTGCCAGTACCCCTGGGTGGGTCCTGTGCCAGCAGAGCAGACACAGAAGCCTGGAGAATGGCAAGCACAGGAAGAGGAAGCAGATGTCTGTCCTCAGTGGCTCCCTGCTCAGGGAACAAGGCAGAGCCCCAGGGTCCCTGCAGTGGGACTGGCTGCTGGCTCCCGGCCCTGTGCTGAACTCTATTCACTCTCTATCCTCATCCATAAGCCTGACATCCAGCAAGGGGAAGGAGAGAGGAGGGCGCGGAAAATCAGTCGGAAAAGATCTGCTTTGTAGCTTGAACGTTGAAATAACATTCCTCCCAGGTTAATCTTGGTTCTGAAGCTCCTGTGGCTCCGACTTCAGATTCCCTTGCAGGCCTTCTTGGCCAGGCATTTTGCACTTTTGTCTCTAATCCCCTCAAATCGCCCTTTAGGCCAAGTGACTTGTCCAAATCCGCGCAGCCAAGCCAAGATTCCCTCACCTGTAAAAGATATGGAGAAGGAAACGGCAATCCACTCTAGTCTTCTTGTCTGGAGAATCCCATGGACAGAGGAACCTGGCAGGTTACAGTCCATAGGGTCGCACAGAGTCAGACACGACTTAAGTGACTTAGTAAAATACATGAGGATTAAATCAACCAACTATAGAGATCCTCCACCTCCTACTGTAGTCAGGAAAATCAGTTGCGGGGAAAGAACCAAGAAACGTGGTTGGTAAAGGAGGGAGTGGTAAACAAGGTCAGAAGAGCGGTGGGTGGGGCAGCTGAGACAAAAACTAGGCTAGGCGGGTTGCGGCTGGGGGAGGGACTGGGAACCGAGAGCAATGAGCAATTAAACCTCCACTCTTAGCTGCTGGCTCTCGCTGGGCACTAAGGGACGCCGGGACAACCGGGGAGGCGGTGCGCCATGCCTGAGGCCCCGCCCCACGTCGCCCTAGCCCCACCCACCCCAGGCCCCGCCTCTGATTCCACCCCTGCTCCCGCCTCGCTCTACCTCGGCCCCGCCCCAACTTCTAGCCTCGCCCCCAAGGCCCGGAAGCGAAAGCTGTTCCTCCTCTTCCGAGCGGGGTCACGGCCCAGCCGGCGGGAGCCGGGTTTGGAGAGTCCGGGGCACTCGGAGAATCCGGGTAACCCCGGCTGGAGCCATGTCCCGGAACCTGCGCACTGCTCTCATTTTCGGTGGCTTCATCTCCCTGATCGGCGCCGCCTTCTACCCCATCTACTTCCGGCCCTTAATGCGGCTGGAGGAGTACAGTGAGTGACCTCTGACCCCACGCGGCGTCCCGAGCCCGCTGACAGTGATATCTGACCCCACGCGGCCGCCTGGCCCTAGTAACTCTCCCGCTTTCCCTCATCATCCCCACGTGGGGCCATGGACAGAGGTTGGTTCACGAGTCAGGGAGACCCGGGTTCGACTCTGGCTGTGTGCAGTTTCGTGACCGGGGTCAAGTTGTTGCAGGAAGGGGGACCCCTTCCAGGGCCCGAAACTGGGCTCTTGTCTAACACTCGGAAATGAATTGTCCGAGGAGACACATGCTGACAAAGCAAGAGATTTTATTGGGAAAGGGCACCCGGGTGGAGAGCAGGAGGGTAAGGCAACCCAGGAGAACTGCTCTGCCTCGTGGCTCACAGTCTTGGGTTTTATGGTGATGGGATTAGTTTCCGGGTGGTCTTTGGCCAATCATTCTAATTCACAGTCTTTCCTGGTGGCGCACGCATCGCTCAGCCAAGATGGATGCTAGCAAGAGGGATTCTGGGAAGTGGACGGACAGGTAGTGAGTGTCTCCTCTCGATCTTTCCCGAACTCTTCCAGCTGGTGGTGGCCTATTAGTTCTGTATTCCTTATCAGGATCTCCTGCCATAAAACAACTCATGCAAATGGTTACTATGGTGCCTGGCCAGGGTGGGCGGTTTCAATCAGTGTGCTTCCCCTAACAAAGTGACTCAAACCTCTGAGACCTTCACCATCCTCAGTAGTAGTTAACTGTGTGTGTGTGTGTGCGTGCGTGCGTGCAGGGTCGCTCAGTCGTGTCCAACTCTTTGCGATCCCATGGACTGTAGCCCGCCAGGCCACCCTGACCATGGAATTTTCCAAGCAAGAATACTGGAGTGGGTTGCCATTTCCTTCTGGGATCTACCCAATCCAGGGGTCGAACCTGCGTCTCTTGTGTCTGTGTAATATCTTTAAAACTGTCATCTGGTGAGACTCAAAGGTGGTAATAAAAGCAGTTGACATAGTAGGTCAACACTAAATACTAGTTCATACTGGTATTCACTGGAGGCTTTTTAATGTGTCTTCATTAAGCACGTTGCCAAGATCTCCTGGAGAAGGAAATGGCAACCCGCTTCAGTATTTGTCTTGAGAATCCCAGGTGCAGAAGGATCTGGGGAGCCCCAGTCCATGGGGTCACTAAGAGTCGGATACGACTGAGCGACTAATACTGGATCATTTAATTTATGCAGCCTCATTTTGAGGCAGGTTATTATCAAGTGTTTTATGGATGGGGAATCTCAGAGAGGTTGTATTACATGCCCAAGGACACACAGCTAGTAAGTGGCAAGACTAATATTCCAACTTCCGCCTTCGTTTCCGGGCCTTCTTCCACACCCTGAAGCTGGGAATGGTGATGAAGCTGGGGAGGGATGGCCCCTCATTATCCTGAGCTTGAAGGTGTTTTTATGGCACTTCATTTCCACTCCCAAAGATGTCATTGAGCGGACATGTTTCAAACCTAAACTGTTAACCTGGATTTTTGAGTTTTTCCTCTCCTTTCTCCTCAAATCTTTTTTTCACATTCTGCTGTCTTCCTTCGTTTTAAGCCGGCTGCTCACATGACAATGGCGAATATCCTGGGAGTAATTTTCTTCCTTAATCATTCAAGTCCTATCATTCTAAAAGCCAAACTCTCCTTCCTTGAGACCTATACCTCAGCAAGGATTAGCACTTTGGTACATCTGAAACCATCTGTCAGAGAGAAAATATCAGGCATTAGAGGCTCATTTTGTTCTCCAGGAAACCTGAATCATCTTGAAGATGGAAGAAGGCCAGCCATGCCCCTTGAGAATATTAGCGGAGGCTGAAAGCTTGGCGATCTAAAGCGGAAAGCTCCGTGTAAATGCTCTGCCCATTACAAAGGCTACAACATTTGGTTTCTGAGACAGAGCGTTTTAAGCACACACTCAGATTTCCTTGCAGCTTCTTTTTTATCACCCGGGATTGAAATGGTCTGCATTCTGCCTTCCAGCCTGTCTCTGTGTGCCATGCATGGGGTAAATAAAAATGGGGTTGAGTGAAGCCTTGCATAATCTGTGTTATCCCTCCTTACAGAATCCTGCTTCACTCTGTTTTATGATAGACTCTAGAGTTGAACTTGGGTCAAGAGGGTCTGCTTTGGATCCCCCAGAAAAGTTTCAGTCTAGGACGACTCGAGCAGTGGTTTTTCAACTAGGGGTGATTTTTGTCTCACGGGGACATTTGGCTCACAAAATGGGTGCTGTGGGGTAGGGTGGAGTGGGTGAATGTGCCACTGGCATCTAGCGCGTAGAAGCCAGGCTCCTAAAGTTTGTGCAACACGCGGGACAGCCACCCATAATGAAGAATTACCCAGCCCAACATGCAAATATGCCAAGATTGGGAAACCCGCCTCTGGTTCAGGGTGTGGGTTTGTGCTGTGTCTCGCAACAACAGTCTTACAGGTCCATAGTCTATGGTTATCTGAGTCACTTTAAGACAAATTAGGCCTTTTAAGTGAACACTGAGTGTGTGGCTACAATATCAGCATTTTTAAATGTAAGGCAGTCAACACCTGCCTACGTTTCTGGTTCAATTTTAATTAATTTGGACACTCTTATCTGAGTTATAACTGAGTCCTTAAACAGGTAAATGATACTGTATAGCTAATATGTATTGAAAACGGATTATATGTCTGATACTCTTCCAAGCACTTTTTATATATTAACCCATTTGGTGCAAACAGCAACCTTTTATGGTAGTTGCCATGTGATCATCATCCCCACTTTATACATGGACAGACTGGGGTATAAAACAGTTAACTTGTACAAGAACCCACAACCAGCGAGTCCCAGATTTGAACCAGTGCACTATTACACCAGGGCACCAGACTGCCTCTCTAAGAAGATAGAGAGGGAGAAAGTCAGATGAGGGTCTAATTCCCTTCCTAGAAGAGGATCTTAAGATGAGCTACTAGGTACCTCTCTGAGCCTGGCCTGTTTCCCCATCTGTAACAGTGAAGTTTGCAGGACTGAATTTACATGTTTTGGAGTGAATTAAATGAGATAAAAGGTGTAGAAATGCTTATTTTTTCTTTTTGTTTTGGTTGCTCAGTTGTGTGGTTGCTCAGTTGTGTCCAACTCTTTGCAACCCATGGACTGTAGCCCACCAGGCTCCTCTGTTCATGGAATTTTCCAGGCAAGAATACTGGAGTGGGTTTCCATTTCCTTCTCCAGGGGATCTTCCTGACCCAGGGATCAAAACTGTGTCCTCCTGCATTCACAGATGGATTCTTTGCCGCTGAGCCACCAGGGAAGCTCATATTTTTACGTTAGGAATCCCATAAAAAGATTTCAAAAATAAGGAGCTACAGGGGCAGGGAAGTGAGACAAGGAGATTTAAGCAGATGCTCAGACCCAGGTGAGGCGTTTGTGACCAGGTCATGGAGATATGCTGTGAGGACGGGGCTTCGATTCGTTTCAGCACATTCAGTTAGCATTTATTTAGCCTTTTTATTTTTAAAAACCTGTATTTTAGCAGCAGTGTGCCTGGCACTGTGTTAGGTGCTGGACATATGAGACCGGACAGGTCAGGCAGAGCTCTTCTCTCATGCCGCTGTCCCCACCCGCGTCCGACCCCTCTCCCGCCACACACTCCTGGTGCCCTGAGTTGGTCTCCCTGCCCCACCAGCACCACGACCACCCCGTTCTCTACCCTGCAGCCACGCTGGTCTTCCTGGCTACGTTGTTGTTGCTTATCTACCTTTGCACTTGTGGTCAGAGAATTCAGACCATGTGATTTTGATTCTTTGATGCCGGTCAGGACTTGCTTTGTGACTTGGTACAGGCCAGTTTTTGTGAATGTTCCCTGTATGCTTGGAATGAGGTATGTTCTCTTCTTTGGGGGCACAGAGTTTTGTGTATGATGGTTCCAAATCATTCTTAATTCTATTACTTATATATTTTGAGGCCATATTAGTTGTTGCTCACAATCTAGAATGTTCTGAAGAATTTTTTTTTCAATTATCATTATGTAAGAGTCCTGTTTATCCCCTAACATGCCTCCCCAATTCTGTCTTATCTAATATCATCATAGTTACCAGCTTTCTTTGGTTTAGTGTTTTCCTGGTATACATATTCTCTTATATTTAGCCTTTATTTGTCCTTAAGTCTTATAAGCAACCCAAACTGGGATTTTTTTTAAAAAATTCAGTCTGATAATCTTTAAAATGTTGGATTATTTTCCCTATCTTATGTTTTCTATTTAATCTTGTCTCTACTTTTTTTTTTTTCCTCTCCTTTTCTGCTTCAAGGCTTCTTTATTTAATTTTCTTGCCCTCTACTCGTTTGAAAGTTTTACATTCTGTTTTTCTTCTTTTGTTTTGACAATTTAGAGCCAGTCAGTATCTTTACCTCCTATGAAATAAACAAAGACCTTAGAAGGCCTTAGCTCTTGTCCCACACTCCCCACCCCTCCTGCCTTGTAAACACAAGAAACTTGCTCCCCAGACCACTTAGGACCATCAGTGTTTTACACAATCACTGATTGTTTCTCTAGACCACTTAGGACCATCAGCATTTTACACAGTCACTGATTGTTTCTCTTGACCCACATTCTTTATTCGCTGATCTTTCTGTCTCACACCTTTTCTAGTTTCAGTTTTCTTCATTCTGAAATACATCTTTGTGTTTCTTTGGTGAGAATTTGTAACTGGGAAAATACAGGGGTGTGTGTCAGAAAATGTATAGAACCCCGGTTTTCCACTGTGCCTGTTGAAAAGCCTATTGTTGTGCCATTTGCTCTTGGAATTTGATCATCTCACTTGCTTATTTTAAAACACTTGAATAACCCTCTGCTGTCCTCAGAGTCCAGCTGGTGGAAAATCATTGAAATGTTCTAATCAGGAGAGCAAGGTGATCAGATTCAGCCTTTCCAGGCATCTCTGACTGTATGTGACGAAGGGGCGGGAATGGCCAAGGTTGAAGGTAAGAAGGCCAACACCCAGGCAGGCTGTGCTTCCTGTGACTTCAGGAGAGATGACGGTAGCCTGCACCAGAGTGCCAGTGGTTATGAGACTGGGCAGAAGGACCAAATTCAGGAGCCAGGTTTAAGAAATAAATCCTCTACAGGGATTTGTGACTGATTAGCTCAAGGGCAAGCAAGGGAGAGGAAGGAGACTGGCCCCCAGCTTTCTGGCTCCAGCAGTTGAAGAGGTGTGGTGCTAGGCATTAAGGAATACATGAAGTCTGTTTAGGGGATGAGGGGACAGGCTGGTTCAGTTTGGGATGTACTGAGTGTTAGGTACCTGGATGTGCTCCTGGAGATTTCCCCTAGGAGGTGGGACATGCCAATCTGGAGCCGAGCCACAGGATCTGAGCTGGAGCTAGAGATGGCACCCCTTCAGCATCAGATGGGAAGCGGAGGCACTGCAGCAGGTGGGGCTCCAGGCAGCATTCCGAGACTGGTCCAGGACAGAGGGCAGGTGAACACCGGCACTTGAGGGTCTGAAGAGCAAGTGGTCAGAGGAGGAGGGGCCTCCTAAGGAGACTGACAAGGAGTGGCCAGAGTGCGAGCATTAGAACTGGCAGAGGCTGCAGTCATAAGCCCCAGGAAGGTAGCTTTTCATGGCAAAGGGTGTGATCAGCAGGGCTCGGCTGCCTAGAGACAGTAAGGAAGATAAAAACTGAAAATGTCCGTTGGATTTAGCAAAAAGAAGGTGAAGCTCAGTGGCTGTTTTGTTAAGAGTGCTTTCAGTGGTTTGACAGTGAGCAGAAGGCAGATTGCAGCGGATGAAGAGTAAATAGTGTATTAGGTTGACTATGTGAAGACGTTGGGCTATCTGAAGAGGAGAATGAGGAATTGTATTTGCAGCTGGTCGAGGGCGCTAGGGGAGCGGTGGTTCTGTTTTGTGGCATTGGGGAGCCAAGAGGGTCTCTGGATAAAGAAGGCTGCTGGAGGAGGTGGGGGAATCTCAACATCAGATGGAGGAGGAGCAGCCTTGGACCCAGGGCGGGACACTTCTTCCACCAGCAGAGGAGGAAGGGCGGGCATGGATACAGCTAGACGGCGGTGTGACTTTGGGAGGTTGTGGGTCCTTCCTGGTCACCTTGGCTCCTGTTCTCTTTGTGACGCAGGAGGTCGGGTGACTGCACGTGAGAGGCGCGACCCCCAGCCAGGCTCTCCCTCCTGGGGACGCGTTCCTCCTCGGGCCTGGTGGTCTGCCTCCACCAGCACTCCTGGCTTTCCTCTTTTGTTCCTGCCTTTCATCCACTCCTTCTCAGCCTCTCTCATTGGCTCTTTTTCTTCTGAGCTTGCT
Organism: Cervus canadensis; assembly: GCF_019320065.1. Classification (NCBI taxonomy): domain Eukaryota; kingdom Metazoa; phylum Chordata; class Mammalia; order Artiodactyla; family Cervidae; genus Cervus; species Cervus canadensis. The sequence continues at coordinate 19,628,513 of NC_057404.1, read as the reverse complement.
TCATACCTTTGTGGTCCCCAGAATTCTGGGCAGACCAAGGAGAAGCCCACGGTCCTTGGAAGGCCTGGGCAGACGCCCAGTCCTTGACAAGGGGAGCCAGAGGCTGGCAAGGAGCGCAGGCCATGTAGGGCCCAAGAGCCGAGTCACTGCAGGAGCTTTCAGCTGGGCCAAGTTGACAGATGCTGGCTGGCCTGGGTAGGGGGTAGGTGGGTTTCCGGGCCCCTGCTGGAATAAGCCTCAAGGCAGTAGAAAAGAGGCAGAAGGCCCCTTATGTAAAATAAAGCCAGGATCTTCTGCTTTAAAAGCAGACAGGCCACCGTTATAAGACTGCCATATTGAATTTCATCTTGACATTCAGTGTGACCTTCAGCTCTTTAACTAACTCAGCCAGACTTTACCAAGTGTTAGGTAGCATACAAGGTCAGACTCGTGATACCTGATACTGAAATGAGCCCAGGGGAGATGGCAGTTGTCAGTCCGAAACCAGGAGTATTCAGTTAGTTCTGCAGTCCTTCTGCGGGGGAGTCCGGATGTTACTTTTTAGCTCTCAGCCCAATGTGGTTTGTGGGATAGAGCCCATGTTTAGGGAAGCGCACAAGTGATACAGCTTGAAGCTTAATTGCATTTTGTCTTAGAACCAACCAGGGATCCTGAATGTGGCCTTTTAAAAATAACAGCATTTCAGGGCAACCTATGAAATGAGACAAAATAAGATCATTTCCTGTGATCCTGTACATTTTTAACTAATTTTAGTTAGATGTGGAGAAGCGTAAAACCGTAGGGTTTTGCCAGGAACCTTGTGCTCATTCAGCCCCCATGTTTAGGTGACTTGCTCAGGGTCACTTAGCACATTCATTGCTGGGTAAATACTAGACCCGAACTCCCCAGCCTTGTCTGCTGCTTCATGAAGCCCAGTTCCACCTGCATTTAGGACAGAGGAGGGCCTGCCAGCAAAGCCAAGGTGGAAGAGCCATGACACCACAATTCTTCCTCTCTCTCTGTGCCCCCATCCACAGTGTGTGGTAGTCGGAGCAGGCCTGTGAGAAGTCACTTGATGAGGAATACCTCTTACCTTAAAAGGGCATTTTCCCTATTCCATGGCAAGTGCTCAGAATATGCTTTTTATTCCTTTCACCTTGAGTAAAATGAATTGCAGACTAAAGTCTTTTTTTCTAACAGGCCTTACAAAGCTGTCTGGATTCCATCACACACCCTGGTGAGAAACAGAGGTGTTCCCAGCATTGGGAGGAGCCCGTGCTTCCAGTGGCCGCTTGATGCCCTCAGCCACCGGCTCAGACTCACTCCCATGGCATACACATCCAGCCGGGGTCACCCCGCAGACTGCAGCAAAATGGGAGCACTAGAAAAGTACTTTTTCATTTTATATTTGCTATTTTTAAAAGAGACTTTGACTTAATCATCATGAAATAGTCAGTGTTGGACTTGCTTATTTGTTTTGCAGTTGTGTTTTTTTGTTGTTAAAAAATGCAACTGAGAAAATCTAAGGATAGTACAATGAATCCCTTTGTGTTCTTCACCTAGATTTACCAGTTGTTAACATTTTGCCACATTTGCTTTCTCTTCCGACATGTATGTGACACATCTATACACACATGCATACATAGAGATATGTGTATGTTCACATATTATATACATATTACTGTTACTATTATTTTGCTGAACGATTTGAGAGTTAGGTTGCAGGCCTTGTGAGCTTTGATACCTAAACACTTCAGTATGTATTTCCTGAGCACAGGGACATTCTCTTACATAATCACAGTTATCCAATCCAGGAAATTTAATATTGACACAATACTATTATGTAATATACAGTCCATATTCAGATGCTGACATCTGGCCAATTAGCTCAGATGGTGAGTTGCTTGTACTTTAACTGGTTCATTGGCAGGAGGAGATGGAAGGGGTGTTCTTGAGGTGGTGGTCTCGCTGCAGAGGGTCCCGAGCTGAGATTCTGCACCTGCTTTTACGTTTCTGTCTGCTAGTGCTCCCCAAGAACACCGTCCCGAACAAGACCGCTGAGGGGGCTGGTGCATGGGTGTGCTGCGTCCATTTGCTGTAAATGTTAAATAAAGTAGTAAGTCACACAGATTTCACAGTATGGACATTTAATATAAGGATGGGTTTAAGACTTAAAAAGTCTTAAACTTTAAAACTTAAAAAAGTCTTAAAAGATGGGTTTAAGACTTTTTTGCTACTGTACAAAAATGAGCCCATCTGCATGTATTACTAAGTTTTGAATAATATAGCTAAGGATCCTCGATTAAACTGCAAATCAGCTCGCTGCCTTAGCACCAGGGGGCAGAGTTGGACTTGCTGAGACATTGGAGAGGGGGCTTGTCTAACTGACACTGCAATGCTCCCAGCCCAGTGCTGTGTATTGCATTTTAATCATTTCACTCCTGATAGAAATATGCTCACTACCGAAAAGTCAGTAATTAGTTTATCCTGATTTGCCCACATAGTTAAACCCCTGACTTCTGTGTTGCCCTTTTCCTGAGGCCCAGAGACATCTGCTGTTTCTCTAATGACAGCAGAATAGACACCTACTGTCAGCTTCATCAAGACGTATTTGCCAAGTCCCGAGGGGCCAGTTTGTTTCCCTTTAGCATATCCCACATTCACAAATAAAGTGTCTTTGTGTCATATTGTGAATTTATATAAGACTGTTTTGGTCTTCAAGCACTTACAGAACATTAATGGATAAAAGAACCAGGGGATGTAGATAGGATGCTAATACCAGTTTTCACTCTGTAAGAACTAGTTCTGCAAATCAGTTTAAATTGCCCGTCCAAGCCAAAAAAAAGAGGTGGTTGCATAAGGACAAGGATTATAAAGAGATTATGGTCTATTTAAAATAAATCCTCAGCCTCTCTCCAACCTCATTAGCAATTAGCAAGGAAGTGTAAAGACAGGGATTCCTTTCTCTTGGTTCTCTATTGCATTATAAGAGGTGAGGACACAATTAGGCATTCTGTTGCCACCAGAAGTCAGCTTCCTTTGATGCTTGGCAGGCTGCCAGTTTCTTTGGCTTTGTACAACCTGCCTCTTGTAGCATGTGTTTGGTACACCAGGCTATCTGATTCTCTTAAATCTGGACATCTAGAATGCTTTCTGGCAATCAAGTGTTTTTTAAACTCATCTCTTCCTGCTTCCGTAATACTGGAGAATGGACCTTTTAGGTATGAAAAATGATATCTATTTTTGGTCCTGGCACTGTTGATGACAGTGTGGTCTTCTCCTAGTTGGCATTTTCTAAGAGCATGTTTGAGACACATCCATACTTGGAGACTTACATGGTGACAGCGTGGTGGGGCTCAATCCTACAGGAATTCAACTTCTTAGGAAATAAGATCGTCTTTTGTGTTGAGTTATTTTAGAAAGTCTGACACCTTAGAGGCTCCATTATCACCCGCTCTAAATGGAAGACATCCTTTGGCATCTCTTGGTCCATAGGGACTTGGTTGTCATTTACCTGCTATTTCAGAGAGGCCCGGTGAAACTGTCACCGTTGCCTGTAAGGGGCTTCTTTGTGCTGTATCTTCTCTGTCTCACTTAGAATTGGATGTCAAGATTCAGATGATCCCTACTGCCCAGTGTTTCAGTTGCCAAAGCAAAACTTAGCATTGATAAAACCTCAGATAGGTCCCTTAGGATTGACTTTCCGTCGTATCACCAGGGAAGCAAGTTCGATGAATATTTGATTTGGCAAAGCCCTGTTTCTTGTAACTTTATGAGAATCCAGAGGCCAGAATAAAGAAAATGGCCTAATATTAAAGAAGAGTTAAATACGGATTTAAAAGAAAGACTTTTAGCCTGATTAAAACAGAGGTTTGATTACAGCACTTAATTACTATAATATAGTAGTAAACATCCTTTGGCTCCAAGTCTTTCTGCTGAAAAGCCACGATTTGTCAAGATACTTAAAATAATAAGTCTTTGTTTTTACAGCCCTTGGGTTTATTTGAAACCACTTAGAAAGATGTGTCAGAGTGCCCGAAGCCCACAGACATAAAATGCCCAGTTTCTCTTGGCCCTCGCCTGTGGGACATCTCCAAAGAGATCGGCTAAGCTGCTGTCGCTAGAACGCGCTTACTAATTGGTGAAGCACCTGCAGTCAATTAGGGAAGCTTCAATTATCCAAACCAAAGCCACCCACCCAAAGATTAATTTTCTGCTCTATTTCCTATCAAAAACATAGCATATTTAGCTCTGGGTCTAGGCCTTCAGTGGAGTACATTTTAGACACATAAACTGCATCGTTTCCTTGTTAATTGTACTTGTTCCATCAATTCAACAGCCCTGCCCTCATCGCATCACACCCACTAGTTCTTTCAAAATTGTTCTTTTTCTGTTGTTTTTGTTGCCTTTCCAAACTGCTGAGATCACTGAGAAAAGATGTTCATTGGGAGTTTTTCTTCTGAAGTATGGCTTGCTTTCTTTCACTGAAAATATCCAGTCTTTTTGCTTGATAGGATCCAACTTCCATTACCTAAAAGCTCTGGGCAATGGCAGCTCTGAATTTAATAGCACTCAGATATACTGTTCTCTTATTGTCCCATGTACATACAAAGAGTTCCACTCTGCCCCCCACCCCCTCTCTAAAGAGTAATTTTTCTGTTGTGTTTCTCAGAGAAGGAACAAGCCATTAATCGAGCTGGTATTGTTCAAGAAGACGTGCAGCCACCAGGTAAACTTAAAAATCAAGACAAAAATCTCATGTGAACTGCTGCGTTGTTGGGGGGAGGTATGTGCTTTGCAGAGAAATCTTTTTTACTTTGAGGCTAGATTGTGATTGTGTTGTTATTTTTCAGCAGTTGCCATTTTAGAGGTTGCCACCCTAAGACTTCCTCTTAATATTTCACTCCGGAATAGTTTTTGCAAGTTTGCATGTTTCTCTTGAGTTTGATAAGTGGGCATAAACATGTAACAAGTGTGCAATTAACTATGAAGCATAAATAGCTATTTTGCAGACATATTTACCCAGCACCTATTTAAACACAACCCTCATGGGAAAATACTGTTTACTTGTGAGCTATTTTAATTGATGCAGGATTCTGCTTTATACAGAAGCTCAGAAGTTCCCTTTATGGCTGAATGGTTAGTTACTTTGAGACAATCCAAGTTGGCTGAGAATGAGAGGTTTCTAGCTTATTAGCCAAAACTCTTGTGGCGGCAGTCTTTTTTTAATTTATTTTTTAACTAGGCCAGATACATATCTCCCTACTGTGGGGCAGATTCTGAGCCATTTAAAAATCTCTTGGCTGCCAGGGCTGCCCAGCCGTTCCATTCTAGGTTTCCAGCAGCTTGCCCAGACTACCTCAAACTCCGTGGAAATTGCACAACTCCATTCTGATGTCATCTTCTTTGTTTGGGGTCGAGGGAAGTGGTAGGAAATTTAAAAACGAATCCTGTTTTTAATTTATGTTTCTTTCTATAGGGTTGAAAGTGTGGTCGGATCCATTTGGCCGGAAATGAGAAGACGAACACCACCTCTAATGATGCAAGTAGACAGAGACGTCATGCTTTCAGTTCTGCAGCAAGTGCAATAAGTCACCTGGCTAGAGAACACTGGCTGGAGCAGAAAACTCTAGAAGGCCACAAAGAGTCCTGTGCATGAGGATTACGTCCCTTCTTAAAAGAACCCTGGAACAAATCATACTATTAGGAGGGTTTTCATGATTTGGTTTCCTTTCTAAAAACGAAGCTGTCTCACTCAGCTGGGCTTGAAGGCTATCTACATATTATTCAGTCTCTACCTCTTAGCCAGCCATGCTGTGATATGAATACAAGCAACCAGTAGACTGGGAAAGATCCTAGACTGTTTTGCCATCCTCCAAATAGGAAATTTCAGGGGAAAACTACCATACTGAGCAGCCTCATAGGGCTCTTTGAAAATGTTAACGTTGATAAAACTCTTTGAGGACAAGGTACATTGTACTCTTTAGGAATAAGTAGTTCAGCTCAACTATCTCATTAGGAAGGTTGCTGCATGTTGAGAAATAAATTTGAAGCAAACTAAATGGGTCTGCATGCCTATTAGAAATCATTGTTGAATTGACTGAAGTGAAAATGTATATATTAAAATGATTTCTCTTACTTCATAATGGTATAAGTTTTTTGGAAATCCTTTTTTATAGGCTCATTTTTATACCAAGAAGTACTGTTTGACTGGATTATATTTGACCAGACATTTGATTATGTGGTGTTTGTCAAGTAAAAATCTTACAGGTAAATAGCAAATATGTTGAGACAAATGTTCACTGAATGCAGTTCTCTACCAGATACCTCGCCAGGTGCTGCAGAGATGAGCATGAGAATACTTGTTTCCTTCTCTGGTCTCTTTCTGACCTGTTACCTGGATTCTGTGCTTTCAAAAAGACACATCTTTTTCATTTTTTGATTCTCCAGAGTGCCTTGCACATTGCTGTATGCTCTCTTTTAGATGAGCTGCCTGATGACATAATTTTATTATTGTGAACTGGGAGTAGGCCTAATAGAAAACTGGCATAATTATGTTAATTACTGTCAGAAAGAAATAAGATTGATAGTTCCAAAGTCATCGTTTCTGGTCAGCATTCCTTAACATTTAATTGACTCATAGTTAACAACCCAATAAAAGAAGTTGACTCATTCGGGGTACATTTAATCACTCTTTTCTTTGGAGGGGGCACCAGGAGGTGTGACCTAAGAGTCAAGCATCCAATGGGTGCTTAATTGAGATTTCTCTGTAACTGAGGCCAATGTCTGTACCATCTGCTTTGGAAGGCATCCAACTGAAATGACTGCGTCTGAGCGTCATAGACGAGAGGGGCCTCGATGGTCTGTCGGCTGGAACAGACTCGGTTTAGTCTGAGTGGGCTCTTTGTCCTGGCCTTGACCCTGCCCTTGGTCTACCTCTGCAGAGATAAAGAGTCTTTCTGCCCTGCTCAGCTGCCTCGATGTTTATAAAAGGATCACTCTTGATGGTGTCAGAGGTGTCGTGTCAGACTGTGCTGCCCACACTTGACAGAACCCCAAGTTGTAAGAGATGCTACTTAATGAGGGTTGAATGAGGGCCTGGTAGTTCATCCATGGCTCTCCAGGTGTGCCTTCAGGATAACAAGGAGAGCACTCGAAAGAGGGGATCTCGGTCACAGTCACATACAGTTAGGAAGCAGAGCCATTAAGTTCATTTGCTTCTCATTTCACAATTTCCAAGAGAGACATGACATTTCCCAAGTGTATTTGATCACAGAACATTTTTTACCAGTTATCTTCTGGGCCTCGTGACTTTTGGGGACATTCGCCAAATAGTCTCATGACCCTTTATCACTGAAAAATTTTTGAGAACTCCCAAATGTTTTTTCTTAAGTGGATTGATGCTTAATGTGTTAGAAATTAAAACATTTTTTTTTAATATTTAAAAATATCCATAGAAGACCTAAAGTATATGACATTTTTGTGTGGAAAAATTTTATTTTCCAAAATTAATTTGCAAATTTCTTTAATGTCTGGCTTAATGGAAGATTTTAGATTCTCTTATCTACTTCTGCATCTGATCTATTGCTGTATCCCATGTTACATGACCTCTGGAAAACTACACCCTCATGAGAGTAAAAAAGGCAAAAACCTTTGGTAGGATTGTAAAAATATTTTTGATTGTGCAATACCCCTAGAAAGATCCTAGGGACCCCTCCAGGTACCTGAACCATACTTTGAGTCTAGTTTATTTTGTTTCTTGGTCTTACACCTTTGGAGAAATATGTATCTGGTTGCATTAGTTCTCCTGGAGTTGCCCGTTGAGGGAGATTATAACCGGAGGGGAGAAACATAAAATTTCCTTTGTTGTTGTCAATTGAAGTTGTTGGATCCTTCATTTTCAATGCCAGACAGTATCCTCTTGAGGAAGACTCTGATTGACTTTTTAAAAATCTCAGCACCAGAAATAGCCACACTGCTGAGCAGTTGGTACATTTATCCTGTGAACATTGATTTCTGTAACTTGTTTCCCTCTTTGTATTGGCTGATAGGAGGCTCCACCACATTTGTGGTTCAACTTGTTGAAAAGTACCTTGTGGAATGTATTCGAGCCATTACATTCCCTTTATTCTTTTTTCCTCTGAACTTATTTTCATTTCTGCTTTCTCACTTCGTTTTCCATTTTATATTGTATGCTAGATTGGTCATTTTAAAATGAGCCAGAGCACAGTGTTTATTTAATTGAAAACACTTATAATCTGTTAAGGAAAAATGATGTAAATTCACAGATAAAATAATGTGGAATATTAAAAGTGCCTTAAACAAGGTTCAGGGTATCTACTGACATTGGGCACATGCAAACCCCATGTCCCTGCAGTTCTACTATTTATGCAGTAGAAATGCATCTGTAAAGCCACCAATAGGCATGGACTATAAACCCAGCAGCTCTGGAAACCCCAAATGCCCATCACACAGTACAAAGAGTAAACTGATACAGTCACACAATAGAATACAATACAGCAATGAGAATGAACAACAATGCAATGAATCTCACAAGCGATGCAGAATGAACAAAAGCAAGCTACAAGAGTACTTTGAGATTCCATTTAGATAAAGAATAGAAACAGGGTAAATTAAGCCATGGAATTGGGATTCAGGGTAGAGACTGCTCTTAGGAAGAAGTGGGGTAGTGACTGGAAAGAGATACAGGAGGTCTTCAAGGCGCTATGTTCTATATATATATATTTTTATTTGGGTGCAAGTTACATGGGTGTAGTGAGATTTTTAATACTTCCTTGAGCTGCATAATTTCACATACTTTTCTAAATGTATGTCGTGCAGGAAACTTTCCAGAAAACCACATTGTCCAGGAGGAGGAGCACAGGTTTCAGGAAAGATGATACAACTTCCCCTTTGTTGTTGTTGGGGATATTAGGAATACCGTATGTGAGGTACCTAGTGAATACTGGGAACTGGCAGAGGTCAGAATAATGACAACTTTCATTGATGGAATAGCTGACATTTCAAGAGAGCTGTGAAAAATGCCTGGGATTCACACACATGGTGAGAGACAGGTGCAGAGTCAGCAAAGCTAAGCATGCATTTGAGAGCGGGTTAGACTGGGATGCAGGGCTGTGGGAGGAGCCCAGTGGGAACAGCATTTTGGATAGATTGAATGAGAAACGGAAAGAATGAGTGAGGGAACAAATGAAGGGAATGGTGTTTACGACCATGTGGTGAACACTCTCCAATGTCCACTGACAAGCTTTACTTAATTTTCAGACACATACTGGAAGCAGGAAGTGGCCTGAAAACTTTCAAACAAAGCAAGAGAGCTTTCCCCAGCGCACTGTGAGGCAGTTACCTGTACATGTGAACAAAGTGCAGAAACAACAGTGAGAAGCGTCAATAGCAGGTTTTATCTTTTGAATCCGATTTTTTAAAATTGGGCTTTTCTTAACGAGGATTCACTGTATCTTATATCCTACAATGGATAAGAATTCAAAGAATATATAGATACATATATGTGTGTATAACTGAATCACTTTGCTTACACCTGAAACTAACACAATATTGTAAATCAACTATACTTCAATTTTCCAAAAGGTTGGGCTTTCCTTTTGTACTTTTTTGCTTTTTAAAATTTTTTAATAAAATTACTTTTATTATATGTTATAGGTGCTCGGTGGATTGGTGGTTAGACAAACAACTGGGCTTCACCCCAGGTAGTTTGAAAAGCACTGACAGGAGGATGGGTCTGAGGTGTCCTCAGATCTGGGTTCCTGGGCTCAGCTGCCCGTGACCCGGGGTTCTGCAGCATCAGCAGATGAAACATCCCTGTTTCTTAGCCCTGGGCGGGTCTCCGCGGCAGTGATTTCAATCTCCCAGACTCCCCTCACACCTGCTGAGTGCAGAAGGCCCTCTACAGTTTATTCTGCCCGTTGATGACAAAATACACAGCTCATTGGCAGCCCCCGTGTGTGGGAAGGCAGCAGGAGCACTGAGGGCCCTGCTGCACTGCTCCCCTGAATGTGGTCTGAAGGCGCACATTAACTCCACCGCCCTCTTTCCTGGGGCAGGTAAGCCAGGCAGTGGCAGGAAGTCGCCCTCCGCTAAAATCCCCCAGCAGATTAGCAGCAGCGGAAGGGGGGGGGGGGTTTCACTCCTCCACTTCCGCTAAGTGGTTCCCAAACTCTGATCTTCTGAATACTATGCAGAGAAATGAAGTGTCACGGCTTCTTACAAGACTCAGGCCACCGTGCACGACAGTATCTGCCTGGGTTTCTGTATCTCACCATACATGATTAAAATAAATGCCAAAAAAAAGTGTTGGGGGGTGGGGGGCGGAGATGCGTTGTCCAGAGCTTTTTGGTGGCAAGTGACAGAAAATCAAACTCCAAATAGTGCAAAAAAGAGAATTTGGTCATGTAATTGAAAACTCGAGTCACAATCATTTCCTACTGTCATGATCATATCTTGAACTATAAAAATCAGTGACTGACACTCATTTCTGAATGTAAAGAGTAATTATATCCAGCATCCTCAAGAAAGAGCCATGCTGGATATCCTAAGGGTTACAGGTTTTCTCTCCTGGTTGACATTAGCTGCTCTTGCTCTCTCTAACATCTTACTCTGTCTCTTTCGTGGGGTCATCTACTCCCACCTCTGAGTCTTTTGTTCATCTTTCTCCCACTCTGTCTCCCTGCTTTGGGTAGAGTTGACATCACCCCATGAACAGGAGCAGGCATGTGGCCCAAATTTGGCCAGTCAGAACCTCTGTGAAAGCTCCTGGCCAGCAGAAACTGGATCTTGGATGAATGTGGAGCACAAACCAGGTAAGGCAGGTCTAGCTAGAGTTAGTCTTGCCTGTTGGCTTCTGTGCTCAAACTAGAGGAGGGTCTCTTATTCACCAGATTTTGCAGCCATCTTGCCACCACTAGGGCAGAGCTGGTCTGAGACTAACATCCTGGAAGGAAACAACAGAAGGGACCTCCCGGTAGTCCAATGGCTAAGATCCTGACCTTCCAATGCAGGGGGCTTGGGTTCGATCCTGGTCAGGGAACTAAGACCCCACATCCTACACAGCACAGCCCAAAAATTTAAAAACAAAACAACAGGAGATGGAAGCCAGGTATTGATGTTGTTCACATCCCTTGGGTTCATTTGTGTCTGAAGCAAGGCTATTTTGGATTAATAAATAATGTTAATAAATTTCCTTTCTGCACCAATTTAAATTGGGTTTTGTCACATACAACCAAGAGAGTCTTGACAAGGCATCTAAACTTTTTATTTTAATCATTTTTTCTAAAATGTATTCCACATGTTATTTTCACCTTACATAAAGGATGTTGAACATAATTCAGCCCTTCTTTATGACTTGGGCTTATTATTATTATACAGTTGTCCCTAAGGGACTATTGGGGGTGGGTCAGACCTACTGTGCTTGTGAGATTTCTGGCTTTTCTCTTTTTCTTATCTCTGCCCTGCCTCACAGTTATAAGGAGCAGGCTCTGGCTTCATCTCAGATTTACTGCTTCTAGTGTGCAGTGAGGTTGGGAAGCATTAGCCAAAATTCTGGAATTTGGCATTGAATGAAAGTAAATGTCTTTAATGTGGATTTAGAAGCACTGGTGAGAATAAAGTGCAAGGGCTTTGTGACATTTTGGCTCCCTGAAGTGTTTTTTTTCTTTTCTTTCTTTCTTCTTTTTTTTTTAAAAATGGTATTTGCTTTCTGTTTCTGCATTGTTCTGGATAGATGAGGTTTCTAGATGTTCCTGCTGGCTGAGAATTTTACCGTAACAAAATTTTCACACTAAAAATTGTGCCATGTGAGCAAATTAGGTAGGGCTGAAATGTCTTATAATTTAGCAAAGTTATTTAGTTTCTTCAAAGAAGGCACAGTAACCCACAGCAGTATTCTGAACCTCAGGCTGATTTTTAACTTGTTTTTCTTCTTTTCTAAAATAACCCCTTTATTTTCAACCTTTATTTTCAACCTTTCAATCAAAGTGTAATAGCATACACTGACTTGCAAGAGGAGGAGAAAAAAAAACAAAACAAACGCTTGTTTGTATCAGAGGAAGCAGGTTTACTTAAGGCAGAAGTGGAATCAATTTGGGCAACTGTGAATTGCTAACTTCTGAACTTCCCTGCTAAGTACATGTGCCCTGGAATACATTGGAGCCACTTAAGCCCCATAAATGTGGTGCTGGAATACAGGGTAAACACGTGCAGGGGGCGCGGAGCTCACTGCCCTTGCTAAGTTGAGTGAAAAACCAAAGGGACACACTCCCTCAGAGAAGTTCAAATGAAGACAATTGTTTTCAGAAAAAATATAACCCATGTCTGATTTTGAAATTACCAGGAAAACGGCAGCTCTGGTGATTTATCTTGTGGAATAAGCAAAATCTGCTTTCTAAAATGGCTATTTTTTATTTTTATTTGTGCTCCCATTTGATGTGGACTCATATTACAGACATAAAATGCCCAAGCACAAAACCATTATTTGGTTTTCGCAATGAAGGGAGCAGGACTTGGTTTTTGCCAGTTCCTGCCTTTCGAACGTTTGGTCTGCAGCTTTGGAGAACAATTTGTTGTTAGGCAGCAGATTGAGAATCCCAGAGGGTGACTCCTGTTCTTCACTGACTCAACATGTGATTCCTCGGCCCGTTGGGGCTCCCCATTAATATTTGCACCAGCTCATGCGAAACACAGTTGTTTTCAGTGATGATGAGAGTTGTTGCAGGGAGTCAGTGTCAGAGGATGCAGCATAGCCAGTCCCCCAGGCCCTGGCCTCCAGGGTGTGTTTCCAGTAGAGGTGTGGGAAGACAAGGAGGGTGGTTACATCTCTATTCTCTAGAAGACTTAACATGATTACACCAACTAACAGGTGTCATGGGCTCAGTTTTGTCCCCTCGAAATTCATAGGTTGAAGTTCTCACCCTCAGCATCTTAGGATGTGACTGCATGGGAGACAAGGTCTTCAGAGAGATGATTAAGAGAAAATGAGGTCATATGGGTGGGCCCTGATTCAACATGCATGCGTGAGTGTGTGTCCAATCATGGTCAACTCTTGTGACCCCATGGAGGATATAGCCCACCTGGATCCACTGCCCATGGAGCTTCCCAGCAAGAATACTGGGATGGGTTGCCATTTCCTACTGCAGGGGATCTTCCCGACCGCAGGGATCAAACCTGCGTTCCCTGCCTTCGCAGGCAGATGTTTTACCATTGAGCCGTGTGGAAATCCAATCCAATATGACTGGCTTCCTAATAATAAGAAGAGGTTAAGACATAGACCCACATCGAGGAGAGACCAAGTGAGGATGCAGGGAGAAGAAAACCACCTGTAAGTCAAAAAGAGAGGCATCAGCAGAAACAAACTCTGCCCGTCACTGTGAACTTGGACTTCTAGCCTCCAGAACTTTGAGAAAATTAATTCCTGTTGTTTGAGCCAGCCAGAGACTGGGTCTCTGTACATTCACAGGGCAAGTCAGAACTGCTAGCGAGTTGACCCCGGTGAACAGACCCCAGCAGCAGGGGATGGAGTGGGTGGAGAAACAACCCAGGGCTCTTGCCCTGCTATGGGGCTGAGCCCCAGACGTACACAGTAGCGGTCGACACACTTACGCCCCTTAGCTGGTATCCTTCTCCCTTCTGTCCTACTTCTCTCTTCTCATATCATCTCCCAAATTAATGACATGTCTTTAAATCTTCATTTCAGCATCTGCCTTTAGCCTAAAGGAACCTAAGCCCATTTCCTGGTTCAAAGTATTAAGGTTGCAAGCCTCTTTCTTAAAAACAGCCTTTGGAAGTGACCAGTAGTTCAGTTAGTTCAGTTCTCTCGCTCAGTCGTGTCCAACTCTTTGCCACCCCATGGATTGTAGCACAACAGGCTTCCTTGTCCATCACCAATTCCTGGAGCTTACTCAAACTCATTCCATTGAGTTGGTGATGCCATCCAACCATCTCATCCTCTGTTGTCCCCTTCTCCTCCCACCTTCAATCTTTCCCAGCATCAGGGTCTTTTCAAGTGAGTCAATTTCTCGCATCAGGTGGCCAAAGTAATGGAGTTTCAGCTTCAGCATCAGTCCTTCCAATGAATATTCACTGATCTCTTTTAGGATGGACTGGTTGGATCTCCTTGTAGTCCAAGGGACTCTCAAGACTCTTCACCAACACCACAGTTCAATAGCATCAATTAAAAGAAAAAAAAAGCATCAATTCTTTGGCGCCCAGCTTTCTTTATACTCCAACTGTCACATCCATAGATGACTACTGGAAAAACCATAGCTTTGACTAGACGGGTCTTTGTTGGCAAAGTGATGTCTCTGCTTTTTAATATGTTGTCTAGGTTGGTCATGGCTTTTCTTCCAAAAAGCAAGCATCTTTTAATTTCATGGCTGCAGTCATCATTTGCAGTGATTTTGGAGCCCAAGAAAATAAAGTCTGCCACTGTTTCCATTGTTTCCCCATCTATTTGCCATGAAGTGATGGGACTGGATGCCATGATCTTAGTTTTCTGAATGTTGAGCTTTAAGCCAAATTTTCACTCTCCTCTTTCACTTTCATCAAGAGGCTCTTTAGTTCTTCTTTGCTTTCTGTAAGTGTGGTGCCATCTGCATATCTGAGGTTATTGATATTTCTCCCAGTAATCTTGATTCCAGCTTATGCTTCATCCAGTCCAACATTTCTCATGATGTATTCTGCATATAAGTTAAATAAGCAAGGTGACAATATACACCCTTGATGTATTCCTTTTCCTATTTGGAACCAGTCTGTTTTTCCATGTCCAGTTGTAACTGTTGCTTCTTGACCTACATACAGATTTCTCAAGAGGCAGGTCAGGTGATCTGGTATTCCCATCTCTTTCAGAATTTTCCACAGTTTGTTGTGATCCACACAGTCAAAGGCTTTGACAGTCAATAAAGCAGAAGTAGATGTTTTTCTGAAACTCTTTTGCTTTTTCAATGGTCCAGCAGATGTTGGCAATTTGATCTCTGGTTCCTCTGCCTTTTCTAAATCCAGCTTGAACATCTGTAAGTTCATGGTTCATATACTGTTGAAGCCTGGCTTGAAGAATTTTGAGTATTACTTTGCTAGCATGTGAGATGAGTGCAATTGTACAGTAGTTTGAACATTCTTTGGCATTGCCTTTCTTTGGGATTGGAATGAAAACTAACATTTTCCAGTTCTGTGGCCACTGTTGAGTTTTCCAAATTTGCTGGAGTATTGAGTGCAGCACTTTCACAGCATCATCTTTTAGGATTTGAAATAGCTCAACTGGAATTCCATCACCTTCACTAGCTTTGTTCTTAGTGATGCTTCCTAAAGCCCACTTGACTTTGTACTCCAGGATGTCTTGCTCTAAGTGAGTGATCACACCATCATGATTATCTGGGTTGTGAAGATCTTTTTTGTATAGCTCTTCTGTTTATTCTTGCCACCTCTTCTTAATATCTTCTGCTTCTGTTAGGTCCATACCATTTCTGTCCTTTATTGTGCCCATTTTTGCATGAAAAGTTCCCTTGGTATCTCTAATTTTCTTGAAGAGATCTCTAGTCTTTCCCATTCTATTGTTTTCATCTATTTCTTTGCATTGATCATTGAGGAAGGCTTTCTTATCTCTCCTTGCTATTCTTTGGAACTCTGCATTCAAATGGGTATTTCTTTCCTTTTCTCCTTTGCCTTTTGCTTCTCTTCTCTTATCAGTTATTTGTAAGGTCTCCTCAAACAACCATTTTGCCTTTTTGCATTTCTTTTTCTTGGGGATGGTCTTGATCACTGCTTCCTGTATAATGTCAGGAACCTCCATTCATAGTTCTTCAGGCACTCTGTCTATCAAACCTAATCCCTTGAATCTATTTGTCACTTCCACTGTATACTCCTAAGGGATTTGATTTAGGTCATACCTGAATGGTCTAGTGGTTTTCCCTACTCTTTTCAATTTAAGTCTGAATTTTGCAATAAGGAGTTCATGATCTGAGTCACAGTCAGCTCCCAGTCTTGTTTTTGCTGACTGTATAGAGTTTCTCCATCTTTGGTGCAAAGAATATAACCAATCTGATTTCAGTATTGACCATCTGGTGATGTCCATGTGTAGACTCTTCTCTTGTGTTGTTGGAAGAGGGTGTTTGCTATGACCAGTGCGTTCTCTTGGCAAAACTGTTAAATTTTTCCCTGCTTCATTTTGTACTCCAAGTCCATATTTGCCTGTTGCTCTAGGTATTTCTTGACTCCCTACTTTTGCATTCCAGTTCCCTGTAATGAAAAAGACATCTTTTTGGGGTGTTAGTTCTAGAAGACTTTGTAGGTTTTCACAGACCCATTCAACTTCAACTTTTTCAGCATTACTGGTCAGGGCATAGAC
Source organism: Cervus canadensis (assembly GCF_019320065.1). NCBI lineage: Eukaryota > Metazoa > Chordata > Mammalia > Artiodactyla > Cervidae > Cervus > Cervus canadensis. Next base: position 19,612,165 of record NC_057404.1, on the reverse strand, counting down.
TTGGATTACTGTGATATTGAATGGTTTGCCTTGGAAATGAGCAGAGATCATTCCATCATTTTTGAGATTGCATCCAAATACTGCATTTCAGACTCTTTTGTTGACTATGTGGCTACTCCATTTCTTCTAAGGGATTCCTGACCACCATAGTAGCTATAATGGTCATCTGAGTTAAATTCACCCATTCCAGTCCATTTTTGTTCACTGATTCCTAAAATGTTAATGTTCACTCTTGCCATCTCCTGTTTGACCACTTCCAATTTACTTGATTCATGGACCTAACAGTCCAGGTTTCTATGCAATATTGCTCTTTCCAGCATCAGACTTTACTTCCATCACCAGTCCACAATACGGACTTCCATATCCACAATAGGGTATTGTTTTTCTTTGGCTACATCTCTTTATTCCTTCTGGAGTTATTTTTTCACTGATCTCCCCATACCCACCAGAGATGCTTAGAGGGCTCAAACAAACCTTGTGCACACCAGGACCTAGAGACCCCACAGAGACTGAGACAGAACTGTGCTTGAGTGTCTCCTGCGGAGGTACGGGTCAGCAGTGGACTGCTGCAGGGGCAGGGGCTCTGGATGCAGTATACCTGGGTATGGCATAAGCCCTCTTGGAGGAGGTCGCCATTAACCCCAACATAAAGCCACTGAACTTACACAGGACTGGAGAAACAGACTCTTGGAGGACACAAACACAACCTTGGACCCAGAAGAAAGGAGCAGTGGCCCCACAAGAGACTGACCCAGACTTGCCCGGGAATGTCCTGGAGTCTCTGGTGGAGGTGTGGGTCAGCGGTGGCCTGCTGCGGGGTGGGGGGCACTGAGTGCATGGGACCTTTTGAAGGAGGTCCCCATTGTCTTCATTACCTCCACCATAGTTTGGCCTCAGGTCAAACAACAGGGAGGGAACACAGCCCCACCCTTCAACAGAAAATTGGATTAAAGATTTACTGAGCATGGGCCCGCCCATCAGAACAAGACCCAGTTTCCCCCTCAGTTAGTCTCTCCCATGGAAGCTTCTATAAGCCTCTTATCCTTCTCCATCAGAGGGCAGACAGAATGAAAACCACAATCACAAGAAACTAACCAACCTGATCACGTGGACCACAGCCTTGTCTAACTCAATGAAACCATGAGCCATGCCTTGTAGGGTCACCCAAGACAGATGGGTCATGGTGGAGCATTCTGACAAAACGTGGTCCACTGTAGAAGGGAATGGCAAACCACTTCAGTATTCTTGCCTTGAGAACCCCATGAACAGTATAAAAGGGCAAAAAGATAGGACACTGAAAGATGAACTCCCCAGATTGGTAGGTGCCCAATATGCTACTGCAGATCAGTGGAGAAGTAACTCCAGTGATCAGTAGAAGGGAAGTGAAGTCGCTCAGTCGTGTCCAACTCTTTGTGACCCCATGGACTGTAGCCTACCAGGCTCCTCCGTTCATGGGATTTTCCAGGCAAGGGTACAAGAGTGGGTTGCCATTGAGGAAACCTCAAATATTTACCCCTGAGGAAGATCACAGAATTTATGATCACAAACAACTAGCCAATCTGATCACACAGACCACAGCCTTGTCTAACTCAATGAAACTAAGCCATGCTGTGTGGGGCCACCCAAGACAGATGGGTCATGGTGGAGAGGTATGACAGAATGTGGTCCACTGGAGAAGGAAATGGATAAACACTTCAGTATTTTTGCCTCGAGAACCCCATGAACAGTACGAAAAGGCAAAAAGATAGGACATTGAAAGATGAACTCCCCAGGTTAGTAGGTGCCCAATATGCCATGGACAGGGAGGCCTGGTGTGCTGCAGCTCATGGGGGTGCAAAGAGTCAGATACAACTGAGTGACGGAACTGAACTGAACTGAAGAATTTTAGAACCAGAAGACTAAAGGAAGTTTTTTACCTGGTGGATCCCAAGACTTCTTGGAGTGGGTTAGAGATGGAGTTCCATCAAGGTAGCAATGAAAACCCAAGAACTGCACTCAACCTTCTGATAGCCTGAGAGAAACCATCCTTTTACCAATGGCTTCCCTGGTGGTTCAGATGGTAAAGAATCCACCTGCAGTTCAGGAGACCTGGGTTTGATGTCTATGTCGGGAAGATCCCCTAGAGAAGAATACCCACTCCAGTATTCTTACCTGGGGAATTCCATGGACAGAGGAGCCTGGCAGGCTACTGTCCATGGTGTTGAAAAGAGTCTAGCACTACTTATTGTAACACTTTCACTTTCACTTCCAGACTATGTGGCACCTCTAGACTCCCATTTTCATACTCCTCACTTCATGCAGGAAGATGATGGCTTACTGTGGAGAATGTGGAATTGTTTTTTCATCTGAGGAATACTTTGATGGAGCCAACATTTTCCTTGAAAAGCACAGTGAATGTATTTTGCCCATTAGGAGATGAATTAGCTGCAATGACAGAATGCTGACTATTTAGGACAGTAAATGAGCTTCTCTGTAGGAAACAGCTGCATGGCATCCAAGGAATAGAGCGTGGTATGGTTACACACCAGCATGTACCTGGCATGTAGTAGGCAATTAATGCCTAACTCTTTAACCTTAGGCAAGTGACATGACCCCCTCCAGGCCTCTTTCTCCTAATGTGGAAAATGTGGGGAGGGGAAGTCCATGATTTAGTGGGAAAATCTGGTTTCTGGCCTTAACTTTGCCACAGGATCCTGGGTGAGTCCCACCACTCCGCTGAGCCTCAATGTCCACATCTGTAAATAGAAAATTAATTATAAGCTCTCTAAGGTGATTTTTAGCTAAAAAACTCTGAATCCGATGGCTTCAGTGTTTCCACACATCCCTTTCCAAATCTCACAATCTCTGATTTAATTGGATTTAGAATTGATTTGTTTCTGAGATGGATTTTTTTTTTTTAACCTGAGTAAAAATGAAATGCCACCTTCCTTTCAGTTGGGCTAATCCCAAGCCGGCAGCTCAGAGATGAGGAAAGAAATGTCAAGTAGACAAATGGAAGTGAGGGCAACCATGGCAGGGGCGTTCTGAAACCTGTCTCCTTTCAGCCAGAGGTGATCCTTGGGCCAATTACTCTCAACCGTGTGCTTGCTGATAGGAAGGGAAGACTCACAGCCTCGGTCTGACAAAACTCAGGCAAGGTGATGAACAATCTATTGTTAAAATATGGATTTCCTCAAATACTTGTTTTTAGATTCATTTTTGAAGAAAGAAGACTGCTTCGGGGTGTCTTGTTCCTGATCAAGCTCTTCCTAGAACTCTAGGCAAGATGTCATGTTTCCATTCCCAACCTGGCCTCACTCATGGTGGGTGGTGGGTGCTCCAGGGGCAGAAACATAAGTTTTTGAAAAAAAAAAGCACTGCATACAGTAAATCCTGCATTAGGATTTAATTCTTGATCTGTTTACAATATTTGTGTGTGTGTGTGCGCGCGCATGCACGCACCTGTGAGGGTGTGGTAGTTAAATAATGCAATTGAAAAAAAAATAATGCAATTGATTTCCATTTTACTTTCAGAAGTTATATGCCCAAATGATCAGACACCTGGGGTAGCTATGTGCTTATCCTAACAACGCCACCCCAGAGAAATAATTTTGAGAATTCTCTATTCATTCTTGCTTTTTGAGTCGAACACACAGTCTTCAAATTGTCCTCAGTGGTAGAGAAACAGTCTCTTAGGAGTGATTTTGAGTTTAAACAACCTTAAGTAATTCAGAGGAAGACTTGTGGATAAGGTAGGTTCTCCGGCTCTTTAAAAACATGCCTGATAAATGTGGAAGGAATGAGAGACTTAGAAAATCATCATTTCGTAACTCCTGGGGAAATCATTGATTCAGACAATGGTCATCAATGCATAAACTCGTTAGATAAAAGATTGATGGGGAACTTGACCACAGAGGGATCAGGCTGTCACTATCTAAATCAATGATTAATCTTTGTGTCACTGAAAGGAAGACATTGTGTGTTTCCCAATGTGATATAATATGTAATAGCACATGGTACCTCCAGGACAGGTCCCTGCCACAAATGCCAGTTGCGCCTCTAGAGCCCATTTCCATTCACAGGAATCATGGAGAATAAGTAAAATCACGCAAATGGCACTACAAGAAGCAAAGAAACAAACCCGAATGTGGGTCATTTTTCAGGAAAACTGACCCACTTTCTACAAGTTAGTGGTGGGAAATAAAGATGGTGGCAGGAGTATTTATGGTTAAAAGAGAATGGGGGGAGGGAGAGATTAAAAGAAAATGAAAAGACATCAAATGAAAGAATTTTTTTTAAGAAACCAACTATTTAGGGGACACTGAATAAATGGGGAAATTTGCCAGGATAAATGGGGAAATTTGCTGGGAACTGGGTATAAGGCAATATCAGAGAATTCTTGTAAATTTTGTTTGGTGCAATCATAACTTTGTGGTTATGTGAGACAGAATTGACATGTTTTAGAACTGCACATCGAAAAATGTAGGGGTGATATGACCCAATGCCAGTTTTGGTTTGGACTACATCAGCTAGAACAAAAAACAAAGAACTTTTAGATGGATCGAGATAAAGTACATGTCACAGAATTTTGATAATCATTGCATCTGAGTGATGAGTGTGTGGGACTCCATTGTACTAGTCTCCTCCTAGTACAATGGGAGGAGGAAGTAGGGGTGACTTTCCAAAGCTGGTCGTTCTCAAGGTGGGGATCAGATGTCACAGGCTCCCCGTGGTCCCGCCCATGTCAGTTAATGAGACATATTACTTTAAAAAGAAAGGAGGAGAAGAAGGGAGCGGCAAGGAGAAGAAGGAGGCATATCTCCATATCTCCATATATGGGATGAAATGATCACCAGGATAAAATTTTTATATATAAAAATTATATATATATATATATATAAAACAAGAGACAGAATAATGGGCTTAGAATGCTATCATTTGAGTTCTTAAAAAAAAATGGAGAGAGGGCAGAGGTAAATCTACCTTCCAGAATGACACAGAGGAAATCAACAGTTGTTGCTCCCAAGAAGAGAAACTGGTGGCTGGGCCAGGAAAGAAGGGAAATTGACTTGTACACCATGTACCTCCTGTACTTTTTGGATTTTGTAGTATGCATGTATGTATCGCCTATTTGAAAGTAAAATGTGAAATAAAAGCAACCAACAAAGAGATGCATTTATTCCTCTATTTCAAGCAGGACATTTCTAGTCTAGAGTAGGTCTTAACCATTGAGGGATTTTAGCTTTGAGGGGATGCTTCATTTATGCCTCTCCTTCTCAAGAAACACTTCCCATAGAACGTGCCAAAGAAATGGCCTGGGTGTGCACCCCAATGTTCATCGCAGCACTGTTTATAATAGCCAGGACATGGAAGCAACCTAGATGCCCATCAGCAGACGAATGGATAAGGAAACTATGGTACATATACACCATGGAATATTACTCAGCCATTAAAAAGAATTCATTTGAACCAGTTCTAATGAGATGGATGAAACTGGAGCCCATTATACAGAGTGAAGTAAGCCAGAAAGATAAAGACCATTACAGTATACTAACACATATATATGGAATTTAGAAAGATGGTAATGATAACCCTATATGCAAAACAGAAAAAGAGACACAGATGTACAGAACAGACTTTTGGACTCTGTGGGAGAAGGCGAGGGTGGGATGTTTCGAGAGAACAGCATCGAAACATGTATATTATCTAGGGTGAAACAGATCACCAGCCAGGTTGGATGCATGAGACAAGTGCTCGGGCCTGGTGCACTGGGAAGACCCAGAGGGATCGGGTAGAGACGAAGGTGAGAGGGGGGATTGGGATGGGGAATACATGAAAATCCATGGCTGATTCATGTCAATGTATGACGGGAACCACTACAGTATTGTGAAGTGATTAGCCTCCAACTAGTGAAAATAAATGAAAAAAAAAAAAAAAAAGATATGGCCTGGGCGATACCATTTACACGGCAGGCAGACGCAGCTCGCTGACCACAGCGGAACGGGACATGGGTTTTCCTCCCCCTCCCCCTCACACTCTTCAGTCTCATTTCTTCTTCCTCTTCTCTTTCCCCTTCCCCTTTTCCTCCTCTTTCCTCTTTTAATTAAAAACAATTTTACTTAGTTTTGGTAAAATGTACATAACATAAAATTTACTATGTCAACTATTTTTAAGTGTAAAATTCAGTTGTTAATACATCTACATTGCTCTGCAACCAAATTCAAGAACTCTTTATTTTGCAAACGGGAACTGTGTACATTTTTAAAACTTATTTTTTATTGACCTATAGGTAATTTACAATGTTGTGATAGGTTCTGATGTACAGCAAATTGTTTCAGTTATATATGTGTGTGTGTGTGTGTATACACACACACAGATACTCTTTTTCATACTCGTTTCCATTATGGTTTATCACAGGATATTTTTTAGGTTCTATTAAAAAATTTTTTTTAATTAGAGGAAAATTGCTTTACAATGTTGTGTTGGTTATCACAGGATATTGAATATAGTTTCCTGTGCTATACAGTAGGACCTTATTGTCTATCCTATATATACTAATTTTCATCCACTGATCCAAAAGCCCCAATCCATCCCTTCCCCATCCTTCCTCCAGCTTGGCAAACACAAGTCTGTTCTCTATGTCTGTGAATCTGTTTCATAAATAAATTCATTTGTGTCATATTTCAGATTCCACATATATGCAATACCATATGGTATTGGTCTTTCTCTTCCTGACTTATTTCATTTAGTATGATAATCTCTTGTTCCATCCATGTTGCTGCAGATGGCATTATTTCATTCTTTTTATGGCTGAGTCGTATTCCTTTGTGTGTTGTTGTTTAGTCGCTAAGTTGTGTCTGACTCTTTGCAACCCCGTGGACTGCAGCCTTCCAGGCCTCCCTGTCCCTCTCTATCTCCCAGAGTTTGCCCAAGTTCATGTCCATTGAGTTGGTGATGCTATCCAGCCATCTCATTCCATTGTATGTGTGTGTGTGTCCATTCATCTGCCAATGGGCATTTAGGTTGCCTTCATGTCTTTATTGTGAATAAGGCTGCTATGAACATAGAGGGTGTATGTACCTTATAAATGATCATTTTGTCTGGATATATGCCTAGGAGTAAGGTTGTTGGATCTTATGGTCACTGTGTATTTAGTTTTTTGAGGAACTTCCATACTGTTCTCCATAGTGGCTCCATCTATTTACATTCCCACTGCGAAATTGTGTACATTAAGCAGTAACTCCCCGTTCTCTCCTTCCCCAGCCCCTAGGGAAGTTCTGCTCTCTGTCTCCATGAATTTGATTTCTCTAGGTAACTCTTTTAAGTGGAATCATAGAGTATTTGTCTTTTTGTGACTTACTTAGCATAATACCTTCAAGGTTCATCTATGCTTATTTCAGAATTTCCTTCCTTTTTAAAGCTGAATGATATTCTGTTGCATGTCTATATCCCATTTTATTTATCCATTTATCTTTTGATAGGCATTTGGGTTGCTTTTAGCTATTGTGAATGCTGCTGCTTATAAATGCATATTACAGTTATCTCCTCAAGGTCCTCTTTAAATTCTTTTTGGTATATACCCAGAAGTAGAATTGCTGATTTTTTTTTTTTTAGAATTGCTGAATTTTATGGTCATTCTTTTTAATGTTTTGAGAAGCTTCCATACTGTTTTTCATAGCAGCTATCCCATCTTACATTCTTATCAACAGTGCACAGGGATCAAATTTCTTCACAGCCTGCCAACCATTGTCATTGTCTATTTTTTCTAGTAGCCATACTCGTGGGTATGAGATGGTTTCATTGTGCATTTCCCTGATGTCAGTTTCTTTTTCTTGACTTGATCCCTTATCTTCAATCCTCCTCTCTTGCTGTAGCTCTTAACAAGTCTGTCAGTTTCTTGAAGGTTTTTGTTTTCCAAGTGTACCAAAGCAATTTTTTATTGGCTCTCTACAGATTTTGGAGGCCAAAGACTTTTCTGACAGCTTGTTATAAAGTTTCATTTAGGCAGTCAGTTTCTACATGAAGCAGTAGAATAGCTGATTCAGGAGAGTGAAGGTGAGAAAGCCGATTCAGTTTAGCTCTAGAATGTCTGCTCCTCAGAGCTATCTTTGAAGTAGGTTTGCCTTCTTATAGTGAATATTTGTTAAGATTTTAGGTATTGCTTTTTATAATGTTGGCAAATTTTGGTGTTTTCTGAGAGGCTCTGAGTGACTGAAGTGTGGCTGGTGGTCTTTAAAACCTTCCATCTCCTATGGGCTTCCCGGTTAGCTCAGCAGGTAAAGAATCTGCCTGACGTACAGAAGACACAGGTGTGATTCTGAATCAGAAAGATCCCCTGGAGAAGGAAGTGGCAACCCACTCCAGTGTTCTTGCCTAAAAAATCCCACTGACAGAGGAGACTGGCTGGCTAACACCCAAAGAGTCTGACCTGACTGAATACGAGTGTGCACACACACACACACACAGACAAATGTATTATGAAGGAAGGCGTCCTGTGAACGTCTAAGGGAAATCACTCCAGGAAGAGCGCACAGTAAGTGCAAAACCCGAAGGCAGGATCTTGCCTGGCGTCCCCTGACCACAGCAAGGAGGCCAGTGGAGCTGGAGCACTTCTGAGAGAGGGGTGGGAATACAGGCGGTAACCGTGGTGATTAAAGGGGCTGTTCCTTTCCTAAGGTTGCCATAGCAAGTACCACAAACCGAGCAGCTTAAAACAATGAAGATGTGCTGTCTCACAGTTCTGGAGGTTAGATGGTCAAAAGTAAAATGTTGGCAGAGTGGGTTCCTTCCAGAGACGGTGAGGGGGCGTCCATCCCATGGTTTTCACTAGCTTCTGGGGGCTGTGGGCAATCCTCGGCATTCCTTGGCTTGTGGACACATCACTCCAGCACGTGCCTCTGTCTCCCCATGGTATGCACCCTGTTCATGGCTGTGTCCTAATTTCTCTCTTCTTATGCAGATACCAGTCATACTGGGTTAAGGGCCCTCCCTACTTCAGTATGACCTCATCTTAAGTAATTACATCAGTAACCTCCCTATGTCCCCAAATAATCTGCATGTTCTGAGGTACTGGGGTTTGGGCTTCAACAAATCTTTTCAGGAAACACAATTCAACCAATAACAAAGGGCAACACTTTGCTGAACTAGGGAGTTAAAAAATGCATTATTTAACCATAAGAAAGCAGAGCCCTCATACTGGATAGAGGTCCAGAGACCATACAACTGCAGCTTCCCTGAAGCCTAGAAGTTTAAGGGTCTGGGAACCAGAGTAATCAATGAAACCAGGAGTCAAAGGCCAAAGGAACACTTGGCAAGCCCACAGACCCCTACCTATATGAGTCACGGGAAGAGAAGGGGGGATGGTCCACTGTTCCAACATGTACCAGAGCCTATTCTTTAACCGGTGGGCTGAAGTGTGGCATGGTAGAGTAGATGTCAGGAGCAGGGACTGCTTAGGTTCAAATTCAAGTGCTATGTGATTTTAGGCAAGTTACTTTTCCTCTTTGTTTCTTGGTTTCTTTATCTGAAAATTGAGGAAACAATATAATCTGTCTCAAAGGGTTAGCATGAGGATTATATCTATCAACCCAGGAAAAGAGCTTAGGACCTTAGTGGGGTGCCTGGCCCCTCATCACTGGCCCCCACAGGTTAGTAGATATTGTCCCTGGCTGGGGCCAGGAGTTGGGCCTGCTCGGTTGCTCCTTTCCAAGTGGGAAGATGGTTAATTCAAATGGAAGTTGAAAAGAGGTTAATGAAGACGGAGATGTTATTTTCAGAGGCTTGAGCGGAGTGAAGGGAACCAACAGAGGATTATGAAACTCCCAGGGACCAGCAAGAGCAGGATGCTGGAAGAGGGGAGAGGGGGGTTGTGAATATGAGTGTGGAGGGACTGAGGCCGCCTTACAGGTGCTGTAGCCGTGGGGAGAGAGCAGTGCTGCCAAATCAAGGCTGGCAGGGAGCAGGTGAAGGAGCAGCGCCTTCTGCCTCCCTCTCCTCCAGCTTCCCATTCTCTGCTGGTGATTTCCCATTCCTCTGCTGCTGATTTCCCATTCCTGTTGGTGATTTCCCAGCACTCATTTTCCCCTGACTGAACCCAACTGTAAGTCAAAGGACAGAGGAATCCAGCAGATCCCAGGTCCTAGAAGGATAGGAGATGGATCTAGGGTAAATACAGAATTAACAACCCCTCTACCCAACAAAGGGGCTTCCCAGGTGGCATCGGTAGTAAAGAGTCCACCTGCAATGCAGGAGATGCAAGAAATGAGGGCTCAGTCCTGGGGTCAGGAAGATCCCCTGGAGGAGGAAATGGCAATCCACTTCAGTATTCTTACCTGGAGAATTCCATGGACAGAGGAGCCTGGTAGGCTACAGCCTATAGGGTTGCAAAAAGTCGGAGTGAGTACACAGACACACACATACCCCACAAAGACTGTTTCTTATTGGGGATCCAGGGCAACATATTGAAAGTGGTGTATGTCCCCTGAGCCACATCAGCTGGGAAGGGAGGATATCACAGCTGGAGCTCACCCCAAATTTCACGTGCTCCCTATGGAGCAGCTCAGGGTCTCCTGACGACTTTGGGCCAGTGGACTGGCAGCAGAGAGGACGTGTCACATTCTGGCCCAAGCAGTTAGGAGCCAGTGGGACTCCTCCACCTCTCTCTCCCTCTCACACAGAGAGACTGTGGAGGCCACAATTTCAAGACAGTGCAGCTTCAAGATGAAAGAGGAATGCCCAGCCTGCATCAGATTTAGCCTAAGTAAAAAAGAAATCCTTTCCTGGGGTAAGCCTGTGAGACTTGGGGATGGAGTATACCCTATCAATCCTGACATACAGAAGAAGATGAGGGCCCCTGATGGTCCAGGGGCTAAGACTCTGCGCTTGCAATGCAGGGGACCCAAGTTCAATCCTTGGTCAGGGAGCTATATCCCACAAGCTGCAATTAAGAGTTTGTGTGCCACAACTAACACCTTGAGCACCCAGATAAAGAAACATTAAAAAAAAAAAGGAGGAGATGACCCAGGCCAGGAGGTGCCCTAGGGAGTGGAGGAAATGTCCCTGATGAGACTTGGAAATACGTTGAAAAGAATTTAAAAGAAAAAAATCACCCCAGCCACCTCTATCCCAGAAGGCCCCTGGACGTCGACTATTTCCTGGGATCCTAACTGTGTCCTCCGAGTGAGTGGGCTTCAAGAAGGAGCGCTTAGGGGCAAGGAGTAGGGGAACTGAAGGTGCGAAGTGGGGATGAGGAGCAATAAACCAGGGTCTCAGTTTCCTGGGTGGGGAGGGTAGAAGTAGGAGGGGGGAGGGGCACATCCCCCAGAGTCCTCAGCCTGGCAAAGGCTCTAATTAGAAACGATGCATTTCAACAATGAAGCATTTTTTCTTTTAGGGAGCTGAGGTGCTGAGGTAAATATCATAGCCTTTGAAGATCTGCTTGTGCCATGAACATCAAAGGGTAAGGAGGGTCCCTCTCTGAAATTTAAATGTAAGGCTTTACCTCTCAAGAGCTTGCTGCTGTTTCAAATTAATGCCTAGAACATCACAGGATTCACAGAGGAAGCAGGAGGCCAGATGCATGAGCTATGCCCAGAGGGAGCAGGCCACCGGGGCAAGTCCAGGGGGTGAGCCCCCACATGGGCCAGCATTAGGACAGCTGGGCCCACGTCTGGTCAGATCCTAGAGTCTACGGGGACCCAGGGGTCGGTGGTGGGGCTCCTGGCCCTAGAAGCCCCACACAGAGAGATTCAGACCCAGAGACAGAGGTCTGTCAGCAGGACCTGTTAGCTCAGTCAGCCTTGGCCTGGGTCTTGGGGCCGAGAACTTGGTTGGGGACCTCACAGGACCCTGACATGGGCAGCGGGTGATGTCACATGGAGAAAGTGAGGTGAGGCTGAGAGAAGGCACCAGGAGTGGACAACTCTCAGCCAACTGTGGGAGCTGGATCAGATCCCTGCCCAGTGGGGAAATGCGAGGCTCAGCTGGCAGATCCCTCAGTCTCCTAACTGAGACATTGAGTGCACAGCCATTGCCTCAACACAGCCATCAGAACCGGGGTACTGATGCAGAAAAGGTGGGAAGCATAAAAGATGCAAATGCTTAGGCCACACCCCAAACCGCTTCAGTCAGAGTCCTGGTGGCAGCCAGGCATGTATAAAGTGCCCCAGTGACTCTCAAGTGCAGTCAGGCTATGTGAGGCCAGGGGTTCTCAGGGTGTGGCCCCCGGGCCAGCAGCAGCACCTAGAAACTTGTTGAGAATGCAGATTCTCAGGCCCTGCCCTATTGCATCACAAACTCTGGGGCTGGGACCTGGTGAGCTGTTTCAGTGAGTCCTCCAGGTGATTCTCATGCACACTGAGGTTGGAGAACTGCAGCATTTTGGAGGCAGAAAGAACCACCTGTCTGTCTGTCTCTCCCCTGTGCAGACCGACTCTCCCTCTGCAGCGATAGTCATAGTAGCAGATGCTGTGTTCTGGCCACAGAGAGCTCTGATGGTCCCATCCACTCTCTGAGGCAGGGGCTTTATTTTTCTCTCTAACATCATCTGGAAATAGCCCGGCAAGTGACGATGCAAAAAAAGGAGGGGACGGACGGCTGTGTTGTGTGTTGGAGGCTCTGTCTTCTCCTCAAGCCCTTGAGGTCTTTAAAGGGCAGCATCACTCTGGCAGGTTCCGGGTGGGTTGCTAAGGGAGGCTAAACTGCTCTGCTTCTCCCCAATGGGCTGTGCCTTTGAAAGAGGCCCACCTGTTCCATTTCAGCTCAGCTTCAATTTCCCTCCCAGCCGGGTAGCCCCCTGCCTGATTTGGAGCAGATGATCTGGGAGCTGCAGACTCTGCACCCCTTTTCGGGACTGAGGGCCCCTTCTGCCCTGATCAGAGAGATACAGAAAGAAGTGCCAAGGAGCACAGTGAGGCCTGGGAAACTGCCTTCCTTGGTCTCCCCACACCAAACGCACAATGAAGCAGGGAAGGGTAGCCAAGGAGAAGGGAGTATGAATCCATTCTCTCCAGAAAGTTCTATCAGCACTGTATGAGTCAATGTTCTCTGGAGAAACAGAACCAAGAGGAGATTTTATATGTATAAGATATTCTGAGAGAATATTACATAGGAACAGAGGAAAGTGAAGAAGAGAAACAGAATTCCAGTAATATTGGAATTCCTGATGCCAGGAAATTTCAGCTCTCCCCTTCTTGTGATTTTATTATAAGAGCAATTCAATTCCAGCAGTTTGCTTGATATGTGTATATTAGATTTCTGTTGTCAGCTTCTCTCAAGGCCTGAGGTTTACCAGGAAGGCACCGGGCGGGGTGGGGGCGGGGCAGGCAAGACCCCCAGGCCCACCATGCCAGGAGGAGTTACCAGGCTGGCATCAGAAGTGAGCTCCTTCTCAAATCCAGTGCCCTTGCCCTTTTCCCTCACTCGTCCTAGCTCTGGGTAGTAATCCCAGTATTTGGCCACAAATGGAAGTTTTGACTTTGGAGACTCAAAAATATAATTGCTCACTGGCTCCTTTGTTTGCTCATTTATTAAACCAACAGTGATTGGAAGCCTACTGGGTGCCTAATGTTGTGATCAGCGCTGGAAGGGGCAGCAGATGAAGCTTTGTCCCTGTGGGGCTGACTGTCAGGCCAGAAAGACAAATGCTAAGAAAGCAATAACTTGACTGATGAGTCTTGGAGAAGCAGAAGTATGGGTGTGTCGGTGTACGTAGCTGCAGGATCTGGAGCAGAGGCTTTAACTGAAGACCAAAGATGAATACAATTCAGATTGCAGAGAGAAAGAGAGAGAGAATGTATATATTAGAGAAGGGAACATCATCTCATATAGAGAGTAGCATGTGCTCCAACACTCATATCCGTTCAGTAAATGCTTGTTCAAAGTCTATTAGGAAGCAGGCACAGGCTAGTCATCAGGGATTATGGAGATAAACTCACCATCCTTCCCTCAAGGAATCAACCCTAACAGGGAAGGAACCAGACAAGTTAGGGGACGGTGACCCCACAAAGTGATGCACTCTATGCGGTATACAGCAGGATGTTCAATCCAACCAGAGTGGATAAATAAGCCTTCCAGGAGGGGTGGTGCCTGCCTGAGCTGGATTTTGAAAGACAAGTAAACATTTGCCAGTGAAAGAAGCAATCAGAGCAAGCCAGGAAGAGAGATCAGCCAGGGAAAAGCAGAGAGGTAAGGGAACACAGGATGATGCTTCAGATGATTATTAGATGCCCAGGTTAGCCCATGTAATTTAATACACACCTGAAATACTGCACAGTTACAAAGAATAACAGTAGAAATAATTTTATAGTGGAGTAGCATCCTTAGTATCTTTCATTGAGTCCCACGCACCAATTTTTCTTCCAGGGTGAGAACAGATAGCTATTTCTCCAGTGGAACATAGGATGAAACACTTGGCTTACATCTGAAGATTTGTGCTGCATGAAAAAAAATACGTCTTTAAACTAGAATGAAATTCAGGGCACTGAGGTGTTTTCACCATTAGTCTAAGAAGCAGAAGGAATTGAGATGAACCAACAGATCTCCAGATTTATGCCTCATAGTTTTAGTTCTCTCTGGGGCAAGGCTAACTGAGAAGAAAGACAGGCAATTGTCTACACATTTAAATTGTTGTTCTCTCTTTGTTTCTCTTCTCTTTGACCACCAAGGTATGAACATTACATATGATGCAATTTTACTATTTGCAGAAAGTGATACTCACTTAGTCGTGTCCAACTCTTAGCAATACATGAACTGTAGCCTGCCAGGCTCCTCTGTCCATAGAATTCATCAGGCAAGAATACTGAAGTGGGTAGTCATTCCCTTCTCCAGGGATCAAACCCAGGTCTCTTGCATTGCAGGCAGATTTTTACTATCTGAGCCATCACGGAAGCTCTTTGCAAGAGGCACACATAACCTCTTGGAACATGCTGGAACCAGAATGCCAGTTCCACTTTCTGTGTATCCTTGAGCAAGTTACTTCTCTTTTCCTCAGTCTCCTCATCTGTAAAACAGTAATAAGACATGAGAAATAAATAAGTCGACAAACATAAAGTGCTTTAGCACATGATTGCACATCGGAAACACTCTTTTAAATGAGAGCCTTCGTCATTGTTTTCATCGGTCTATTATTTTAATGTGGACCATTCGTTTTTTCAAGCCTTTATTAAATTTGTTTCAATATTGCTTCTACTTTATGTTTTGATTTTTGGCCATGAAGCATGTGGGATCTTAACTCCCTGACCAGGGATCAAACACAAACTCCCTGCATTGGGGAGGCAAAGTCTTAGCCACTGGACCACCAGGGAAGTCCCTTCATTTGTTATTTTAAATAGTCTTAGAGTAGCAGAATTACCACCTTTCAGACACCTTTCTCTGTTTCTGTGGGAGAGGCAGAAGGGAGCCCATTTTTGCCCACAGGAGCCATTGTTGAAGGGATGGGGGTGGAAGATAGGAGACCAAGCCTAGGTCGGGGTTTGAAGAGTTGGGGGGTAGATTTGAGGGGTATGGAACCCCAGAATGAGAACTTGCCCTCATGCCACCTCTGGATCAGGGCTCCAAGAGAGATCAAGTATGTCTCATTCCTTGATGTGGGCAGTAAGGGGCGGATAAGGTCAGTTGGCCGAGGTACTCCCAGCATCTCTTCATTTGGCCCATATCTGGGGCAGTTTTGCCCAGAACAAAACACTTTGTCAGGCCTGGCCAGAGGTAACCCCATGGGAGGTGGGTTTGTCTTTGATGTGTAACTCATTCCCCAACCCTCTCCAATATCCAGTTTGTCCGGTCTTAGCCCCGCAAGTCTAGGATCTTTGTCCCATGAACTCAGCTGTGGCTCCCTCTAACCTGTTCCTCCCTCCCCCAGCCCATCAAGACCCCAGGCCATATCCTTCCTCCCCACTCAGACCCTTCAGCCTGAAGTCTTGCTACTCAAGGTGACTTCAGCAGCCTTGACACCACCTGGAAGCTTGTTCAAAATGCAGAATCCTATTGAACGAAATCTGAATTTAATAATTAATAAGATCCCTGTGTAACATTATTTGCATGTTACAGTTTGAGAGACACTGACTTAAACCTTCAAGATGGATTCTTCTTCCGACCTCTCTCCCATGGTCATTGCAAACCATCTGAAAACTGGCCTCACCAGCTGTGCCCAGAGAACTATCACCTTCTTACTATTGTGCTGGAGTTCATCTCACACTTTCAGCCCCTCCATCCACTATACATCAGCTGTCCTCTTTCTGTCCTACCAGTCTTGAGAGCACACCCCCTTACCCTTGAATTTCCCATGGCAGCGCACAGAACCTCTATTGAAGCCCTGGGCTACTATACTGCAGCACAGCAAAAAATAATAATATTGTTGTTACACTTGAAAACAGGGACTCCCAACCTCCAGGATCTAATGCCTGTAGATCTGAGGTGGAGCTGATGTAATAATAATAGATATAAAGTGCACAATAAATGTAAAACACTTGAATCATCCCAAACTCTCCCCTGCTTCCTGTCCCAGTCCATGGAAAAATTGTCTTCCATGAAACTCATTCCTAGTGCCAAAAAATTTGGGGACTGCTGCTTTAAAATATATTTTTAATTAAAGTATCACATCAAAGTTTAAAAAGTCAATGAAAACTAAAAAATACTAAAACACAGTAATGTCTTGTTCACCTCCATCCCTACTTTCCCCCAGAAAGTCAACCATTCTAGGTTTTTTTCAGGTAAAACTTCCATGGGCTTCTCAGGTAGCTCAGTGGTAAAGAATCTGCCTGCCAATGCAGGAGACACAAGTTTGATCCCTGGGTTGGGAAGATCCTCTGGGGAAGGAAACAGAAACCCACTCCAGTATTCTTGCCTGGGAAACCCCATGGACAGAGGAGCCTGGTGGGCTACAGTCCGTGGGGTCTCAAAAGAGTTGGATACAACTGAGCGGCTAAGCAAAAATAAGATTCCATAGACCGCCATTTCTTAATTCAAACATTTTAAAACTTTTCTTCTTGGCTTCCTATTTTGGTACATGAGGTTTTAAAAATCCATCCCTTCATCCATTTCCCAAATATAGTTTTAACACAATCTTTGGTCAAACCAATATTTGGTGTTTTCAATACTGCAGGTTTTCCTGCAATCAATAAACATGTCTTTCTATTTGGGCAAATTTTCTCATATTATTTCTTTAACAGTTTCATCCTCTGCACTGCATTTTCTATTTTCTCCATCTTCAGAGTGTTCATTCACTCATCTTATTATTTTTATATCAATCTTACCCACTGCAGAGATTCCAGTGTTTCAGATTATATATTCACTTTTATGTAAGTTTTAATTTTTCTGTAGTTAATTGTATCATTTGATCACTTTTCTTTGAACATATGACTAAGGAGCCTGTAGCCCACCAGGCTCCTCAGTCCACGGGATTTTCCAGGCATGAATACTGGAGTGGGTTGCCATTTCCTTTTCCAGGGGATCTTCCCGACCCAGGGATCGAACCCAGGTCTCTTGCATTGTAGGCAGACGCTTTACTGTCTGAGCTACCAGGGAAGCATATATTCACTTTTATGTAACTTTTACTTTTTCTGTAGTTAATTGTATCATTTGATCACTTTTCTTTGAACATATGACTAAGTTTCCCACATCATATCTTAACTCTGTACAATGTTCTTTCCACACAATCTTCTACTTAATTATAGTGATCAGACAATTTATTGTCATTTCCCACCAGTCTTAGGTTGGGCTGCTATAACATATTACCATAAACTTGGTGGCTTAATAGGGCATCCCAGGTAGCACAATGGTAAAAAAAATCTGCCTGCCAATGCAGGTGACAAAAGATACTTGGGTTCAATCCCTGGGTTGGGAAGATCCCCTGAAGTAGGATATGGCAACCCACTCCAGTATTCTTGCCTGAAAAATTCCGTGGATAGAGGAGCCTGGCAGGCTACAGTCCATGGGGTGGTAAAGGGCAGGACATGACTGAACAGCTGGGCACACACACATAAGTGGTGGCTTAAACAATGAACATTTATCGTAGCTCTGGCGGCTGGGAAGTCCACAATCAGGGTGCCAGCAGATCTAGGTCTGGTGAGATCTTTCTTCCTAGTTTGCAGATGGCGGTCTTCTTGTATCTACCTATTACAGAAAACAGCGAGAAGAAAGTAAACACTCATGTTTCCTTAAAAGGGCACTAACCCCACTCATGGGGCTTCACTCTCATGACTTGATCACTTTGCAGAGGCTCTACCTCCAAATGCCATTAGAGTGGGGCTTAGGATTCCAACAGACGAATTTTGAGGGGACAAACATTCAGTCTCTTCAAATATTCTCTATTTTCCAACTACCCAACTGTAAATCTAGGATCTTTCTGCACCACCCTTCCATCAGTTCCTTTTCACTCTCTCCTGTGAATCTCATTTCCTGATTTTCCTCTTTTTTTACTTCCTCATTTCAACTAAGAAATATCTTCCAGTAATTTCCTGATACAAGATACACTGAGATAAATTTTTTGAGACTTTGGATGTTTGAAACTGTCTTTATGTACACATGTCCACACATAATGGTTCGGCTAGGTACAGAAATCTAGATTGCAAATTATTTTTTTTCCTCACAATTCTGAAGACATGCTCTACTGTATTTAAGTTTCTAGTGTTGCTGTCCAATGCTATCTTTAGTCCTTATTTTTGGGGTATGACTTTTCCCCCCTTCATCTCTCAAGAAGGTTTTAGTGTTTTTCCAGTGTCTCGCCATTTCAAAAAGATGCATTTTTATTCACTGTGTTGGGCATTCCAAGGGTCTTTTTAATCAGGAAGCATATTAGTTTAGGGAATGCACTTCCATTTGGGAAACTTCTTGTATAATTTCTTTAGTAATCGTCGCTATATTGTATTAACTATTTCCTCTTGATCTGGAATTCTCATTCTTTGGAAGATGATCCTTCTGGGTGAGTTTCCTAATTTTTAAAACTTTTTTATTCAACTTATCTTCTTGCCTTTTTCCTACTTTCTGATAAACGTATTTCACCTTCTCTTACAATTTTAAAGATTAGTTTTATATTTTGGCTTTCATATTTTTCATTTCCTAGAGCTTCTTTTTTTACTTTTTCCTCTAAACATTCTGATGATACTTGACTGCTTGTTTTTATTTAAGACTGAAAATCTCAAAGCTGATTGGAAGCTCAAAACTAATTAGAATCTCTGAAGTGAGGCAAGGGTGCTTGTCTATTGGTGGGTTCAACTCATGGGTGGTTTAAGGGGATACCTGATTATTTCCTAGAGAATTCCTAGTCAGTATCTGTAGACCTGTTCTGAAGATGAACAAGAAAGAGGGCTGAGGATATCACCAGTCGGATTTCACTTTGTCCCTGTTTTTAGCATCTCAGCCACACTCACCCTCCTCTCTGCGTGTCCTTGAATCCAGGGCCTCACAGAGTAATTTATTTTCTAGAATTTACATCTCATGTCTCCACCGGAGGAAAGGTTGAAGGTGGTTTCTTCGGTGTCTCTGATTAATTTCTTCTAGAATTTATACCTTATGTCTACTCTGGAAGTGGAATTTGGGGTGGTTGCCTGGACCTCTCTGATTAATTTTTTCTAGAATTTATATCTCATATCCACACTGGATGTTGTTGCCAAAAGTTAAACCTGGCAATTCTAACTGCTCCTTACTCTTTCAAAGATATCTTCCATTTTAACACACAACCACAGCCTCCCTTCTTGCATTCCCAGTGACCTTCATCCCAGAGCAGGATCTTCTGTTCTGGGATTGCACTGGATCCTCTTCAGTACCCCCATCTCCGGCACACAGGTTTACCCCCTTGGATTCTGCCAAGTGGTCAGCCATACCTCCTATTTCCTTGTTTGCCAAGTGTAATTGTGTTGTTCCCATTCCTTTCTGCCTCTAAAAGTCTTTCATTTTTGTATAGTGCTTCAGAGCTCCTTTCTATCTACGAGATGGGATACTGCCCAATTCAAATTGATTTTTGTGCAAATAAACTCTAAGTATCTTTAATATGCCTCAGTTTATCTTCTAACATTAGTAAACAGTAGAAGATATTCTTGGCTCTCATATTTACCCACTGCCCTGATTTATCTGGCTCTCGGGTGGGAAAGTAGTCTGATGATTATTACTGTCCGAGAGCTTCCGTATTATAATATTTCCCACAGACAACTTTCTGTGAGTCCCCAGTGGGCACTGAATAAAATAAAAACTCAGCCTGACATGTAAAGCCCTTCAAATCAGTCTAGGGGCCTTTCTAGTTTTTCCTCTCATTTAGCTTTTATTGTTTTCATTCTCCAAACCACCTGGGCTCTTCCCTAGCTCAGGGCTTCTGCTTGATCATGCATGCATGTGTACTTAGCGGTCCAGTCATGTCTGACTCTTTGTGACCCCATGGGTCATAGCCTGCCAGGCTCCTCTGCTTCATGGGATTCTCCAGGCAAGAATACTGGAGTGGGTAGCCGCTCCCTTCTTCAGAGAATCTTTCCAACCCAGGGATCAAACCCCAGTCTCCTGCATTGCAGATAGATTCTTATTGTTTGAGCCACCAGGGAATTTTGTGCTAAACTTCCTCTATCCTCTATCTCCTTCCTCTATCTCCCTTCCTCTATCCCCCTGGTGAATTTCTATTCATTCTTCAAGATCCAGTCCAAAAGGCACTTTCTCTGTGAGCCTTGTTTAATTCCCATAAGCAGAATTCACTTTTTATGCTTGGCTGTTCCCCACCATTGAGAACACAGCTCTATTTTAACCCTTGCCATGTCGTAAGGGAATTTGGAGTGTCTGTGTCCACCCCAAGCTATACTATGAGATCTTGTCATGTCTACTAAACACTAAGAATCAATCCAAGGCAACTTAATTTTCTATGTTTTCTATGATTTTCTATGTTTCTGTGTTTATCATCTAAATATAAGACAATATAGGACAGGCCTTTCCTTGTAAGAGGCCGAGGAGGGCATGGAGTCCTGGAGAAGGGACATGCCTCCTTCTGTATTCCCTCTCAGTGTCTCAGTCAGGCTTACTCCAGGCAGCTCAAGCCCCAGGGGCTTATTGACTGAAGCTCAAGAACCAGGCAGTTATAAAAAACTCAGAGCTCTGGGGACTGACTATTCCCTCATCTTCTCTCTCATACAGGCTGCAGCTTTTATCTGCCTGACTGTTGCTCCTCTCTTGGTGAAGTAAGACACCCCTGGGCCCTGCCCAGAGCCCCCAGACCTTGGAGAGTGCCAGTTTGTGCCTAGAGAATTCATTCTGGAGCCATGAACAGCAGCTCTTTTCACAAACAGCAGGTCAGAGTGCTAGAAAATCAAACTCTCTGGGCTCAGTTCTCAACCAGTGGCTCCGAGGAGTTGATGGGGAGACACCCCAACCCCCTTTCCTCCTGGCTGGGGATATCTGAGGTGTACATCTTCCATCTCCCTCCCCTGGATAAGCTCCATCACCCACGTCCATGCACCTTTTCCTGTCTAGCTTTCCTTTCCTGAATCTCTTCCCCACGCCTCTCCTGGAGCTTCCTAGGACTGCTGCCTAAATGTTGGGAGTGCAAATTTGCATTCAGATTCTTGTCTCAGAGTCTGCTTCTGAGGGAACCCAAACTAAGAAACCTGGCAACCTTGTTCTCTGGAACTTTCTCTCTGTCCTCTTGCTACCATTTGGTTTATCCTTTCTTCTAATCTCTGGAACCTTTTAAAAAAACTTCACAGCTCTGCTCTTTCATGTCTTTTGCTTGTGTATTTTCAGAATTATTTCTACTTTTCATAACTTGCACCACCTTTACCTCGAGCTACCATATGCTGTGTCTTTATATCTCGATTCGTTTGCTATTCCCACTGCTAACTGCTTCATTCTTCTGATTTCTCAGTTCAAATCCCACAGGAAAGAATTTGAGGGCCCAGCTCGTCTTTGTTGCATAGGACACTAGCCGGCCCGTGGATTGGCTGCACTCAGGTCAGCTGATCATGGCTAGTCCAATCAGCTGTCCCAGAGGAGGGAGATTGTGTAGGAAACTTTTATATGGACAAATGATGCTTTCTCAGTTTTCCTGTACTTTTTTTCCTTTTTTCTTTTATTTTGGCCACACTCCCTGGCATATGGAGATCTTAGTTCCCCAATCAGGGATCAAACCCTTGCCCCTGATCATGGAAGAGTGGAGTCCTAACCACTGGACCTCCAGGGAATTCCTTCTTAATTTTATTTTGTTTACTTTTTAATTAGTTAATCAAGGCCATGCAGCTCGGCATACGGATCTTAGTTCCCTGACCAGGGATTGAACCCATGTCCCAGCAGTGGGACACAGTCTTAACCACTGGACTGCCAGGGAAGCCCCTCTCAATTTTGTTTTAAATGTAACTTCAACTTCTCCTTCCCAATCAGAGTGTTCCACTAAGTCACTCCTATGCTGACATTCTGAAGCTACCACAGGTTTGTATAAATTAAGACGTGGCCACCTAGGAACTGGCCCTCAGTCAGGCTGTGGGAAAGATCTTTTCTGGGAAAAGTCTGCGTGTGTGTATGTGCTAAGTCACTTCAGTCATGTCTGACTCCTTGTGACGCTATGGTTCTGTAGCCTGGCCAGGCTCCTCTGTCCATGGCATTCCCCAGGCAAGAATACAGCAGTGGGTTGACATACCGTCTTCCAGGGGATCTTCCTCACCCAGGGATCAAACTTTTGTCTCTTGTCTTCTGCATTGGCAGGCTAGTTCTTTACCCCTAGTGCCACCTGGGAAGCCCAAAAGGCTGTGGACATGAGGCCAATTTATTTTGACAAGTTTAATACCCCTAGCTTTCTATGAAAAAAAAGTTTTCTGTTTTAATGGTTACAAAAGAGCTTGGAAAATAAAGAAAAGCACGAAGGAAGAAAATAAAAGCCACAGGAAATCCCAACACTCTGAGATAATCACTCCTTGCATTTTAGGGCCTTCCCTTCTGTGCATGTGTCTCTACTTTTAGAGGGAAATATTTCTTCCCATAATAAGAAAGCTGTCCTACATATGCTGCTTTTTCTACCTGCTTTTTTTCCACCTTATCACTGAACATTTTTCCGTGCCATTAAATATGTCCGAACGGCCTCATTTTAGGTCAGCCTGGCCTTCAGACACCAGGCCTCCCGCCCTGAGGGGCTGAATTCTCAGCCCACCCCTTCCCAGGACACTCAGCTGTGAAAGGCACCGATTTACACACGTGAACCTAATGAGCTCACCCTGCTTCCTGCTGCAAAATTTCAGCTAAACCTACGCTGACGGCTGCCATGTGGGGCCTGGGCTGTCTACCACAGCAGGAGCATCCCCCAGGGCTGTAGACTCTCTGGGGAAATCACCAGTCAGCCCTCCACAGTTTCTTCATTCCCCACATACTCTCTGCAAAGCCAGCTGAGGACACTGTAAACACGAATCATCAAAAACTCAGAAATAGAAGCTCCCTTAGGAGGTTGCTCCAGCCCCCACGAGCAGAAAGGGGTAGAAGCTCCCTTAGGAGGTTGCTCCAGCCCCCACGAGCAGAAAGGAGGAACCAGGCAGAGAGGGGGGAAGTGACGTGCTCATACTCAGCCAGGGAGCAGGTGGCAAGGTGAGGACTCAAGCTTGTGTACCTGTGGCCAAGCCCAGTCTCCACTTTCTGAGACTCCAACGCCTGTCGCCAGCTGGGGGCTCTCCCCTTGGGCCCATGTACCCTTCAAGGCAAGGTCCCATGGCATTCCCAAGCCCCAGATGGAACTTGCAAACCTAAAGCCCCTGCCCTAGAATCAACCCTGGGGGATGTGGCTATTGCCCCAGCCTCCTCCTGGACCAAGCCCTGGTTTCACATCCCTGAGTGTGGCGTGATTAGAACAGCTGCCCCGCTGGCTGGCTGTGGCGGCATGCCTTGGAGCTGAGTAAACTTTGCAGCATCATCAGGCCTTCCTGTCTCTAGGGCCTGTGCTGGGGAGGTGTCTGGGCTCTGGAGAAGCAGCAGAGAAGGAGGTGACAGCTTTGCAGATTGTCACTAAATCACTAAGACCTGATTCAGGTCTGCAGGTTGAGTCACAGGGCAGACTGCAGGGGTTAGTTAGAGTAGCCCCGAGAGTCCTGAACACCTCTGCCCTCCCCGATGCTCTGTCCTTCAGAGACACCCTCAGGGTGGACCCCCAGGCTGCGTTGGGAGTTTCTGGTTACCAGGGGAATCTAGGGGACGCTTTGCCCCTGCATGATGGGAGAATTTGCCTCAGGGAGCAGATCTTCCAGCTGAAAGCCAGCTCACTCAGTGTGAAACTGGAGAAGGATTATCCCAGCTCCCCGTCTGCCATTCTGAGGAGTCCTGGGCTCCCGCCTGACTACAGAGCCCTGGGGCTTTTCACTGAAGCAGCAAGAATCGAATACCCAGGAGGCCTTATTTTCCCCTTTTTCCTGAGCCTGAGCCCCAGCCTCAGGGCTCCCCCAGGGAGAGGAGGTGCCCCTCGAAATCTGGCAGCCAAGCACTTCCTTCCCTCCCACCGCTCTGCCTCAGACATGCAGGCTGCATTCATCCACTGTCTAGCTGGGGTCTCTCTTCCAGGGGGAACATTTGGTAGACGTGAGCCTCCTCCAAGCATAGACCCCTTTAGCTCTCTTTCTGCATCTTAAAGCACATGTTGCCCTGTTTCATCTTCAATCCACTCGCTTGCCCTGCAGATTTTATGTGGCAAGCAGGACCAAAAAATTCCTGCTGGCTGCCTTGTTTGTGGAAAACACACTCAGTTTTCTTACTGCCTTAGAAACCAGAGGAGTAAGACAATGACTGACCCTGGGGAAATGACAGGTGTGCAAACTCTCCAGTTTAATAATGATTGTGGATCATTCCTGATTTTCTTGATTGGGAGCAAAGCCCAAGTTCCACCAACCCTTCTCTCAAGCATCCTCACCATCAGGAACTCTCTGCTGACTGCTGACTCCCATCTCTGGGCTAGGAAACTAGAATTCTTACTCTGTAATTTCTTTGGGTTTAGACAGACCACTGTGATTTCCACGCTGCTAAAGAGGGTATCCACGTTCATCCCTGCAAACTCGCAAATGCAGAGTGCTTCCACCATTACTGCCGGGAAAGGAACAAGAGATGCTGCTGGAGGGGACAATGGTCCTGAGCTTGGCGGCCAAGCAGAGGCAGGGAGAGTTGGAGAGAAAGGTGAAACTAAGGGACGGGGAGATGAGGGGTGAAAGAAGAGAGAAGAATGAGTGTGCACTGGACAGCCAAGCCCCAGACTCACCAAGCCTGCTACATGCACCACCGGGAGAAGGAGCAGGCTCGGCCGAGGGCCGCCCTCCCAGCTCTGCTTATGCATGAAGCCAAGAAACCAGCAGGCCCAATTTTCCAGGCAGGACAAGCTATGTAATTTGTGGGACCCCCAGTGCAAAATAAAACTGTGGGACCCCTTACTCAAAAAAAAAAAAAAGAACTTCACAAAGACTGCCGAGTATAAAACCAAATGTAGGGCCCTGCACAATGATTCCAGTGAGACTGGTGTTTTGATGGGTCACTGGGTTGATTGAGCTGCAGTTTATTAAGATTAAAAACAAACTGGGGGGTGACAGGATTAAACTGAGGGATGGAACCTACATCAAAAACAGTTAATTATTGAACACTTGATATATGTCAGGCTCTCTTCTAACTAAGCACCTTCCGTATGTTACCCAATTTAATCTTATGACAGCTGTAGAGGGGAGGTGCTATCATCATCATCACTATCATCTCCCAGATGAGAAAGCCCAGGCACTGAAATGAATATATTGATAAAACCATTAAGTAACCATAATGGAAATGGTTCCTTAACCATTGTGACCATGAGAGTTGAGTAATTTGCTCAAGGACGTAAAGTTTTTAAATGGGAGAGCTGGGATTAGAATGTGGCCCAGAGACTTCCCTGGAATCCAATGGTGAACAATCTGCCTGCCAGCGTAGGAGACACGGGTTTGATCCCTGGTCCGGGAAGATCCCACATGCTGCGGAGCTACTAAGCCCTTGCATCAAAGCTGTTGAGCCTGTGCTCTAGGGCCTGTGTTCTGCAACAAAAGCCACCGCAATGAGAAGCCCGCACACTGCAACTAGAGAGTAGCCCTCATTCACTGCAACTAGAGAAAGCCCGTGGGCAGCAACGAAGACCCAGCGTAGCCATAAATAAACAAATAAAAAGAAGTGCAGCTATGAATAAATAAAAAATATGCCCCAGGGCCCAAACCCCTAGCCAGTTGACAACACTGCCTGTCTATAAATATGGAGCACCGCTCAACCAAACAGATCTTCCATACAAGGAACTATCTTACTGTAGAAAGAAGGTTCTGACCGAGTTATTCAGAGAGGCAGGGGCTGGAGATGTTTGAAAAAACGCAAGAGGGCCGTTCGTCAAGGGGAACCCAGCCTCACTGGGGTGCTGGATTAAATAATACCAATCCTAATAACAAGAGTTGCCACTCTCTCAGTAGTTGTGATGAGTCAGGCGCTGTGCCAAGCACTTAATAAGCATCTTTAGGGCCTGGTCCCTGTTTTGCAGAAGGAAAGAAGTCCAAGGATCACAGAGCTTGGAGTTGTCACTCCCCAGGGTCAGGGAAGTCGACTGGAACCCAAACTGCCTGCCTCCAAAGGCCTTGCTTCCAACAGGCTGACTTTTAAGGTCCCTCTCACCTCTAAGATGCTCTAAATCTCCACTGGGAACTGATTCTGTACCCACCCATGCTATTTCATTTTAGCCTGTGTTGATATTTTTGCTGAGAGCTTGGAGCCTGCTGGAGGCCCAGGGATCTGTTCCCTGCCTTGAATCAGTCCTCTGGAATGTTGGCCCGAACCCTGGCCAGAGCGTTTCAATTCTTTCTCCTTCACATTTTACAATCTGGGTTTCCGGTAAGCTCTAGTGAAGGCCTGTGCTTCCGATGTTTCATCCTTATTTAAACAGATAGCTTCATGAGTGTGGGCATACTGTCCAAAAAAGCTAGAGAACTTTTTCTCTGAGCCAAAAAAGTCTGTGACAGCCCCTGTAGGCCCCCTACATACGATTGAGTTCTGTTCTGAGAGAGCATTCCTGAGTCCAATTTGTTCTTAAGTCCAGCAAAGCCTAGTTACCCAAATATAGTTGATAATCGGCTATATAGTATTGTACTATAATAGGTTTATAGTACTTTTCACACAATGAGACATAGAAAACAAATGCAAAAAGTTAAAAAAAATTTTTAATCTTAAAGTACAGTACTTTGAAAAGTACATTAGTACCAGCTATATCACTGCTGCTTTTATGCTTGCTTCCAGACATCCTGGGCTTGCACTAAAGATACTGTACTCTGTACAGTCTTATCCAGTAAAGCACACAAAACTACAACTACTTATAAAGGATGCACACGAGTGACAATGTACACCAGACCCCTGAACTAACTTAAAGGACTGGACAAATGAACACATGTTTAAATCTTTGAAAGCAGTTTTAGTTTTATGTGCTAAACTGCATTAGTTTTCTGTGGCTACTATAATCAAGTACCACCAGCTTGGTGGCTTAAAATAACAGAAGCTTACTCAGCGGCAGTTCTAGAGGCCAAAAGTCCAAAATCAAGGCGTCAGCAAGGCCTTGCTCTCTCTGAAGTCTCTAGCGGAGATTCTCGTCCATGCCTTCCTCTTAGCTTCTGGCAGTCAGCAATCCTGGGTGTCCCTTGGCTTATAAACATACCACTCCAATCTCTGCCTCATGGTCACATGGGTCGCTGCTGTTTGTCTCTGTCTGCATGTCTTCTCTCCTTACGTGGACATCAGTCATCAGGGATTAGGTTCAACCCTCCACTTGATTATATCTGCAAAGACCCTATTTCCAAATAAGATCCCGTTTACAGGTTCTGGAAGTGAGCACTTCAGCATGTCTTTTGGGTAGGAGACAATTCAACCCACAACATCACCCCAAGCTCAGTTGGTGAATATACTGCGGGGGACCCTTCGATAGCATGTCCTGTGTGCTGACTCGCTCACTGTGTAAGCCCCACCTGGACTCTATGAAGCAGGTTCCATGACTATTTCCACCATACAGATGACCAGAGAGGTTAAACAGCCTGTCCGAAGTCACACACAGGTCCTGAGAGCAGTCCTGAGCCCACACGAGAGGGCAGAGCTCAGCATTTCACCCTGACCCTGAGCAGCACTGTCCTCAGCATACAATGAGGCAGGAGAGGAAGTCTAAGTCCCATTGTGTTAAGAACTTTGGACCCACTGAGACCAAAGCCTTCTACAAAGGGAAGCTGTGGCCCCAAACTGGACACCCTGGCTTCATGCTCCTCTCCTTCATGTAAGATAATGTCCCTGAAACCCTCTTTCTCCATCCGTAAGACAAGATCAGAGAAACTGCCTGACCCATCTTGGAGAATGGCTGAGAGGATCAATACCAAGACTTGTGCTCACCTCTTGGAAGCCCCATAGTCATGTTATGAATTCCCATTCCCTTGGCCCTTGCTTCCTTCAGGTCTTTGCTCAAATGCCACTGCCCCTTGAAGCTTCCCCAGCCACTGTATCTAAATGGTGCCATCCACCCTACCACCCCCTTTTATCTCTTTACCTAAATTTCTGATGGTCTCACATACTTATTTGTTTATGGTCTATCCTGCCTGCTTTAGACTGTAAACTCAGAGAGGGCAAGGGCTTTGTCTATTTTGTTTCCCATCTCCACCCTAGTGCCTACAATAGAGCCTGGCACATAACAGGACTCCATAATACTTACCTGAATAGATGAATAGCTTAATGTGAAGTGGCAGTTTTTCCTTATTTACCTGATTGGAATAGAAGAAGAACAGTTTTTCCACTAGAATCTAAGCTCCAAGAAAGCAGAAAACTATGGCCGTCTGATTCATTACTAGAGTCACAACGTCTGGCAGAAAACAAGATCCTTGATCAATATCTGTCAAGTCAATGGATAGGGGAAAGGCTCCTGGACAGACAGAAACCACGCCATTCTGGCTTCTCAGAGGTGAGATGCTAAGGAAGACTGTGACTGGAAGAGAGCTGGACCTTCAAGCATTTTCGAAGGTGGGGGGAAGAAGAGGCACCTTCTAGCTCAGAGGAGCAGAAGGAATGGGCTGTGTGAGCAGTGGGGTGGTGATAGCAAGACTCCTTTGCAAAGTCAGGAGATCTCATTCGAACAAGGTTGGCCTGGAAGGGAGAGAGGCAGGGTGGTTGTATCTGCTCATGAATTACTCAAACGCCAGGTGATGTGAAACGTGTATTCCTCCAAGCGCTGTGCATCAGGGACCTCGTGCAGAAACTATTTAAAGGGTGGAATGATGAGCGTTGCGGCGTTGGGCTGCTCCCCTCCGCCCTGCCCAGTTCCACCCATGTCCTCAGTTTCCACAGAGGCCAGGGCGAGTCTAGAAATAACTGCTTCCCAGGCAGCTAAACCACCTCCGATTTTCTAAGTCTGAATATGCCAGAGGATCCTGTTGTCTCCGTCTTTGGGCCCAGAGGCAGTTTTCTCATCAAACCTAAATCGCTTATAAGAGAAAGTGACGTCTGGGTGATAAGACAGGTGGTCTCCCTGTGTGATGACTCTTTGCTGAGCAGCCTCGCCGGCCCCTCAGGGGGTGCTGCAGGCCCAGGGAGGGGGGCGTTCCCTCCCCTCCAGCATCTGGATGCCAGGAATTCCTTTAACCCAGGTCAAGGCCTCCCATTTCACTTCAGAAGGACAAGGCCTAACATTCAGGCAGCCCCAGGAGAAGCAGCAGGCTGGTTTCAAAGCACAAAGAAGTGCAAATGACTGAGCGAAGACCTCAGTCCCTCAAGGGCAGATTTTAAAGAGCAATGAGAGGAGAGGTGATGTGGTCAGAGAGAGGGAACTCTGTACAAGCCCAGTTCTTCCGCGTACTGCCCATGGGACTTCGAACAAGTTCATTAACCTCTCATCTGTAAAAACACCAGTTTTCTGCTGCGGCCAGATCGAGCTGCCTGCGGCTTCCTCCGCGTGCCAGTCAGTTCCCACCCCAACTCTGGGCATTTCTTTGGCCTGAAAAGTTCCTCTTCCCTTTTTCCACCTGACTCCTCATCTTTCCTCCTTCCTGGACTTCTTCCCAGCATTGGATGGCCGGTGAACACTGCATTCACACAGTATAGTCAAGCTCACTCTCCTTCCTGCCTTCCTCAGCTCCCACCCCACCACACACACACACATACACACACACACACACACACACACACACACACACGATGGACCTAGACGGCAGGGTCATTTTCTTGTCCTTCTCCAGGTGCCCAATAAAGAATCAGCAAATCTCTTTTCAATAATTGAGAATTACCTCTAAGAAAACATTTCCAAAATGTGGAAATAAAGCAAGAAAATGACTGCATGTCCTTTCAACGGCATGCTGACGCAGTCAGGCTTACCAAGGGTTATTTAATTCTCTAGGAGAACCTACCCGTGTTGACTTTATTGTTTATTATTGGTCAGAGCCCATGCACTGAATGTTACATGTTAACTTGCTGATTTTGCCCTGTAAAGATGGAGGTGCTTTCTTCCTGTTAGAAAAGATAACTTTATTGCCACGTAGAATATTAACCAGTTTCCTGCCTAACCTATGAATCTTATTCTAACATTCTTTTGCCTTTCCCCTCTTGCCTGTTAGTACATCAAATAGTCCATTAATCAGCTTTTCCATCCTTCTGTTTCCCTCAGTATTTAATAAATCTTCAGTAAGACTTGTACTCATTTTATATTTTATGAGGGCCATTTTTTTAAAAAGAGCTGTGTTTTTAACTTTTTAAAAATCATATTTTGACATCTTGCAGGAATTTTTAGAGGTCTAAATAATACCATTCACCAACTGCTGTTTTTTCTTAAGAGCGACGCATTGCTGTAAATGCTTTAATTCCTTATCTCATTGAATCCTCGTCACAACCATATAAAACAGATTTATTTTATAGACAAGGTGTCTGAGGCCCAGAGAGGTTTAGCAGCTTGGCAAAGCCAGGGACACATATCGTGTGCCAGGAAATTTACCGACCTCCTTGTTTAATCCTCATGACAAGCCTATCGCCCAGGGATCAGAACCTTTGTTTTTGTTTATTAGAAAAAGGAGGCTTAATTGCTTGTCCAAGGCACATGGCCAAGTCAGGATTAGAAGCCACACATTTATCTGCCTCTCAATGACCAAGTGACTTAGCTTATGGGGAAGTCTGTCATGTTCCACACATTATAGAAAACATTAATTTCTCTTCCACTGGACAGTTTAGCTGTGGGGAGTTGTGGTTGAGATTGGTAGGTAGCCCCATGAAATTACATTCATTTCCCTTCTTCCATAATAATAGATCCCACAATTTTTAGGTGGGCCCTGATCATCCCAAATAAAGATTACATTTCCTTGTCTGCTTTGCAGCTTCATGTAGCCATATGATTAAATTTTGGCCAATTTAAGCAAAAGTGTCATATGGCTTTTAGGAACTTCCCTTAAAAGATATGTGAGCACCTTTTTCTCTATGCTTTCCTCCACCCACCTACCAGGAACACAGGTGTGATGTCTGGAGCTCTAGTTGCAATCCTGTACCCGGAGGGCAATACTGACCCCGGGAAGTTAGAGGAATGAACTGGAAGGAACTGAGTCCCCGGAGGCATAACCAAGTACCACACCAGCCCTAGACTTCTGACTTCCCAGTTTTTATGTAAGGAAGAAATAAACAGCTGTCTTATGTAAGCTTCTGGGGTTTTTGTTTTTCTTCCAGATCTCTGTTGCTTCCAACCAGAAGTAATCCTAACTGATACAGCACAAAGAAAGTGGAGAGGGAGCCTCAGAGACAGTGTCGGCCTTTAACGCAGAAGTGGCCAGGGAGGGCCTTGATTCTTAGAACCAACCAGAAAGGCCCTGGAGAGTCTGGCAGTTGGAGCTGTCAGGAAGACAGATGTTGAGCGAGTCTTGCCAGCCACCAGTTGCCCTGACTTGCCCCCAGGTTCCTCTGCCAGGCCTGCCTGCCCACCCGTTCCACGGCATCCTTTTCAGCTGCCTGCAAAGACAGGACAGCTCCACACAGACACCCTCCTCCTCTAGATGGACAGAAATGGCGCATCACCAGATTATAATAAGGAAACCTCTGAAGCTCTGGGTTCTCTTCCCAGTGACTGTGAGGAGGAAACACCTTCTGTTCTGCTTCTCCGGGCTTTGCCCGCTCGGCAGTACAACAGGAAAACACGTCTGTCGCTTCAGCAGAGGCCAACAAAGCAGACACAAAGCCTCGGAACCTGCTAGAAATTAAAAAGTTCAGCTTTGCTTCCTCCTGGGAATCTGAAGGCGAGGACTGCATTCTCCGGCAGTTGCTGAGCGGGCTGGGGACCTGGGGGTGGCATTGTCTGGCGAGGGCTGTGAGATCACTGCATGAAGGCATGGACGGAGGTGGGCCAGGACACCATCAGCCTGGGCTCACTCTCACTCCCGGAGCCCCTCCCGGGTCTAGCTGTCCCGGGCAGTGTCCTGGCTTGGCCACGTCCTCAGCTATGTGACCTCAAACACAGTGTTCACAGACCTCAGGTCCCCGCTTGTACAATGGAAACTATGACAATTCCAGCCTCCAAATGTGGCTCTGAAGACTAAATGAAATGTTCCAAGTAAAATTTTTAGATGCCTGGCACCTCGTTCGTGCGCAGTAAATGCTGCTTGTTATCCTTGCTGGAGAATAACAATGATACAAGGTAGCTCTTTCTACGCTTCGGTGCTGCACCAAGCAATCTTCCTATATAAACTCTTTTATCCTCACAGGAGGACACTACAATTAACCATCCCCACCCCCATTTCATTGATAAGGAAGTTGAGGCCCATTTGGAGAACAAACCCAGGCTTCTGTGCCCCTGTCCATGCCCTTAAAAAAGGACGAAGTAGGGGGGAGGGGTGGGGTGGCGGTTCTTGACTCCTTACCTGCTGCTGGCCTTTTTTCCCCCCCAACCTCCCCAGCTTCTTCCCACCACAGATTTAAAAAAAAATTTTTTTAATTGAAATATAGTTGATTTACAATGTTGTGTTAGTTTCAGGTGTATAGCAAAGTGATTCAGCCCCGTTCTGGACTCCCATGTCTCTGTCATGCTGCTTTTTTCCTCTCTGGTCCTTGTCATGAGGATTTATTTCTTCCATGGTTCCCTTCTCTCTCTTACTGCTGATCAGCCGGCAAGGCCGCCTTCCCCGAGAAGACAGAAGACAGGATACCGGCTTCACCTCTGGCTGAGTATCTCACCCACACCCGGTGATGCCTGAAGCATGTGGGCTGCAGGCAGTCCTGAAAGGGCTAGGGGGTCTGAAGACAGCTAAGAGATGAGGCCCCCTTCTGACTTGACACCTCTCTCTGAGCCCTGCATGCGCAGGACCTATCCTAGAGGGAGCACGTGTGTGGAGCCCTTGCTGCCTGCCCGGCCCTCTTCAAACACTTGATGCGCATCAGTCATCTCATTTAATCCTCACACAGTCCCTCCCGAGGTATCTGAATCTGCTGCAGCCACCATGACAAAGTACCACGGACTCGCACTGTAAACAACAGAAGTGTGTTTTCTCATGGTTCAGGAGGCTGGAAGCCCAACATCAAGGTGCCATCAGGGTGGGTTTCCTCTGGGCCCTCTCGGCTTTGCTTGCAGTCAGCTTCTCCTTATGTCTTCACACGGCCTTCCCTCTGTGTGTCTGTGTCCTCATCTCCTCTTCTTTTTTTTTTTTTTAAATTATGTTTTATTTTCAATTGTGGGATATTTACAAGATGGTGATGGCTTTTGCCATGCATCAACATGAATCGGCCACAAGTATGGCCTCCTCCTCCTCCCTCTTGTAGCCCCTCCCACATTTCTCCCCCTCCATCCCTCTAGATTGTCACAGAGCACCAGCTTTGGGTTCCCGGAGTCATAGAGCAAACTCCCACTGGCGATCTATTTTACATAAGGTAGTATGTATGTTTCAACACTATTCTCTCAAATCATCCCACCTTCTCCTTCTCCCACTGCGTCCAAAAGTCTGTTCTTTACGTCTGTGTCTCCCTTGCTGCCCTGCACGTGGGATCATCAGTGCCATATTTTTAGATTCCATATCTATGCGTTAATATACAGGGTTTACCTTTCTCTTTCTGACTTACTTCACTCTGTATCATAGGCTCTAGGTTCATCCTCCTCATTAGAACAGACTCAAATGCATTCCTTTTCATATCTGAGTAATATTCCATTATGTACATGTACCACAACTTCCTTATCCATTCATCTGTCACTCATCTCCTCTTCCTATAAGGACACAAGTCGTGTTGGACAAGTGCCGACCCCCAGTGACCTCATTTTACCTTAATTACCTCTTTAAAGGCCCTGTCTCCCAATCCAGTCACATTCTGATGTACTGGGGCTTAGGACTTAAATGGATTTGAGAGATCTTCCATGACAGGGTAAGAACCATCATCATCATCCCAGTTTTTAGTTGAGGAAACTGAGGCCCAGAAATTGGGCAACTCACCCAGGTCCAGAGCTAACACTGAGCAGAATGTGAGCCGTCAGAGCCGGACTGCAAGCTCACACGGAGCCACTGGCCAGCCCGCACCACAGCCCACAGAGGTAGGTCTCAGGACATCAGCCTTTTTCTTTTTTTGTTTAATTTATCTATCTATTTATTTATTATTTGGGGCTATGCCGGGTTTCATCACTGTATGGGCTTTTCTCTACTTGCAGAGAACAGGGGCTACTCTCTAGGTGCAATGCACAGGCTTCTCTGATTGCAGAGCGCGGGCTCTAGGGCACACAGGCTTCAGTAGTTTCAGCACATGGGCACAGTAATTGCAGCTCCCAGGCTCAATAGCTGTGGGACATGGGCTTAGTTGCTCTGCAGCATGTGGGATCTTCCTGCATCAGGGATGGAACCTGTGTCTCCTGCAATGGCAGACAGATTATTTAGCACTGAGCCACCAGGGAAGGCTTTTTCTAAAGCCAAGGAAATTAGGGCTCAGAGGAGAAATCTCTTTCCCTTGGCATTTAGCTGACAGGTGGCAGAGTGAGGAAAACCAACCCAAGGTGTAAGCCCAATTTCTTTATACTACCCTACCCCTACCTCCCTAAATCTGCTTTAGGAAAAGGGCATAGCACTTGGTCCCAGCAAGGTAAGGAGGAATTTGGGAATGCAAAGCGATTTTGACTTTGGTGTTATAGGGAGATTAATGAACATAAGGTTCCCTCTAGTGCCTCTGACACACAGTTTTTAGGAAGTGTACCTGTGGTTCAGAACTGCCCCCCACAAAGCTGGGAAGAAGGCAGAAGAGCTCACCACCTTCTCCTGGCCTCCTGAAGCGCCCCACCACTGCTGAATAATTCAGTTCAGTCGCTCAGTCACGTCCAACTCTTTGCAAACCCATGGACTGCAGCACGCCAGGTTTTCCCATCACCAACTCCCAGAGTTGCCACAATAGCTGCCCCTATAATACTAGCACCTTTCAGGTGATCACTGTGTGCTAAGCACCATCCTAAGTATTTTTAATCATCAATTTATTTGCTCCTCTCAACAACTCTACGGGGCAGGAGGTGGCATCATTATTGTCTCTGTTTTATACCTGAGAAAGTGCAGGCACAGCCATTGGCCCAGAGTCCCCAAAGGAGTAATTGGTGCAGGTTGGATGTAAACCCATGTAGCTGGCAGCTAGCCCAGCTCTGGTCCACTCCTTGTTACTGTGTGGCAGGTAGGGAGCTAATGAGCTAACTCTTCCTTCACTCATTCATTTGCTCACCCATCTACCTACTCCGCTTGCTCTGACCCAGACCCAGTGCCCACTCCTCCCTCTAGGCCCCCAGGCTGGGAGGACAGGAGCCCCCGTAAAGGGACAGCATTGACCCTGTATAACAGGAGTGTGTCCATGATGCAAAGCCAGGAGTCACAGTCAGAGGAAGCCAAGGAAGGCTGGTGGGGGCAGTGGTGGATATGCTGGGTCTTGAAGGATATGCTGGATGTGCCAGGAAGAGGCAGGGATGTGGCCACAAGAGCTCGAGGGCTGGTGTGGGTGGAGATGGGGTGGGTGGGGAAGAGGAGAGCACCGAGCAGGGATGCTTGGGCACCATGCTAAGGGGGGGCTTTCGATCTCATTGCTGTTCAGCCACTAAGTCACGCCTGACTCGTTGCATCCTCATGACCTGCAGCATGCCAGGCTCCTCTGTCCTTCACTATCTGCCTGAGTTTGCTCAGATTCATGCCCATTTAGTCTGGGATGCTATCTAACCATCTCATCCTCTCCTGTCTCCTTTTGCCTTCAATCTTTTCCAGCATCAGAGTCTTTTCCAGTGAGTTGGTTCTTCCCATCAGGTGGCTGTTGACCTAGAGGCTAAGGCACTGTAAGGCCCCTGTGGGACTTGAAGCAAGTCCTGATCTTCCTATCCTACCTAGACTAAAATCCCAAGTCCCCACCATGGCCTCAACAGCGTTCTATGACATGGCCTCCCAGCCAGGCTCCAGCTTGCAGCCTGGTCACCCACTCCTCTGTACCTCCCTCGCTGCCTCCACCTCTACCCACCATCTGGCTCTTCCCCAAACAGGCCAAGCAAACGGCCTCAACAGCGGACTTGGCTCTCTGTCTGGACGGCTCCTCCCCTTCAGCACAGTTCTGTTTAATTGGCTAATTACTTCCAGCCAAGCTTCATGCAGCTCTCAATAAATACTTGCTAAATGGATGAATGAACTCTACTTTATTATCGTCCGATTCATTGAAAGTAAGTCTGCAGACAGCTCTCGGCCGTCCAGCTGCGCTGGGTAATTAACCAGGGTGCACTGTCCCCCTTTGGGCTGCTCCCATCACTTGTTAACTCCCAGCCATCCCTGAGCTGCCGGCACAACCTCCAGAGCGGGTCCGGGCTGCCGGCAAAGGCAGGCCGCTCAGTCATTGAGCTGCTCCTCAGCCCCAGGCTGCATCTAACAGTCCTGCTGCCACAAACCCATCTCAGCGGCAGAAAAGAAGCCATGAAATTGCCTGAATTCCGAAGCTGACAGGAAAGGAAAGGGGCCTGTCAAAATCCAGCCTACACTGAAAGACAAAAGGCAACTCCTCCCAGCACCTCCGGTGTGAGCCTGACGCTGGAAAAGGGGGGAGGAAAGTCTCCCCCACTTCTATCTTACCTGCACCTCCCTTTGCCTGGGATGGTGCGGGGGGTGGGGGAGGAGAGTCATGAGTGCTGCAGCTCAGAATGAAAACCCTGGCCAGGTTATTGGGGAAAGACGTTGCTGACAAATTTTGGATGGTCATAATAGCAATAGTCTTTGATGAAAAAGACCCTCCCAAATCCTATGTCTTTCCCTGGAAGCAGAGTGTCAAAATAAGTGTTTTGATATTTATAAATTTATTCCAGGCCACCACGGGGAGTGTGGTTTCTTCCTCGGCTATTTCAGAACAACAATAACAGCAACAAAAAAACCAACTGTGGGCTCCCAAATCTGCCCCCCCTAACTCAGGGCTCAAGTTTATTTCTCGTGTTATTATCATTCTTTCCTGTTGAATGGTAACATCAGCTAATTATGAATAAATCAAGGCCCCTTTCCAGCAGTTGCAGCTGAAAATTCATTTTTTTCAAGATTGGGTTCTGATTGCACAGTGTCTTAATACAAAGGGGGAGCAGAACAGCTAAACCGTTTACTCCCAAAATCCTGGTGAAGAAATTCGGGCTTAATGAACCCTGAAACAACTACCCTCTCCTCCCCTCTGGGGAGAAAAGAAAATGTGGTTGGAAATTTTAAATGTGAGCCAACAACTGGTTTTGAAATTGTTATTTGGAGATAGTGGCGGTGGGGAATTCTGAAAAGCAGATGTCCTCACACC
This sequence comes from Cervus canadensis, assembly GCF_019320065.1. Classification (NCBI taxonomy): domain Eukaryota; kingdom Metazoa; phylum Chordata; class Mammalia; order Artiodactyla; family Cervidae; genus Cervus; species Cervus canadensis. The sequence continues at coordinate 19,574,467 of NC_057404.1, read as the reverse complement.
TCAGGGGAGAGATTTTTCTCTTAGGAAAAGCTCAGGTAGCCCCTGAGAGAAGCTGAGGATAAAATCTGGATGCCAAGTTTCCTATGATTCCGCCCATGTGGATGGTGGGTTTTTAAATGCCCAGAAGGTCCAATTTGCCAGGAGCTCCTTGGGGCTTAGGTAATTGTCTGGCAGGCTTCACGGGCTCTACCGGCAAGCGGCTCAGGAGGTTTACTCCTTGAAGATTTCAAGGCACAGTGATTTCCCAATATTTGCAAATTGGCAAGCTGTGAAGTTTTTGAAAAGGCAGATGGGGGGTGGAAAGCCCAGAGCTCCGGTGGCTTGCGATGTCGGCTCAGGAGTAGGCGCTGAGCCGGTTCTACGTTTGAGCACTAGATGGCGCCAGCAGCCTTCTAGGGCTGAGCAGCGGCCCCCAGGCGCGGTCGGGTCGGAAAGAGAGGCGCCTGGTCCACAGCGGGAGGTCTGACCGGGAATGCAAGCCCAGAACCGCCTGCCTCGGCTTCTGGACCTGGATGTGTAAGGTGATCGGTGATGTGTCTAGTTCTGCGAGGCAGCACGTGGGCTGGTCGGAAGGTTAAAAACCATTACTTTGGAAAGTCGTGCGTTGCCTTCCAGTCGTTTCTTGCTCTCACTGAAACGTTTTGATCTTGCCTTTAGCTTCTCAGCCGCTATCAGAGATCTACCCTGAAAAATGTTACTCCTCTATTTTTGGAGAACCTGCTTGTTGTCTCCTAATATTTGTTTTTGCTTCTTCCCCCGCTTAATTAGAGGGCTCTGAGCAGGCAGAGGTCACACGGCACATGGGAGTCACCACTCACAGGATGGGGAGGGGCGAAGAAAGGCTCACCTCCCAGTTTGTGCATAGCACCGGTGGTGTGTCTGAGGTCAAACGTTATTTTCCCAAACTTGGGAGGTGTCTCCATGGGCAAAAAGAATTAGTTGTTCGATTCCTCATGTTTGGGTAGTAGTTATGTCATATTAGCATTCTTGGTAAGTACCAGAACTTGCTGTTTCTCTTTTTAGGCTTTTCCATCCTCTTCCATTCCAAGGGCACCTGCCATGTATGTTTCATAGACACCTTTGCAGTTACATTATCCATGGGGGGGGGGGGGGAAATATATTCTTGGACATGTATGACAGGTATACACAAATGTATAATATGCATTTGTGTAAGACTGTACTTACACACTAGTACAGATGGCAATACTAGTGGTAAAGAACCCGCCTGCCAATGCAGGAGATGCAAGACATGCAGGTTCGATCCCTGGGTCAGGAAGATTCCCTGAAGGAGGGCATGGCAACCCACTCCAGTATTCTTGCCTGGAGAATCCCATGGACAGAGGAGCGTGGCAGGCTACTGTCCATAGGGTTGCACAGAGTCGGACATGACTGAAGCGACTTAGCACACACACATGTACTTACACACATACCTCTAATCCGACACCAGCATTGTGGGTTATAAATCCAGAGCCGGAGGAGAACAGACAAAGGGCTCAAGGTTTCACATTGGGTTGGCAGTTTCTGGCTTCTGTCCCAGCCATCTTAACACACAGGCAAGTCCTTCTACCACCACATGCATGTAATTTTAATTCACATAAATGATTTATTAGTTAGGATCTAGCAAGAAAATCGGAAACTTCTTAGGTCTTTCAAACAGAGGGAATTTAATATAAGGGGTCAGTTAGACAAGGGATGGGACCGTGGAGGAGACAGACATGAAGATGAGATCACCCACCGCGGGAAACCACCATCACCACCCTGGTGGGACAATGGGACGAGTGAAGCCTCCAGAGCTAGGGCTTGGGGCTGGGGCTCCAAAGTGGGGACTCCCTGGTGGGACGTGAACAACTGGGTGAAAAACCATCTGGAAGGAACCAGAGCCACAGAAAAGGTCCTGGGGCCGTAGGAGATACCGCAGGAAACAGGAGAAACACCACGGCTTTCCCTTCCTCCCATCTCCCAATCTTCTACCAGAGCTTCCTGTTGCCTCAACCAACTTGGAAGCTGGAAGCAAGGAAACCTGGGACTTGTAGTTCTTTTAGTGGCTCAAACGGTAAAACATCTATCTGCAATTTGGGAGACCTGGCTATGATTGCTGGGTTGAGGAGATCCCGGGAGAAGGAAACAGCTACCCACTCCAGTATTCTTGCCTGGAAAATTCCATGGCTGGAGGAGCCTGGTGGGTTACAGTCCATGGGGTCGCAAGAGTCGGACATGACTGAGCAACTAATACTTTGACTTTCATGTGGTACAGAGAAGGACAGGAGGACAGAGATGCAGTGAGATCACACCGGCAGTTTCTGGGCAGAATGTGGGGAATGAGAATGAAAGACCTTCCTACTGTGTTTCACTAGTACATATTAAGGTGAAGTGTGTAGGCTGCCTGGGTAAAATCTTAGCTGAGTCTCCTTTTGCTTGTTATATGACCTGGGCAAGTTACTGAATTTCTCTGTATGTTTGTTTCTTCCTTTGTACACAGGGAGTAACCCCTATATATACACATACGTATATAAAATGGGATTTGTGGGGACTAAATGAGTGCATCTATGTTAAGTATTTAGAGGGTGCCTGGCACAGAGAAAGCATTCCATCTCATCTGTGCATGTTCCATGTATGTGCATCTCGTTTGTGGCTTCTAAATACAGCACACATCCCCATGGTGTGTGTCTACCATATTTTATCCGAGGAAGCACAGGACAGCTCCAGCCCTCTGTCTACTTGCATTTGGATGACTGGAATCACAGGTATGTGTAGAACTCAGAAACAAGGTTAGATGGCTGTGAATAACTGCTGTGTGAATTGAAACCCAGGCTGGCATCTTTAGGGTCAGCCTGAAAGTGGGGTTACTTTGAAGCGTTTGTCAATGGAATTTGAACTACAGGCACTTGGCAACATTCACTTGACTGAATTTTAACTTTCCAGAAGTAGAAGGAAGTTGGGTCTGTTCTTCCGTTACATGGTAAACTCTGTAAGGGTGGAGTCCATGCCTTACGTCACTAACTGAACCTCTCCTCTGACCCCCACCGCTACCCTGAGAGCCAGGCATTGTCATCAGCTCAGGAAACTGAGGTTCAGAGGAATGAAAGAACTTTCCATGGCAGAGGCAGGATTGAAGCCAAGCCTGGGCTTGGTCGTTCCTCCAAATTCTGCCTCTTAAGACAGTAGCAAGGAATCTGGCCCGTGGAGCTAGAAGTCACTTTTACTTATGGCTGGGAGCTTGGGTTGATTCTATGTGCTTGAAACAAGTGAGAAGTGCCAGAATCTGTTGTTAAGGGGCCACAGGCAGACCTTGAGATGGAGTCAGAGCCAAGAGCATGTGAGAAGTCACTCTGGAACCATCCAAGGGAAACTGGGAGTCTCTGGGCTGGTGTTTAGGAGAGGTAGACTCAAAGGACCAAGGTCGTCGAGGGAGGACAGGTAATTGGCAGCTTTGTATGATTTCACTGAGTGATTCCTGGAATACCCCACTGTGTCACTGTTAAATGACTGCCTTTGTAACTGAAATCTCTGAGACTTCTCCAGCTGGAAGATGTGCACTAATCATGGCTCAGTCACTGTCGAGGGTGGTTCATTTGGACAGTTGCTTGTCCTTCTGAAGATGTATGTGGAGTGTTTAGCTATGCCCTGTAGTTCCAGCAGGTCTAGAGTCAGTATTAACAACAGATCCATTTTCCTAAAGCACCATTTCTCTCATGTTCCTGCTGGATTAAAACCCTGCAGTGACAGCCATTACCTCCACCTGCTTCTCAGTCACTCAGTCACGTCCAGTTCTTTTCACAATGACGGTGGACTGTAATCCACCAGACTCCTCTGTCCATGGGATTTTCCCAGCAAGAATATTGGAGTGGGTTGCCATTCCCTCCTCCAGGGGATCTTCCCAACCCAGGGATTGAACCTGCATCTCCTGCTTCTCTTCCATTGCAGCTGGATTCTTTACCACTGAGCCACCAGTGAAGTCCCATTACCTCTAGGCCCAGTGCCACATGTGGAATGGTATTCGTGTCCTCCACAGCCACTCCAAGTTCACATGTTGAACTCATATGGCCCAGTGTGATGGTACGAGGAGGGGAGGTCTTCAGGAAGTGCTTAGGTCACGAGAGTGGAGCCCTCATGATCGGGACCCTGCAGAGCTCCCTAGCGTCTTCCAGATATAAGTTTACAAAAAGAAGTTATCAGCCTCCACCAAGAAAGCCTTCACCAGAGCCTGACAATGCTGGCACCCTGATCTTGGCACTTTCAGGCTCCAAACTGAGAAATAGATTTTTGCTGTTTGCAAGCCACTCAGTCTCTGGTAGTTTTGTTATAGTCGCCTAGATGGACTAAGACAGGCTGCAAATAAAAAACAGTGTGTATTAGTTTCCTGTGGCTGCCAGGACAAACTTGGTGGATGAAAACAATAGAAATTTATTCCCTCGTAGTTCTGGAGGCCACAAGTCTGAGGTCAACGTGTCAGCAGAGTCGGTGCCTCCTGGAGCCTCTGAGGGAGAATCCTTCTCATGCCCTTCTCCTGGCTTCTGGGAGCTGCTGGCGGTCACTGGAGTTCTTCAGCCTATAGATGGATCACTCGTCTCCACCTCCGTCTTCATGTCACCTTCTCCTCTGTGTCTTCTCCCCTTTTATTTCCTTTTTAACAGGGACACTTGTCCCTGTTGGATTTAGGGCTCACCTGAATCCGGGATGATCTCATCTCAAGACCTTGAACGTAATTACAAATGCAAAGATCTGTTTTCTAAATAACGTTACATTCACAGGCTCCAGGATAAGGCCGATTCTTTGGAGGGGACACCATTCAACTCACTGTATCATGTTTTAAATGCAAAGACTTCATTCTTTTCACCCAACAGGAAGTCTCGAGGCCTGCAGCTGCCAGCCCTGGTCTACATCCTTACCTCTCTGCGGTCCCCTTGCTGCGCAGGAGGCCACCTCGGATCCTGTGCCATATCTGCACGGGGGTGGCAGCACCAGCCACATGCAGCCCTGCCGTCACATGCTGTCTCAGAACCCGGTCAGCAGACATCTGCTCTGGAGGAAAGGCTGAGAATATGAGATGTGGGCGTTTCCTGTCTCTGAGGTGGAGGTGGGTGAGGCAGCAGAGAATTACATGTGAGTGCTGGGTTAACCAACCGACATAGGTGTCCCTCACGGGTGGGGGCACACAGTGGTCAGCCCACAGTCCCTGCCCTCGGGAGCTAAACAGTACTGTCTTACTTAACCCTCGTGACAACCTTCTCTTAAGGTTTGTGTGGCCGTGAGAACCAGACCCTGTGATGCGTTGCCCAGAGCCTCATTCAATGAAGGACCTGCTGCCCCAGCTGTGGATCCGTGGTTGGCAGGCCATCTTCAACTGTCAGACCCCTTGGGGACTGACTCAGCTGCAAGGTGGCCTCGTCCTAAGTCAGGCCTTCCCAGGGAGCCCCAGCCAGTGCTGATCCACAGAGATGTGGATATATGGGCCCAACTGGGACAATTTTGCAGGGGCCTTCTAACGCCAGAGCTTCCCATGGTATTATGGCCAAATTGTGCCCCCTTCCTATTCATATGTTGAAGGCTTAACCCCCAGAATGGACCTATCAGAATGTCCAGACAGGTCATTTAAGAAGACTTCATGGCGGGTCCTTACCCAGTATAGCAGATGTCCTTATAAAATGAGGAGATTAGGACATAGACACACACAGAAGGAAGACTGTGACGACCCTAGAGGAAGTCAGCAATCTACAAGCCAAGGAGAGAGGCCTCAGAAGAAACCAAATCTGCTGACATTGGTCTCAGACTTCTAGCCTGCAGAATTGTGAAGAAGCAATTTCTGTTGTTTAAGCCACCCAGTCTGTTCTGTTCTGGCAGCCCAGCACACCAGCCCGTGGGGGTTGGCTGAGGCTGTGGGCCTGTGTCCCAGCTTGGCCTCCTCCTCTGTCCTCTCCTGCTTCCTTCCCTTCCCATCCATGGGGTCCAGCTCCAGGGTGGTCCTTGTGAGCATGGCATCCACTTAGCTCTCTCACAGAGTCGGCTTCCCGGGGCCCAGCCTGGGCCTGTGTGCGCTTGGGCTGAGATAAGGGCAGGGTGTGCGAGGACATGGGGAGAGAGCTCGGCAGGTCCAGGGCAGGCAGGGCATGGGCCTCCTGAAGGATGAAGATGAGTGGAGGCTGGAAGGGAACAGCGTCTCTCTCTCTGCCTGTTTGTCTATGTCCCTCTCTACCTCCTCTCATCTTAGTTCTTCTTTGAGCCATGATTTCATTCTGCAGATGCTTCTGAAGACCTACGCTCTTCGTGGGCTCCTCTTTGCGGGTGTCTTCACCCCAGCCCGAGTCTCACCCAGTCACCCCAACGTGTCCTCTCTTGAGGTCCTTTGCTAAAATTCTCAGAGAATCTCCTTTTCCCCCTCTGCTGTCCGTTCAGGCGGGGTGGGGCCTCCAGGCCTCTAGGTGGCGCAGTGGGGGAGCAAGGAAGCAGGCCAGGGCAGGTGAAGCCACGGTCTCCCTGACAGCCCTTTGGGATGTTACTGAAGAAGGAACCACGGCCTTGGAGGCACTGCCCACTCCCCGTTACCATCGGGAGACCCTTACCATGTGCTGCCTTATGTTGCCCCAGTTCGATGAGAATTAGAAGGGCCTTGGAGGCTGGCACCTGTGATTGGACTTCTGTGCTTCTTCCTTTCTCCTCTACACCCAAACCATGGCCCTCAGCCAGGCCCAACTCAGGGCTGGTGCTTGATGAACATTTGTGGATCCGAGGGTGCAGGCCAGGATTTCAGATCAGTTAAATTCATTTTCTTTCATGATCATAGCCTGTCATTTGCACTGTGCCAGCATCTCCAAGAGGCATGAAATGGAAGGTGGAGTCAGCTGGAGGCTATGGTTCTAGACAGTATGAAATTACTTAACAGCTTTTTTTTAAGAGTTGTGGTAAAATATACATAACAAATTTGCTATTTTAACCATTTTTAAGTGTACACTTCAGTGGCATGAAGTACATTCCCATTGTGAAACCGTCACCACCATCCATTTCCAGAACTTTCTCATCTTCTCTGACTGAAATTCTGTACCATAAACACTAATTCCCCATTCCTCCCTCCCTCCCTGCCCCTGGCGAATACCATCTGCTTTCTGTCTCTATGAATTTGACTACTCTAGGCATCTCATGTAAGACCAATCATACAATGTTTGCCCTTTGTGACTGACTTATTTCACTTAGCATAATGTCTTCAAAGTTCATTCATGTAGCCTGGATAAAATTTCCTTTCCTTTTTATGGCTGAGTAGTATTCCACTGTGTGTATACACCACATTTTGTTTATCTATTCATCTAGCAATAGACAGTTGAGTTGCTTCCATCAACAGCCACTTTTAAAAAATTAATTTAGCACTCACTGTATAGTAGGCATTGTACCTACTGATCACAGGACCCACTTATCAGAGAGAGGATATGTTGTGATGGGCTCATGGGGTGGAAATGCCACTCTTGTAGGATCAGACTCCTGGAATTTTATGTCTGGCATTGGGAGATGGGAGTTAGTTTTCACTGAGAGTGGATGATGGAAACCTGAGCCTGTCTGTTATTGTACTCTCCCCTCAGTACCCTCCAAAGTCACAAGAATGTAGTTTATCTTCTGCAATAGGTACAAGCCCAATATCCCAAGATAAGCAGATCGAGAAATGGACCCAGAGACACACAGAGAGGGAATATTACTGAGTCTCTAACCAATCATACCTGAAACCAACTCCATTCCAGGAACTCCCAGTTTGTGGAGTTCAACTGTAAGACCACCTCGAGTTCCAATTTCTGCTGAAATTGGCTTGACTTGAGTTTCTATTGCTTGCAACCCAGAGTTCTGGCTGAGACTCGTTTCATTACCCAGAGGCTTCCCTTGTCACAGCTTATTCTGCCTTTTCTCATGTTCATTTTTTACAAAAGGCAATAAGTCAGAATGTGTATGAAGCTCTAATGACAAGAAGACTGATTGCAGAATTATTTATTGTGGCAAAAACTTCCGAAAAAAACTTAGATGGTCCACAGTAAGGGGTCATACAACCACCTCGGGTTCCAAGGTCTCATAAGTTTGTGGATAAAAAGTGACATCTAGTGATGTGAATGCCCTGAATATGATACCTGCACAGTGGTCTGGCTCCACCCGGAGTTCCCCATGGTTATGACCAGGGGGTCCCCATGATCCTGTTCAAGCTCAGGCTCACCTGTGTTTTGCAGCTCTGATTTCTTCCTCGAGACATTTCACCACTACCCGGGGCTCTTCTGGAAAGCACTGGCTCTCCACCCCTCAGCTCGTGTGTTATTAAAAGAAAACTACTGACAGCTTTCCCAGGTTGCATGTGAGGGAAACAGCTGGAAGATAAATGTGGTGCATAAGCCAAGAATAACCACAGGGTCATCCCTGGGGGGAGGGGGGCTCCTCTCTCCAGCTCCCCTTCTGTAGGAAGGCATAGGCAGGCATTGGAGGAACCGGCAACCAGAAGACAGCGCCCTGCCTCCGCTCCCTGCCCACACTCTCACCATGTGCTCACAGACGTGTCACTCTCCCCATTTAGAGACCAACCCTGATTTAGCGGCTGCTGTCTCCTCCTGCGCCAAGCCCGCCTCCCCCACCCCGGTTCCATGGGTGGCACAGCACAGATGGTGTTCCGCGACCTTGGCGGGCTTCCTTGCTTCCAGGGAGTTACGTGGGCACCAGCGCCCCTGGTTTCCCACCATTCTTTACCTGCCACCTCCCCGTAGCTTGTAGGCTTGGCTGGGATCTCACTCCTTACTTCCCAGTGAGAATAGCCCTTAGAGGGGACACCCCTACTCCTCGATCCCCAACCCCTGGCTTCCCCTCCATCATCACAGGGCTGCACCTAAGCACCTCCTCTTTCTGTCTAGGGTATGAACGCTCTAGCTCCTCAGGAAAGCCAGTACTCTCTTTTTTGGCTGCGCTGAGCCCTCCTCACTGTGCAGGGGCTTCTCTAGTTGTGGCGGGTGGGTGCAGTAGTTATGGCACATGGCCTCCCCCAGTTGAGACATGTGGAAGTCAGCTACTGTTTACGATTCTCTCTCTTCTCCCTCCTATATCTTCTGTATCAGTCAGAGTTCTCCAGAGAAAGAGAACTGCCAATAGGCTGTGTATGTGTGTATCTATACTTGTATCTATATCTGTCCTATATGTGTATGTGTATCTGTATTTGTGTATGTATTGTTGTTGTTGTTGTTTAGTCTCTAAGTCGTGTCTGACTCCTTGCAATGCCAAGGACTGTAGCCTGCCAGGCCCTTCTATCCATGGGATTTCCCAGGCAAGAACACTAGAGTGGGTTGCCATTTTCTTCCCCAGGGGATCTTCCTAACCCAGGGATCAAACCCAAGTGTCCTGTATTGGCAGGTGGATTCTTTACCACTGAGCCGCCTGGGAAGCATCTAGGTATCTGTAGAGAAGCTTATATTAAGGAATTGACTCAATGATCATGAAGGTTGCAAATCTGAATTCTGCAGAGTGGACAGGTAGGATAGAGGCCCAGGGACGAGTTGATGTTGCAGCTCAAGTCTGAAGACATCTGTTTGTTGGGGAATCTGGGTCTTTCCCCCTTAAAACCTTCAGCTGATTGGATGAAGCCCACATATGTTACAAGGAGCAATCTTTACTCAAAGTCCACTGATCCAAGTATTCATCTCTTGTGAAAAATGTCTTCACAGTACCATCTGGACTACTGTTTAACCAGATGTCTGGGTACCATGGCCTGGCCAAGTTGACACCCAGAAAATGAACCATCACACCATCAGTCATAACCATGGTCAACAGTTGCTGTGTACTCAATGTACTGTCCGTCATGTTCAACTCTGCCACCCCATGGACTGTAGCCCACGAGGTTCCTCTGTCCGTGGGATTCTCCAGGCAAAAGTACTAGAGTGGGTTGCCATGCCCTCCTCCAGGGGATCTTCCCAACTTGGGGATGGAATCTGCGTCTTCTGAGTCTCCTGCATCACAGACTCTTTACCCATTGAGGCACCTGGGAGGCCCCTTACTGAAGTCATCACATACGATGTCTTATTTAAACCTCTCAATAGCGTCATGAAGTGGAGCCTATTGTTATCCTCTTTTACAGAAGGAGTACATTAAGTCTACAGTGAGCAGAGCTCCGACTCATGCCTATGTCTGACAAACTCAGGAGATTATGCTCCTCCTCTCCAAGCTACACCACCTCCCCAGTGCACTCCTGACTTCCTATTTTTATTCTATGACTGCACACATTGAAATCACTCTGATTAAACCAAACAAAAATGTCCCATTATTTCTTTCTCCTCTTTCCCAGAGAAATGTCTTTGGAAAGGTTGCCCACTCGTGGTGTCTCCAGTTCTTACCCTTCCTCAACCCACAGCCTCCATAAGGAGGAAAGGGTATTGCCCAAGGTCAAAAGTGATTTCCATATTATGAAAGCCAGTGGGTGTGGCCTTTCCCCTATGTATCTATCATAATATAGTAGCAATTGTTCATTGTTAAAAATATACTAGAAAACACTTTTGGTCAAGATGGTGTTGTGTAAATAACCATTTGTGGCACCCATTCTGCTATAAATGCATAGAAGTTATAAATAAAACTTAGAAAACCTGAAGATACAAAAAGGCACAACTGAGCTCACAGCCTCGACAACCATCTTTGTAGATCAGAAAGAGCAGAGACTCCCACAGCAGTGAGGGATGCTGAGCCCTGGGCTGGGGCAGAAGCAGGCTGAGACGGGCAGGTTCTGGCTCCTGTGTGTAACGAAGCTGGTCTGACTCCCAGGAAACAGGGACCAAACTTGTTCCAGGTGAGGCAGGGGCCAGGGTTGGACTTAAGGCTGGAGGTAGGACTGGTGGTTTCTCTGCTTAGGATGAGAGACTGATAAAGCTTCTCCTAACCAGTGCTGGCAACCCACTCCAGTACTCTTGCCTGGAAAGTCCCATGGACAGAGGAGCCTGGTAGGCTGCAGTCCCTGGGGTCATGAAAAATCGGACACAACTGAGCGACTTCACTTTCACTTTTCACTTTCATGCATTGGAGAAGGAAATGGCAACCCACTCCAGTGTTCTTACCTGGAGAATCCCAGGGACAGCAGAGCCTGGTGGGCTGCCGTCTATGGGGTCGCACAGAGTCGGACACGACTCAAGGTTACAGCATTTGTGAGGTTGAATGTCTAGGTGAGCAGTGACCAGGACAACGCGGGAACCAGGACCTGAATTTAACCACCTGTTCACTGAGTGAGCCACACACTGCCCACTAGTAAGAGCTCCATCATCAAAATAAGGCTAAGGAAGGCAGAGGGCTGGTAGAAGAACCTGTGAAACTTGAAAGGGAATGGAGGGTTCGAGAGAAAAGAAGAAGGAGAAGAGAGAAAAAGCTCATGCTTAAAACGACCCAACCAAACCAAAAATCCAAAAGACATAGAGAAATCTATCTTTTCAGATAATAACTGACAAATCAATATTAATAAATTGTTCACTTCAGGTGAAACTAAGATAGCAAAACAGTCTAAAATGAGATATTAACTCAAGATGTTTAAGGCCTTTAGATAAGAAAATGAATGAATAGTATGAAATATATAAGAATTAAAAAACAAGGACTTCCCTGGCAGTCCAGTGATCAAGATGCTATCCTCCCAGTGCAGGGGGCGTGGGTTCCACCCCTGGTCAGGGAACTGAGATCCCACATGCTGTGGGCCAATTTTTTTTTTTAAATGAGAGAAATAAGATTTTTTTTAAATTGTGAAACACAAGTAGGCAGAAAGGAACTTTTAAAAAAGATGGATATGGAAAAGAATTAATTTGGAATCTTGGAAATACAAAATGCAGTCCCTGCCCTGAAATTTAAAAAAAAAAAAAAAAACTAGTAGACTGGATATATGCTAAACCTGATATAGTCATGAAAAGAACTGAAACATAAATACCAGGGAGTTCACCCAAAACATGGCACAAAGAGACAAAAGTTTGAAAGTATGTAAGAACAGTTAAGGAATACGGAGGGTAGTTTGAGAGGCTACCACGTAAAGCATATAGAAGTTGCAGAGAGAGATAGTAGAGAAAAAACAATAAAGAAAATAAAGATTCAGAATGGTAGAAAGACTGGCCCCCCTTCCCAGACTCAAAGTGCGTTCTAAGTGAAGCTGCAGAACACTCAAGATCAAAAATCTTAAAGAGATTTTCAGAGAGGTGAATTAGATTTCCTAGAAAGGAATCACAACTAGACTGACAGCTACTGTCTCACTGACAACAGAAAAGGGAAGAGAAGGTTGTTTAATGATGATAATATTTAGCGTTTGAATGACACTATATGCCAGGCACCACACTGAATATTTTGTTAGTTAACTAATTTAATCCTAACAAGAATTCTCTGAGATAGGATTCTCAGCATCATCTTCTTTTTTTAAATTTATTATTTTTATTTATTCACTTTTCCCTGGCTGTGCTGGGTCTCTGTTGCTGTGTGGATTTTTCTCTAGTTGCAGCAAGTGGGGCTGCTCTCCAGCTGTTTCTCGTTGAGGTGGTTTCTCTTGTTGCAGAGCACAGGCTCTAGGACACGCAGGCTGCAGTAGTTGCGGCACATGGGCTCAGGGGTTGCGGCTCTCAGGTCGTAGATCATGGGCTCGGTAGTTGTAGCACATGGGCTTAGTTGCTCCGCGGTATGTGGGATCTTCTTGGATCAGGGATCAGACCCATGTCGCCTGCATGGCAGGCGGATTCTTTACCACTGAGCCACCAGGGAAGCCTCTATCACCCTCTTTTTTATAGCTGAGGCAACTGACCAAAGGGAAGTTTTTGTCGCTCCTGTCCAAGTTATTACAGTCAGTAAGAGGAGGAGTTGGTACCCAAATTAAGTGGATCTGGTTCCAAATGCTCATCACCATTGGTCTACACTGCTTCTCCCTGCAGAGAAATATATTCAAGATAATGAGGATGAATAAATGACAGTCTCAAATTTTAACCCCAGCTACCTGAGGAATTGTTTCAGCACACAAAGCTTAAAGACATATATTACTCATAGACCTTCATTAAAATTTTAATGTATATTTTCAATGACAAAAAATAACTCAAGGGGAAGGAAGGTATGAGAGTCAAGAAACAATAATGAATTGACCTTCTATGTTGCTAAACAACCATAAGAAGCAAAAATATTGAATTTTCTTCTTCTTCTTTATGAGATATAATTGACATAAGACATCATTTAGTTTCAGGTGTACAACATGATTCAGTATGTGTATATACTTCCAAGTGGTCACCACTATGAGTCTAGCTGGACTTCCCTTGTAGCTTAGTTGGTAAAGAATCTACCTGCAATGCAGGAAACCCCGGTTCAATTCCTGGGTCTGGAAGATCCCCTGGAGAAGGAAATGGCAACCCACTCCAGTATTCTTGCCTGGAGAATCCCATGGACAGAAGAGCCTGGAAGATCACAGTCCATGGGGTTACAAGAGTCGGACACACCAGTGGCTGAACCACCACCGTGAGTCTAGTTAATATCTGTCACCACACATAGTTCCAATGTTTTTCTTGTGATGAGAACTTTTAAGAGCTGGTCTCTTAGCAACATTCAAATAAACAATAGAGTACTACTAGCTATATAAAAATACTGCTCTTTTAAAGAAGAGATAAAACTTCAGCAAAATTATTGTGATAAGTAACAAAAAACTAGTTAAAATTGTTTCTTTTCATGCTTTATAAAGGAGAATAGAAATACTGAATGACTTTGGACTTTTTAATTATAAAGGTAATAATAAAAGAGCCTATAGCTTCTTCACCAACAGAAAGGGAAAAGAGGGAATATAGGAAACTAAATCAATGCAGCAGAATGAATGGAAGGAATAAAGGGAAACAATTAAAAAAAATGGCACATAGAAAGTACAAAATAAAGTGGTAGAAATATCTTCAAATACATCAGGAATTCTGGTAAAGGTAAATGGAATAAATTCACTGATGAAGAGGTAGGGATCATCAGATTGAATTTTTTAAAATTCTGGGGCATACTGACAAGGTCACGTAGAAAGAGTGCAATAACGATGGATAAAGATATGCCATGCAAATACTAGCAGGAAGAAAGCTAATATTATAATACTTACATCAGACAAAATAGGATTTAAAGAAAAAAGCATTAGTAGTGCAAAAGAAGTGTGTGAGATAATATTGAAAGAAATGAACCTTTAAGAATATATGGAAGTCATAAACTTGTATGGCCTTACCAATAAAATCTCAAAATATAAAAAGCAAAACTAGTCACATTTACCAGAAATATTGGAAATGCCTATTATCATAGGTCATAGTGGAAAATTTTATCTGATCTCATAAAGACTGTTACATACAGCCAACAAAAAACATTTAAATTTAAACAAAAAGAATTTAGTGCTTTTAAATCTGTATAAAATGCTGTACCCATGGAGTAAAGAATACATTATTTTCAAGTATATGTGGAATACTTAGAAACTAGTCATATATTAGATCACAGTATTTTAGAAGAAATTTAAAAATATGGTACACATCCTCTGTCCAAAATGTGATTAAATGGAATGTCAAACTTCCAAAAGTCCAGAAGCTAAGCAATGCACTCTAAATAAGAGAAAGGAAGCCAACATGGAACAGAAAATAGTTTGAATGGAAAAACATTAAAAGTATTACATATCAAAACTTAAGAATACAGATGAGCAATACTTAGAGCTAACAGATAAAGTGACAGTTGAAACTAATGTCCCATCAGTTACTCAGTTCTCTTCCCTGAAAGACATTCATGTTCCCAATCTCTTCTGGATCCTTCCATAGATATTCAAAGACATATGCAACCGCATACACATAGGCTTAGGAAGGTGCCATAACAATGTGTTTAGTATGCTAGCGTTGGTATAGAAAATTTATAAGCCATATATACAAGTTTCAACTGATAATATATATTGAAGATTTCCCTTTAAAAAAAATGACTGCTTGGTATTTATTGTGAAACTTTAGAAACATTCCAGTAAAATCAGGAACAAGACAAGAATGTTCACTTCCAACCAACTCTTCAGTATTTTACTGGAGCTCCTTGCTAAGGCAATGACTAGAAAGATAAATAAGCAGTATACAAATTGGGAGGAAAAAGACAAAAGCCTTTATTTGCAAGTAGACCAATCATCTGTAAAGAAATCCCAAGGAAAACCCCAAGAAAATCCACTGTCAAATTATTAGAATGAATAAATGAGTTTAACAAGGCTGCTGCATGTAGTCAATATTTTAAAAAATGATTGTTTTTATATACACCAATAATCAATTCAGAATTTTAACTGGAAAAAAATATTCCCATTCATACCACCCAGGGTCACACCCTCACATCACCATGAAAAACAAAGAGAAAAGAATATGGTGCTAGTAGGCTCCAGTTGGGAAAATGCCAATAAAGGATTTTATATAGGGTTGCTTCATGTGCCTGAGCCTGAGTCAGCGATGGTGGAAGGGAGAGATGGGGGTCTGTGATTAACCGTCTACAGGCTGAGACAAGGAAGAAGCAGCTGAATGGGGAGCTTCAGTAGCAAAAGCCCTTTAAATCTACCACACTCATCTGTGTCCCCAGCAAACAGCTCTTCAAGGACAAAGGACTTGTCTTACTGTCCCTGCAGCTTCTGAGCTTGGTGCTGTTTCTCACCTGTCCCAGGGGTTATGTAAATGACCAATGCATGAATGTGTGAGTGCCACCCAGGACCAACCAGCCCAGAGCATCCTCACCACTCCGCAGTGTCACCTGGAACTCCACCATCTGAGACAGAAGTCCTCCACTAGACCCCAGAGTGAATGAGAAGGGAGAGGAGCGCATGTGTGCAAAGTCACTTAGTCATGTCCAACTCTCTGCAACCCCATGGACTGTAGCCCACCAGGCTCCTCTGTCCATGGAATTCTCCAGGCAGGAATACTGGAGTGGGTTGCCATTTCCTTCTCCAGGGGATCTTCCTGACCCAGGGATTGAACCCACGTCTCTTATGTCTCCTGCATTGGCAGGTGAGTTCCTTACCCACTAGTGCCACTTGGGAAGCCCCAGAGTGAATGAGAAAGGAGGGGAGTAGCAATTACCTACATTTCTAATCAGTGGGACCCCTTTGGAAGATAAATGTGACCACCATCCAAAGCACGGGGCAGGGCGGACAGTGCTCAGAAGCCTGCTCCCATTGAGCTTGGCTACAGTCCATAGGGTATCAAAAGAGTTGGGCACAACTGAAGCGACCTACTATGCACTCACCTCCATCAAGGCTACTGGCTTCTGGGAGCGTAGCGCCCTGTGCTCTTGGGGAATCAGGACCATCTTTCAATTGTGCCCAGCAATTTATTAGGGAGAGAAGGGGAACTGATTCTCTTTCATTTTGTGGCCTGGGAGAATAAGTGATCTAGCCTTTTAAGTGTCCCTCGGTCCCACACTTTAAAAAAAATTTTTTTTTTTATTTTCTTAAATGTTTATTTTATATTGGAGTATAGCTGATTAACTAGATTGTGTTAGTTTCAGGTGTGTGGCAAAGTGATTCAGGTGTACACAAACCTGTGACTATTTTCTTCCAAATTCCTTTCTCATTTAGGTTTTTACAGAGTATTGTGCTATACAGTAGGTCAGCTTGCACTAGGCGGGCACAGGAGAAAGAAGGAAGGAAGGAAAGAAAGAATAAGAGAGGGGGAGGGGTGGAGGAAGAAAGGGAAAGAGAACGCAATAAAGGAAGGGAGAAGAAGAAGGGAGGTAACACACAGAAATCCCTTGCATTCCTATATACTAACAATGAAAAAACAGAAAGAGAAATTAAGGAGAAATTAAGGAAACAATACCATTCACCATTGCAACAAAAAGAATAAAATACTTAGGAGTATATCTACCTAAAGAAACAAAGGACCTATACATAGAAAACTATAAAACACTGATGAAAGAAATCAAAGAGGACACAAACAGATGGAGAAACATACCGTGTTCATGGATTGGAAGAATCAATATTGTCAAAATGGCTATTCTACCCAAAGCAGTCTATAGATTCAATGCAATCCCTATCAAGCTACCAACGGTATTTTTCACAGAACTAGACCAAAGAATTTCACAATTTGTATGGAAATACAAAAACCTCGAATAGCCAAAGTAATCTTGAGAAAGAAGAATGGAACTGGAGGAATCAACCTGCCTGACTTCAGACTCTACTACAAAGCCACAGTCATCAAGACAGTATGGTACTGGCACAAAGACAGAAATATAGATCAATGGAACAGAATAGAAAGCCCAGAGATAAATCCACGAACCTATGGACACCTTATCTTTGACAAAGGAGGCAAGGATATACAATGGAAAAAAGACAACCTCTTTAACAAGTGGTGCTGGGAAAACTGGTCAACCACTTGTAAAAGAATGAAACTAGAACACTTTCTAACACCATACACAAAAATAAACTCAAAATGGATTAAAGATCTAAATGTAAGACCAGAAACTATAAAACTCCTAGAGGAGAACATAGGCAAAACACTCTCCGACATAAATCACAGCAAGATCCTCTATGACCCACCTCCCAGAATATTGGAAATAAAAGCAAAACTAAACAAATGGGACCTAATGAAACTTAAAAGCTTTTGCACTACAAAGGAAACTATAAGTAAGGTGAAAAGACAGCCCTCAGATTGGGAGAAAATAATAGCAAATGAAGAAACAGACAAAGGATTAATCTCAAAAATATACAAGCAACTCCTGCAGCTTCCAGAAAAATAAATGACCCAATCAAAAAATGGGCCAAAGAACTAAACAGACATTTCTCCAAAGAAGACATACAGATGGCTAACAAACACATGAAAAGATGCTCAACATCACTCATTATCAGAGAAATGCAAATCAAAACCACAATGAGGTACCATTACACGCCAGTCAGGATGGCTGCTATCCAAAAGTCTACAAGCAATAAATGCTGGAGAGGGTGTGGAGAAAAGGGAACCCTCTTACACTGTTGGTGGGAATGCAAACTAGTACAGCCACTATGGAAACAGTGTGGAGATTTCTTAAAAAACTGGAAATAGAACTGCCATATGACCCAGCAATCCCACTTCTGGGCATACACACTGAGGAAACCAGATCTGAAAGAGACATGTGCACCCCAATGTTCATCGCAGCACTGTTTATAATAGCCAGGACATGGAAGCAACCTAGATGCCCATCAGCAGATGAATGGATAAGGAAGCTGTGGTACATATACACCATGGAATATTACTCAGCCATTAAAAAGAATTCATTTGAATCAGTCCTAATGAGATGGATGAAACTGGAGCCCATTATACAGAGTGAAGTAAGCCAGAAAGATAAAGAACATTACAGCATACTAACACATATATATGGAATTTAGAAAGGTGATAACGATAACCCTATATGCAAAACAGAAAAAGAGACACAGAAATACAGAACAGACTTTTGAACTCTGTGGGAGAATGTGAGGGTGGGATATTTCAAAAGAACAGCATGTATACTATCTATGGTGAAACAGATCACCAGCCCAGGTGGGATGCATGAGACAAGTGCTCCGGCCTGGTGCACTGGGAAGACCCAGAGGAATCGGGTGGAGAGGGAGGTGGGAGGGGGGATCGGGATTGGGAATACATGTAAATCCATGGCTGATTCATATCAATGTATGACAAAACCCACTGGAAAAAAAAATAATAATAAAAAAAAAAATAAATAAATAAAATAAAATAGAACTTTAAAAAAAAATAAATAAATAAAATAAATATAAAAAAAAAAAAAAAAAGAAGAAGGGAGGGAGGGAGAGAAGGGGAGAAAAGTATTTGAATGTGTCAAACTGGTGGGAATCTTCTTTTTCTTCCAGTGTTACTGAGACATAATGGCCATGCAAGACTCCCATACACTTATGGTTACAACATAATGACCTGACTACCTTACATCATGAAATGATTTCCACAATATGTTCAGTGAACATCTGTCATCTCATGTAGATACAAAATAAAAGAAATAGAAAAAAATTTTTTTCTTGTGTTGAGAACACTTAGGATTTTGGATCAGGGCCTTCTAACGTGTCTGCCCCAGCCATCCCTCTGCCTTGACACCTCACTGTCTTCTTCCATGCCTGTGACCCTGGGAGCTTCCAGAACCATCCTCCCTAGACCATGAACTCCTAAAGCTCTGTCATGAATATCTGACTCTTTTTCTCCTGCCCCACACAGCTTCCTCTGGGGGACTTCCCCTCCTTTCAGCTCTTTGGGGTTCTGAAGGGCTGTCAGTCAAGGGCCAGGAGTCTCCCACCACCTGAGTGGACACAAAACTCAAGCTGACCAATCAGATTGGATCAATATGGGTTCTAGGAGAGAGATGGTCTCCCTCCTTCTGAAGGACCTTGGCTGGAGCAGATGGGTATCTATCCACGTATTTTCTATGACGTGGAAAACCGTGCCAGAGAATGAGCCCTCACAGAGGAAAACAAAGCTTAGAGCTGCCAAAGACAGCCCTGATTATATCACAGGAGTGCCCCGGATTCAGCCGTGCCTGAAGCCAAATAACTACATGATTCCAGCACTTGGGCCAGTCCATTTCCCTTTTGCTTCAACTCCTTTGAACTTGGGTTCCTGTCACTTAAACCCAGAGTCTCAACCAACTCAGTCTCTAATTTCCAGGACAGCTTGTTCGGCATGTAACGTGGCAACCAGTGAGGCTGGTTCCTCTGAATATCCCACTTCTTCTCTGGAAAGCCTTGGCTCATGTCTGCTCTGTGTCAGGGCAATCAGACCAGGCTCCTGGTTTCTCTCAGAATAAGCCTCTCTTTTTTTGGCAATTTTTTCTTCCCATATGGTCGATCAGGCTTTGATGCTAAAATAATTTAGAGGCACATCAGATTGCTCGAGTAGCTTAAGCAGAATTTCCAGTACTTACAGGCTTTGTCTGAAGCCTTTCCCTGTATTGATACACACGTGTCAACACTGTCTCCCTCCTCACCTCTCCACACAGGCCGTAGGTACACACAGCGTCACCGCCCCATTCCCTGAATGCCTGCCTCTCAGCCTGACGCCTCTCTTGAAGACAGCTCTTGGAGGTTCAGGGGCCCTGCTCTCAAAGCTCTGCGTGAGGCACCAGGGGCCCAGCTGTCAGGGACCCCTGGGTGTTTTTTGGAGCCAGAGATGCTACCTCTTATCTGCGGTCACAGTTCAAGGAGCTGGGGTACAGGGGACTCTACCTTACTTAATCACCCCTTTTATCATGCAAGCACTCTCTCCAGAGGGCTTCCCGGGTGCCGCAGTGGTAAAGAACCCGCCTGCCAATGCAGGAGACACAGGAGATGTGGGTTCCATCCCTGGGTCGGGAAGAGCCCCTGGAGTGGGAAATGGCAACTCACTTGAGTATTCTTGCCTGGAAAATTCCAGGGAGAGAGAAGCCTGGCAGGCTGCAGTCCATGGGATCGCAGAGTCTGATAAAACTGACTGCGCACGGACACACACATTCACTCCAAAACCCACCATAGTTCCCTAGAGCTACCCATAGAGACAGCCCCTCTTCAGGCTAGCTTTCTTCCTGAGCTTTCTTTCTCTACCCTCCTCCCACCCCGACTGGTTGGCTGACCTACTCCATTCCTTATAAAAAATGCCAAACTCGATCTCCTCTCAAGGCTTCTGTACTTGATGCTCTCCCTGTCTACAATATCTCCTTTCTTCTTCTTCCCACTTTCAATCCTACAAAGCCCACCTTATGTTCCACCACCTCCATGCAGCCCTCCCTGATTCTTTGAGTCTCCCAATCTACAGTGTACCTTTTTCCTGAATAATAGTTGTTCCATAATCAGAATCACACAGTTATGGTCTAATTGTGCATATGGTGGGTCTGAATCCATCTGCCTTTCCTCCTAATGAGATTACACGCTCCCTGATGGCAAGGACTG
Source organism: Cervus canadensis (assembly GCF_019320065.1). NCBI lineage: Eukaryota > Metazoa > Chordata > Mammalia > Artiodactyla > Cervidae > Cervus > Cervus canadensis. The sequence continues at coordinate 19,553,613 of NC_057404.1, read as the reverse complement.
TCACTTACCCATCTTTTATTTCCCTCCCTCCATCTCGGCTTCTGGCAGAACTAAATGTACAGTTTGGAGATAGTTTCTTACACTTACATGATCATAAGTATCACTTTGGGAATTTGTTTTAGAAATACAGATGTCTTCACTTGCCTCCTGGAGATTCTGACTTAGTAGGTGTGGGGTAAGATGCTGGAAACTGTATTTTCCAAAAACACCCCGTAGAGGCTTTTGTTGAGGCAAGTTTAGATCAGAAGCAGTTAGAGTGAGCATATTGCAAAACCCAGATCAAGACATATCTGACAAACTCAAGTGTTTTTATGAGAACAAAGCATAGGATATTTGACGTGGATGTGGGCCCGGAAATTCTAGGGCATGAGGTTCTCCTGGTGACATTCCATTTTGGAGATTATATTGTGTGATGGCTGTGAGAATGGGCTTGGAGTCTGACAAGGGTTTGAATCTGCCTCAGCCACTCATTATGGGACTTTGGACACTGTATCTAATTTCTCTGAGCCTGTTTCCTTATCTTTTCATTGAAAATAACAATAGGAGCCACTTCCCAGGATTTCTATGAGAATGAAACAAGGTCTTACATGAAAAGCACTCAACTCCACGCCTGGCACAGAGTAAATATTTGTTACATATTTGTAACAATTACAAGTATTGCAGCTGGGAGCCTTGCCAGGCTGGAGGTGGTTGTAAAATAGAGGAAACACTGTTGGTGGGGCACATTCTCTGCTCCTTTAGGGAGGGCCCACTTGAAGGGAAACCTTAGTCCTAAGGCCAGTGCTTACCCACCACTAGAGGGGGTGCAGGGGACCCCAACAGCATGAAGTAACTTTTCAGCAGACTGAGAAGTTGTGTTCTATTTATTTTGTAACAATAACAATTGCAATAATAATATTATGCTCCCAGCTTTGTATCCTTGCTGAGTAAGAGAAAATTTCCTTCCTCAGTCTTTATGCAGCAGCACAATTGAAAAGTACTCCTTGTCTTTGGGAGTTGTGTGTCCCCTTGTCCTACCTTTGATCATAGGAGACTGGGAGGGCAGAACTGGCTAGAAGACAGAAACCCTGATCTTCTCTGCTCCTAAAGCCAGAGGAAAAACTGTGACCAAGACGTCAGGCTCCCAGGGGGTATCACTTAAGACAGAAAAGTCCAGGCTGTTAAAATGTACTGACTGTGTCTTATGTGAGACAGGGGGACAGGGTTGCAGCCCAATGGGTTGGATGGGATTTCTCGTCCAAGCACTAGGTCGGTTGGTCAATGGATGAATGAATCAATGGGACAGTTGACCAATGGGCTTTCTCCTACTGGCAATAGACACTCCCATTACCAGTCATTCTGGGTCAGGAAAAGGAGAGTCTTAGTGTAGGCACTGGGAAGCTTTCCTTTTCTCTTAGGGGCCAAAGCGCAGTTAGACCTGTACTGTGATGGGAGAAGACACCAGGAAGTGCCATTCTGGGGGAGGTTCATGGCACCACTTCGGGAACAGCGGTGCCATGGTCCCAGGTCACCTGGAGTGCTGCCAAGTAGGTGGGGGATGCCGAGATGAAGCAGTAGTCATAAAGCCCTCTCTGATTTGTGACTCTGTTGTCCTAAACTTCAACAAAACTTTACAGGAAGAATTTAGTGGTGGGAAACATTTAGCAGAGAAATTGTCCCCTTAAACTCTAGGGGTTTCAGCCATAGCCCACCAGCAGAGAAGCTGATGGGGGGAACCAAAGAGGCCTTCCTGGAAGAGGTGGTACTGGGTTGGATTGTCAATAAGCTTATGTGACTGAGCAAAATACTTATGATTGGTTTTGGAGGTCACATTGACCCCACAGTCCATCTCAAGATCCATCTCAAGAACTGACATCTCCCAGTATCTCACGAGGATGATTTCAAGGACAGAAATTTTGACCCCAAGCCCCCTAAAAACTGCTGTGAACTGGGTCTCCTTCCCTTCCTCATGCAGGGCCATCCCCCTGGCCTTGACTTCCCCTTTGGCAAAACCATTCTCCCTCCATACAGCCTGACACACACTCAGAAATGACAGAGTTCCTGTGAATCCAGCCTGCCAGGAGCAAGATTTGCCAAAGCGGAACTAGAGCCAAGTGGATGGCCCATGAGTGAGCAATGGGATAGCACACGACCCGGTTCCAGGCTGGAAGGGGAGGCAGCCTCCCAGCCATTTCCTCCAACCTCAGAGGCGAGTTGGCAACTGGCAGTTCATATGAGGTCCCCCTGACATCTCCGGTCAGGAATGCAACTTGCCGGGGATTCTGAAGCAAAGAGCAGAGAGAAGTGTTTAGCAGGCAGGACCATCCACATGTGCCCATGGACCTTGGTCTGTCTGCTTAGCAAGTGAAGGCTCTGCCCTCACCCGGCTTTAAGCAGAGCTTCCTGAAGCTCTTGTATGGGTGGCCATGGGCCTTCCAGGACGCTTCGAACACCTGAGACCCGGCAGAGCGAGGCTCTGGCAGCCCGCATTTGTTTTTAAACCCATAAATCCTTGAATCTGACAATAGTGGGAGGGAATGGTGGCTGAAGGCAGGTCCATAGTTGCAGTTTTGCTGACTGTGCCAACATTTATGGTTTGGAAACATCGTTGGGATGGGATGGAGGAAGGGCGGAAGCTCTACTCTTAACCTCAAAGTACACTTGTTCCTGCTGCTAGCTCCTTGCTCTTGACCTTGTGTCTTGCTCCATGCATATGTTTATGTCCTCTAACGTGTCCCTGCCACAGCCTGGCTGACAGCTCCTGTTGGTTGCTATCATCCAAACCAGGGCTGGCTTAGCTCAATATGCAAGGGGTGCCCTGGGTTTGGATCGTGTGCTGAGTGGGAATGTATTCAATACATGGGTGCTAGAGGGCACTGGAACAGTGCTCCTTAAACTTTAGTGTGCCTTGGAATTAATCAGGGCTCCTGTTAAAACGTGATTCTGTTTCAGTAAGCTTGGGTGGATCCCAAGTTTCTGCAGTTCTAGGAAGCCCTGGGTAATGCCAGTGCTGCATCAACGTGACCACACATTGACGATGAAGAACCAGAGCGCTCTGCATCTATTGCCATGGGGTCAGGATTTGGAGGGCTTCCCTGGTGGCTCAGATGGTAAAGAATCTGCCTACATTGTGGGAGACCTGGGCTCAATCCCTGGGTCCAGAAGAGCCCTTGGAGAAGGGAATGGCAACCCATTCCAGTATTCTGGCCAGGAGAATTCTATGGACAGAGGAGCGGGGTGGACTAGGTGGTTCAGTGGTAAACAATCTGCCTGCAATGCAGGAGCCACAGGAGATGTAGGTTCAATCCCTGGGTCGGGAAGATCCCCAGAAGGAGGAAATGGTAACCCACTCCAGTATTCTTGCCTGGAGAATTCCATGGACAGATGAGTCTGGTGGGCTACAATCCATGGGGTTACAAAGAGTCAGACGTGACTGAAGTGACTTAGCATATGTGCACAGGACTTGGAATTCCCAGGAACAGGGGTCCAAGTACTATCCCCATTGTAATGACCAGGTGATTCTCTACTGGGGCCAGTTAGTCACCACAATCCATTGAGAGACACATAAGATCAATGCTTGGATGGGGCCTTAGGGGGTATGATTCTCATTTTACATACTCTGGCTTGTCCTCTAAGTGTTTGATTTCCCCTTTGCATCTTCCCAGCTTTTAGGGCCAACCAGTCTGGACCTGATTGCCCGGTCCATTGGTGGCAGTACTAATGAGTAGAGATCTCCTCCCCTCCATCAGTCTCAGCGCCAGGGTCATCTTTTCTGAGACCCAACTGAAAAGAGTAAGCACCTCTTCTAAAGATACTACTCTGATCTAGATCATATTAATTTAAGTATGATATTTATTGTCATGTGACTGTGATGACGCATCTATGTAACTGTCACATCTGCGATCCTTGAAGGCAGGGAATAGTAACACAGTGTCTGGTGCATATTTTATGTTTGTTGAATCAATTATGCCATTATTCCTGATCTCTCTTTCTCCGGAGGCCCCAACCTTACTTCCTTGGAGACGTTTCTATGTTAAATAGCACCAATTTTCTTCAACCTCCACTCTTTCTTTTCAGGGCAGTTGAAGACACTGATTGTCAACCTTGGCTTTGCTTTAGAGTTAATAGGGGGTTAAAAATTCTGACTCTAATCATCAGAGAGTCTGACTTATTTGATCTGAGCATCAGGATTTTTAAAAACTTCTCAATGATTCTCACATGCAGACTAGTTTGAAAACCACACGAGGTAGGATTCTATAGGTTAACACTCAGCCCTTCAGTCTCAAGTCAGTACTGCCATCAGACCCCTTCTAATCACTGTCCCCCCCGTGCTGGAGAAGAGGCTCTTATCTTGGGCTTGAAACTAAGCTCCTTCTGATAAACAGAGGCTGTAGAACTACATGGAACAGGCTAACATAAGACTGATGTAGGTTCAAATCCCAGCTCCATTATTTAACTAGAGGTTTGACTTGAAGCAATTTTCTCAGTCACCCTAAGCCTGATGTCCTAACCAGTAAAATGGGATAAAGGCCTATTAGTCAGTTTCCAGTAGGTAATGAATGATCCCCAAAACTTAGTGGTTGAAAGCACAACATTTAAGCTTTCTGGCAACTATGCAGGATAGCTGGGCATTCTTCTGGTCTGGACTGGCTTTGCTGGGGCTGGATGGCCTAGGATGGCCTCCTCAGATGTCTGGCCATTGACTTGATGTCATTCAGGGTGGTAGGGGTGGCTTGTTGGGGATCTGCATCCTTCATCATCCAGCAGCTAGCCCAGGCTGGCTCATATGGTGACAGTCACGGCATTCTTGGAGCTTCAGGAGACAGAGCATCACTTTACTTCTCATGCCTCTGTTTGCTAATGTCCTGTTGGTCAAGGCTAGACAAGGCCAGTTCAGCACCAGTGTGGGAGAAAATACCAATAAAGTTCACCTTACTATACCTGTGTATAATTTGAAGAAAAGGTATAAGATAAAAGCCCCGTTGGCACTCCGGCTCCAGGAACCAGAAACTCCTTGGTCTTTTCCTTAATACTCGTGTACTCAGAACGATAATGATCACAATATATTTTGAGCCCCAGGAGTTTAGTCAATGACAACAATTTCTTTGACACACAGGCCATAAATTTTGTTGCAGATATCTCCTTAGAGGTTAGGTCATCAATTTATCTTGGTGAAAATTTTTTAAATGGGTGCAAATGCCAATCCCCTTCCTCCCCCAGAGCTTTATTATCCACTGGGAGAGGCATGCAGGTAAATGGAATCCAGAAGTCAGCTTGAACTTCAGATTTATGTCTGTCTGCATGTGTTTTCTCTGCTTTTGCCTGTGTCAACCTGCACACAGAAATTCTTTTCCTTCAGAGTTCCACATCAGGCAAATGTGTTTGTGAGCAGCGGAGATTTTACTGGAGGCTTTCCTAGGAAACGGCTTCCCGGGTGGCTCAGTGGTAAAGAATCCACCTGCTTGTCAATGCAGGAGACCCAGGAGATGTGAGTTTGATCCCTGGGTTGGGGATCTCTCCTGGAGGAGGAAATGACAACCCCTCCAACATTCTTGCTGGGAAAATCTCACGAATAGAGGAGCCTAGCAGGCTGCAACATGTGGGGCTGCAGAGTCAGACACGACTGTGCGATGAAGCACACACATAGTCACTGAGGAAGCAAGAAAAGGGACATCTGGTACCCATTACAGTCATCAGCTTAAACTTCCATCTGGATGTTTCTTTTCATCAAAGCTCCTCTTCTGTTGCTCACCTCCAGGAGGGTTTTATCCCCCCACAGCCCAAAACCTTTCTTAGAGCAGCCCCCAGCCTCACTAGCAACTATCCCCAATTCCCAGATTCTCTACCACCTCTTTGAAATGCAAAGTTACCAGCTCTCTTTCAACTCCCCCACATCAAAATATTTCCTCTTCTTCTGTTTGCAAGTTAGACGCACCCAGCTTAGAAGTCTGGGTAGGAACCATCTTGGGCTTCTCAACAATGCACTTTGAGATCTTATCCTTTTCCTCATCCCAAAAAACTTACCAAATTATTTATTCTGATGTTCTCACCAAGGACACTTTTGTGAGGAAAAATTTTCTCCATCTTACTACAACTATTTCTAATATCAAATATTTTGAATTTTGTGCAAGAGCAACAGGAAGGAATGATACTTTCTAATGAAAACATGAAGGAAGGCTTCCTTGAGGACGTGACGTCTGAACCAAGCTCTGATGAAATTCCTTCAAGAGGGATAGCTAGTAATTTCAAAACTAATAATTTCAAAATGTGTTCTTTCTTCCGATCACTTAGCCCAGTTCCACAGATCCAGGTTATATCCCTTTATACTATCCTCCACCCCATTCACTCTTAATTGGAGATTTAGACTAAAGGAGTTAACACGACTTTCTTTTCTGGATAGTTATCAAGAGGGGGTAAGAGGCCCGAGTTCCCCCTTTTCATGTCATAAGAAACATGGAAAAAGCTTATTGGTCCTATACTTTCAATTGCTACCCGCAAATTGTCTATGTGCCATTGGCTACCTTGGTTTTTGTTTGGCAGGGATTTATTGTTGTTTTTCACATGCTTTGGATCTAGACTAATCTTGGCACTTAGATGTCCCCCTGGCCTCACAGAATAAGATGCCTGGAATTGGTCATCAGAACAAGCCAAGGACTGCAAAGAAATTCCTTAGTAATTGCTACATTATTTGATTCTTTGTGTCAAAAATGAGTTAGGTGAAAGAATTCATTCATCTCTTACTACACTGAGAGATGAAGGCAATTTTTCTCATAGGACTCAGGGCTAAAGTAAATTGTCTCTTAGACTTCTCTGCCACATTTAGCTGAAACTGAAATTCATGGGGAACAAATCTTCCTCTTAAGAATGTTGCCTCCTGAAACAAAAAGATGAGTGTTAACAGTCCACTTGGAAGATGCAAAATTTTAATTTCACACAGCATTTGAAAGGGGTGTGTGTGCATGTGTGTGTTTGAGGTTTCTTTCAGGTGCAAGATTTAACAGCCCAATTGAAAATGAGGTTGTTCATATAACAGAAAAGTCCATAGTGGATTAGTCTTCAGTCATGGCTGGATCCAGGTGCTCAAATGATGTGCAAGTTTTGTTCCCCCTGGATCACTCAGCTCTGCTTTTCTGGTTGGACCAGTTCTTCCCACATGGTGTCATTGTGACCACCAGCAGCTTTAGACTTAATTCTGCCAGTTTAAAAACGCTGGAGAAATAAGTGTGCTTCTGTCCCAATAGTCTTTGCAAAAGTTCCAGCCTTCTGTCTCAACAGCCTAAAGGGATGTGTCCATCCCTGCATGAATTTTGATGACACTGATTGGCCAGTCCCTGATCACAAACTCCTGAAGCAAGGTCAGTGAGGAAAGCCCCCCCCCCCCCACCAAAACTACAGGGACTCAAATTTGGGGGAGCACTGACTCTCCAAAGAAAAAATGGGTGATATTACCAGAAAGGACAATGACTGGGCAAAACCAAGAGATATCCATTACAATGGAATGCCCACTCAGTGGTGAAATAAGTAGAAGAGCGGAAAAGGAAGGCAAGGGGTAGGGAGCAGGCAAGAGCAATGGATAAGTCTGTCCTAAGTGAATCTGGGTTGGCAGGCTTGCTTTTCAAACAAGTTGCTTTGACTTTTAGTAAAAACGATATTGTCTCAAGACCTGGATGTCTCTCTAAATTTCATCCGAGTGTCCAATAATGGCTGACGTTTATGAATGTCACCGTCAATCAGGGTTGCTGGTCAACAACAGGCAGCCTGGTAAGCAGGCAGCTGTCCGTCAAGACTGACGGAAAGAGGTTCAAAAACCAAGGCAGAGAGAAGTCAGGAACTTGGCCTGAGCGCTGCACCATGAGGGAAGGGGAGAAACCTCGGCAATTTGTTTTTAATATTTTGCTTGTTCTGGATACCAGGAAAGCTGCATATATTGGCTTCTGACTAATGAAAACAGAGGGGGAGCCAGGCTGGAAACCTGGCCGTGTTTCTGGGCACAATTAGGTTTGTTTGTTTAGGTCTCTTTTTATTTGTTTTCAGATGACTCAGATAGGAATACTGCAGGCCTTTCAAAGCGAAGTGTTCTTATGTGTATTTTGGGTCCAGGGCTTCGCCAAGTGCAGAAAGCCTTGGCTCCCTGAGGTTATTTTCCTATCCAAGGGTTTTTTAAACTTTCAAGTGGAGCTGGAAGAATGCCGTTGCGAGCCAGGTTGTTTTTCTTAGCAGACCCCAGCCTGAGGTTGCAGGGGGGACAGGGATCACAAACATTTAAACACAGAAGTCCCCAAACGGCATACAGGGCACCCATTGTGCAGATCCCGGGCACAGTCTCCACTGATGGTTTTACCATCTGCACACTTAGTCCTCTCTGGAAACCTCTTCATGAGTCTGCCTCCTTCTTTCCAGATAACCAGGCCCAGAGATGGACTTTTCCTTCCAGACTCTCTGTATCTGTCTAAAAACCATTCAGCTTTTAAGACTTTCCGCTTTCATCGTTGCAGGTTGGAGTCCGCTGCCTCCGGTGAAATGCAAAGATATTTACAATCTGGGAAGCTGCCAAGCACCTGGTTGGGCTTTTCTGTCTAAGGGGAGTGACTCCCAGAGTTGGCTGACTCCTGGCCAGTTGACCCGGAGCCCAGGGCATTGGGAAGAGACTTGGGAAGCACTAGGCAGTAGCCTTTCCTCTCCTGGAGGAGCAAGATATAACTAGGCAATGGCAAGGACCACTCTAGGGTTCCTTCTTGAGTCTTCTTTCCAGGAGCCCTGCCTCCGTGGGATGAGTCAGACAACAGAGACAGCCCTAGTGGTCCTGGTTGTTTTCAAATACTTAGAGTTTATGAAGGTGGCAGGAGCAGGTTTCCTAAATTCCTTGGAAGCTGGGTCCCAGCCTAAGACTCCGACAGTGAGTCTCCCCTGCTCGACTTATCCATGTTAAAATGGAGGAGACCGGCCAACGTGCTGGCCAGAGAAGCACTTTATCCTGAGTCACTGCAATGAAATGTCTCTTAACTAAGGTTTGCTTTTTCAATGCTCCTCTCCCTCTGAATAGGGCTTCCCAGGTGGCTCAGTGGTAGAGAATCTGCCTGCCGACGCAGAAGATGCAAGTTCGATCCCTGGGTTGGGAAGATCCCCGGGAGTAGGAAATGGCAAACCACTCCAGTATTCTTGCCTGGAGAATTCCATGGACAGAGGAGCCTGGAGGCTACAGTCCATGGGGTCACAAGAGAGTCAGACATGACTGAACGACTGAGTGACTGAGTGTACACGCTCCCTGTCAATGGGTCTATAAACTCTTCTGCTTCTAAGACTCTCCTCCTTCAGTGTTTGAAGTTTGAAACCTCCCCAAGCCTTTTGGAGAAACATGTGTTCTATTGACATTCACACATTTCAGGAATTTCTTTTCAAACATTTTTAGAGCTATATCCTGGAGCCAAACCATATTCTGCTCTATCTCCTGCACCTGCTGCTGCTTCTCTGCTGGGCCACAACAGGTGGTGCTGGAACAAGGGTCTTAGGACATCTGTGTGCAGCAGTTCAGCAGGGAGGTGAGCATGTGAGGGAGAGGAGAGGTGACTCTCGGCAGCTGGAGGCCGGTCCTGCAGGGCACCCTGGGAGAGACGATGCGGAACAGGACCCCGATTGTCCCGCTGATGGGCCAGGAAGTGGCCCTTGATGGTTGGTTCTGTTCTTGGCATGCTCCTTCCCTGGCGCTTCCACGAACACCCCCACAGCTAGAGGATGTCCTTAGGCAGAGAGAGACATGGAACCCCAGGCCAGCATGGAACTCTTGGGAGGCCACTTCCGGGGTCGGCGGAGAGGATATGGAAGCGGGGCTGGCCATGCTTACAGCATCTGCTGTGCCCTCAGCTGACACGAGGAAGGACAGTCATCAGAATGAGACGGGACTGTTCTCACTCAACTGTGTTTACTAAGGCAGGCAAGTGGGCTACCATGAAGGCCCGTTAACGCTAGCTGGAAGGACAAGGGCTGAGAAGCAGAAAGTTTGGTTTCACTCGCAGTTCGCTGTTTATCCATTTACGTAGCAGATATTTACAGCTGGCCCAAGGGACTCTGTGCTTAAGGCTGGGGTTCAGCAGAGGGCAAACCAGGCTCTGGCTCTGCCTCGGGGGACCCAGTCTAGCAGGAGACACAGTCAGGTAAGGAGTCAATGTAGGGCAGAGTGGCAGCAGGCCAGAGGGGCCCCTCATCGAGGCTGGTAGGCTCAGGTGACCCTTTCTTAACCACCTCACAGCATTTATGTAGTATACTGGAGTGATGAGGAACGGCTTAATACTATTGTTGTTGTTATTATTCAACTAACATGTACTTAATTGCTTCATTGCCTCTGAATCCTACCTCTTCCTTCTGAGTTCAATTCCCTTCTCGAAGACTGTCTTTTAGTAGCTCTTCCCTGACAATTGTGACTGGTGAACTCACTCAGTCAAGGGCAGATCCAGTTTTCTTGGGGCCTGAAGCTTATGCAGTTTGGAGTCTTCTTTAAAAGAAACAACACAGCTATAAAAATAAGACTAAGAATGAAAGTAAATATTGACAATGAGAAAAGAAATCTCAACAAAGTCTTAAAAACTGACACCTAAAACAAACAGTATAAAATCCAGAAAAATAACAGTTTTTATTAATTAACTATCATTTTTTCTAACTTCTTCTCATGGTGGTGGCATTGGAATGACCATGGGCCTTTTGGGGTTTGAGTAGGAAGAAGATGAGTTGGCCTACATTTATTTTGGGTTTCATGGATATATTAGGTGGTTTGCAGTCATTTCCATGTGTAATTTAGTTATTGCAGGGTGTACAGATTTTGGAATAGCTTCCAAAAACACTCCTACCATCCACATGCTGCCTTGCCTGGCACATAGTGTCAGAGGTTGGATGGAGATGTAAAAAACCCTACAATGCCTGGCACTAAAAATATGTGGTGGTTGAGAAACAAGGTTTAAGATGTATAGTTATATATATAATGTTCCAGCCTGTAGCAAATTCTTCTAATATCAGAAATGTAAAACTATAAATGGAGGATTCATTCTTATTCAGTATTTAATCAACATAGAAGTTTTTTTCCATTATAAAGATATTTGAGAACACAATGTATACAATTACATAGTATATACTTACAACTTATATGTGAAAGAAATTTTGTAGTGGTTTCCCCAAAGTTGACCACAATCCTAAATGTTTATGTGACACTACCAAAAAGAGTTGTAAAGCTAAAAGAAAAAATTTAAACTAGCAATAATAGAAAACAAATTTGATTAATCATGTTAGAGAGGAAAATGTATTATCTTTCTAGTCTATCTATGGAAAATGATATCATGAAATCATCACAGAAGAGGTGATTAAAGAATATGTAACTAAAAATAGAGTAAATCTAAATGCAATATGGTATCCTGGATTGGATCCTGGAAAACAGAAAGGATACAAGTGGAAAAACTGGTGAAATCAGTGAGTAAATGGATACAATTACATGGTTACTGATGATGCACAAGTTCAAGGATGAGGCAGGTATTTGAACATTTGACTTTCCAAAAGCCAAAGCTAAAGCCAGAGTTGAGGAGCAGATATTAGCCAAATATGGAGGTCAAAGTTTCACTCTGTTGCATCTCTTGATAAAATACAGCCCCTCACCACTTGGTTCCGTTCAAGGTCTAATGATCACTCCCAGGACTGCCATGGCATCAACTTATGTGCAAGCCACCCTGGGTTTCACTGTCTCTTTTGGTTTTTGATAGGAGGGCATTCATCTTTCTTTCCTATGAACTCAGTTATGTATTTAAATTGCTAGGTGTTTATACATACATACATATATATATATGTATATATGAGGGTTTCCAAGTTAGTTTAGCTCATCATGTCACAGGCTGATTTTTCAGCAAGAGAGTGGCATGGTGAACAGGATGACTTAGAAGGTACTTCTAGCTGAGGTGTGGAGAATGGGTTTAGCTGTGGGGTAAATAAAAGAGACAGAAAGTTCTGATGGAATTCCACTGCGGAGGTGATAAATGGCAATCTGAATAAGAGGAATCAGAGCAGAGGAGAGAAGATGCTTTAGAGGTGAAGGAACAGAACTTGGTGATAGAACAGCTTTGAGAGCAGGAGAAAGGGAATCTAAGATGTGCCCAGTAGGGGCGTGTGTGTGTGTGTGTGTGTGTGTGTGTGTGTGTGTGTTTTGGGAGGGACTGGGAGCAGCTGGGTGGATAGTACTGCTCTTTCTTTTTTTGTTTTTCTCTTCTTTGCTGTTTCTTGAAATAGAAACAGAAGAGGAGGGGAAGGAGAGGCCCTGTGAGGAAAATGAGTTCAACATTGAATGTGCAAAGTTTTAGATGCCTGTGTATCATCTGAGCAAACATCACAAATTTGCAGCATGAAATATAAGTCACAAGCATCAGAGAGGGATCTGATCGACCTGGCCATGTGGATTTGGGACTTGCAGTGGACACTGACTCTATATAAGTGTTTAGAAGGTAGCCTGGTGCACAGTGAGCATGCACCTGTGATAGTGACCTGTCACAAATGGTCCCTGGGCAGAGGAGACAGGCATTGATGAAACCAATACCTCTGCTGAGCAGATGCAGAGAAATACATGTTGTCAGGAAACCTGTAACAAGGGAATCTGACACAATCAGGAGAGTCAGGGAAGGCTTCTCTGAGGAAGTAGTACTTGACCAGAGGCCTGAAGGATGAATAGAAGGTATTAGGCAGCAAGGGGAAGAAGGAACATTCCAGGCTGAGGCAATAGCAGGTGCAAAGCTCGTGGAGAAGGGATTTCAGGAAGGGACTGTAAGAAGTCAATTAACTCTTATTATGGCTGAGGAAGACCCAGGGAGCCTGTGACTCAGAAAAGGACTGTCACCTTTCTGGGAGAACAGACTAAACAATTTACAAGGTCCTCTTTTTATATGGTCTCAAATTTCGGAGTTCTATTTTCCTCTTTTTTTCATTTTTTTTTTTTTTTAATTTGCAAGATGATACTGGGTGGTGCTTCACATGTTAAGAGAAACTTCTCTAGTAATAAATTGTAGAAATGATCCCTGAAAATATAGTCTTTGTGACCCTTTCAACTTCTCATTTTTATAAAAAGAATTCTATAGAAAATTTACAAGAATAGAATAAAGAACTCCCATAAGTCTCTAGTAGGATTTGCCATTTGTTGAACTTTTGCCAATTTGTTTTCTCTACCATCTACCTATCTATTAGTCAATACATTGCATATACACACATGATACTATATCTAAATATAGTACATATTATTATTGCTGAGTCATTTAAGAGTATATTATAGACAGCACAACCATCATCCTTAAATACTCCAACATGCATTTCCTAAGAATGAGGGTATTCTCTTATATGACTATGGTACAGTGATGAACTTCACAACTGGGTCTGTATTCTAGGGTTCTATGATCTCTTTAAATATCAAGGGTCATCAACATCAGATCTATACTGAGCATCTGCTGTATGCAAGATGCCATCCTCTGAACTGAGTTTTCAGACTGTTATGAGAAGCAAATCAATAGGCAGATATCTACATTGAAATGTGGAAAGAGTGATAGCAGATGCAAGCAGGAATGCCAGGGGAATGTGGAGGAAGAAAATCTGGGAGAGCCATCTAGCTGTCTATCCCATCTATCCCATTTTCCTCTTCTTTCTCACTAACTGGGCCTTAGGGTTTCCAATGTACCCAACTCAAAAACTAGATTCTCCAATTTCTCTTTCGAGACACTGAAGATGGATAAGCAGAAGTCATTGGTTAGAACTTCTGGGAAAGCTTATTAAAATAGTCTAGCCACCTGGGAGGCCACACTTTGATTTTTGATACTTCTTCCTTCCTGCTGCTAGTAATATCATTGTGATAGCTAGAGCTGCAGCAGCCATCTTGCAGCCATGAGGTTGCTTAAAGCTGGAAACAAATGTTAAGAATGGTAGAACAGAAAGACACAACTATCCTGGGTTGTTGGCGATAAACTAGAGCCAGCATAACAAACTTGAACTGTCAACTCCAAGCTCTTTAAGAGGAAGGAATTAAAACTATCTCATTTAAGCCATTAATTGGGTTGTTTGTTACATATAGCTGAATTCAATCCTAATAAATTACCCGATACACTCTTGGAAATCCCAGGGACAATTTTTTGCAGATTACAAAGGATAAGTAAGAAAGAATTGGGTAGAAGGGTAGGAGGAAGCTCCAGAGTATCAATTTCAGTTTAAGAGTGGCAGGTGCAACTGAACAAATTTGAGGAGAGTCTCAGTATTGAATTTTACTTTTGGGAAGCAATTCAGTTTTAGATAGCTACACTTAAAGGAGGCGAAAGGATGAAGTCAGGAAAATTAGTAAGAGAGTCGATGTGAGAATCTCTGCAAGGGATGGTAGCATCCTGAAATAAGGCTGCACATCAGTGCTCAAAAAAACAAACAGCTCTCCTGTCAGCAAGACTTGGGGTCCCCTCTGGGCTTTGCTACTCATTAGCTATATGACCGTGAACAAATGACTTCTCAATGCCTCAGTCCTCTCCTATTTCTATGAGATTGTTCAGATAATTCAATGAGGACATGCATGCACAGTGCTTAGAGCAGTACCTGGCACCAGTAAATTGTTGCTGAGACGATGGGAGTGAAAGATGGATTCTAGGCAATAACATAGAATAAGATGGAATCAACCTAATGCTGAGACCAGTTGGATGGTAGGGGAGGTGAGTAAGATAAAGGAATTTAAAATGTCTCCCAGACTTCTGTGGGAGAACCAATCTGGGGAGAAAGACAATGATTCCAGTTTCACATCTGCAGAGCTGGTGGTCGCTCTGGCCGTCCACCTGGAGATGACCTGTGTTCCCCTGAATGGGCAGGTATATAGCCAGGTGAGGATCTGAGCTGGAGGCAGACTGGTGTGCAGATGGAGACGGGGCAGAGACGGATGAGACCACAGCCCGCAGGTGAGTGGGTAGAATGGAAAGAGAAGGTCAAGAGGGAGCCCTGTGGCTAGTGCTGGTGGACAAGGAGTCATCAAGGAAACTGAGGCGGACCGGGTTCAAGGTCATAGGAAAAGCAGAGGGAGTGGCCCAGAAAATTGAAGGGAGAGAATATTTGCAGAAAGAAGTGTCAATAGGCTTAAAGGCAGCTGCGTGTGCTAAGTTGCTCCAGTCGTATCTGACTCCGTGTAGCCCTGTGGACTATAGTCTGCCAGGCTCCTCAGTCCATGGCATTCTCTAGGCTAGAATACTGGAGTGGGTTGCCATTTCCTTCTCCAGGGACTCTTCCCCACCTAGGGGTCGAACCCCGTCTCTTACAGCTCCTGCATTAACAGGCGGGTTCTTTACCGCTAGTGCCACCTGAGATGGGCAGCAGAAACATCAAACAAAGTCTGAGAAGCGGGCTTGGGGTTGAGCAGCAAAGTGATCACTGGGTTAACTGAGGGCCATCGTGGAGTCAGAACTCAGGGTTCTGATTGGGCTGGCAGGCAGAGCGTGGGTAGTGGAGCGGTAAACTGAGAATTAAGGATCAGGAGACCGTTTGTGTGAAGATGAGGAGAGACTTATGTGGTCAGTAGTGGGAACTGATAAAGAGAAGATGTAAGGAAAGTGAGATGCTAGAAAGAGCCTTAGGAAGATGAGAGGTGCGGGCTCGATGTCACTGAGAGGGTCCAAGGCTGGGCCGGGGTCTTTGCCGCACGCCCCCCACCACCCCCCGCCCCCGATCGTGGAAAACGGCCCACCGTGGTGCTGGGAAGCCGAGTGCCCGGCAGGGCTAGGCTGGGAGATGGCGCAGAGAATCTCCAGTCTGAGCAGCGGTCAGAGGAGGGCAGAGAGAGCGGGGAGGGGACGGAGGCGAAGGCGGACACTAGTGACCCGAACTCCTCTTGTGGGAGGACCAGAGCCGCCGGCGCTTTGACAAGCATCTTCAGGGAGCACCAGAGACTCAACGGCCAGCCGGGCCTGGTACGCCCCGCTGAGCCCGCGGCGGCACCCTCATCTCCAAGCTCCACCGCGTGAGGGTCAAGACACTGGATCCGCCAGAGCAGACGCGTGGATGCGGCCGGAGACGGAGGACGGACAGAAGATTTTGAAGGCAGATGCATTAGAGGCGCGGAGCGCGAGCAGCGGAGTCGGACACCCGGGAGGGAAGCAGCCCGCGGTCCCCGCTCCATCCCTCCCCGATCCCCCGGCCCCAGGTTCCCGGCGGGGAAGCAGCTCCAGGACGCCCACGGCCGGCGAGCGAGCCAGGAGGGGGCAGCAGCGCCCCGCGAAAGCCGCTCTCCGGGGCCTGCGGGCGGGGGAGGCGAGCGGCTGCCCCCCACAGGTGGCGGGGGGAGGCTCCACGGACCAGGCCGGGCCCCCCTCAACCCCCTAGCTGGCCTGCTGCGACTGCTGCGCCTCTCAACCCCGACCACGGGTCCGGGCATTCCCTCCTGGGCCTCTGCCCTCTGGGGGCAACCTCCAGAAGCTGTCCTCCTGAGTCTGCTCAGTAATTAGGGTCACTAGTGTACACCTTCTCCTCCGTCTCCCTCCCTGCCCTTCTCTGCCCAGGAAGCTCAGACTGGAGAGCCTCCACACCGTCTCCTAGCCTCCCCGCCATCCATCCCCACTGGGCTCTCAGGGCGCTCCGGCCTCCCAGTCCCACGGTGGAGGCGTGTGGCAAAGACCCCAGCCCAGCCTTGGGTCCTCTCACCGTTGTCAGATGAGATGGTTGGATGGCATCACTGACTCAGTGGACATGAGTTTGAGCAGGCTCCAGGAGATGGTGAAGGACAGGGAAGCCTGGTGTGTTGCAGTCCATGGGGTCGCAAAGAGTCAGACACAACTGAGCAACTGAACAACAATAACCATTTTCAAGCCCGCACTTATCTTTCTAAGGCTCTTTCCTGCATCTTTCTTTCTTTCTGTTTTCTTCTCCTTATTCGCTCCCACTAGTGCATAACTCCCTCCTCCCCTCACCTCAGACCAGCCCCACTCCTGATTCTCACCTTACAGAGCAGAGACCCCACCACTTGCTTGGGCCCCTCTCCAGAAGGCAACTCCCTCCCCCACCCCCCATTATGTATGAGGGGCCTGGTTGGCCTGCAGTCCTGTTAGGAAGGCCCCAGGGGAGCCCAGCATGTAAGAGCAGCCTGGGGGCAGCCTTGCAGGCTGACTGTCTGCTCCCCAGGCTGGGGAGCCCAGCCTAGCCCTGATGTCCTGAGACTCAAGAGTAGCCGGTTGCACAAATATAACTCACACCACATATCCAATGTGAAGCGAAAACAGAGTAGCATTACTTTGCTTAGAACTAATCTGGTCTTTTTCCTCTGAGCCACACCCACTAGTTAGTGGGCTGGGAAGGATAAACTAAATGTCAACCCAGTTAGACTTTGAACTGATACTTGAAGCCCTGTGGATAATGTTTGGTCTTAAGGAAAAACACTTCTGTCTCCAGGAGCCCCTGCTCCTCCTGTCTGCCCACAGCTAGAGGCCCAGGCTTATGGAGTGAGGGGCTTTCTCCCCTTTCCATGGCACCAGGGGCAGTTGGAGTTCTTGGGTCTCATGAAGGCCATGGATGTGTGCCATCCATTGGTCTTTGGGGAGGCATTCTTTTTTTCCTTCCTGGGTCATATTTGACCTCCAGGCCTCCAGTACTCAAAACGTGGCCCATTCTTCCAGCTGAGGAAATGCTCCCGCTGAGGATTTAGTGTCTTGGTCTCAGTTGAACTGCAGCGCCATGGGCTTGCCACTCTGTTAGCTGGGAGGTCCCTTTGTCTCCAAACCGTAGGCCCCCTCAGTGGGCCCACTGGCTTCCAACTCAGCATCTGACCCCTATGAGCCTGAGGGTAGCCCAGGGAAGCTGAATATCAGGCCTCGCCCAGGCTTTCCAACCAGAGTTCCTTTTCTGTGACTGTGCCCTGCATTCTAAAAGGGCAGCACAGGCAATGACTTCCTCCCAGAGTCCCCAGGGTGACCCTCACGCCTCCAACACCCTCCTTCTGCAGACCCAGAGGTGGGGATGGGCAGGGCAGTTCTGTTATAGCAGGGCAGGCCGGCTATTCTTGGTCTGATTACTTCCTCCTCTTTTTTAAAGATACTCAGGTAGAGAAAAAGGGTGGGCTTTTCCAATACTTCTGTTTCCTCCTTTCTGACTCCCATGAGGCCTAAATGACTGGCGTTGGCATCTTACTGTGTATATAAGAGAACACCAAGCTTCAGGCTTCCTCTCTTTTTTTTTTTCAATTATGCATATATTCATTCGTTTTTAGATTATTTTCCTATGTAAGTTGTCACAGAATATTGGGTAGAGTTCCCTGTGCTATACAGTAGGTCCTTGTTGGTTATCTATCTTATATATAGTAGACTTTCTCTTGATGTCCTAAGAGAGGTGGGAAAAGAATCTGGAAAATCCCTTCTTGAGATAATGGTCTGGCTCCTAGGACTGGAATTTCTGCATAATCCTATATTGAACGACCAAAGCTGAACAGTACCTGGGTCTCTCTCTGGAATTCCTTCTGTCATCAGTAAGAATCTGCACACAGACTTTCCTCCCCACCCCTGCCTCCTCTGCCCCTCCTCCTGCTCCTCCCCCTCCCCACATAGTCATCCCTTCTCCTGCAGGCAGATGGATATCTAGGGTGAATCTGGGAGAGTGGGAAACAGAAGAGAAAAGCATATTAGTGCCTTAAAATGATATCCCTCTTCCCCTCTCTTGTAGCCTAAAGAACTCTATTTTCATTGGGTCCCAATCACTTAGCTTTCCTTTTGCTCTTCAATTCAGTCGCTCAGTTGCGTCCGACTCTTTGCAACCCCATGGACTGCAGCACGCCAGGCTTCCCTGTCCGTCACCAACTCCTGGAGCTTGCTCAAACTCATGTCCGTCGAGTCCGTGATGCCATCCAACCATCTCATCCTCTATACACAGGATGTACTTTCCCTCCTCTGTGCCACTGAGCATGCTGGGCCCCTGCCTTAGCTGTCCATCATCTAGCCCTTTTCCAGGGCCCAACTCAATACCATTTCCTGTGTGAAACCTCTCCTGACTCTACCAAGCCAATGCGAGTTCTCCCAGCTTGAGGGCCTGAACCACTTCAAAACTGTCATGTCCTGCCCCATATTCATGACTATGTTTGTATTTCCCTCCCAACCTCACTGAAATCTCTGTGAAGGCAGGACTCTTTGCGACCCCATGGACTGCAGCACGCCAGGCCTCCCTGTCCATCACCAACTCCCGGAGTCTACTCAAACTCATGTCCATTGAGTCAGTGATGCCATCCAACCATCTCTTCCTCTGTCGTCCCCTTCTCCCACCTTCAATCTTTCCCAGCATCAGGGTCTTTTCAAATGAGTCAGCTCTTCACATCAGGTGGCCAAAGTATTGGAGTTTCAGCTTTAGCATCAGTCCTTCCAATGAATATTCAGGACTGATTTCCTTTAGGATTGACTGGTTGGATCTCCCTGCAGTCCAAGGGACTCTCAAGAATCTTCTCCAACACCACAGTCAAAATCATCAATTCTTCGGCACTCAGCTTTCCTTATAGTCCAACTCTCACATCCATACATGACCACTGGAAAAACCATAGCTTTGACTAGACGGACCTTTGTTAGCAAAGTAATGTCTCTGCTTTTTAATATGTTGTCTAGGTTGGTCATAACTTTTTTTCCAAGGAGCAAGTGTCTTTTAATTTCATTTTTAATTTGACCTAAAATAGGTCAAAGCATATCAACTCACACAAATAATTTGATTTCTTTAGTTCAGTTTCCTCAGTTCTTAAATAATTGAGTTGGTTTCCTTGATGGCTTAAATCAGCTTCATCTCTGATACCCTGTAAATCTGCCCATGCTCTCCTGTTACCTCTGTGTGTCTGGGTATGTATGTGTGTGTGGGTGGGTGTGGTGGGCAGGGGTCACCAACTGGGGAGGCCAGGTGCAGAATTGGCATATCACAAATTTAGATTAGGACAAACCAGGGTCCACATCCAGACTCAGGCACTCAGTCGCTGGGTGACCTTGGGCATGCCGCCTTCTCCATGTTCAATGGGAAATGAGAAGGATCACTAATCCAGCCAGTACTGCGTGCCTACTCAGCGCACATACTGGGTTGGCAGCCGGGGATACGGAGTAAATACAACATGTCCCCTTTCTGCAGGAGGCCTGAGTCCATTAGAAGGCATGAACCCTGCAAACAAGTAAACACAATCAAGTGTGTAGAAGTCCTCTATGGGAAAGTTCCAGGACAAAGTAGGGCACAAAGGAGGGAGAGATAGATAAGCAAGTTCCAGGAATAATCTTGGTGGGAGGGAGGAAGTCTTCCCTAAGGATGCGAAACAGAAGAGAGTGCTCCTAGAAATTTTGAGTGGAAAGAGAGAAAAGCAAGGAGTGCCAGGTCCATTACTGTCACTGTGAGCCTTCTCTGACCCAGATTAGTAAGGCCTAGGAACCTTGGATCCCATGTGCATTTCCCAAGAGGTGGTCACAGCTGACGTTTAGACCACTAGGCTGGGCCCCATCCTGTCGGTTTTACTCCAAGCCCCAGTCCCTTTCTCTGTGGTCTGTGAGTCATCCTCAGTACCTGAGGTGGCCTCTGAGCTACTGCTTCTCCTCCGTGATCTTTGCCCAGCTAATCTCTTTCAGGGAAGAGCAGTGCTTTAGAAAAGGCAACTATTTTCGTAAGACGTGACCCCTCCTTAAACTGCCGCCTTTACTGGGTCCAGGGGAGACACTTTCT
Organism: Cervus canadensis; assembly: GCF_019320065.1. Lineage (NCBI taxonomy): Eukaryota > Metazoa > Chordata > Mammalia > Artiodactyla > Cervidae > Cervus > Cervus canadensis. The sequence goes on along the minus strand of NC_057404.1, from coordinate 19,532,946 downwards.
GCACAGCATTCACAGGAGTTTCCACCAAGGGACACTCTGATAAACAGCGCTAGCCGGAGAAATCTGTTCAAACGCCATACAATTTGACACTTGGCAGGATTAGCAAAGCACCTCTTCCCTTGGAGATGGGAAAGTTTCCAGAAGTAGTCTGCCTGCAGAAAGGGAGGTTGAGCAAACAGGCATATTGTTTTCTCATAGCTGTCTCTCTTGTTAATGTTTGGTCAGCCAGCCGTGCATTTTTGGAGTGTTACATAGGCTTACGTTCACCCTTCATCAGAGAACAATTAGGACGAGTGTGGGGAGAAGCCAAAGGGTCAGGGACAACAGATGGGCCTCCACTTAAGCAGGTTAGAAGTTCAGTTGCCCCAGAGGAAGAAGACCCCTCTTTAGCTGGAGGAGTGAGGAGTTGGATAGAAAGAAGCAGAAATGGAAAGAAAGCAGAGGGCCTCTCCTTTCTGAAATATCCCTTTGGGACAAGTCTCTGTATCTTAGGCCGTTGATTTAGTTTTCCATCTCAGAAGCATCGGCAGCCCTGGCAGAATCAAGAAGCCAGAGGCCTGATGCCATACTAAAATAGCAGTGTTGCTGCGTTTTCCAGCTGAGGGATTACTTCTTGGTGAGCCAGAGACATTTGGAACATCATTTGGAAGCAAAACCACATTTTTTTCCAAAAAAAAAAAAAGGAAACTTTGCATGCAATGAAGTCAGGGCTTAACTCTTCGGGGGAAGCCATACAGGGACAGTCGTTGGATCTTTGTTGATGGAACCCACGCTTCTGGGCACAGGACAAGTTTTCCTTTGGTGAGGAAACAGCTTAGGTGCCTGTGAGGGGCAGAGGTCAGTGTCCTGCAGAAGGAGTGGTTAATGGGGTGAACGTGATAGCAAGCTGGTAAAAGAAGTGAAAGTGTTAGTTGCTCGGTTGTGTCCAACTCTTTGAAAGACCGTGGATTGTAGCCTCTGTCCATGGAATTCTCCAGGCAAGAATACTGGAGTGGGTTGCATGCGCTCCTCCAGGGGGTCTTCCAGACCCAGGGATCGAACCCAAGTCTCCCACACTGCAGGCAGATTCTTTACCATCTAAGCCACCTGGTAGAAAAGGACAAAAGGTAGAGAGAAAACTGTGTGTGTTAGCCTCTGCTGCATAACATTCCACCCCCAAACATAGTGGCTGAAAACAACCACCATTTTATGCACTCATGGTTCTGGTTGGGGGTCAGCAGTTTGGTTGGGCTCATCGGAGTGGTTCTTCTGTTCACTTCGCCTAGGGTTATCTGACTGCAGTTGTTTGGCAGCTCAAAATGGGGCTGGGTGGCCTTACTCACTTTTCTAGGCCTGGAGGCTGGTTGTCGGCAGGCTGTGTGTCTCCAGAAACCAGTCTCTGCCTCTTTACATGGTTCCAAAAGCAGTCGGAGAGAGGGAAAGACAACTCACAACCATTTTCCAGTCTCTGCTTGTGTTACATTTGCTGTCCCATTAGCAAAGGCAAGTCTCGTGGCCAAGCTCTGAGTCCATGTGGGAGGGGACAGCCCCAGGGTGTGGATAGAGGGAGGGAGCCCTGGCTCTGCTGGGAGCCATTACTGTAACTGTCTACCCACAAGAAGGAAGTAAATCTGAAATGGAATCGAACACCCTAACCTCAGTGGGATGCAAACCATGCGAGTCAGAGTCCAGATGAGCTCAAGCTGAGGAAAGAAAGATCAGAGAAGGATCTTGCTGGGTTTTGGGAACAAGTCTGCCATTTCCTGGGGATGTTGGTGTAGGGAGATGCTTGGATTGTTAGTAAGAATCGAATAACTCAAGTGAGGGTCATTTTTAGCATCTCATGAAATTTTCTTACATCCTCTTCCTCCATATTTATATATATATATTCAAATACATACAACCTGAGATTCCTTAGGCTATCCCTGCCTCTGGCAAAGATGGCAGTGTAACTACAGAGTCCAAGCAGGAAAACAGACACACCACCTTTATTTTCCACAACAAATGGAATTGGTTATACACATGATGGAGGAGGAGAGAGCCGAACAGGTGTCAATGATGCACCCTGGGGGTGAGCAACATCAGGGGGCCTTAGAATCTCATAAAAGTAACTCAACCGTCATCTTCCTGCAGCCCCTCCTCAAACTCACATCTCTGGGACCAGGTCAGGCAACACTGTCCAAGGCTGACTCTCCCTGGCCCAACCTAGGAACATCTGACCAAACCATCCCCATATTCTCTTTCTATCCAAATATCTTTTCACAGATCTGCTCCTGGAACTTCACCCATGCTTTTATCAGACACAGCCAGGCAAACATGGATGAATCCGAAGAGGTTTGAGCTGGGACCATACGTGCACACACACATGTGCACACATGCACACACATGCACAACCATGTGCTCACTTTGTATAACCCCAGCTTCTACAAGAGTGCTTGAGGAATAGTAAAATTTTTCTTTATTAAGCACCTCTAATGTGTCACATACTCTGTACTTAATTACATCTCTCCTGCGGCAACCCTGCAAGCAGGTCCTAATTTCATCTCCAAGTGAGAAAATTGAGGTGCGTGGAGCTTTTGTCTTTGGCCCCATCTTTCACAGAAAATAAGCAGTAAGGTCAGGATGGTAAGTCATGTCTATCTGACACCAAAGCCCATGCCCTTCTCCTACCATGTTGCCTCTCCATATATATAAATGGCCCTTTATTTCTTGTCTTGGCACCATTTTTAATTTTCCCTAAGAGATTTGAACAAGTGGTTATTTATTTCCAAGGTTTCTAGTACCTTTGAGGGCCAAAGAGTCCCATTTCATGCTGAATGGTCCCAAGGCTGAGTTTCTGGAGTATCTGAAAATCATGATACCCACTGTGCTATTGTATGCTCCTCTCTTGTTTCCCAAGGACTGCTAACTATTGTTGTAAGATGGCTGTACTGGAGGGTTAACCTTGGAGGTGATAGAGACCAGGGATCTGAAGGTCATTTAGCATTGTGGTTGAGAACACAAACTTTGGCGCTGGGCACAGCCTTGGGAAAAGAATTTTCCATGTGCACACAAAGATGCATTTTAGCTGAGAGTTTGGGTGATGCCAACATGAGACTCACCACCCAGGCTGGCCAACCCTGCAGAATCTTAGTGTCAATATGGGTCTGAATAGCTTGGTGGCAGGGACAGGGGATGGGAGGATGCAGGGGTGGACACAGATATTCAGACCATAGCATATACCATCACACATAGATTAAAAACCGAAGTGTTCACCATAACCTGCCAAGTTCTCCACATCTGGCCCCACAACTGGACCTTGCCTCCTGCTTTCCTCTCAGCTTGCTCTACACTTAACCTGGCCCTACTGTTCATGATCCCTCAAATGCTACGCTTCTACCCCAGGACCTTTGAAGTTGCCAATTTCTCTGCTTGGCATGTTCCTTCTGGAGATAACTGACCTTTCAGCTCTTTCTGGTATTTGTTCAAATACGAGGCCTTCCCTGACTACCCCATGAAAGTGCAGCCCTGTGCCCAGTTTGTCTTGCTTGCCTTATATTTCTCTATATGATCTACTGTATAATTTACCTAATTAATTTTGTATTGTGGGCCTTACCCCACGAGACCCCCGAGGACAGAGATTTTATTTTTATTCTTTTTCAGTCCATTGCTATCTATCCAGTTAAAGAACAGTGTCCTACATATACTAGATGTTGAATGAATTCATCTGGGATCTAGCACCTGAGAACTAAAAGTCTCGCCCATGTGGCACGACAAAGCAAGCATGATGGTGGCTGCCTCCCTGCCTCCATTGTTCACTCATCATACAGAGATCCAGCTGTCCCCAGCTGTCTCCATCTGTCACAGGACACAGTGGTGAGCTGCTTGAGGGTAAAGACTGTGTTTTATCATTCCAGCACTCGGTTTCTTCCAGCTTCACCAAGGTATGATTGACAGATAAAATTGCAAGGATGACTTTAAACATATACACTTCTGCCCTCTTACCCCACAGCACAGGGCCTGGAGCCTAGGAGTTACTCATTCAATGTTTGTTGAATTTATTAAAAAGCAAGTAAAGAGTTGAACATAGAATCTGGAAGCACCCACGACCAGCTTTATCTATTTCCCAGTTTCGCCTTGGGCCAGATGTTTACTAAATGTATTCACTTATTTACTTACTCAATCAACAAATGCAGCTTTGCCCAATCCTGCGATGGTTATTATTATAAACAGCATTCTCCAGAAGAAAATGCAAAGGCCAAATCTATGCCTGTTTTCCCTAGAAGTGTTTTTCTTCTAAACAGAAACCTCTGTGCCCCTATCCAATCAGCACAGACCCCCAGGGCACTGTATCTGGCCAAGCCCAGGGCATTTTGTCCTCCCCAGTCCCCCCTCCAGGATTTTGGAGAACATTTCCCTGTCGAAACCCCTCCCCTACCCCTTAAGTGCATTGACAGCCGCTCACCAGCACAGATGTGTGGTCACACGCAATTAAGTGGGTGCAGGCCATTAGTGGACAGACAGCATGAAGTATGCACGAGTCAGCCAACAAGCAAACAGTGGAAACCAGTGTGGTGAGATGTCCGTGCAGCCCAGCCGCTCACAGAACAGGGAACTTGCTGACTTTCTTCACCTCCCAGCACTTCCTCATTGCAGTGCTAACCGTCCTACTGGTGCCATAATCCTTGTTTGATATGCGAGATACCTAGAGATGGACAGATTTGCTCAACTTGCCTGTGGGTGGGGGCAGCGCCCCTCACAGCCACTCGTCCTGCCCTCTTTCCTGTTGTTGATTCCTCACTGTGGCTGAGTCCTGGGAAGTTCAGTAGCAGTGGATATCTTGGCCAACACTGCCCCATTAGGATTGAGACCAGTGGACTACCACAATTCAAGTGTCTGTTTAGAGGAAGAAATGCTTTCAGAGGAAAAGAAACTTCTGTCTCCATACAGTCTCATTCCTCTTCTCAGAGAGGTCTCGTCCAACCATAGTTTGGGTCTGTGTCCATTCATTCTTTTGACTTCCTTCTGCATGGTCCTATTTTGCACGGACAGTATGTGGTAGTATCAATAGTTATAATTCTTTAAGTAAAAGGGCTTCCCAGGTAGCTCAGTGGTAGAGAATCCACCTGCCAATGCAAGAGCCGCAGGAAACGGGTTCAATCCCTGGGTCGAAAAGATCCCCTGGAGGAGTAAATGGCAACCCACTTCAGTATTCCTGCCTGGGAAATCCCATGGACAGAGAAGCCTGTCATGGTATAGTAAACCTTGTATGCAACAACACATGTGCTCTCAAATGCATTATTCTAGATTGGTGGTTCTCAACCAGGGATGATTTTGACCTTCCCCCCGACCAGGGGACATCTGGCAATATCTGAAGACATTTTTGATATGACAGTTGTGGTGGGGGGGTGTGATGCTATTGGCGTCTAATCGGTGGAGGCCAGGAATGCTGCTAAACACCCTACTGTGTACAGGATGGCCCACAACAAAGAGTGATGGGGCCCCAAGGTCATCAGTGATGAGGTGAAGGTCGGACCAAGTAGAAGAAGCAGACTCCAAAGGCTCCATGCTGTATAATCCCATTATATGGCATTCTGGAAAAGGCAAAACTAATAGAGGAAATAAATACATCAGTGGTCACCAGGAGCTGAGGCTGAGGAAAGGTGAGTGACTTCTAAGCAGCACAAGGGCATTTGAAGGAGGGTGGAAATACTTTCTTTCTGTCTTTATTGTGGTGGTGGTTACATGCATATATGTGTTTGTCAACACACACAAGACTGTACACTAAAGAGGGTAAATTTGATCTCTGTAAATTATACCTGAAGCAAACAAACAAAACCCAGCTCTGTTTGAACCAAAACCATTCTGGAGAAGGTGAGGGGGAGAAGGTAGCCACCATAAAATCAGAAATCGAGGTCTAAGGGTAAAAAAAAAAAAGAAGGGAAACCCAGAGAAACATATTTTTGTTTGTTTGTAACTAAATTATTGACTTCTCCTCAGCAAGTGATACCTATCAAAGGCTACTTTGTGGTTAGTAATCAAAAATTCTATAAAACATCTTTATTGTGGTATAATCGTCATGCAGTGAGCTTTCCAAGTTTATAGTGTTTAGTTTGGTAAGCTTTAACTTGTATATATGTATACACCAGTTAAACAGTTGTTACAATCACAACGAAAATATCCATCATCCCCCACATCCCCAGGTGCCCCTTTATAATCTTCTCCTCCCTGAAAACTCATAACAGTACTCATCTCATAGGGTTATTGGGAGAATTTAAATGAGATCCGGGCATAGAGAAAGCCTATTGTCCTTCTTGCTTACCTTCTTCAGGTAAAGAAAGCTATTATACAATGGGGGAAAAAACCTAATAGCAGGATTCCATGTAAGTATTCCATGTCCAGATTTACTGCTTATTTTTGATATTGGAGTGGGATATAGGTGACAATTGAATAAGTGAAGAATCAATACAAATGTACTCGATAAATGCTTCTTGAATGAATGAATGAATGAGTGAATGAATGAATGCAGCAGATCTGTGTGCTTAAAAATCTAGCTTTAGGGCTCCCCCAGGTGGCTCAGAATGCAGAATCCACCTGCCAGCACAGGAGACGCAGGTTCAGTCCCTGATCGGGGAAATCCAACATGCCGAGGAGCGAGTAAGCCTGAGCACCGCAACTATTTAGCCTGTGCTCTAGAGCCTGGAACTGCAGCTCCTGAAGCCGGAGTGCCTCAGATCCTATGCTATGCGACAAGAGAAGCCGCCGCAATAAGAAGCCCAGGCACCACAGCTAGAGAGTTGCCCCTGCTTGCCACAATTAAAGACGAGAAAACCAGAGCAACAGTGAAGACCCAGCAGAACAATACATAAATAAATAGTGTTTTGAAAAAACCTAGCTTTAGCGACAAGAACAACACAGTGAAAAACATTACATAATCACATGGCACTAAATACCAGTGCCTTTTAAACTTAAACAGGTCTCAAATGTGTATTCTTCCACAGAAAACACATTTTTCTTCCTAAAATCCTTACGCTAGTGGCTGTTCACACTGTCTACTCAGTAACCCAAACCAGAAACCTCAGATGTGTCCTCAGATTCCCATGCTTCCCCAACTTCACACTTAATTCTATGCACATATGTTTCTGTCAATTAAAACTCATCTCTTGATGCTCCCACCTCCTCTTCATGTCCACGGCAAGTTCCAGCTCTCATCAAATCTTATAAAAAGGCTAGTGCAGGAGCCTCTTTCTTAACCTTTCACCTCTTCAGAGCCTTTGCAGATTCTGAAACTTAAAACCTTCCTATAACACCTTGGTTCTTGCCTGCTTAAACCTCTGTTAATGTTCCATTATGCCTAATGTAAAGTTCCACCTCCTTAAATACACAACTTCATTAACTGGACTAAATTTAGCTGCTCAGTCTCTCACCCACACTTGATACTTTGCCCATACCCAGACATTCACTAGCTTGGGAAGGACTGAAAAGAGGCCATGTTTACAGGGGATAGAAGAACAGGTTAAATGACATGAAGTGGAGATGGCCAGGCTGCTGAATAGCATGGGACACTCAAGGAGATGGTCGAGATAGTTTTTTTTAAAAAAAAAAACAAAACATCAGTATCATTTTTTTTTTTTAATTGTTGAGGATGATCTAAAGGGGCTAAAGAAATTCAACCACAACCATGCATCTGATTGGATCCTGGTTCAGGAAAACATTTTTTAAAACTCTAAACTTAACTGCGTGGATATCAGGAAGAAGAGCCTTCCAAGGAGAGGAAACAGTCAATGCAACGGCTCTAGAGGGTGCCCTGTCTGGCTTTTTCAAGGAACAGCAAGGAGCCTAGTGTGCCTAGAAGGGGGTGAAAAAGTTGTAAGGACAGAAGAATGTATAGACTCACTGCAAAGACTTTGGATTTGAATCTATTTTCCACATGTTAACCTTGAAATGTCTATTTGATATCCGAGTGGAGGTGTTGAGTAGAGACTTGGGTACACAAGTCTGAAACTGGGGAGAGAATCTGGAAAAGGAGATAAAAAAAGCAAGAGTCATCAGCATACTAGATAATTTCAAAGCCAAGAGATGAATGAGGTCACCAAGGGAATGATCATAAACGGAAGGTACAAAGGCACACTGAGGTGCTCCGATATAAGAGGGCAGGGAAGAAAGAGAGCCAGCCAAGGTGGCTCTGAAGGATTGACGGTGGAGAAGAGCCCAGAGAAAGAGGTGGGGTCGAGCCAAGTGAGGACAGTGTCTCCAGCAGGAGGGGTGGCACCCCCGCTGCTGGTGGGTCAAAGATGAGCCCTGAGACCTGGGTTTATCCGCATCTGGACAGAGGGGCCACTGACCTTGACCTTGGAGGGCAGTTTTGGCAGACATGGGAAAACAACAGACCAGACGGGCACAGGAGGGACCCAGAAGGGAGTAATTGAACAGCAAGAGTATAGACCATCGAAACAGGAGCGTTTAGATGGCGTCACAGCCAAAGGGGAAGGGTGTCAAGAGATGTTTTTGGCTTTGGGGTTTTTCTGTTTCTGCTCTAAGATTGGTGTAAAAGCCCTGTGCTGATGGGACTGAGCGAGTGAATGAGCGAGTAAGCTGGTGCAAATAGGGTCAAGGGCAGGTTCTTGCCGTAGGGGAGAGGTCTGAGCAGGTTTAGGAGCTGAGTGCCAGGTAATAGGTGATGCCCCAGGGAGAGGCGAACACAGAGAGGCCAGGGTGCTGTCCCCAGTGGCCTCTCTCTGCCTCCACTGGCCGCCTCCTACCTCCTGTTGACACCAGAATCTGGCTTTTCTAACAGCCGCTCTTCCTGGAGCCCAATTAAGGCAAAGATACAAATTCGCCCGGCCGTGGCCCCACGGAGTCTGGCCTCAGGGCTGCAGCCCATTTGGAAAACGTTTTAATTTCATTTGTGTGTTTTTTCAATTTGATTATTAAGTGCTGTTTGCACATGGACAGGGGGAAGGCCTGTTTTTATTCCCCGATTCCCCTTCCTCCCTGGCCTGCGTGCCTCCCTGGTGAGTAATGGGGAGGCCGCTTTTCTGGAACACAAGGGAAAACTTCCAGCAAATTGCAAAAGCATGTTCCTTCCTTGAAAAATCCTTTCACACTTGTTTTTTACTCCGTTTGTAAAGTTCATGAAAAGCCTCCATAAATGTACTTTAAAAGGCCTTAACTTTCTTTGTTCTCTATGGCGAACTTTCTTTCTCTCTCTTAAGGGGGTATGTAATTTAAAGGGATAATAAACAAGACATAAAGCCAGAGGGGTGAGTGGTGTGATGAAGGGAATGAAACAAACTTTAGAAATGTCAGGGGTCTGTAGGGAGGGGGAGATTCCATCTGCATTTTCAGGAGGTAACAGCCTAGCACTTCCCAGAGACTCCTCAGATTTGTTTCTAAGGTTATTAACATTTCGCACAGGACTCCGGCAGCAGGGCAGACAGAAAGAGCAAAGTCATAAAGGCTCAGAAGGAACGACAAATCCTTTTAGGCACATTTCAGCGGTCTGATATATAAGGGGAGCTGGAGACGGATGAAATAAAAAATGGTGTTGTCAAGAATTTGCAAAGAAGGTTCTTGCCTGGACCCTAGAGCAGGGTGTCATCTGGACAGAGAAATGCAGACTTTCTTAAAGGGGACTGAGGCCGTATAAGGAGGCCCCTCTGCAGAGAGAGACAGCATTCAGGTTTGGGTCATTGTCAGCCTGGGAAGCTCTCTAAATATGGGCAGGAGGAGGAAGGGGCAGAGAGGGGGCGGAGGGGAGGTGGTGGTCCTAGCCTCAGCATTCACTAGGGCCACCCATGGGACCAGCAGGGGATGGGGGAAGTGCTGTGGGTGGCTTGACAGGCGGGGTTCAGGGGCTGGGACCTGTGTTCTAGCCAGTCACTGTGCAGCTCCCTGTTATTGGTCCATCCCCAGTATCTGAGTCTATCCAGGGTGCCATGTCTGATGTATCTGTCATTAGCCTCTAGGCTCCAAAGTTGGCAAAGTGACGATGGAGACCCTTGCCTGTCCATTTCTCCCTGTAGCACCTGCTGCCTTCCTGGGTGCCCTTCCTGTCAGTTGCATCTCTCACCCACCAACCAGACTCCCAAGAAGAGATAAGAAGAGGCAAGAAGCTGTACTGGGACAAAGGCCTGAGATAGAAAACTTCCACCTCTTGGGAGACATGGACCCAGCCTCAGTTAGTGGTGTCTGCCTGGGATTCTGGGAGGTTCCACTGGGGCTGATGTTCATGGCCATGTAAGTGACCAGCAGACAGAGCCCTAAATCTCCACAAGCCTCAGGAGAACCAGCAGTGCCCCAGACCTTCCCCCAGCGGCTGCACTGGATGCACAGGCCCTGGGGCTCCTGCTGCTGGGGAGGTAGTCCTGCAGACCCTCCTGCCTGCCTAGCTGCTGCCCCACCCCCAGAGCTGGCCAGTTGCCTCCTCTCTGTTCCTCCTTGTCCTCGGGCCCCCTCTCTCTCTCTTCCTCTTTCTGCTCCTGAACTCTGGATTCCCCCTCTCCCTCCCACTCCTTGGCGGAGGGCCAGGGAGTCTTGGGGGCTTGGCCTCAAGATCAGGACTGGTTTCCTGCTGAGCCATGGTTTCCCCAAAGACCGCTCACCACACTCCACACTGGGGGCTTCCCCCCACCGCCCCCCACCTAGAAATACCCTCAGGGGAAAGACGGACAATGACTATGTCTTTTCTCATGCCTCAAGTGTCAGCCCAGCTTGATACCCTGCTGCCTCCAACACCTGATCTTCTATCCCTATTTCCATTTTGTAAATGGAAAACTGAGACTCAGAGAGGACTACAGAGCTTCTGAAGTTATCCTTGTACCTAAGGAAACACTTGCTAAATACATCTGATTCTGCCTTCTTCTCAGGACAGATCTGGTCTCTAAGGTTGCATCAGAGCTATTAACCTTCACTTCTCTAATGTGCTTGCCATCCTTCCACTGAGACACCAGCTTCCTCCTGCTTCCATGTCCCTTTCCCCACCCCAGTGTAGCATAAGCTTCATGCCTGCTGTGGCTCTTTCCACAGCCCAAGTTCTACCAGAACCCAGAATCTATTGAGAGTGAACAAGAGCGTGTTGTGACACAGCTCCCAGCTCCCGTGTTTTCACCTCAGCCACTTGGACGTGCACACAGCATTTGTATGTGCTTGCAACAGAATCGGTTCAGCTTGGCAAACCCAAGACCATCAGCCCCCTTGCTTCAAATCTGCTCCCTCAATTAACTTGGGGGATGGGGAAACTAATAAAGGAGTTTTATTAAATGCAAAGAAGATCACCACTTTGAAATGTCCCCGTGGAGGAGCCTGAGCCAAATGGCTGTGATTATTCGTCTGAACTAACTGGTCCTTTATGGGGAGATGAGTGAGAGCAGAGTTTGTGCAAGGCGCCAGGAGAAGCCGCCCCCGCTTGGCCCCGGGAAGGCTCTTTTTAGGGCATGCTGGTTTGTACACACGCTGATAGCTGTTTCATATCTGGGCTGATGAGCTTGACCGAGCGGTTGCCACACAGCCAGCACACGCGCTCAGCAGGGCTGAGAGGGGGTGTTTATGGGGCTCACCGCTAATGACTCCCATTTATGGAGCATGTGTGGAGCAGCTGAGCGGGCCGGCTAAGACAGGACATCAACAAGGCCTGGGGTTTGCAGGCCGGCTGCACGCACAGGCTTTCCCCAGCAGCTGTAGGGATGGTTCTGTGTTACAAGCTTCTGGGAGTATCAGAGGCTCCTCGGACTCAGGCCTTTGAGTGCAAACAATGGCCTGATGAGCATGGTTTTACCAAGGAAGCTGCCAGCCAAACCGATTGGGCAAGGCCAGGAGTAAAAATTATTGCTGTTATAAGGATAAGCCTTGTGCCAGGCATTGTGGAAAGCACACGTGTATTTTTTCTCTTTCATATAATCCTCAAGCAAACCTATGAGGTTGGCACTACTTTTCCGTTGTTTGTTTAATGCTCATGGTACAGAGGAAGGAACAGGTCTAGTGAGGCGAAACTTCTTGCCCAGAGCTGCAGAGCTGCAATTTAACCCTGATGCTTGAACTCCAGAGCCTGGTTACATCAGCACAGAGAAGTGAGTTCTAGAAGTTGAATCATCATTTTAAATCACAGTTATGGGCAGGATGGCATAGCAATTAAAACATGCCCTTTGGTATTAGAAAGACCTAGATTTGAGTTTCAGCTTTCCCAGTTACAAGTTACATAAACTATTTAACTTACCTATTGAAAACCTCGGTTTCCTCTATAAAAGTGGGAATAGTAGTAACACCGACCGGTCGGTCTTGGAAAGCTGCAGCACCCAGCACAGAGTAAGCCTCGGGGGAATATGTAACAACACATGCATACATGCCTGCTAAGCTGCTTCAGTCATGTCCAACTCTTTGCAACCCTACGGACTGTAGCCCACCAGGCTCCTCTGTCCATGGGATTCTCCAGGCAAGAATGTTGGAATGGGTTGCCATGCCTTCCTCCAGGGGATCTTCCCGACCCAGGGATTGAACCAGCACCTCCTGCGGCTCCTGGATTGCAGGCAGATTCTTTACCACTGAGCCACCAGGGAAGTCCTTGTAACCACACACCCATACCCGTTAAGGTCAGTGGCACTGTGAATGCAGCTGTGGACCCATAGAAGCAGGAGCAGATGCTGGAGTGTGGCTTCTGTGATGTGCCAGCTGCGAGCCCTTAGGTAAATGACAGCCACCTAAGCCTTCGTTCCTGAGATGGAAGGGGACAGTGACAGGACTGCTCACAACAGAACCAATATAATCGGGATGTCAGGACCACACAGAATGGGTGTGAGGAACCCATCCTGCATCTTCCGAGGCACCGGAAGTGCTGCTCTGTGGCTCTGGAAACCCTGGTTGGATTTCTCCCCTTTGGAACACAGCTGCCTGCACGTTTCACATAGTTATGAGCAACAGAGGAAACAGAAACCCAACCTTCAAATTTCTTATGCGCTCCAGGGGGAAGATGGGACCAACAAAAATAAAGCACTCATTAAAAGCAAGATGACATGTCCGTATACACACATACTTGTAGATAATCACTTGCAGCCATGCAGAGACCCAGGCAGAGGCTGCGGGATTTTGCTGGAGTGCTGGGAAAGACATGTGGGAAGCCTTCTGGAAGGAGGGGCATTTAGGAAAGAGAAGGGAAGGCCCCTAGAGCAGGGGGTCAGGTTCCTTTCCTTCTCATCTTGTGTTTCCTGTGCTCAGCACACAGTAGGTGTTCAACGCGTGCTTGCAGAATGAGAACAGGAAGTGGAGAGAGGGGGTTCCAAGCAGGGGAAGTGAACAAACAGTATGGTGGTGACTCAGAAGGAGGGCAGATGCTCCGCTAACTGCTGAAGGCATGAATTTATTTTTCTTTAAGTGTTTTCTGCCAAGGTTTGGTCCACAATACGTCCGGAGTCAGAGAGAGGAGATGACCTTCTACCCATGCAGTGCTGGTGTAGTCCACCTTCACGTGTCCACCATCATGCCTGCTTCTTATCTTTCTTCTCTCATCCCCTTTTTGCTTTGTGATGCTGGAAGGGTCCCCATAAGCCACTTTTCACAGACTCTGATGACAGCTGGCTCTCTGTGAAGTTCTGCTAATAGGAGGCATTAGAGGAATATTGGGAGATGAAAGAAAAGAAGGAGAACTTCATCTCTGACTTTCAGTTCTTGTTAGTGTCTCTCCAGCAAGAGTAGACAGTGGGCTCCACTTCCCAATCCCTTTTGACACTCCCCGAGGCCCCTCACACGTCCCTGTAGAGAGTTCAGAGCCTACCATCAGCCATGGCACCTGGGGAGGGGCTTCCTCATCCACTGAGCATCAGACAGCCCCCGGCACCTCCCTGGGGATGTGAGCACCTGTCAAGTCTCTTGCTCTCATCAGTGGTCTGAGAACTTCAGGGGTCTGTGAGCCACACAGCTGCCCCCCAGGAGCCCAGTATCAGTCTCGTGAGACCGACTTCCAAGGTCATAAGCTCTGTTAACCACCCTCTGACCCTTTTCTGCTGACCTCAGGTATTATTAATCTCTGGGTTACCTCAGCATCCTCTTTTTGATCTCTCGCTTGTGTAACAAATTCCTTTATTAAGCCCCTGTGTTTTGAAATATCTGGTGTGGTTTCTCTTTCCCTGACTAGACCCTAACTGATAGAGTGAATTTATCAGATCACGTAACCCCAACGTCCAGCTCGAGAACAGTCTCCAGGCACAATTTGTTCCAGAAGGTCTGAATCTCATTAGGGCTCCCTTCTGTTTTCTAACATTTTCTCAGCACTGATCTGTTCTGTCTGTGTATTGTCTGGAGGATGGCTGCCTTCCAGGTAGCAAAAATTGGTTGTAGCACCTTTATTCCTCATAGAGATAAATCATACTGCCTGTGAGGAAAAGAGGATGTGTTTGTCCCAAATTTTTAAACTAGAGTCCTGAGCTTCACTCTGCTCACACTGGCTTTAGCCATTTACCCAACACTGAACCAATAACTGTGGCCAAGGCCTGGGTCTATTGATTAGCTAGATCACATATTCTCTTTCTAAAGCTGGTGGTGTCAACTTCCATAGAGATACAGGGCTTACCAATGGAAATCAGGGTTTCTGGGAGGTGATGGACGGATGCTGATGAGATCAACAGACACCTGTGCCCTGAAACTCATCACAGATTGTATAGGGCAGCCCCACTTTCATATTTCTCTCATTATGTAAATACAATGCCTTTTCAAATATAAAACAAAATGTATAGTGATGGAGTTTTAGGTATTATACCTAAGGGACACACCTGAAAGAAATAATTGATAAGCTGAAGTCCATTAAACTTAAAAACTGTATGAAGGACACTGAATAAGAAAATGAGTTACAGGTTGGAAGAAAATACTTGCAAGGGCACATGTGGAAAAGCCTGCCAAGCAAAATTTACAAAGAACTCTTAAAACTCAACAATAAGAAGATGAACAATCCAATCAAAACAAGGGATTAAAGACCTTAACAAAAAAACAAACACACACACACAAAATAAAGACCTTAACAGACACTTCACCAAAGACAAATACGCAGACTACAATCAAACATACAAAAATATGCATGTCATTATCACAGAAATGCAAATTAAAACAATAGTGAATTCTGCTACATGCTGACAACGTTAGAATGGTCAAAATCCAGAACACTGATGCCAAATGCTGGTGAGGACGTGGAGCAACAGGAACTCAAATTCTTTGCAGGTGGGAATGCAAAATGGTACAGCTATTTTGGAAGATGATTTGACAGTTTCTTACAAAACTAAACATACTCTTATGATTCAGTCCAGCAACTGTGCTCCTTGGTATTTACCCAAAGGAGCTGAAACCTTATGTCCACACAAAAACCTTCATATGAGTGTTTATAGCAGCTTTATTCATGATTGCCCAAACTTAGAATCAACCAAGATGTCATTTAGCAAGTGAATAAATCAACTGTTGTACATCCAGGCAATGGAAGATTTTTAGCACTAAAGAAATAATTTATCAGTGGGATTTCCCTAGTGGTCTCGTGGCTAAGACTTTGAGCTGCCAATATAAGGGACCTGGGTCCAGTCCCTGGTCAGGGAACTAGATCGAAAATGCCACAACCAAGAACTCACATGCTGCATGCCACAATGAAGGTCAAAGATTCCAAGTGACCACAGCTAAGACAACAACAACACAGGCACAGCCAAATAAATACTTTAAAATAAAATAAAAATTTTTTTTAATTATCAAGCTATGAAAAAACATGGAGGAAACTTAATGCATATTACTAAGTAAAGAAGTCAACCTGAAAAGGCTGCACACTGTATGATTCCAACTTAATGACATTCTGGAAAAGACAAAACCATGGGAAGAGTAAAAAGTTGAGTGCCAGGGGCAGGAGAGGAGGGATGAAAAGGCAGAGCACAGATAACTTTTATGGGCAGTGAAAATGCTCTGTACGATGCTATAATGGTGGGGATATGTCTTTATGGGCTTCCCTGGTGGCTCAGTGGTAAAGAATCCTCCTGCAATGCAAGAGACACAGGAGACGTGGGTTCAATCCCTGGGTTGGGAAGATCCCTTGGAAGAGGGCATGGCAACCTACTCTAGTATTCTTGCCTGGAGAATCCCAGGGGCAGAGGAGCCTGGTGGGCAGTGGTCCACGGGGTAGCAAAAAGTCGGACACAACTGAAGTGGCTAAGCGCAGCACAGCACGGGTATCTTTATACGTTTACCCAAGGCCGTAGAATGTACATCACCAAGAGTTACCCCTAAGGTAAGCCACGGACTTTGGATTTTGGGTGACATTGTGTCAACGTAGTTCAACTGTAATAAGTCTACCACTGTGATGGGGCAAAAGTTGGTAACGGGGAGACCATGCATGTGTGGGAGCAGGGAGTATATGGAAAATCTCTGCCTCCCTCTCAAATTTAACATGATCCCAAAACTGCTCTGCAAAATTAGTCTTTAAAATAAAGAGAATAAAGTATGTATACCCAAGTGAAACTTGATTTCTATTTTTTTTTCAAATATCTTCACAAATGAGAAATAACCCTTTGGTTAACATGTGTCCCAGTGTAGGTTTCAAAAGGAGAGTTCTGAAGGCCCACGGGGCAAACACGGATCGGGGAGTTCTGAGCCTCAGATAAGTTGTCCCCACTCCTTTGCGGTCAGAGAAGTGATAAGGAAGATGCTGAACAACCACAGTTTCCAGGAAATACTTTTCTATTTTTAACTTACATGAATTCACATTCATTGGAAACATAACCTGAAAGGGTTCATTTCTATCTCGACAACAAACTCACCCCAGGAGCTCGGGAGTTTTAAAGATAATATTAATAGATGAAAACCACCATCCTCCAGGGTCAGCTGAAAACATCCCCTGACATTGTTTAGACCCTCTAGTCCTCCTTAGGGACCAAACTGTCCTGTGAAATAAGACTATATGATGTTCTTTTATTTTGTTTTTTCTTCTCTCTCTTTTATTTCTGATAAAAAGAATTAAGACCCAGGGAGATCAATTGCTTTGCCCAGGGTCACACAGCAAGGTCAAGACACTGACTAACTTCAAACGTGAGGGCACTGGCTCCTAATGTCCCAACACAAGGCCATCTTGTTTCCAGATGACCTTCATTTTCTCTGCAGAACCCCAGGAGTTTGGGCAGCATCCTTTCAAGGGCAGTATTTAATCATCACAAAATGCTCTACCAGGAAATAACATTAATGAACACTTGTGCAGCCCTTACTGTGTTCCAGGCAGTTTTCTGAGCCTTGTACAGTGGTTACTTTATTTAATCCTCAGACAGCCTTGTAGGATAGATGCTATCAGGAGCAGCATGCACAGGGTATAGATGGGGATGCTGAGGCCCCGGCAGGCTCAGTAAGTGGTCCACGATTTCTCTACCAGCAAGAGTGAGCTCTGAGCTGGGAACCCCAGCAGCGGGCTCCTGGAATACAACATTACCTTTGAGACTCAAAGGGGAGAAAACCAGACTTGTCAGAGGAAAAACAAAATAAGCTGAGGGAAGGCTGGAGGCAGGCGGTGGAGAGGGACAGAGGGGAGGATGGTGTGAGGAAAACCCTCCTCGCAGAATTCTTGTGCTTACTGACCCATGAGCACATTTTCCACCTTAAAGTTTTGCTCCAGTATTCTCATTCCCTCATAGTCAAAGTCCTAGACTAATCCTGGCCACTCCTAGGGCAGCCAGAGAGAAGGCCCACGTCACAGGGAAGGGCCCAAAGGTAGCGTCCCTGTTGCTCAGGAGAAGATGGCTTTGTTGGGGAATATCAGTCACTGAACAGTCACTGGGCCCTCCAGACGCTCCCAGCCAGCTGGAGCTGCAGCTCCTGTGCTATAGCCAAACGAACCCTCAGGAGTCACAGCCGCAGTGAATCCACTGCTGGGGCTGCTGTCGTGTGGAGATAGTAATAAGAGCCCCAGAGCCACAGCATCTACCCAGGGGATGCATTCACTCAGGTCACCAGCCATCCCACTCGTCTGTGATGACTGAAGAGCAACCTTTCCATTCCCCTGATCCAATCTCTCTCTCAGAGAAGATGCTGGAATGCAGAACATTTCCTCCTGCATTCTATTCAGCACTCATTGATTGAGCTCCTCCTGAGTGTCTGGCACTGTGGTAGGAAACAGACTTTCTAAAATGCATGAAACATGACCCTCAGCCTGCAGGAACCCGTGCCCTGAAGACAAACTCTCCCCCCACCTCCCTGATACAACACAAGTGATACAAGCTATAACAGGCAGTGGGTTCCATGTTGCGAGACCTTGCATCTCTATCATTTAACATTTTCCAGCACACAAGCCACCTAGGAACACCACACATCCACCTGGCCATCCCTCCTGTTCCTGGGTGAACCCCTGGCCTGGTCATAGGCCCCCACCTCACCAGGTTGCATGTTCCCTAGGAGGCTGGATCTTGAACATGGCTTCCAGGGTCCTGCCACTGTCCATAGCCACCACCTCGGGCACAACTCCAGGCTGCCCCAGGACAAAGCTCGGCTCAGCGTGGTGCCTGGCAGGCCAGCCCTTTGGACCCCTGGAAACCAGATGAGTGTCTCCATTCACTGATGCTTTCTTCTCATCTTACCATGCCTGGGAGGGAGAGTGTGGATCCACAAGCCTGATCACTCACATACATTTATTCTACCTGGTCCAGCCAGGCCTGAGCCCCAGTGCACACCACGCACAGGCTAGTCCATGAACAGGAAACTTTCAGCCCTCTGGATGCCCCTCCTCACCCTGCAGGGTCTTGGCCCCAATATTAGTCGCCTTCAAAGCTTCAGTGGCAGTTACCTTCCACAGAGCCCACTTCAAGAGATGATCAATTTTCTTAAAAAAATAATCAATGGGCTTCCCGGGTGGCTCAGTGGTAAAGAATCCGCCTGCCAATGCAAGAGACATGGGATCGATCGCTAATCTGGGAGTAGGTCACATACCACAAGGCAATTAAGCCCTGCACCACAACTGTGCTTTAGAGCCTGTGCCCCACAACAAGAGAAGCCACTGTAATAAGAAGCCTACACAACAACGAAGACCCAGCACAGTCAAAAATACACAAATGAGCATTTTTTTTTTAAAAAAAGAAAATAATCAACAATTCTACATGACAATTTAATTCTTGGTACGGTAAAGCCAAATCAAAGCAGGGCATTAGTGAGAAAGCCTTAATGAATATCTACAGTTATATTCCAAACATGAACCTTGTTTGTTTTAAATCACAACACGTCTATTAATTTTTTAACGAGAGCTTTAGGTATTTACTGGCTGCACTGGGTCTTTGTTGCTGCTCTCAGGCTTTCTCTAGTTGTGGCGGGCGGCGCCTACTCTCTAGTTACGGTGCACAGGCTTCTCATTGAGGTGGCTTCTCCTGTTGCAGAGCAAAGGCTCTAGACTCATGAGCTTCATTACTTGCAGCACAGTTGCTCATTACTTGTGGCTCATGGGCCCTAGAGCATGCAGGCCTCAGTAGATGCGTAACACAGGCTTAGTTGGTCCGTGGAATGTGAAATCTTCCCCAGGCCAGGGACTGAACCCATGTCTCCTGCATTGGCAGGTGGATTCCTATCCACAGGGCTTTCCTGATAGCTCAGTTGGTAAAGAAGCTGCCTGCAATGCAGGAGACCCCAGTTTGATTCATAGATTGGGAAGATCCGCTGGAGAAGGGATAGGCTAACCACTCCAGTATCCTTGGGCTTTCCTGTGGCTCAGCTGGTAAAGAATCCACCTACAATGCAAGAAACCTGGGTTTGATCCCTGGGTTTGGAAGATCCCTGGAAAAGGGCAACCCACTCCAGTATTCCGGCCTGGAGAATTCCGTGGACTGTATAATCCATGGGATCACAAAGAGTCGGACACAACCGAGCAACTTTCACTTTCACTTTCCTATCCACTGTGCCACCAGGGAAGCCCTAAATCACAACACTTTTTAAAATGTTGCTCAGAAAGCACAACTGTTTAAACGCTCATGTGCTCATTACCTGATAGCGGGCTTCTCTTTGCTCTATATCCTCGGGTGCCCGGAGCACTCTGCGCTTGGCTCTGGAGCGTTCTTCAGCCTGAGTGTGGAGAGAAAGTTTGCCCTCTTGTTCTCAGCTTTAGGGAGGGCTTTTATCAGTGAGTGTCTGAGGGCAGCAGAACAGAGGGGTGGAGGGAGTCGGGTCTGGGTCAGGCCCCTGCCCCTTCACTCGCGAGGGGTGTGATTTTGATAGGGCTGGCCTCCCTCAGAGAATGACATAGAGACGAAGACATGAGAGCCCACAGCCCATCTGCTTGGTGATCGGAGGAAACACCAGGAGGGGAGGAGAGAGGTGAGAAAGGGAAAAGAGGGAAGCCATCCCACCATGCCTTAAGGAGCAGGTTACCTCAGAGACCGACTGAGGATTAACCCCACTGGGACTCAGGAGACTGTGTAGGGGCCTCAGAGATGTCCCACGGCGGGGGTGGTGGAGCCATCAGCTCCCGTCAGGCTGCTCCCAGGGCTGTGACTCCTCAACATGCCTGGCAAGGCTGGGCTAGTGCATGTGCCAGGGAGCCCGCGGGAAGGGCCTTGCACTATTTATAATAAGAAGCCATGAGGTTGACAGTACCAGGGCCTAAGGGAAGGCCAGGGACAGTGCCTTCTACAGGCCATAGAAGGACACCTGAAGAAGAATCATAAAAACGTGAATGCTGACTTCACTGTATGCTGGAGAACTCAGCGAGCTAAGATGTGTGAAACCATCACGTCAATGGAAAAGCATCACAAGTGTTCCATTGGATGCTCTCGGTGCTGATGATAATGATGAAAACAGCAATTCAGGGCTCGCTTACTTGCTCCATCTTCCTCGTAGGAACCTCTGACCAGAGGCTGTGTGCCTGCACAGAGTTTATATCTTTCCTCTGTAACTTTCCAAGGCGTCTGCAAGCAATGACGTTTCTTCAGCGTCTTGTGTGTTCTCTGGGAGTGAAAAATGAGACCCACCCCAAATCTCACAACTTGCAACAAATAAACAAGAGTGTCTTATTTTATTGTTAATATTTTAAAACTCAGTCTTTGGACAGTTTCTATATTTGCATGGGGCACAATTTTGAGATAGATCAAGAGGTATACAGTGATACTGTCCCTGGCCCCCACTCGCTTCCTTTCCTGTGTAACTGTAGAGTATGGGGTGATGTGTTGTGAGTTTATATCAGTTTACATTTATCTAAACTAAATTTTTATTTTTCCTCTTTTTTTTCCCCCCTAAACAGATGATATCAACACATGCTGTTTTTCACCTGGTTTTTGTCATTGAACACTGCGACACTTGCCCATCCATAGAGAGTTCTCTCTCTCTCTTTTTAAACAGTTCTATAGTATTCCACACAACTTTTTGCTGCAGAAAATAGTCGTCTTCAGCAATCAACAAGCCTGTGACGGGCCAGTGCCATGCACATGGCTTGCACACATGATCTTGTTTAACCCTATAAGCATAAAGACAGAAAGAAAGACTTCCCTGGCAGCTCAGTGGTAAAGAATCCGCCTGCAGTGCAGGAGACACAGGAGACTCAGGATCAGTCTCTGGGTTGGGAAGATCCTTTGAAGGAGGGCATAGCAACCCACTCCAGTATTCTTGCCTGGAGAATCCCCAGGAACAGAGAAGCCTGATGGGCTACAGTCCACAGGATCACAAAGAGTCGGACATGCCTGAAGCAACTTAGCACACACACACAACCCTCTAAGCACAAAGAGGGACTGTATTTGTTGTGAAAGTGTTAGTCGATCAGCTGTGTCTGACTCTTTGCAACCCCGTGGACTGTAGCCTGCCAGGCTCCTCTGTCCATGGAATTCTCAACCAACTCCACGGAGTGGGTTGCCGTGCCCTTCTCCAGGGGATCTGCCCAACCCAGGGATCAAACCTGGGTCTCCCACCATTTGCAGGCAGATTCTTTATCATCTGAGCCACCGGGGAAGTTATGATCACCATTTTATTGTAAGGAACTGAAGCTCATTGAAAAGTTAAGTTCCAGGCCTGAGGTTACACAGCAGCTAAGGGAGAGGCCGACTCTGGAGGGGAGTCTAGTGTGTCCCTTATCCTCTGAAACACCCTTTCTCTCATGAAGACATGAGAACAGCCATGAAGGTTGTGAGTTGTTCAGAGAAAGATCTCCATGCCAACTTGGACATTTCTTTGGCAACATACCATAGTGCATTTCATGCAGTTTGCTTTATTTAGATATTTGTATTATTCCCTGCATTTGGGCCCTGAAAGGATTCCATCTGAGGCAGGAGGCTGGAGTGAATGGCTGGGAGATGTTCCTTCTTTAAGGACAGGACTGAGACTGTGTGGGTGGTACCGGCGGAGTGCAATGAAGCGGCAGTCCTAGGTGAGCTGAGCGCTAGGGAGCCCCTGACGGGGGGCACTGCGGGCGGGGACTGAGCCTGGGGTAGGAGCTGTGCTGAAGCCAGGGACAGGTCCAGGGCTCTTGGCCATGGGATGTTGTTAAGGGAGGAAGCTGGGGGTGAGGGAGCTGGAACCGAGAACAGTATGAAAAAGAGGTTTGTCTGGAATCATCTGGTCCACGGCCATGTCTTTTAGGTGGAGAGTCAGACCCAGAACTAAGTGTTGGTCTTCACAAGTTCCCAGGAGTCCTCCTGATCCCTAGAAGATTCCCTCATGGCTTAGCGGGCAAAGAACCCACCTGCAATGTAGGAGACACAGGAGACGTGGGCTTGATCCTCGAGTCAGGAATATCCCCTAAAGAAGGAAATGGCAATCCACTCCAGCATTCTTGCCTGAAGAAGTCCTTGGACAGAGGAGCCTGGCGGGCTACAGTCCACGGGGTCACAGAGTCGGACTCAACTGAGTGGCTAGACACACACGTTTCTGATCCCTAAGTGCTCCCTCTACTACTCCTCTGGAGACAAAAGCAAAGACAGTGTGTGTGTTGGAGGACGGGTCTGGGGGTAATATATCTGTGCCTAAAACTGTGTGTGAGCCTGCAGCACGGGCTGAGGGATAGAGAGTAAGAGGAACTGAGGGCAAGGAAGAAAGAGGACATAAAACTCCGAAATCCTTCCAACAATGCATACAAGTCCCAGGGATTTCCAATCTGAAGCTTTGCCATCTCTAATTCCATGACAATGTTTGACAATATAAATGGTATTCATTTGGGCGGTGGTTGTTAAGTTTTATGACTCCGGCAACTGCAGATCTTGGAGTTCTCTGGCTCTTTGGCAGCTTCACAGAAGTTAGTTCTTCACTGCCTCTGTCATCCTACACAGGCCTGCTCTGCACTCATTTGTCCCTTTTCAGATAAAGTTGCACTAAATCACCGAAAGTGGAAGAAAGATGGTTCTCTAAAGACTTTTTGCTAGAATTGGGGCGGGGTGGGAGGAGGAAAAAGGTCCTTTCCTCTGTAGTTGCTTAGTAACAGAATGTAAACCTAGAGATGAAAAGACATCCTCGCTGGAAGTGCCTCTGAGAGTAAAGTCAACACAGAGGAAAGCAGAATGCAGAGCGTGACTCCAATTGATATCTTTTGATAACCTGGATCCAGCTGTGCCTAAAGCAGTTTACATCTGGACTTTCACAGTGCAGGAAGCACTGAATTATCTTTCTGGTGAGATCTACATAGTGATTAAGAATCAGGTTGCCTAGATTTGATTCTTGGATCTGCCTCTTACTAGCTATAGAACCTTGGACAAGATACTTAACCTCTCTGGGCCTCAATATCCTCAACAATAAAATGGGATAATAAGAGTATCTATCTCATAGGGTTGATATAAAGATTAAATGAGTCAACACATGAGAAGCATTTAGAACAGTACCTGGCATGCTAGTGTCATTACAAAAAATCATTTGTGCCAGTCAGTATGTGGCAGCAATAAACAGCCCGAAAGTCTCAGTGGTTTAAAACAGCTGTTTTTCTTTTTTTGAACATAGGGGCATCCACTGTGGATCAGCAAACACAGCACTCATTGTACTTACTCAGGAATCTGAGCTGATAGAGCAGCTGCCATCTCTAATGCTGCTGGTCACCATGATAGAGGGAAACAACTTCAAAAAAGATACAATGGCTTTTGCCCAAGAGAGGTATCTGTCACTTCCACTCATATTTCATTGGCCAAACCAAGTCACTGGGCCACACCTAGCTTCAAAGAGGAGGGAAGAGCAGTCCTGCCATGTTCCCAGACAGGGCAGTCCTATTGACCACCACATTACTATTGTTCCATCATAACGGGTTGAGTATTGGACACCTACACTGAAAGATTCCCAAGTAAATAAGAAATCACAAGTACCCCTGGTTTTATACTCAGGAGCATCCAGGTGCCATTATGAAGCCATGTTCTTACTATCTCCCTTTTCCCTCATTCACTCCAACCATTTTTAAGTCTGTGGCTCCTGGCTATCTGTCTTTCAGGTGTCAGGACCACGTCACTGATATTTTCAGTGATCCCTTGCTAGTTAAATCCCAGAAAAGTGGATAGAAGTTGTGTGATTGGCGCAGAGTCACAGGTGTACAAAAGAAAGTACTGAGGGAGAAAAGATGGGAAGGTTTCCTT
Source organism: Cervus canadensis (assembly GCF_019320065.1). Taxonomy (NCBI): domain Eukaryota; kingdom Metazoa; phylum Chordata; class Mammalia; order Artiodactyla; family Cervidae; genus Cervus; species Cervus canadensis. The sequence goes on along the minus strand of NC_057404.1, from coordinate 19,508,479 downwards.
TGGAGAGGAGATGTGTTAGGTCAGGTTCACTAGAAGCACAGTTGAGATGAGCATTCAGGGACCTGTGATTAAGCAAGGGAGTCTCTCTGGAGGGAAGAGGATTGAGGGAAGCTGAAGAGGGCAGAGGCCAAAGCTAAGTCGGCCCAGATCCCATGGGCAGCTCCTGAGTGTGAGTTCCTGAATGGAGCCCGTCCTGCCTGGAGACAAGCGACTGGCCTTTTACAGCTTATTGTGATCAGTCACTGGCATCAGGCTGCTCTAAAGGGGAGAGTCAACCTTCTGGGCTAGGCAGCTCCTATTGGGTTGGTTAAGGGTGATTCTGGGAGAAGAAGGGGGGCAGCTGTGAGCTGCCAGCAGCTGGGGGCAGGGTGCAACAGGCCAGTCAAGGTGATTTGGATGGGGCAACAGCATCTAGTAGAAGTCATGAGGAAAGCACTAATAGGAACCATCTCCCCTTTCCTCCCACTAGCAAAAGTGTGCCTCAGAAGCCTGGAAAATATTGACATTAGTGGGGTAAGAAACAGCAGCCTGTGGTTCCCCATTTATCTCCTAGATTAAATAGAAATTTTACCATCAACCCATATTTCCAGGCCTATGTCCCAAGACCCTCACAAACCTAATCTATATGAAAAGTCACCTGGAACCTTGATATTTTATGAACAACCTCCATGCCTTTGCTCTGACTCTTTCCCTCTTCTGCCAAGAGTACACAGGTCCCTCTCCAGACCTCTGAAATTCTATCCACACTTCAAGGCCCTCTCAACTACTGACGACTTCATAAAGCCTTTCCTAATCACTCGACAGGATATGAGCTTTCCCTTCTTTGAAACCTCAAAGCCCTTACTTTCAGCAGTGGGTTTCATTCTACGAATTTGAGTCATTTGATAAGTGTTAGTCTCCAAATCTTTTATGGACTCTTTAGGACGAGTTCAGTCTTTTTCTCTTTGCTGCCTCTGGCAAACACCTTGAATAATGAAGGCACTTAATTCATATGTGTGTAACTGAGTATCTACTTAGATGAGATTAAATGTCCACACATGATCAAAGCTTTTGTTTTACGCGCATCACCCAGAGCTGACATTTGCTGAGCACTTCCTATGTCCTGTGCATGAAGTATTCTCTTTGCTTTAGTGATCTTCACCCCATAGATAAGAAACCGAAGCCAAGCGAGGTCAAGCAACTTGCCAAAAGCCACACAGGTAGCAGGTGGTAGATTAGATGAAGCCTTAGGTTCGTCTAAATTCAGAGCCCACACTGCTAACCTCTATGAGGGACCTGCAATAGGGACAAATATGGACTTGCTATCAGAAGACACGACTAGACGTGCAGGCTCTGTCACTCACCTTGAGCAATGAGGTGAACAGACCTGAACAACACTGGGGAAAACGAGAAAGCTGCTTGCCCTACGCATCCATTTTTCTTCGTGGGTAAAGAACCAGACCAGTGCTGCGCTGGTCTTAATGTGCACACAATTCACCTGGGGGAATGGGGACACCAGCAGAAAACACACACACACCCCACATAACACAATGTGAGAACATCTGTGATAGAAATAGGCCCTCACTAGAAAGAAGAAGGTGAGAACCCAGCAGGGGTGGAGATGGAAGTGAGAGAAAAATGCCCCAGAAAAGCTTACCATGGAGCTGAGTCTTAAGGATGAGAGAGCTGACCTGGTACAGAAAAGAAAGGGAAGAAGGACTATTTCAGGTGGAGGGTCAGCACATCAAAGCTAAGGAGGTCAGAGGGTCCCAGAGGCACTTGGGGAGCTGCCAGGGGCTAACTATCTCCAGAAAAGAGAGGGAGGGGCCCCTGGCAAGAGCCTGGCTAGAGAGAAAGAGTACAGATCCAAGAGACACTGCCATCTTGTAAAAAGGTTAAGGGGGCTTCCCTGGTGGTTCAGTGGTAAAGAATCCACCTGCCAATGAAAGACACATGGGTTCCATTCCTGGGTGGGGAAGATCCCCTGGAGAAGGACATGGCAACCCATTCCAGTATTCTTGCCTGGGAAATCCCATGGACAGAGGAGCCTGGAGGGCTACCATCCATGGGGTCACAAGAGACGGATGCAGCTCAGTGGCTGAGCATGCATATACACCAAGGATAAGGGAAACCACTGAGGACATCAAGGTGAGCAGCAGTGTCAACCTGACCCCCGGAAGTTTCCCTTCCACTGCTCTCAGGGAGACTGTCAAAGGGGTGCAGTCAGATTATTTTAAATGAGGAAGTTTCTAGGTCCCAACAAGCCTCACTGCTTGGTACCCCAGAGCAAATGTTTCTCCCCAGGATTCAGCCTGTGGATCTAGGGAGGCACAGAGCCGTATAGCCCATAGGGAAGGACCCCTGGATGTGGAGTAGAAGAGAAGCAAGAACAAATCAAAGGGGAATGTGCTGAGACAGCCCCCCACCCCAACACTGCCTCCCCAGGGTCAGTCTTAGTTATTTCTTTATTAGACCATCATTTCTCAACCTTTGTCCCGATGAGACATATATACAAGGCACTTGACCTTCACCAGCCAGACATATGTCTTTGATATATCCAGAGTTCTGCTCATTTCCTAGAGCCATAGTACCTATGATTGAAAGTGACATTCATGGAGGGAGAAAGAATGTGCTCACTCTAATTCATGAAGCAGATAAACCTCACAGAACCCTTGATGCCTTCTCCATGGCTGGGAGTAGATTATAAGCTTGGACGCCAGACAAACTCAGGTTCTTATTTGGACTCCCTCACTTACATCTGTGTGGCCTTGGGTAAGGTGCTTAAACCCTTGAAGCCTTAGCTTGCTCATCTGCAAAATGGTTATGATAATAAAATCCTACCATGGAGGGTTTGTCATCAGTACTGGATCTGCTCATACAATCTAAATGCTTGGGTATGTGCCTCTGATACATGGTGAATACTCAACAGATGATAACTTGGTGAATCCTCAATAGATGATAACTTCCTTACTGTTAATGTTGTCTTATTCTTTTAACAACATGCCTGGGACTTCCTTGATGGTCCAGTGGCTAAGAATCCAAGCTCCCAACTCAGGGGCCTAAGTTCAATCCCTGATCAGGGAACTAAAACCACATGTTGCAACTAATAAGAGTTCACATGGCAAAAAATAAATAAGTATTTAAAAATAAAAGCAATATGCCTGACTGGAATACACTACTGAGTAATGACACTGTGTTGCAAATTAATGTATCAGAGAAAGGAAAATCATTTTGTGCATGTGACTTCTAATTGATTTATCTTTACCTTTGAATGTCATCACATTATTTATTTCAAAACATGATGTAATTCCAACTCTGAACTAATTCGCTACCCTGCCCCTCTACTCCCCATCAGCAAGACTTTTAACAGCTGTTCACAGGTTCTACCTAAAAACTCAGTTTTAATTTCCTGTTATAGACCTATCATTCTCAAGATCTGCTGGGTGAAAACCACCTCAGTGGTGAGGCAGAAGGAGGTAGAAATGGCTTTTTGAGCCTTGCCAAGGGGAGTGTTTGGCCCCCAAACAGTCTCTCAGCAGCCCACTCACCTGGGCTCCATGTGGCCTGTAGTCTCTGCCTTTCAGAGAACTTGTTTCTTTCTACTACAGATAGGGGGCAGAAATACCCTGATCAGGACCTCATCTAAAATGCTCCCCACCTGAGAAATGGGAACGCTGCCCACCCCTCCCTCAAAGGTTGTTGGCAGGTCTCCCAAAGATGAAAAGATAAGAAATTCCACTTTCTGATCTGAGCCAGTGTCACCTCCAGACAGGACTGAGGAAATAACCTTCGAACTCAACCCGGCAAGCCCACTCTGATCTTCCAGCTCGTCCTCTCTACGATAGAGATGACCCTGACAGCATGAGCTGGCCACTCACTCCTTAGGTCAAGAACTCAATATCAAGTCCTGTGGCTCAAAGACCAGAACCCTCGCCAGCCCACTAGACAATGGGTCTGGCTGCTTCCCGCTGGTTGCGCCTCTGCCTGGGGCTCTTTCCACCCTCGGGGGTGGACTGCTGGCGGTCCTTCATTGGTTTGGCTCCCCAACCTACCTTTGCACACGCTGGCATCTCTCTTGAGGTCTTTCCATTACCACATCCCACCTCTACCCACCTTCTGCTCTCACTGTTAACATCACATCCTCCAGGAGGTCATCTTTGACCCCCAGATAGCTCCCATAATCTCAGGGAGATTTAATCTTCATTGGCCCCGTCACTGTCTCCCCAATGGAATATCAGCTTCATGAGGGCTGTGTTTTGCTTCCCTCATTGTCCCAGCACCTATTGACCACAGTGCCCACATGACCATCCTTATATTAATATTGAGGATCGCAGATGAAGAGCTCCATTTTTACCAAGAGAAATAGAAGAGTTAGTTCTTTCATTGATGTGATTGTTATAGACTGAATTATTCTAATGGTAAATGCAGCTTTCCTTATTCCTTTAAAATGTTATATTGTCAGGGGTTACTTCTCTTAATCCCTGTGTTCCCTTCATGTCCCTCAAACTCACTCTTTCTTAGGAGCAGCTATTCATTGATTCCTCACCCATGAAGTCTCAGATCTTTTTGGTGGCAATTATGTCACAAAGGGGAATCTTCACCAAAATTAAATGGAATGGAGGCAATTGAGGGAAAGAATTTTCTCTCTCACCTAATTTCCATCATATACCACTCTTGAGTCTGGGAGTAAGTGGTGGATTTGGGGAAGAGGAGGAAATGCTCTAAAACGTGCTGCTTAAAATATTACTGGCCCATGTCAAGTATAGAAATGTTAAGTACAAGATGTTACCAGCTTATATTGAGCCTAGAAACTTTTAGGGCAATTTGATGTTGCCATGACATTCAAGAACATGGTCTATAGGGCTGTCTCAGTGAACAGGGCAATAGCGACCACTTCCATGCTATTGAACTTGGATGGTGGGTCACACACATAAGACAACAGATTCTTCCTCATTTTTTTGGAAATTCTCACACACTGGCCCTTCACCACAGACAGTTTGAAAAATGTAAAAGATGATGTAGCCCTAGTCATGTCATAAGTGAAAGTCAAGGCTTCAAGAAATACCTAAAAACTAAGAAACATCTAAAGGCAGGAGTGGAAAGGAAAGCAAGAGAATGACTGTAGATTGCAGTGAGTCATGGGAAGAGTCTTTGGAGATGAATCTTGAATTGGGTCTTGAAAGAAATTATTGTTAAATATTGAGGAACAAGGGGTAGGAGGGCATTTCAGAAAAGAAGCACGCAAGCTAATGCATGGAGGCTGTGTGAGACATGTCCTCACACACTCAGCTGAAATAGTTAAGTCAGGAGATTGGGTTCTACCATTCGGTAATCATCACAATGATCACTGATTTCTGTGAAAATATGACAATCGTAAGAACAGTGAGCAAGTTTGAGAAATAACAGAGAATATCTATATAGTCTCAAAGTGGCTGCCCTCCAGATTCTTATCAATGACAAAGCAAACACAGCAGTGGAGAAACCTAGCAGGCATCACCTCAACTAAATGATCAAAGTTAAATAGGTTAGGTAGGTTATGAGAAAAATGGACATCGTGTACCTCCTGATATGATGCACTGGGAAGAACACAACATGATGTTTGTGCTATTCCCACTAAAAATGCATCTATCACTGAAACCACTCAGGAGGAAACAGCAGACAAATCCCACTGAACATACTCTATAAAATAGCTGAACTGTATTCTTAAAAGTGTCAATATCAGGAAAGACAACCAAGGAACTGTTGCAAGTCAAAGAGGCTGAAGAGATGTGACAACTGAATGCAATGTGTGATCTGGAATTTTCTTTGCTTTAAAGGATCTTAAGGGACAACCAGTAAAATCGGATAAGGTCTGTACATTAGTTAATGATATTGTATGAAATTAATTTCCTGAATTTGATGATCATGCTATGCTGTGCTTAGTTGTTCAGTTGTGTCCAACTCTTTGAGACCCCATGGAATGTAGCCCGCCAGGGTCCTCTGTCCATGGGATTCTCCAGGCAAGAATACTGGAGTGGGTTGCCATGCCCTCCTCCAGGGGATCTTCCCAACCCAGGAAGTGAACCCAAGTCTCCCGAACTGTAGGTGGATTCTTCACCATCTGAGTCACCAGGGAAGCCCTTGATGATCATACTATGGTTAATAAAGAAAAAGTTCTTATTTTTAGGAAATACCCAGTGACACATGTAAAGGGGCATTGTGTTTCAAACAGTTCTAAAAAATATATAGTAGGTATGAAGATAGGGCTTCTCTGGTGGCTCAGCAGTAAGGAATCTGCCTGCCAATGCAGGAGATACAGGTTCCATCCCTGGATCAGGAATTTCCCCTGGAGAAGGAAATGGCAACCCGCTCCAGCATTCTTGCCTGGGAAATTTCATGGACAGAGGAGCCTGGTAGGCTACAGTCCATGGGGTCATAAAAGAGTCAGACACAACTTAGTGATTAAACAACAATAACAATAAGGTATGAAGATACAGAGATAAATAGAGGATAAAGCAAAGGGGTCAAATGTTAACATTGGGACATACTGGTGGAAAACATATATGGACATTCTTTATACTATCCTTATAACTTATCTGTGAGCCTGAAATCATATTTTTAAAAAGTCAAAAGAAGAGACGGGCACCTAAGCTTTAGCCCCCACTTAGTACTAAGTGAGTTAAGTCTCCCCACCCCTCTGGATCTCTTCCCGCCTCCTCCAGCCCTTCCAGTTGGAGGCTGCATGGCTTGGCCTTGCTGGTTCCAGATCCTCCCAGCTAATTTCTGGATTTACGCCTTCTCTCCTTTTCCTGTCTAATGTTTCTTTCAGACTACACCCTGAGAGCTGATCTCTTTGGTTGAATGCCCCTTGGGATCCAGGGTAGCACAGCAAAATCCTGCCCGTGTCCTATACTTGCTCACTTTGCCAAACCCTGCTTACGCCCCAGACAGATCAAGACAATTAACTTTTCTTGAAGACCTACTATGGGCCTGGCACTGTGCAGTCATCCCAATGACCTAAAGGGTAACTTTTCCAATGAATCATCTCCATCTAAATTCCAATGGCTCTAAAGCTCAAAGCCTTTTTGACCATAGGAAGTGCAATATTTAAAGAGTTCCCCTACCTATATAATTCTGGGAAGACTCAGGACCACTTAGATGTCCCATAGATCCAATTTGGTTGTCTACTACCCTCTATGAATTATAGAGCTAGAATTTTTGGCCTCAGGTCCTCCCTTCCCCATGAAGTTGTCACTCCAAGCTGGCAGTCCCATCTCTGTCTCCACTGCCAGGGCACCATCAGAGCTGAAAATATGTGTACCTCAATGTCAAAGACCTTGCAGTCCTAAAATAAACAGGGGAATGCTCCTTTTGTATTACATTCCATTGCAGTGGGAGTCAGGGGGCCCCACAATCAACTGCTCAAGCTCTAGTGCTATGGTGTGCATGTCGAAGCATTTTAACCTCTGGTGGGGCCGAATTCTAATGATGCCCACAAGATAGTAGTGAGTCTCCATCTGTTTTCCAATTCCCAGGCTGGTTTCTAGGCCCATCTCACCATACGAGATCACTTCCCTTAGGGTGAGTTCTTTCTTAGCCCTTGTGGACCCTTCCTACAGACTGAAATTTTATAAATATCTGAGATAGATTGTGGATGGAAATGGATATGTGAAGGGTATTGCCTATTGCCACTCATTGAAACACCTGGGGGCCAAGTCCTGCACCATCAAGAAACCCTGTTGATATCCGTGGCTCAGAGAGGTTATTGAAGGCCTAGTATGGGCTCCCACAAGTAGGTGTTGAGATTCGAACCCAGATCTGCAGAACTCTTTCCTGTCCATCACTTTATCTTCTCTGCAAAGTGGAACTCAGCTAACAGGTTGGTAAATGGAGGTCCTCTAGTAGAGGGATTGTTAGCTAAATGTAGCTTTACTGGGTCAGATTAGGATTCCAAAAATTTTGGGGCAACTGTTCATCATGTGGCTGGTGCTACTGTTGAGTCCAGGCTTGGCTTATCTGGGCCAGTTAATTTTTTTTTTCTTTCTTCCTAGTATCTCTTTCCTCACAGGCATTTTATTTACCCAAAAAAAGGTAACATCAAGCATGGCCCATTTTAATATAGTTCTGGAAAATGCTTGAGGGAGGTGGGAGGGAAGGTCAACAGTACTGGTAATGTGGTTTTATAGAAAAAGTGTGGGTCTCAGAATCAGACGGACCTGAGTTCAAATCTGAGTTTGTTACTTACTGTTTGAGTAAATGTTCATCAGTTCAAGGCCCTTATATGTAAAACAGAGATAATGCCATGTAACTCTCAGGGTTAAAGGAAAAACCTTATTTTAAATCATCAGTCCCAAAGAGGGACTCAAGGAACCTCAGTTTCCCTCTCCTTGACTGATACTTTTGGATCATATGAGAATTTTAGCTATCTCTATTTTTCTATTCATTCCTCTTATGGACAACCCTAAAGACAGTTCAGAAGTGGGTCTTGTTTCCATGGAGAAGCATGAAAGGTAAACAACTTTGAAAAGGGGAAGCACAGACGCTCACCCCCTACGCCCACTCACAGCCAGTCAGTGCATAGCCTCAGCAGAAATGTTTCCAAAGAAATGCTTCACCCAGCTTTCGGGGAAGGCACCAAGTCCTCTTTCAAAGTCTTTACATGCTTTTTCACTGTGTGGCTCTTGAAATGAACAATAACTTGAAACAGAAAATGATGAACTTCACACAGCAATGGATCGAAAGTGGAATTATTGAGCTCACCATTGTCTAATATAATTAGGCTTACATTCTCTGAATCTAAATAGATGGGCTCTCCCCTCTTCTGTACATGCACATTTACTTATTAATGGGTAGAATATTACAAGTTTTCTGGGCCCCACATGGTTTCAGTTCTAATCCAAATAACTTACTTTCTTCTGAAACTCTGATTTTCCTCTTTTTTGGCAAAGTTATTTTGTATGTTTCAAAGGGGAATTGCTTCCCTGAGTCTGTGTGGAAGTACAAGCACATAAATCACATGCTGAATTTACTTAACAAGAAGGACTAATCCCACTGTCACTTCCCACTGAACAGTGCCTTCTTAGGAAAAAATGCTGCACATCCTTTAGAAGACCAAGATCCATCCAATCAAATGACTTTTTAAAATTCCACAAAATGATCTCTCTGTCTGAAATAATAAGCTTAAAAAGCTCATTAAACATAGCAGCAATTAGATAATAGATATTTCTTAATTAGCTAGCTTTGGATCTCGCTCCAATCATGGCAGAAATCAGACTAGCTTTCAAGGGAGGTAAGCACGCATTTGAAAACCTAATAACAGTATAGTTTCCTCTATTCTCCCTTTAACACAAGGGCCAACTTTTGATGAGTGAAAATCAACTTATGTCTTACCCAAAACATCTGTTCTCAAGATGCAACACCTCAAATGATATGGCAGAAACATAAATCACCAAATAACAACTCATAAAATTATGGCTAACAGTGGTAAACAGTCTTGTCGCCATCAACCACAAAAGGAAGAGAAAAGGCATCTAATAAAGCCTTTAGCAGTCACTAGAATTTGTCTTGAATTTTCTAAAGGCTCTTACAGAAGACTTGATGTGGTCCGTGTTGTAAAACCACAGGCAGACAATTCTGTACCATGGAGGATAAACACAGTGGTAGGAAGAGAGACTTAGCAGAATGATTTCCCCCAAACCAGAACATCTAGATGTCCCTGTGGACAAGTTAAGCCGCTATCCTCAAGGTGGGCTCTGAGTCTTGGCTAGTGAGATAAAAGCAACCACAGTTGCTGTGGAGGGGAGGCCCAGGCAGGCCTCTGATTATTAACTTCAGCAGCTCCTTCCTTCATCATGAGATCCAGAGCAGAAAAAAAAAAGGGAACTTAGGGAGGCCTTCCCTTTGTCATATAAACAAATGTTTTGAATGAGATGTGATAAGATTGAGTGGCCACCAAGCCATAGAATCTCTGAACACTGGAGCTGGAAAAGTTGTAGAAGAGGAAACTGCAACTGACGGTGTTGAAATGACTCGCCCAAGGTCACAGAGAAACCACCACCACCCCTTACCACTTGTGACTTGAGTGGAAATAGTCTTTTTTCTGACATGAAAAAAAAAAAGAAAGAAAGAAAAGAGTGAGTACCCTATGTGTCAGCAAAAGTTATGCCACATGCAGCTAGATCATTGCCCAACAAAGGAAATGTGGATTCACAGAACTTGCTTCCTACTTTGAACACTATTTTTCCTGTAATTGGGTAAGGTAGGGGGCAAATGTTGGTCAAACACCACAGAGATAAAGAGAAGCTCCATGTTCTTAGGTGCATAAACAAGAGACCCAAACGTTTAGCAATCCAGTATGACTTCAAGCATGGGCAACATGGGCTATGCATTCTGTAAAATAGAGGGAAAAAATCATACAATAATGGTCTTTTCCCTCAAGAAAAATTTAAACAACTGTAGGCAATCATCAGAGACCAAGTGCAAAGACTCAGTATTGACAATAACGCCTAACAGGCTTTCAGACATGGGAGAAATCACAGGATTTTGGACAAATAGTCAAGGATGGCTTGTTTGACCTGACTTCTTTGATATCGCGAAGGCTGGGTTGGGGAGGGGAGGGGGAAAGACAAGTTGGGAGTATCTACATGGGAATACATTTTCTGAAGTAGGAATTAAAGTGGCTCCGGAAAGTCTGGTAAAGAGACCCAACTAAGTGGCCTAGAAGTTGGGTTTAAGGACACAATGGAAAATAAGATTCCAGAGGGAAAGCATGATGAACGACTCAACAAATTGTTCAACTGAAGAAACACCAAACAAAGCCCAGCCTCTAGACCCATTTCCTTGGAGACGCTTGTCTCACTGGTGTGTTAAGGAAATCAAATTTTCAGTTTTTAGATATACATATGCCAGAATCATCAAAGGGTGATATTCTTCATATTGTGATTAATATCTTGACCTCTGTACAGATACAAAGTTGCTGTGAGCCATATGAGGGATCACAGTCTCTTTTACGCCACCACTCCCCGAGAGGAAATAGACCAGATAGTTTTAGAAGCCATTTCTAGATCCACAAGTTACTGACTCAACAAAACAAGGTTTTGCCAATGCTATTAAATATCCAAGAAGCTATCCAAATGCCTTTGAACATTCCTTCTCCTTGACCTTAAAGGCTTTATTAGATTTATCAACTCCTCCATCTGAAGGCTTGCCTGTGGTCTCTCTATTTTTACCTCCAATTTCTGGAGTGGGGAGGTAAACTGAGGTGCAGAGTAATCATGGAATCATCTAATTAGAAGACTATTTCAGCGTTAAAAGATGGCACGCCCAAAGCCTGCTGTACACAAAGGCGATTTAATAATGTCTGATTTTCAACTTGGATTTACAATGAAATTTGAAACAGAAAAGAGCAAAATTCCAGATTGAAGAAAAATTACAGCTGGAAAAATAATTTTTAAAAAAAATCCAAGAAAGCCTTCCAAGCAGTTACTCAATTTGGGAATTTAAGGAAGGTGGAGGTTTGTGTCCAAGAGGAAACTGCTCTGGGGACACAGAGGAATGGAAATTCCTGCCTTCAGCCTATTTTTGTAGCCCTGTCTTCAGCCATACACACATCTGAATTAAAGAAGGCATTCCTCTCCACTGCTTCCAACAAGGCACACGCCAGCAGAGGCCTCTGGTCACACTATGCATGAGCTCATGCAAAAGCTTCCCGCGGTGAGAGTTTGTGGGAGGAGAGGTATTAATCTGCCCCTGGCTGCTGGCCTCTAGCAAACATGTGCCCTTACTGCCTGCCTGCTTATGCCTCCAAGGTACACATAGCACATGGCTCCAGGTCACTCAGGAGTTCAGTGTTTGGACAGGGTTTGAGATATAGATGATGGACAGAAATTCCCTCTTTCCTTCTTCATCTAAAGTAGGAAGAAGCTTTGGGTTCATGGTTAATAGCCATTCAGCATCTGAAGATTGCAGAGTTTAGCCACCGGAAGGCAAACATATGGCATCAATGCTACTGCTCCTTATTCACTTTCCCGAGGCAGACACCACTGATCAAGCGGAGCTCCCTTCTGTTTCCAGCCAAGACTCAACTCTAGAATCCTTCCTGACCCAACAGTCCAGGCTGCCATCACCAATCAGAGCTGGCAAGTGGTTTGAAATTTATTTGCCAGCCCCAGGGTAAAGAGGAAGAAAGAGAAAAAGAGAGAAGGAAGAAAAAGGAAAGTAACACTTTCTAAGCACCAACTGTGTACCAAACAGTGGCCCATTGGAGGGCGAGGATGTCTGCCTGAGGAGAGGGGTGTTTTATCACTGGTACTGTTACAGTGATCACAAAAATCAGACTTTCATCAGCTCTATATTGTGCTTAAGTTCTCCACAGACAGTGCACCCCTCACTGCCTGCACCCCAGTGCTCCCACTGTCTCCCCTTGCCCTCCTCTCTGCATCACTGAGGCCAAGAACTGCCAGTGGCCTGGACACAGAGCTCCCCTCAGAACAACCTGGTGAGGTAGCAAGGCATTGGAGTCAGAAGAGCATCCCTCCATCCCTGCCTCACACACAGTTGTGGGAAAAGTGCTTTTCAGCTTCCTCATGTGCAAAGTGCAGACAACAAAGCTATCCCTTTCTGAGAGCACTGTAATGAGGGTTAGTTCTTCTGTGCTTGTGAAGGAACACAGAGCCTGGCATTTAGGAGGAATTTTTAATTATCGGGTTTTTTCCCCTGAAGTTACTGCCCTCACCTGAATTTTAGGTCATGATAGTAATAATTAAAACAATTCATAATGTATCAAATAAAGCTTTCAGATTTATAAAAATACAGGATGTCCAGCTAAATTTGAATTTCAGATAAAAAAATGAACATTTTCAGTATAAGTATTTCCCCAATATTACATAGGACATACTAACACTAAAAAATTATTCCTTTAAAATCTGAAATTCAAATCTAACTTGTCCTACATTTTATCTGGCAATACGAACATCAAATCTGGAGGTGTGGGATGAGTAGAGAAATAACTCTTCCGAGATAAAAATGTCAAACTGCAAGGAATGTTTCTCAAAATGGATGATTTTCAAAACTTCTTCAGCTATATTCCACAGTAAGAAATACATTTTGCATCATAATTCAATGCACATATACATCTGTTAGTTAACTGAAATAAACATTCCATGAAACCTTTTACGTATACAGTGCAGGCTGGCATTTTCTCTCTTCTTTATTCTGCTGCTGTTGCTGCTAAGTCGCTTCAGTCGTGTCCGACTCTGTGCGACCCCATAGACGGCAGCCCACGAGGCTCCCCCGTCCCTGGGATTCTCCAGGCAAGAACACTGGAGTGGGTTGCCATTTCCTTCTCCAATGCATGAAAGTGAAAAGTGAAAGTGAAGTCTCTCAGTTGTGTCCGACTCCTAGCGACCCCATGGACTGCAGCCCACCAGGCTCCTCCATCCATGGGATTTTCTAGGCAAGAGTACTGGAGTGGGGTGCCATTGCCTTCTCCGCTTCTTCTTCATTCTACCAGATTCTATTTCTTTTTTTTAAAGAAAGTCCTGACCCAACCTCACTTAATTGATTTCTTGACCCCCTGATACAAAGGCTTCCCTGGTGGTTCGGTGGTAAAGAATCTGCCGGCACTGTGAGGAGACACGGGAGACCCGGGTTCGATCCCTGGGTCAGGAAGCTCCCCTGGAAAAGGAAATGGCAACCCACTCCAGTATTCCTGCCCGGGGAAACTCTATGGACAGAGGAGCCTGGCGGGCTATAGTCCATGGGATTGCAAAGAGTTGGACACAACTGAGCACATCCACACACACACAGTCATACACCATACAGATTTCAGCAAACTATAGCCCAAGGGCCAGTTCCGCCCAGTCACCTCTTCTGTGGATGTCCAGTGAGCAAAGGCTGGTTTTTTACATTTTTTATTAATAAATGGTTGGGAAAGATCCAAAGAAGAATGATATTAATATTTTATGATATTTGAAAATTAGATGAATTAAAATTTCGGTCTCCATAAATCAAGTTTTATTGGAACTCAACCACACCCACTCATTTATGCATTATCTATGATCACTTTCACACAATTACAGCAAATTAGAGAGCTGCCTGTTAAGTATAATCCTCAAAGCCTAAAATACTTATTATTTGCCCCTTTACTAAAGAGTGTTGCATACGCCTATGCTAATATCCTAATGGTTTGCAACCTGTATTCTTCCTACTTCTTCCTCTGTGTCTGCTTAGTTGCTCAGTAGTGTCTGACTTTTTGCATCATCTTCTTCCTATGCGTCCGTGCTAACTTGTCTGACTCCTTGCGACCCCATGGACCATAGCCTGCCAGGCTCCTCTGTCCATGGAATTCTCCAGGCAAGAATACTGGAGTGGGCTGCCATGCCCTCCTCCAGGGGATCTTCCCAACTCGAACCCACGTCTCTTAGGTCTTCTGCATTAGCAGGTGGGTTCTTTACCACTAGTGCCACCTGGGAAGCCCCTACTTCTTCCTAGAATTTGTTGTTCAATCACCAAGTTATGTCTGACTCTTTGAGACCCCATGGACTGCAGCACACCAGGCCTCCCTGTCCCTCACCATCTCCCAGAGTCTGCCCAAGTTCATGCCCATTGAATCAGTGATGCCATCCAACCATCTCTTTCTCTGTTGCTCTCTCCTCCTTCTGCCTTCAATCTTTCCAAGAGTCAAGGTCTTTTCCAATGAGTTGGCTCTTCGCATTAGGTGGCCAAAGTATTGGAGCTTCAGCTTCAACATCAGTCCTACCAGTGAATATTCAGGGTCAATTTCCTTTAGGATTGACTGGTTTGATCTCTCAAGAGTCTTCTCCAGCACCACAGTTCAAAAGCGTAAATTCTTCAGCGCTCTGCCTTGCTTCTGGTCCAGCTCTCACATCCATACATGACTACTGGAAAGACCATAGTCTTGACTATGTGGACCTTTGTTGGCAAAGTGATGAAGACAATTTAAATCAGACCGGTTCTCCCAGTGATTTCCCTCATTCTACCTTCAATTTTAGAGAGGACTCCTGTGCAAGCTCAAACTTTCACAGTAGGTGGCGCTAACATGGAGGGTGCTGGTCCTCCTTACTGAATGATAAATTAGCCAGACACTAATTAACGTTTCCTTCATTGACTATTCCCTCTACCACACATTCACTCTGGTCTAATTGAACCCTGTTAGTAAGTAGGCCCTGAGCGGTTTCACCCCAGGCTAACTCTTCCTCTCCAGAGTACTATAATGGAAAGAATTCCAGAGTCAGGAAACATGGGATATGAATTTTGGCTGCCCCCTAATGAGCCAAGTCACTTAATCTTTCTAAACCTTAAGATCTTTATCTTTATCTTTAAAATACAAGAGTTGGACTTGAGTTAACCCTTGTTTTCCAGGTCTGAAAATCAGTTTAAGGACCACAGTGAGCTAGTTTTTTTTTCACTTGTCAAATGAATAAATTTTAGGTACAATTCAAGATTTCAAGAAAAAGGCACTTTGACACAAGTTCTGTGGAGAATGTAAACTGGAACAGACTTTATGGAGAACAATTCAGGAGCATGTAGCAGAAATCCTAAAAATGTCTGTACCCTTTGTCCACCAATTCCATATCTAGGAATTAATCTTAAATAATTACAGTGCAAAGACAGAGCTAAAAGGATGTTCAATAAAGCAGGGCATTTTTGCTTCTCTGGAGGCTTAATGTATCCTTGTTAACTAGTTTCTGAAACTTTATATCATCCTTAGCACTACATTACAATACATGTGTAAGACAACAAAACAAACCGCTGCTTAATCACATAAAGAGAGGAAGAAGTAGAGTCTAGGGTTTCTTAAATATTTTTTTATTGCCAGGCACCATGCTAAATAATTTTCTTAAGTTCTTTCTTTAAATCATCTTACAATAACCTTGTTCAAAAGGTATTATTAATCCTATTTTACAGATAGAGGGTCTGAGGTTCAGACAAGTTAATCTTCCAAGTCACGCAGTGCTGGTACATGGAGCAAGAAATGCCTCAAACACTTTATAAAGACCAAGTTCCCTGTGGGCTGGAGGAAAAGGAAGGGGAATTCAGTACATCTGTGAGCTTTGATTCTATCTCAGAATCAGATCTAGGCTCTTCAGAGCCTTTAAGGAGAGACTGTAATTTCGAAGCTTCTGCCAATTTTTTGTGCTGCTAAAAATGGAAACCCGAATTGGTCTGTGGGGGCCAAGGCCTTCTCAAAGGGAAAAAACACTTAATTGAGCTTTGATCTGTGTAAAAGGAGATTCCGTTCTGAACTGGGAAAGCCTAGACGAGGAGACTCTTCAGTTCTGTGTATACCGAAGAAGAGTGGGGAGTTGTTCTAAAATGAACAGACACGGAGCTTCCCCTTGTGGAGTGGAGGAAAGAGGACCCTGGGGCTAGCCACTGGGGATGAAAGACACAGTCAGAATGAGCTCCTCTGTGGAGGTGAGGGGGGAACAGAGCGGTCCTCAGCAACATGGTGGGATCCTGCGTCAAGGAAGAGCAGCAGTAGGAACTCCATGGCGTGAGATATGGCCCAGGGTCTTGGGTGTAGTCATGGCCAGCTCTGAGCTTAAGTTTCCCTTCTGTGCACTGAAATTCCTTCACATTTTAAGTCGAGCCAGAAAAAAATGCCTTGGGGATGAAGGAAGACACTGAGTCTATTTTGAGGTCAGAGACACCATTCTGATGGAAAATAAGTAGCCATCAAGACTATGTCTACAGTCCATAGTGGATTCCTGGGTTTCCTGGAGCCTTATGTGTTGGAAGTTGGAGTTATTTTTTTCACTTTTTTTTTTTTTTTTAAAAGATGACCCTGGAGATTGTTATAAACTCAGGGACATATGAGTTCTATACAGTTATTACATTTCAGGGAATGAGACAGGCGGGTCTACAGGACAGCTGAAGCCATGTAGCAGGATGCCTTTTAACAGGGTTCACCTGTTGTAGGGCCTCAGCCTGACCACAAGCACTTGGCTGCTGGCTGCAGGCTAGGTGATTACAGCATTAGATCATGCTTATAATGGGAAAAAAGGCTTCTCCTCCCCGGCTGACTAATCAGCTTGCCATTTTTATTGCACGATCAGTATCTAGAGACAGTGATTCTGAACTCTGTCAGTGTCGCGGGTGTACACGGGCGTGACAGAAAGAATAGCTATATTAGCAAAGAGAACAGGTGGAGGGATTTGCAAACTTGCTAAGGAGGTCAAGACAGCGTGGTCCCCAGAGGCACAGGAAAAGACTGTCAGCTCCCATTAAAACAAAAATAGTTACTAGAATAGAGTTCCCACACACCAAGTCCTCTACAGGCGCCGTGATTTGCCTTCTTGTTATTATTTTAATGTCAAAACTATTTCATGCTCATTATCAATCTGTATTAGTTTCCTAGGGTTGCCTTACAAATTATTCCACACTGGGTGGCTTAGAACAGCAGAATATTATTCCCTCACTGTTCTGGAGGTCAGACTGTCAAAATCAGAGTATCAGTAGGGCTGTGGTCCCTCTGGAGATTCTAGGGGAGAATTTTTCCTTACCTCTTCCAGCTCCTGGGGACTCCAGGGAAATTCCTTGTGTCCCTTGGCTTGTAACAGCATCATCCGGTCATTATGCCCATCTTCACATGGCCTTCTGCTCCTCTCTCTCTCTGTGTCTCATACGAGGACATTGTCATTGGATTTAGAGCCCACCTACACAACCCAGGATGATCACATTTTGACATCTTTCACTTAGTTACATCTATACTTACCCTTTCCCAAACAAGGTCACATTCAAAGGTACATTCAAAAGGATTAAGATGCAGACATACCTTTCCCAGGGACCACCATTCAATTCACCAAAATTATGTATTTATCTTTATAAATCTCCTCCCTCTTTTTTCCATAATTTTATTTATTTACTGGCTATGCTGGGTCTTTGTTGCTGTCCAGGCTTTCCTCTAGTTGCAGCGAGCAGGCGGCTACTCTCTAGTTGCGGTGCACGGGCTTCTCACTGTGGTGGTTTCTCTTATTGCAGAGCACTGTCTCTAGGGCACTCGGCTTCAGTAGTTGCCACACGTGGGCTCAGTAATTTGGCTCCCAGGCTACAGAGCACAGACTCAGGAGTTGGTGGCCCATGAGCTTAGCTGCTCTGTGGCATGTGGGATCTTCCCAGACCAGGGAGCGAATCCATGTCTGCTTCAATGACAGGAGGATTCTTTACCACTGAGCCACCTAGGAAGTCCTCAATCCACTAAAATTATTAATGAAAGAATTCGAAGGTGGGTGTAAGGAAGGGATAATGTTTAGGAAAACCTTGCCAATGTGTTTGCAACTTTCAATGGTCTCCTTTCTCTTCCTACAGCCTTTCCTCGATTTTTGCCTCAGGAAAAGGAGGGCAAATATTGGGTTGGCAAAAAAGTCTGTTTGGGTTTTTCCAGAAGAGGTTATGGAAGAATAAAAGGGTAAGGGATCAAAGTAGGACAGAAGGGCAGAAAGGGAAGAGAGAGAGTCCTCCCAAATCCCAGGAGAGGTAAGAAGGGACAAGAGGAGGACGAAGACCAGAGGACAGATTGGGGGCACTGTCTGGATCCCTCATCCTAAGGTAGAAACCTAGGTGGGGAGGAAGTGAGAGGAGTCATAAAACCCAGACCAACCGGGAGCTCCAAGTGCAAGGGCCCTGCTGCTCACCCCTCAGGGTACAGCTCAAGACGGCTGGAAACCCCTTGAAGGAACCCCATGTTTATTGGGCCCACGAGTAAGGTACCACCCACATGATGGTGGAAAGAAGGCTGACAGAAGTGGAGACATGCACAGATGGAGCGGGCATCCAGTTCCCATGGCTTGGTGCACCGGAGTTTCCGTGCAGCTTCACGCAGGGGACATGGATGTACAGATAGACCTTGGGATGCCTGGAGACATTGGGACCAGGAGGTCTCTGAGTGCAGGAATCTCAATAATGAGCAAACACAGAGGTCCATGGACTTCCGCAGATGGTGGTGGTGGTTTAATCCCTAAGTCATGTCCAACTCTATTGCAGGAGGAGCCCACAAATCAAGGAATGAGATGATTAAGCTATACCCCAACAGGCGTTTGCGCCAGATGCCCAGGGATGAGATGGGACCCGGAAAGATCACCTCCCATCACATCCCACCTGGAGGTCACTTCGGGAAGGACCCAGGGCAGAGGGAGCTTCCGAGAGGGGAAAAAAAGAATGACAATGAGCTTCAGCTCTGAACAGAAGGAATCTTTTTAAAGGCTTCTTTTAAATAAAAGAAGTTGTTACCTTTAACTGTCAAGATGTAGGCCTGTAGACTGGGAAGCAAAGTGGCATGAAAAAGCAATAGGATAATAAAGATAATGAACAAAACTAGCTTTGAGTGCATTTGTGTGTGGCAGGGGTGGGGTGGAGCAGGGGTATACACACCCCACTATGGATGTTCTTCCTTTAAAAGCTGATCATCATCACCCCTTGAGGGAACAAATTTCATCGGTTGACTGTGTGTCTCTCTATGCTCACAGAAACATACAGACACACACAAGCACGGATGTGTTTATTTTTTTAACTACATCATAGATGGTACCTTATAGTGAATGGGTCAGTATCTGTGCACATAAACACACATGCACACACACACATACACACAGCCTCTTTTAATTCCAATCTATAGTATGCAATATCCACAAGTCATAGCCACAATTTACCGCTTCTCACCACCACCACTACCCTGCCCATTTTTTGACCATCCTAAACAGTGTTTCAACAGACATCTACACTCATTTTTTCATCTAATCCTCGTAAGAGTCCTGTGAGATGAAAGTCTTTCTGATACTCATGGCACAGTGACAGGCCTGGTTATGTCCTGCTGCTAAGGTCCATGTGCCTTTCTCTGCATCACATCAAGCTCACAGAAACATCTTCCCTCATGACTGTCCACAGTGTCTGGAAATCCCACCATCTCGGGTGGGTTAGTTTCCTAGGGCTCCCATAACAAACCGCCACAAACTGGGTCGCTTCAGACAGCAAAATTCATTCTCTCACAGTTCTGGGGGCCAGAAGTCTAAAATCAAGGTGTCAGCAGGACCACATACCCTCTGAAGGCCCCAGGGCAGAATCCTTCCTTTCCTGGCCTCTGTTAGCTGGCAGCAATTCTTGGTCTCCTGTGGCTTATAGACTCATCACTCCAGTCTCTGCCTCTGTTATCACATGGTATTCTTCTGGAGTGTAACTGTGTCTGAATGTTCCTCTACTTAGCTATACACCAGACATGGGATTAGGACCCATGCTAATCCAGTATGACCTACCCTGATGACCGCTGCAAAGACCCTTCTTCAAATAAAGTCACATATGCTAGTTCTGATCAGACATAAATTATCACTGTCATTTAGTCACTAAGTCATGTCCAGCTCTTTGTGACCCCATGGACTATAGCCTGCCAGGCTCCTCTGTCCATGGGATTCTCCAGGCAAGAATACTTGGGTGGGTTGCCATGTTCTCCTCCAGGGGATCTTCCTGACCCAGGGAGCGAACCTGCGTCTTCTGCATTGGCAGACAGACTCTTTACCCCTGAGCCAACAGGGAAGCCCTAGACATAAATTAGGAGGCTACTATTCAGCCCAGTACAGAGGTACGGTCTTTTAATTCAAAGTGCAGTTTCTTAAAAACACATGTTCAAGTCCTAAAGTGCAATTGGCTGTCTGTGAGGACCCCTGCTAACATGTCTGGTGGCACGTGAACATGGAGGACAGGCTAGGTGCCGTGCTGGGGCTGAATATTGACAGAAATCTCAGGATCAGTCCCGATCCTTCACTCCCTCCCCACTCAGCTCACATTAGTCACCAAATCCCTGTGTTGCGTCCCCTCTCCTCCATCACCAGATCACTCCCTCTTCTCCTAATCAGGCCACCGAACGGCTCACCCAAACAGAAGTAACATCCTCTGAGAGGAACTTCTTCACCTCCCATCCTGCCCTCCTCCAATCTGTTCCTTAACCGTCAGCCCAGGTGATCTTTCTCAGTTAAAATTAAGTCCTGCTCATCTCCTCCAGGGCACATCTCCTCCAGGGCACAGTCCAAGGCTGCTGACCGGCACACCAAGCCCTCCGTGACCAGCCTCTGCTCTCACCAACCCCACCCTGTCGTCCTGGCCATTCTCAGAACCCAGCATGGCCCCCAACACCTCCTTGCCTTACAGACTCTGCTCCTACTGTCTGAAAATTCCTTCCTTCCCTTCTTTACATGGTGTAGTGGGTTGAATAGTGAATAACCTTAGAAAGTTGAATAACCTTAGAAAGATAAGTCCATGTCCTAACTTCTAGGACCTAAGAATGTGAGCTTATTGGGAAATAGAGTCTCTGCAGTTGTAATTAACCTTAGGGTCTCAAGATGACATCATCCTAGATTACCTTGTTGTTATTGTTCAGTGGCTCAGTTGTCCAACTCTTTGTGACCCCATGAATGGCCAGGCTTCCCTGTCCTTCACCATCTCCTGGAGTTCGCTCAAACTCATGTCCATTGAAGTCAGTGATGCCATCCAATCATCTCATCCTCTGTTGTCCCCTTCTCCTCCTGATTCAGTCTTTCCCAGCATCAGGGCCTTTTCCAACGAGTCAGCTCTTTGCATCAGGTGGCCAAAGTATTGGAGCTTCAGCTTCAGCATCAGTCCTTCCAATGAATATTCAGGGTTGATTTCTTTTAGGATCGACTGGTTTTACTTCCTTGCTGTCCAAAGGACTCTCAAGAGTCTTCTCCAGCATCACGGTTCAAAAGCATCAATTCTTCGGTGCTCAGCCTTCTCTGTGGTCCAACTCTCACATCCATACATGACTACTGGAAAAACCATGGCTTTGACTATATGGACATTTGTCAGCAAGTGATGTCTCTGCTTTTTAATATACTATCTAGGTTTGTCATAGCTTTTCTTTCAAGGAGCAAGTGTCTCAATTTCATGACTGCAGTCACCATCCACAGGGTGGTCCTGAATTCAGTGACAGGTGTCCTTAGAAGAGAAAGGCAGAGGAAGATTTGACACAGAGACACAGAGGAGAAGGCCATTGGAAGACGGAGGCAGAGACTAGAGTGATGCAGCCACAGCCAAGGAACGTGTGGAGACACCAGGAGCTGGAAGAGGCGGGTAAACTTTCTCCTAGGGCCTCCAGAGGGAGCGAGGCCTGCCCCCACCTTAGTTTTGGACATCTGGCCTGAGGAACTGAGAGAATAAATTTCTACTTTCGAGCCACCTGCTTTGTGATCAGTTTTTACAGCAGCCCTTAGGAACCTGAAACACGTGGGGTCCCCTCGGGGGCTGCTGGGGACTCCAGGTTGCTGACGTCGCTCGGGTACCTCGGTGAGAGCCTGGGTGGGGACTCAGTGCACACACGTGGCCTGCCCAACTGTGTGGCCAGCAACAGAGGCCTCTTGTCAGAAGGAGTGCCTTTCTCTTATTCACCCAAAGGTGCAGCCCTAATTCCTGGGTGTTCTTCAGAGTTCTGCCCCCCGGTTGCTTCTCCAGGAAGGCCCTCCCTCAGAGCGGCCTGGAGCCTTCACCTGCTCCAACAGCGCCTGAGCACATGTTTATCCTGCAGTGGGACAAGGATCTGCTCACATTTCTGTGCCTTCCTCTACATCCTGGAAGTGAAGTTGCTCTTATTTGTCCCCTTCCCCTACACCTAGAACATAATAGGTGCTCCAAAGAGATGCATGGCATGGAAGACCAGGAGGGCTCCGTGGGGCTGGAGTGAGCTTAAGGCAGCAACAAGGCACCGTCAGCAGAGGCAGGGTTGAGAGGCTATCCGCAGAGGGAGCTAAATAAAGGCAATTTCACGCGCATCACAATTTTGCCTAAACTCGCCATCAAACGGAACTGAAAAATAAACTTAACTAGAGTGCATCACCCAGGACATTAACATTTTACAGATGCCATATCTGATCCCGTGTCTTTATCTTTCCCCTAACTGAGGCATCAGTGCCTAAGGATGTTTCCATTTGGGCCAAAAACATGCTCCACATGTCCAAGGGGACCTAGGGCTGCATTCCACGCAGACACACATATGAGCTCATACAAGTCCCAGGATGCTCATCTGGTCCAGATTTGAAGGAAACTATTTAGCTGGATGGAGAAAAACACATCATGTATCAAGTTAATACCAAACAGATTTTATGACATACTGAAACTGCTCTTGCTAATCTACTAATGCAGCAGAAGAGCTAATGAACTAAAAAGAACCAGCTCATCACTGTATCTTTGAGGCCTGGACAATGTTGGTGTAGGCTGTAAGGATGATAGAAAGACAAAGAGATGCAGAGAGCCTTAGGGAAAGTTATCCAAAAGGCCGCCCCCCACACCAGCCCCCTGCCGAGAATCAATCTTGTCCCTTGTAGCAAGAGGTGTATTTTGCCAATTTATAAGCATAGGCATTTTTTTTTTCCTGGCTCACAGTCAGGGTGGACTTTTCCAGAGATGAAGAAGAAGGACCATGGTCTGGCTGTCCTCATCCCTGCTAAGCAAGGCAGCCATGAATGCTACTGAGGGAAAGGTCATTGCTTGGTCATCTCACTTGGGAATATCTCATCCCACTGGTGGCTTCCTCATCAGCTACCACTTGACCACAACAGCAAAGTGGTGGTGGGGGGAACGGGGATCAAAGTGACAAATTAGCCAAGAATTCTTGGCTGCTAGCAAGAGCCAGTTGTGATTAGCATAAGAAAAAAGGATCATTGCACTGGGGGAGGTTGAAGAGATAATTAATTCAATGAAATGGAGAGTCAAGTACTTTGGGAAAGGCATTGCTGCTAAGTCACTTCAGTCGTGTCCGACTCTGTGCGACCCCATCCCTGGGATTCTCCAGGCAAGAACACTGGAGTGGGTTGCCATTTCCTTCTCCAATGCATAAAAGTGAAAAGTGAAAGTGAAGTCGCTCAGTCAAATCCGACTCTTCGCGACCCCATGGACCGCAGCCTACCAGGCTCCTACTTCCATGGGATTTTCCAGGCAAGAGTACTGGAGTGGGGTGCCATTGCCTTCTCTGGGGAAAGGCATGGACTGTGACAATTCAGTGCCTTCAGCAGTAGGAGCTGTCATTCATGGACAACTTCAAGTCCTGAGTGGTCAGTTCTAGGAGGAGAGTAGCTGATTGGTCAAGTTTGGATTGGACTGGGATGGGTTACCCAACCAAGTGCAGGGGAAGGAATGCTCTGGCAGGGTGATCTCTGCAAGCCAGTGCCCAGTAGAATTGGTGTCTACCATAAATGTCTTACCATAAATTAGTGTGTTACCATGAATGTGTAAGAACATGGTGAGAAAATGTTAAAGCATATGGGAACTGAATATAAAGTTTTTGCTTGCTTGCATTCTTTAGTACAAAATGTTGGCCGAGTGTTTGGGGGGACTGTGGTACTGTCCCTGGGATGGAGGATGATATTTGGAAATTTGGGGAATTCTACTGGGCTCTCTCAATGTCTGGATAAGGGAGAGAAAGAGAAGAGAGCACTAGTGACCCTTAGAAGGCAGGGACCCAGGAAGCTCAACTTCTTGCAATACCCTCACTGAGAAGCACTGAATCAAGGTAATCCTGGGCTGTTCCTCGCTGAATCTCACTCCTTCCATATAATAAGGGGACGCGATGTTACTGTTTGCATTTGCTTCTGGTTTGAGATGCGTTGTTGTTTAGGAGGGCTTTTATTATTATTTTTTTTCTGCATAACCAAATCACTTTGTTGTCATTATATAAGCAGACATGTTTTCTAAACTGCCAAGAAAGGAGTGGGGGACATT
Organism: Cervus canadensis; assembly: GCF_019320065.1. NCBI lineage: Eukaryota > Metazoa > Chordata > Mammalia > Artiodactyla > Cervidae > Cervus > Cervus canadensis. The sequence goes on along the minus strand of NC_057404.1, from coordinate 19,483,783 downwards.
TTTCAGAGTAAAGGCTTTTAGATGCCATGCTCACAGCAGAAACTCCAAGAAAATAGGAGGTCTTCTCTATTTGGAATCCTACACAAGATATTATACAGAGATTCTCAGACACTAGCCAAGTCCAAACGCTACAGCACATCAGTACCTCAAGCACATAGAGTGTAAGGAGGAAGGGGATCATGTAATCCTTCCAGTCTTGAATGGAAGTCAAGACTGCCAGTGCAGGAAACTCCAGGGAAATGCAAGGAATTAAAAAAGGAGGAGAAGAGGAAGGAAGAGGAGGAGAATTCAGAATAAGGCTGTTGGAAACGGTACACTGACACAGGAGCAGCTATGTTGAGGGGGATCAAGGTGCAAACACGATTAACCTCATTTTATTTTTATACAGGAAACCAGAGGGATAGCTAAGAAACAAGCTCATTATTTCTGATTCTTGGCTGGTTCTAGCTCTTAGGGGACACTCCCTTCCTCAGTCAGAGAACTGTTTTTATGACAAAGGACTCACATGCTTTCTCATAGCTACATTTTCCTTGAATCATGGTTGGCAATTAGGCATTCAAATTTGACTGTTTACCTCTGGGACTCCTCTGGGTATGTGAAGAATTCCCTCATCTGTTTTGCTCAAGATGTGGGCAGAAGAAGAAATGACAACAGACAGATATGGCCTCTATTTGGCTGGAGTTAGGAAAGAACCACTGCAATCAGCCAAGGAAATGTTCACCAGCACTGATCCAACAAACAGAAGTGTGTCCATGGGTCTTTGACCGGCCCCAGGTCAAATGGAGTGCAGGGGGGGAATCCCACTTTTCAAAGGTTGAAGACAAACTGTGGCTTAGAGAATTGTGGAAATTGGTAGAAGAATGGAAGGTCGTGACACAGAGTAAAAAAAAAGAACAAGGAATTTGTATCAACAAATATTTACTAAGCGTTAGATGCTGTACTATTAATAGATGATTCACCATCATAAAAATAATAGGAAGAATTCATGTTAATATCTATTAACTCACTTAACCTTCATAACAAACCTGTCGTGTTTATACCTGCTTGTACCAGCCCCACACATGAAGGATGCAGAAAGAAAGCAGCAAACGCCTAAGTGCCTCCCCAGAATTATCTAGGTAGTCAGGGGTGGAGCTGGGATGTTAACTCAGACAATAAGTCTTCTTCAGAGTCTAGGCTTTAAATCACTGTGTTATAGTCTCTTAAGCCACAAATTTCTTTTCTCAAGGTTACAGGGAGATGGACTCACAAACAGATAATATCAAGATTGTTTGCACAGACGATAATAGATACGTACAGGGTGTTTGGGAAGCCGTTTGTCCAGTTCAGGGGTCAAGGACGGCCTGGAGGAGGTGGTTTCTAACCAGAATCTCGAGGAGTGGATAGGAAAAAGTTAGGTAGGTGAAGAAGCTGAGGGAAAGCAACCAAGAGAGCAGGAATTAAAAATGAGCGATAGCAGTTTGGCAGTAGGAATGGCATAAAGCATGCGGAGCAGGGAGGGAAGAGAGAGAGAGAGAAACCTACCATGCTCTGCATCTGTTGAGTGGAGAACACACGAGGGGCCAGGCAAACATGGCTTTGTGAGCCAGTTTCAAGACTTTGGTGGCCACTGGGGCAGAGGGCAGTTAAGCAAAGGTTTGTAAACTCTACAGGTTTGTAGTATAATATTAGTAAGATTGCTTTAGAAATACTGTTGAAGTTTTTTGTGTTTTTTTTAACTTTGGGAAGAAGGTAAGTTCATCTGTCTTCTCTATTGTTTATAGGGAGGCCTGATGTCAGAAACTGGTTGGAAAGTGGACCACAAGGTTTGTCTTGATGTTACAACTGTCTTTTTACTAAAGTCAGTGCATTAGTTCAGACATAGTATTTTCAGTTTTTTTCCTTCCACAAATTATACCATGACATCATCAACTTAAGTTTTAATATATATGTGACTAGGTTTCTTTTTTTAATTTTTTAAAAAATTTTTAATTAAATTAATTTATTTATTTTAATTGGAGGCTAATTACTTTACAATATTGTAGTGGCTTTTGCCAAACACGAATCAGCCACAGGTGCACATGTGTTCCCCATCCAGAACCCCCCTCCCACCTCCCTCCCTATCCCATCCCCCAGGGTCATCCCAGTGCACCAGCCCTGAACACCCTGTCTCATGCATCAAATCTAGACCGCGATCCACTTCACGTATGATAATATACACGTTTCATCACTACCCTCTCAAATCATCCCACCCTTGCCTTCTCCCACGAAGTCCAAAAGACTGTTCTTTACATCTGTGTCTTTCTTGCTATCTCTCATATAGGGTCATCATTACCATCTTTCTAAATTCCATATATATGCATTAGTATACTGTATTGGTGTTTTTCTTTCTGACTTACTTCACTCCAGTTTCATCCACCTCATTAGAACTGATTCAAATGCATTCTTTTTAATGGCTGAGTAATATTCCATCATGTATATGTACCACAGCTTTCTTATCCATTCACATGACTAGGTTTCTTTTATTGCCTCTTTTATTTCTTTTTTTTCCTTCCTTAATTCATTTCTTCCTCTTCCTCTCTTCTCTCACTTATTTCATCAAGTGGCTAAATTGTTCCCAAATCATACTTTGATTTTACCACGGGAGTTAAAATGATAACGTGAAATTCATGTAGGAAGATACTGAAATGAGTCAGGCAAGAGGTTTTGCCTGATAAAGACCTACACTGGAATGATATTAGAAATGGAGAAGGGGAGAGCATATTTGAAAAAGAGGTAAGGATTAAGATTAGTCAGCTATGTGTGCATGGGGAGCTGGGGTGGTAACAGAGTTAGAAGAACCAGGATGAGTTCTGATTTCTGGCCTAGATGGCTGTCATTTACTGAAATATAGAGAATAAGATGAGAAATACATCTAGAAAAGAAGGTGATGACTTCAGTTTAAGGCATATGGATTTGAGGTACACGTGGAAACATCCAACAGAAAGTAGATGGGTCTGAAACCAAGGGAGTAATGATAGAAATTGGAAACAAGTGTTAAATTGGAAATATAAATTTAGCACTTATTTGACTAGAGGCTGTGACAGCTAGGTTCAAAGATGATCACATCAATTTCTCCTTTCCCTTCCTGTACCCTCTCACCCACAGGACAAATTTGTTTTCCCTCACCTTGAATCTCATCTAGATTTGTAAATACTTTGACCAGTAGCCTGTTCTGTAAGAGGAACTCTGGAATTTCTGAACTCAAGCTTCAACAAAACAGGCAACTTTTAGTAACTCCCTCTTGGAATATTCTTCTTGGACCATAGCAAGGGATGCAGCTGCCATGCTATGAGGAAGCCCGAGCTATAAACCCACAGAATCATGATAATAAATGGTTGACTGTTATTTTTTAAGCCACTAGGTTTAAATGACTTAATATATGGCAATAGAAACAGAAATCTGTACCTGAGTACTGCTGAATGAAGTGTTGCTGTAACAAAAACCTAATACGTATGACATGGCTTTGAATCTGGCAGGAGGCAGAAAGTGAGAGGGCTTTGAAAAGACATCGAGGCTGAAAAGGAAATGAGGAAATATCTAGTAAGGATTTGACAATAAAGGACATAAGTTATAGATTGGTAGCTTAATTAATGCAATGCTGCCTACTATAACATGAAAAATAGAAAGAGTACCTAATAAATGCATGGATCTTGCTAAGAAGATTTCCAGGTAGAGTGGTACTTACTTTTGCTGCCAGTGATAAAGGCAAGATGAACCTAAGAAGGAACTGTCCAGTTTTCAAGCAGAATACAGAGACAGTATTTCCAATGCAAGCTCTACTTGATGGGAAATTTAAAAACGATCTTATATTTGTAGTTTCTCTGGAAATGAGAGATTCTCAAACTAAGAAATGGCCATAGGGGAAAAAATCAAATCCAGTGGCTTTCTATAAAATATAGCCTCTAGGTACAGATCAGATCAGGCTTCCCTGGTAGCTCAGCTGGTAAAGAATTCGCCTGCAATGTAGGACACCCCAGTTCAATTCCTGGGTCAGGGAGATCCACTGGAGAAGGGATAGGCACCCACTCTAGTATTCTGGGGCGTCCCTGGTGGCTCAGATAGTAAAGAACCTGCCTGCAATGCAGGAGACCTGGATTCTATCCTCAGGTAGGGAAAATCCCCTGGAGGAGGGCACAGCAACCCACTCCAGGATTCTCACCTGGAGAATCCCCATGGACAGAGGAGTCTGGTGGGCTACACTCCATGGGGTTGCAAAGTGTCAGACTCAACTGAGCGACCCAGCACAGTACAGATCAAATCAAGGGTATCATTATAGCCTTTGTTGACATGTCAAAAAAATTTACAGTTATGCCCCATAAAGGTCTCAACTAGATAAATGGACTTCCTAATAGGGAGCTTCCTGGACCCTCTCAGTCAAACAATACAGCATCTGAGAACCTTAAAGGTTTTGCCACATAGCACACTGACCTTGAGGGTCCTATCTCAAAGAAAGTGTGGGTATTGTTTTTGTCCTTGACATGGATTT